>NC_057810.1:145971513-146571513 GCF_018294505.1 Triticum aestivum
GGCGGTTCGGTCGGTGGTGGCTGGCGGCTCAGGGGGGGTGCAGGTTGAAGATGAACTGCAGGCCCTCCCTAAAGTACATGTCAAGTGCCTCTCTACTACCGTTGCGTTCAATTTCGATAATAGCATTCAGATTCCACAGTAAATTTCAGTTTCGACAGTTAAGTTCAGAGTCAATAGTTTTTACCTCATCTGTTGTAGTCAGGTGGTTTTTGGTGATGTAAAATTTACATCTATTTTACATCATCTATTGGAGATGCTATTAGAATCCCACTTGAGATTGACGATGTCTATATTGTGCTGCTTCAGCCTTGACGTCTTACGGCTCACCGGAGCTGCTCCAACGACAGAACGATCCATCACAACAGAGTAGTGTCCTAGACGCCGTCTACAGATTCCTCAGATCTTCCTCCACACCTCCGACAGCCACCTCTGCCTCAACTGCTTCAGCGACCAACCCAATGATGCTGAGGTCGACACGGCTACGGCAAAGAGGTTGTACACTTGTTGCATCACTTATTACTATACATTCACGTCGATCCATTAGGGCTATTTTGGTTCAACGGAAAAACATAGCAATAGGGAATTTTCCAATGGCACTCTACTATTCAATTATTCATGCATTTTATTGAAAGGAATGAAGCAAAACATCCACCTGGACCTACTTTTCAAAATCCTATGCATGAAAACAAGACCAAGTGCATCAGTGCCATAATAACATTCTAACTGTACACGCTTTCATATGGTTTCACTTTTTTGGCCATGTTTCTTTGCATTCCTCTGCTCTTCCAATTCCTGTAAACCAAACACCCAAGTTGACAGAAATCCTGTGTTTACAAATGCTTTGTTTACCATGTGCATTCCTATCCTATTCTAGTGTTTTTCCTATCCCTGCGTTTTAAGAATCATGCAAGCCAAATGAGCCCTTACAGAATTACTTCAGTTACAGGTACGTGTCGAAGGGAACTTTGTGTGGTTTGTCCTGCTCCTGCCGCGACGTCGTCCACCTCACCTGAGCTGCTCCATCGACAGAAGCATCCACAAAACCAGACATCACGACTCCTGACCGTCTTTCGCCCCCTCAGATCTCCTTCCCTGCCGCCGGCACCCACCGCAACGGCATCACCATCATCAGCTCAGCAGATGAACCCGAGGAGTACACGGGTCCACAAGAGAGGTCACACTCTTTTGTTTCTGCTTATGTTATGCATTGCTTAAACTTACCTTCTACTTTATCGTCCTGTTCAGCTCTTGGACTCTCAAGTCAGGTCCAAATTAATGTTCAAACTTGAGTTCTAAATTAGTTGTGGGGCACATATTGAGGCAGCAATGAATAGTATGTCTGTCTAATATATGGTTCACCTAGGGTATGCCTATGTTGTTCATCTTGGGTGGGAAACAAATAGTAAAGCAATCATCATCTGTCTTTTTATTAATTTAAAGCAATCATAAGCCTGCTATCATTATTTTTGGATACATCCACTGGTTGTTACCATCACTCTAAATTTCTGCATGCTCTCCTTACAGAATCTCACCATATTTTTTTCGTATGCATGTCAGATATTGTACACAGTCATGCTGAACATGTAGAGAAAAAGAGAAGCGTTTTGCGCGGCAATACAATGTCATGCAGACATCGCTCCATGGTGGGTTCAATGGCAAACCCTTCCCACCCCTCTCCAGATTGTAATCCTAAGGAAGATATCTGTTTTGAGGCGGATTCAGACGCCGCTGACCACTCCTATTTACCCCCAAGGTGTTTGCTCTACCTTGGCATGATGATGTTAGTCATATCATGCATATGTTGCCTTACAGTGCCTACTTTTGACATCATATATGTCATCTGCTTAGTTTAGACATGTTCTGTAATGCCACCTATTTAGTTTCTATATCATATATGGGAATTATGCAGTCTCATGTCTTTTAGCCAGCCATAATATATGTGAAATGTGCAATGCCATCCTGTTTAACCAGGCATCATATATTTGAATGATATCTTGCCCATCCTTTTCTTCATTACATTTCCATTTGTCGACAATGTTTGTACATTAAACTACTCTTCTTGTGAATCAGCCATTTGGGTGGGAGATGGAAAAATCTGAAGTGTAAACAAGGCCTTCAGAGCAGACAATGCTACCTGTCGAAGCAGATCTCTTGTTGGGTCCCGATAGCTCCTCAGAAATGGATTCAGAGATAGATGACCAGTCCTATTCCCCCACTGAGGTGTATGCTCTAACTTGGCACGGTTATACTGCTCATATCATGCATATGGTGTCTTGCATTGCATAGTTTAGACATCATATACACAATATTCAACACCATGTTCTTAGTTCAGACATCATATCGAATGCCCTCTGTTTAGCATATAAATCACATATGTGAATTAAATGATGCGATCCTGATTACTTAGATAACATGTAGGTGAATTATGTCATGCGATTCTGTTTAGTTATTCATCATATCTTTGAATTATGTTATGCTATGCTATCCAGTTTAGATAGACATCATATATGTGAAATTATGTCATGCTATCCGTTTTAGTTAAACAATATACATGTCAACTATTTCATGCCCTCTTTTTTCCACACTATCTATTGCATCTGTCTCTCATGCAATGTTTGTACATTCAACTATGTTTCCTGTTTATCAACCATCTGAATTGTAGCGGGTGATGCCAGTATCTAGCGGACTAAAAACACGGTCTTCAAATAAAATAGTGCTACCTCTTGGTGGAGATAGCACCCTGGTTGTACATGCACAAGAACCAGCCCTACCACATATAACCCAAACTCTCACAGATTGCACCCCTACTGCGATGGACAGAGAACCAGCTTCACCCAATCTAACCCCAACCCCAGCCGATAGTAACCCAGTTCCTGTTGACACAGCACCATCTCCACCACAGAGCTCCCAAACAAGAGCAGTTAGTAAGGCAGCTCCAGTGCCCAAAGGGCCAGTACTATCACGGCGAACCCCAACTCCACTAGTTAGTACGCCTATTCCTGTGGAGGAAGCACAACCAGCTAGTCATAGTTTATCATCTATCGCATTTGATGTTGTTAAATCGTATGTGCGTATCTACCCATCTTGGAAATATTATACTGAAGATGAAGGAAAATGCCAGTTGCAGGTGTTTGTCCAGGAGTTATGTGTAAGTAATGTTATTCATGGCAATTACTTTGCTTCGTCCCATACATCCTACCTCCATGATGGTTATATTACAGAAAATTTTCCCATTTTTCTCTATAGAGAAGGACCAATTTGGAAACTCAGGATGAGGTAACCTATGCTAATACCTCTGCTATCTTCAAGAATGCTTGGTGGCAGTATCGGAATCACCTGAAGAAAACGTACTTCACCGGCAAAGAAACTCATCAAATTCCCTTACATTCTCCTGAGACACATTTACTAGACGATGACTGGGAATGCCTTTTCTGTACTGGTCCCG
Organism: Triticum aestivum; assembly: GCF_018294505.1. Lineage (NCBI taxonomy): Eukaryota > Viridiplantae > Streptophyta > Magnoliopsida > Poales > Poaceae > Triticum > Triticum aestivum. The sequence continues at coordinate 145,974,959 of NC_057810.1, forward strand.
AACCAAGAATGTGGTAAGGTCTATGAGCTCATTTTCTATTTTTAAGTATTATATTCTTGCGTCTTACTGTACTCTGTTCATGTAGAACAAGTGCCTAAACCTGAAGAACAACTGTTCTAATTTAAGATTCCATTTGCTATCATAGTTCAAAAAAGTGCTAGGCGTTAATTGTGCGTTTTGCCACCGCCTTGCGCTTTACTGACCAAAGCACATGCTTATGCACAGTTATGCACAGATTAAGCGTAGTTATGCACAATGCGTTTTGTGAACGCCTAGAGCCTAGGCGCGCTTAAGCGCTCGCTTAGGCGCGCCTTTTTTAACTATGATTGCTTTGCTCTTCTATCACTCTATTTACGGATACAAACTTATTTTTAAATTGAAGGATCCAATCGAAACTCCAATGGCATAGCAGGCATGTTCACGCATGTTTCTTTAACAGGTTTGCTCTTATCAATAGCTCTGTTGATTTCAATATCAATTGTGTATACAGTTGGCTTTCATATCATGCACATTACTAGCATCACAACAGAGCCAATAGTGTTGTTGTACATGTAGACCCGTGGTACCCATCTGAAGTCTTGTTGTGCCGTGTAGTTTCCCACGCTTTGTATTCTTTCACCGCCGCTTTGTCTTGAACTGATATGATTTGAACCGTGTCTCTATTTTGATTTGGCAAGACAATGCAGTGACCATAGGACATAGATATATGTTTGTTTGATGCTTTTATTATGTACTAGTACTTGGCAATAGAAGACTTGATAGTTTAATCATGTCCACCTTACTAATGAACTGGTTCACCGAAATGAGTTTCATATACTAGTACATGCTAAACTTGTTATGTGTCTGCTTGTTTCTTCTTTTAGAATGCTGACAGAATATTGGGGAAGAGTGCCTTATTAAGCAATGGTAAAGGAAGTAATGCAGATAAGGTTCAGGATAGTGACACATCCTTGTTGGTCTCCAACAAAGCTGATAAAACAGCTAAGGAAGACTATCTTGAAGGCAGCGAGACAACCCCAAAGTTCTATCTTGGTTTAGTGTTCGAGTTACTGGCCACTACCGCTTGCATAAGCTATTCAAACTCACTGTCTCAATCAGTTCGGTTTCTTGAGTCTACACTACAAGCTAAAAGACGTCGATCAGCTGTGCTGCGACAAGAAGCGGAAGGACTGCGGAAGTCCCTGGAGCATTCAGATGCATACTTTCTGGTGCAATAACAAGCATTGGAGGATTTTAGCGCCAAACAGGACAAAGCTAATAAGCTTGCTAAGCTTATTGCCAGCATGGTGGATACCCAAGATAACGTTGAGCTCTTCTAAAGTTGTTTCAGTTATGCTCTTGTTTTGCTTCCGCGTTTATTTGCACTGGTGGCCAATTTTGACGGCCAGTGTATGCAATATGCTACTTTGTTCCCTATATTTGCACTGGTGGTGAACTTTGATGCCCAATGGATGTAATATGTGTAATAGCGGTAATAGGCTAGCGTTAATTGCTTGCTTATTTATTTCCTTATTGTCTTGTTTAGTTGTTTGCTTGTAGTCACTGTAGTTCTTTTTCTGTGTTTTTCTAGTGGCCATTATAGCCTATTTTTGGTAACTAGGCCAAAAAAATCATGGCACACACGAACTGTTGTAACCATGGGCCTCCTGCAAGCCGTATGATCCATGGGCCTTCTTCCGGTCGTAGGATCCATTGGCCTTCTATACGAGCCTTAGGATTCATGTGCCTTCTATGGGTCGTACGATCCATGGGCCTTCTACGGGCCGTACGATCCATGGGCCTCATACGGGCCGTAGGATCCATGGGCCTTCTACGGGTTGTATCATCATTTCGCCAATCATGGGCCATACTATTCATGGACCATAACGGGCCGTTAATAGGCCGTATTTGATAACTCTATGAAAACAGCCCAACGGGGTTTTTTTCGACATGAAAACGGCCCAACGTATTAATGGTCCACAAACAGGTTGACTGTGACGACGGGCTGAATTTGGCCCACAAATAGAAAATGACAGTAACGGGCCGTATGTAACCGAATGCTACAAAGCCCAAGAATCAATGGGCGCTGAGAAGGCCGAAAGATAACTTGGGCTGGAAATAGCCCAATGGAATAACGACCCGTTAATGGGTATAAAGTGATACGCTGTTCATTACGGGCCAGTTGCACCATGGGCCATTAATGGGCCAAGAGTTACAAAGGGCCTTATATGGGCCAAAAGAAGTCATGGGCCACACATGGGCCGGAAGTTAAAATGGGCTCGAATCATATTGGACGGCCCAGATGACGCTACTGGGCCTAATTCGAAGAGGTCATAACGGGCCCTAGGTTAGTGGGCTGTAAATGGGCTATATGCGAACAGGCTGTTAACTGGCTTTCCGTGGGGCGGCCCACCACCTTTTGACCAAGTCAAACGGGCCGACCTTTTCACAGGAATGGGCCTCTGTTGGGCCGTGCCACATGTCGCTGTATCATAGGCGCCTTCGGTCCAATGAGTGGATGACATCTGTCCCAACAGTGAGCCGACACATGTTTCCTCCAGCCAATGATGATTTTACACGTGGAAAATCCCCATTGGTCGGGGCTGTTAATAGGTTATCGGATCCAAAACCGGACCCGATAGCTTAACGGCGTTCCGTTATGGTGGATGCCACGTGTCGGTCACCCTTGATGAAAGCACTTCTGTGGCGCGCGATTTATCGTCATGGAAGCGGACACTTCCGTGATGATAATTTTGGTAATGTCATGGAACACTTCTACGACATCACAAGTATGACTATCTAGATTCTGTCATAAAATCGTCATGTATGTACATGCATGACAAAAAACGCGACTTACTGTGACAAACACGTATCATCACGGAAGTGTATTTTTTTGTAGTGCAAGTATGATTCGGAAACTTCATTGAAAACCAACAAACTGTAATCTCAGTCATTGAAGCAATTGCAATTTATCATAACATCGGAAAGAGTCAATATAAGAGCTTTTCAGCAAGTCCACATACTCAACTATCATTTAGTCTTTCACAATTGCTAACACTCACGCAATACTTATGGTTATGTAGTTTTAATCGGACGCAATACTTATACTTATAGTGTTGCCTCCCAACCTTTTACCTCAAGGGTAATGTCAACAATAATAGTTCATGCTAACTTACATCCAATTGGATATATGTATCAGGATCTTTCCAACACGAGGTGCTTGCCAAAGGATAAAATATAAAAAGGAAAGGTGAAGATCACTATAACATCCCAAATTTCCAATTTGGAATGTTATACATTTGATCATCATTGCATATCATATTTTATTGTATTTTTGGTTGATCCTAGAAATTATAAGCAACTCAAGGACCCACGGAGAGAGTTGGGGATTTCGTTATTTTCATATTTGAGTTTTCTCAAATTTTGAAAAGAGGATCATTTGGTTTTAATTATTTTCTCTCCGAATATTTCTTATATGAAAATAAAAGAGAGGGGATAAAATGACTTCTCCAAAATAAAGAAATACTAGAGGTTAAATATTAAAATCAACTAAGAATTTTATTCAGAGGTTTATTGCTATTTTATTTGAATTAGAAAAAAATGCATTTTCAAAATTTCATTAGAGGCCCAAATAAATGTTCACCTTGTCTGCTATATTTTTAGAGGATGGGGAAAATTTATTTCAGGACTTTTGGAGTCCGTTTAGTATTTCTTTTATTTGATTTTTCTGCACGTTGAAATATTTTTTTTAGAAAAAAGTCAACCGACCTACCGGGCCGTGTCCGATTAGGACTCCTGGCCCGGCCGGCCTTAAAAGCCGGGAGGCCCGAGCCGCCAGCCCACCCCACCTGAAACCCTAGCCCCGCCCGATCCACGCCGCCGCCGCGATCCGCGCCGCCGCACCGTCTCGCCGCTGGAGCCCCGTCCCGCCACCGCCGGAGCCCGCCGCCGCCGCTCGTCGCGGGAGCCGCCGCCGTGCCGCCGGACCCAACCCCGCCGCCGGAGGTATAACCGCCACCGCCGCCGGTTTTCGTGAGAAAACCGATTGGTTTCTTCGAAAACCCTAGGTTATTTTTTATATAGATCGGTTTTATTTTTTCGGTTTAGTTAAATAGTGGACGTTTGTCCGTACGTTCGTTTTAACAATGAAGTTCATCCGTTAGCCGCAGACAGCGAATGTCCGTTCGTTAGCCTGTTCGTCAGTTTTTCTTTTTCCAGGGTTTTTCCGCGATTATTTTCGATCGCGATTTCTACCCTGATCTTCGTTTTAGTTTATATTTTCGCTCTGGAATCTGGTGATTCAAGCGCCTAGATCTTCGTCTCGAAGCCCTCTTTCTGTTTCGACAACTTGAATAAGATTTTGGTACTAATTTGACTTTAGTCCAGATTAGTAAACGGATCTTTTTTTCGCAGTTTGAGTTTCGTTGCTCCATTTGATTTGATTCTTTTTGCAAACCGGAGTTCTTCAGTTGAACTTTATGGTTAGATCTCTTATTTGAGTTTTACCCGTTCTTCTAGTTGAGTGCTTATGTATGTTATTGTTTGTTTGCGATAGAGTACCTGGAGTGCGAAGCGTGCTACTTCGAGTCTCTAGGTTTTGCAGATCATCAGCAAGGCAAGTAACACTTTGATCATACCTCTTTACTACCCAGTTTTATTGCATTAGATCAATCCTCAAACATTTCATGGTTAGGATCTGATTAACATGTGGGTTTTGGGAAGTAGATGATGAGGTAGAACCTATTGTCCTATTTATTACCAAACCTTTGGGAGTTACTTCTAGGTTATGCTTATATTGCTATGCTATGCTCGTAGACGTGGTTTGGGTGAGTGTATCCATGACAGATGTGAGTATTGTTAATTAATGGTTAACTTAAGGTGGCTACTTAAATACACATCTGGGTGGATTGCTTGAGGCACCCTGGAGTACCCAGTGGTTGTCAGGGCACTTGGAGAATCCAGTGTTATCCTAGGATATCCCAGAGTACCCGTGTGATCATCCTACGGTTTGCCACCCAGGCTCAAAGGGATCATAAGATTATTCATGCTAGCAACTTCCGTGTGCAGCCACAAGCCAATATGGGCTCTGGCATAGTTGACTAAGTTGCTTGAAGCTCTTGAAGAGGTAGACTAGCAGATGTAGTGGGTTGTAGGTGGTACTGTCTACCCAGAGTAGAGAGTTAATGCTTCAGAAAGACTGTGTCTCGAATCTCCGACCATGGATGTGTTCGAGTCTTGTGGGGAAAAGTGCACAAACCTCTGCAGAGTGTACAAACTAATCATGGTTAGCCATGTCCCCGATTATGGATATCTTGAGTATCTGGTTCTTGGATTATCATGTTGATCTCATGACTCTAAATTAATTTGATCGGGTTTAATGATGATGCTTAATTGGGATTGAGTTGGACGAACCTTCTCAATGTTTAACAACCACCATGATAGTTAAACAAAATTTATTCCTTTGTTGTAGGAAAAAAATGGCTTTATGCAAAACTGTAACCGTAGAGCTTTCCACCAGCCATATATGCATGTAGTGATAGCATTTATTCTGTTCATTACTCTTATGTGTTGCATTGCCAGCATATTCCATGTGCTGACCTATTTCGGGCTGCAACATTTCATGTTGCAGACTTTTCAGACAACAAGTAAGGTGCCATAGGTCGCTGTCTTTCACTCAGCTATGCCGTTGGAGTTGATGGACTCACTTTATCTTCCAAGCCTTCCACTATTATCGTTTTAGATGGCCTTAAGCCATATTATTGTAATAAGTTCTCATTTGAGACATTCGATGTAATAAGTGTGTGATTGAAACTCGGTTATAAATCCTCAAGTATTGTGCATGTCAGCATTACCAATCCAGGGATGACACTGATGCACAGAGATTAGACTGTTTGAGGTCTGGTCGCTACAAGATGGTATCAGATCACACGCTGACTGTAGGACACGACCACTAAGCTAAAACCCTAGGTCACATGTGATTACTTTCAGCAGGCTTTTTGCACTACCCATGTTTCAGCAGGAGCTGTGGCCATGAAGAAGCGCGAGTTTCACAATTTGCGCCAAGGAGGACGCACAGTGGGCCAGTATGTGGATGATTTTAGTAAGTTAGCACGTTATGCCCCTAATGACGTTGCTACAGATGCTGCTAAGCAGGAGAAGTTTCTAGAAGGACTGAATGATGAACTGAGCATGCAGTTGATGGTGGCAATCTTCAACAACTACCAAGAGTTGGTAGATAGAGCTCTCATGATTGAAGGGAAGCAACAGCACATAGATAACCGCAAGAGGAAGTATGGACAAGGGAAGTACAATTCAGGAGCTCAGCAAAGGCCCCGTTTTACCCCAATCTCGGGAGGACACATTCACCATAACCATGGAGGCCATAATTCCCATGGAGGAAGTTCGCATAACCATGGTGGCCCCCAAAATGGGAATGGGAATGGTGGAAGCAACGGCCAGAACCGTTCCAACCCAGCAACGCCCGCCAAGAAGGATCTAAGTCACATTACTTGTTTGAAGTGCGGGAAGAATGGACATTAAGCCACGGAGTGTTCTGAAGCAAAGAATGGAAATGGCAATGGAAGCTCTGGGAAGAAGCCCAACCCTTTTAACAGGGGACAAGTGAACCACGTTAGCGTGGAGGAGGTTGAAGCCCAGCCAGATGCAGTAATAGGTAAGTTTTTGGTCAAGTCATTTACTGCAATCATTCTTTTTGATACTGGTGCATCGCATTCATACATATCAAGGGGATTTATGGATAAGTATAACCTGCCAAACCAAGCCCTTAGGTCACCCATGTTAGTAACCTCACCAGGAGCAGAGTATATGGCTAGCCTATGGTGTGATCGGTTACCATTAAGGATTGGTAACTACGTGTTCCCCTCAGATCTAATAGTATTGGAGTCACAAAGACTGGATGTGATATTAGGCATGGATTGGTTATTGAAATATGGAGGGAACATTGACTATGCCAGTAAGTCGATTTTGCTCACCACCCCAGAAGGAAGAAGGATTAAGTATGTATCCCGGCATGTGCCGAAGAGGACTCAAGTGAATTCCTTATCAGGAGTTGTACAGGAGGAAGTACCAGTGGTGAAGGATTTCCCTGATGTATTTCCAGAGGAGTTGCCAGGTATGCCACCGGATAGAGACATTGAGTTTTCGATTGAGCTTTTACCAGGCACAAGGCCAATATTTAAGTGACCGTATCGAATGCCCGCAAAGGATTTAGAAGAAATTAAGAAGCAGATTAAGGAGTGAGGGAGTCCTGGATTAGGGGGTGTCCGGATGGCCAGACTATAGCCTTTGGCCGGACTCCTGGACTATGAAGATACAGATTGAAGACTTCATCCCGTGTCCGGATGGGACTTTCCTTGGTGTGGAAGGCAAGCTTGACGATACGGATATGTAGATCTCCTACCATTGTAACCGACTCTGTGTAACCCTAACCCTCTTCGGTGCCTATATAAACCGGAGGGTTTTAGTCCGTAGGACGAACCACAATCATACCATAGGCTAGCTTCTAGGGTTTAGCCTCTCTGATCTCGTGGTAGATCTACTCTTGTACTACCCATATCATCAATATCAATCAAGCAGGAGTAGGGTTTTACCTCCATCGAGAGGGCCCGAACCTGGGTAATAACATCATATCCCTTGTCTCCTGTTACCATCTTCCTAGACGCACAGTTCGGGACCCCCTACCCGAGATCCACCGGTTTTGACACCGACATTGGTGCTTTCAATGAGAGTTCCTCTATGTCGTCATCTTTAGGCCCGATGGCTCCTCCGATCATCAACAACGATGCGGTCCAGGGCGAGACTTTTCTCCCCGGACAGATCTTTGTATTCGGCGGCTTTGCACTGCAGGCCAATTCGCTTGGCCATCTGGAGCAGACTGAAAGCTACGCCCCTGGCCATCAGGTCAGATTTGAAAGTTTGAACTATACGGCTGACGTCCGCAGAGACTTGATCTTCGACGGGTTCGAGTCACAGCCAAGCGCGCCGCATTGTCACGAAGGGCATGATCTAGCTCTACCGCCGGACAGTGCCCTGGAGGCCGCACCAGTGTCCGCTCTGACCCTTAGCTCGGAGCCGACTGCGCCGACCGAGGACGGGTGGCTGGACACCGCCTCGGGGGCTGCTATCTCTACAGCGATTGAGCCGAACACCAACCCTGTCCTTTGCGAAGCTCGTGACTCCAAGGTGCCAGACTCCTCTCTGGACTCCGAACCTTCCGCGCCCCTGCCAATCGAATCCGATTGGGCGCCAATCATGGAGTTCACTGCTGCGGACATCTTTCAGCACTCGCCCTTTGGTTACATCCTGAATTCGCTAAAGTTTCTCTCTTTATCAGGAGAGCCCTGGCCGGATTATGGTCAGGAAGGTTGGGATGCGGACGACGAAGAAATTCAAAGCCCACCCACCACCCACATCATAGCCACTGTCGAGGACTTAACCGACATGCTCGACTTCGACTTCGAAGACATCGACGGTATGGACGATGATGCAGGAGACGACCAAGAACCAGCGCCTACAGGGCACTGGAAGGCCACCTCGTCATATGACATATACATGGTGGACATCCCAAATGATGGGAATGGCGATGGAACAACGGAGGATGACCCCTCCAAGAAACAACCTAAGCGCCGGCATCAGCGGCGCCGCTCTAAATCCCGCCACAGCAAAAACGGAGATTCCGGCACCGGAGACAATAACACCCCGGAGAGTGCCGAAGAGAACCCCCTCCAGCAGGATTCAGCGCAGGAGGATGGAGAAGCCAGCCCTCATGAGAGAGCGGCAGACAAAGAGGTAGAGGACGATAATTGCATGCCTCCCTCCGAAGATGAGGCAAGCCTCGACGACGACGAATTTATCATGCCTGAGGATCCCATCGAAGAAGAGCGTTTCAAACGCAGGCTTATGGCCATGGCAAGCAGCCTCAAGAAAAAGCAGCAATAGCTTAGAGCTGAGGCTTATGGCCACGGCAAGCAGCCTCAAGAAAAAGCAGCAATAGCTTAGAGCTGAGGCTTATGGCCACGGCAAGCAGCCTCAAGAAAAAGCAGCAATAGCTTAGAGCTGACCAAGACTTGCTAGCCGACAGATGGACTGAAGTCCTCGCGGCTGAAGAGTATGAACTCGAATGCCCCTCCAAGAACTACCCAAAACGCAGGCTGCTACCCCGATTAGAGGAGGAAGCACCTAAACCTACATTACCAGCGCATGATACGGCCGACCGGCCACCTCGTGGCTGTGACAGAGAGGCCTCTTGGCCCTCCACTCAAGCCGCACCCCGGCGCCGCTCTAAAAATACCAAGGCACGGGGAAATGCGCCAGACCTGCGGGATATATTGGAGGACAAGGCAAGACAAACAAGATCGATCTATGGATCGCGTGGGTGCCCCACGATACGTGACGATAACCGTCACGCCAGATATGGCAATTCCGGCCGGGCCAAACATAGTAGACAAAGCTCATTTGAGCTGCGTCGTGATATAGCCCAATACAGAGGCGCCGCACACCCACTATGCTTCACAGACGAAGTGATGGATCATCAAATCCCTGAGGGTTTCAAACCCGTAAACTTTGAATCATACGATGGCACAACAGACCCTGCGGTCTGGATCGAGGACTATCTCCTTCATATCCACATGGCCCGCGGTGATGATCTACACGCCATCAAATACCTCCCACTCAAGCTTAAAGGACCAGCGCGGCACATGGCACTAAGGGATGTATATGCGATGGAGCCAGTCGCCCCAAAGTTCAATCTGTGGTCCTCCTGCCCGATCACTTTTGATCGAAAGGATCACCCCACTAGCATCCGCCATGGCGGATTCGCCGCATTGGTTCTAGACCCAATCGTTGACGGATTTCATCTCACTAGAGTCCTGATGGATGGTGGTAGCAGCCTGAACCTACTTTATCAGGATACAGTGCGCAAAATGGGCATAGACCCCTCAAGGATTAAACCCACAAAGACGACCTTCAAAGGCATCATACCGGGTGTAGAGGCCAACTGTACAGGCTCAGTTACACTTGAAGTGGTCTTCGGATCACCGGATAACTTCCAAAGCGAGGAATTAATCTTCGACATAGTCCCATTCCGCAGCGGCTATCACGCACTGCTCGGACGAACCGCATTTGCAAAGTTCAATGCGGTGCCGCACTACGCATACCTCAAGCTCAAGATGGCAGGCCCTCGAGGAGTCATTACGGTCAACGGAAACACCGAACGCTCTCTCCGAACAGAGGAGCATACGGCGGCCCTCGCGGCAGAAGTACAAAGCAGCATCTTAAGGCAATTCTCGAGTCCCGCTATTAAACGGCCGGACCGTCAAGCGCGCCCAGAGTCACCTACAACAAGACTGCCTGGCACGTTCCGAGCATGCGTAGCAATGCGACCCCAACCCCAGCCCTCGCGAAATTGCGAAACTAGTACTACGCGTACATAATTACGCTCCGGAAATACCATGGGCATAGGGGGAGGGGCACGACCACGGCAGGCCCAGAGTGCGGCTCAACCGCACCAGGGGCTCCCAATTTTGTCATTCTTCTTTTTTTCTTACTTTCAGGACTCCTTTCTCAAGAAGCCCTGTCCGGCAGTAGAATCGCCGAACACATGATGCAACAGCCGGGGAAGCAGAAAGCTACGTCGAGTGTACATGTGGTCTCTATAACGAGCAGTATACTTGTTTTACATATAATCCCGCAGCTCGCTTCTGGAGGGGGACATGTCAAATAGTCCCGTCCCTTGCTTATCGCACTATTTGTATCGTTCTGCTTTTACTGCAGCTTTCTTGAATAAACAATGCATAGCTTTTGCCTATTATTGCATTCCTTTTTTTATTTATATGTTCACTTATGACATGTTGCATCCGTACGCTTTGGTACGGCCAAATACACCAGGGGCTTAAGTACCCCAAAATATGGTGTGATAAGTCCGAACACTTTCACAAGTGCGGCACCCCGAACTTATAACATTATATGCATCGGCTCCGAATCATGTCTTGGGTCAATAGTTGGGTTTGCCCGGCTCCCATGTTTTGGTACCTTATGTTCCATTATATCGGCTAAGGTAGCACTGGGAGAACCACTACGATTGTGCCCCGGTTGAGCTGGGTTAAGCACCTCAGTGGAGAAAGCTAAAACTGACCGTCATGATAGGGCGAGAGCCGGTTGCTGTTCGAGAGGTTTTTCGAGTCCCTAAAGACTTATGCTGCTTAGAGAGAGGAGTCGGCTTTGTCCGGCCCAGACATGGATAGCGCCCCGAACTCGGTCTTATGAATACTAGGGGCTTCGCCGAAATTTAAAATTATAGAATTCTATGGCTAAGTGAGAATGTTCAAGCATTATAGTCCAGTTGCCTGGTTCGTTGCGTTGAGCGCCTCCCTTGAAGGACCCAAGAATGGGAAAAAGAGCGCTCAAGTTTATCCCGAACACCCCAACACTCGTGGCATGGGGGCAGAAGCCGACGACTCGCCATCTCTCAAATTTAATAAACGGCCGCACAGAAGGTAATATTTTAAATTAACAAGCATTGCTTAGCGCATATGAACAAGTTTTCAAGCGTACAAGATAACAAATGCTAGTTTACTCAAAAATTACATCTTTGGAGCATTCACCCACTATAAGGCGGGCACCCTTCAGGACGCCCTGATAATACATCTCGGGCTTGCAATACTCCCTGCCCGGCGGCGGAGCGTCCGTCACAAGCTTCTCAGCGTCCATCTTGCCCCAGTGCACTTTAGCACGGGCAAGGGCCCCACGGGCACCTTCGATGCAGATGGAGCGCTTGATGACTTCAATCCAAGGACATGCGTCCACCAGCCGCCTCACCAGCCTGAAGTAGCTCCCAGGCATGGCCTCCTTCGGCCACAGCCGAACTATGAGGCCCTTCATGGCCTGTTCGGCCACCTTATGAAGCTCGACTAGCTGCTTCAACTGGTTGCTCAAGGGCACCGGGTGTCCGGCCTCAACATACTGAGACCAGAACACCTTCTCCGTCGAGCTCCCCTCCTCGGCCCGGTAGAATGCGGCAGCGTCGGACACACTGTGGGGCAGATCTGCGAATGCTCCTGGAGAGCTCCGGATTCGGGTAAGTAACAAGTAATTCACTTTCACGTGCTTGCTTTGCATGAAGAATGCCTTACCCGCCGCTATCTTCTTTATTGCCTCAATTTCCTGGAGGGCTTTTTGGGCTTCAGCCTTAGCGGCTTTGGCGTTCTCAAGAGCCGAGGCGAGCTCGGACTCTCGAGTCTTTGAGTCATGCTCCAAACTCTCGTGTTTTTCCACGAGAGCCTGGAGCTCTTGCTGCACCTCTGCCACCCACGCCTCCTGCTTCTCTCGCTCGGTGCGTTCCGCGGCCGCATTGCTTTCGGCCCTGGACACCGCTTCCTTCAGGGTCGCCACCTCGTTCGTGGCCCCTGCAATTCTCATGTTATTCCTATTATTTTTTGCAACCACATCTTTTATATACTTCTATAAGGTATTACTTACCTTCCTTGTCCTCGAGCCGCTTCTTGGCAAGGCCGAGCTCGTTCTCGGACTGCTCGAGGCTCTGATTCAATGCATTGACCTCCGCAGTCAATGCGACAGAGGTCAGCAGCGCAGCCTGCATTCCCATATTGACATACTTATGTTAGACTCCTGCGTACATCTTTTTAGATCCTCAATTCGACTTTTCTTTCCGAACACCAAACTGAGCATCAGGGGCTACTGTCTATGCGGAAATATTTTTACATATCTTAAATACATACCTCAAAGCCTGTTAGAAGGCTGGCACAGGCTTCAGTCAGCCCGCTCTTGGCGGACTGAACTTTCTGGATCACCGCACTCATAACAGTGCGGTGCTCCTCGTCGATGGAGGCGCCGTTAAGCACCTCCAGCAAATTATCCGGCGCCTCCGGTTGGACGGAGGTCGCCGGTGTCGCAGTCTCGCCCTTCTTATGAAGGGGCTGCCCGCCGGACTCCAGAACCACTGAAGGTTCCGGTGCGGAGTCCGGCCCAAGGCCGGACTGAGAACCCTTCGGGGTTTGATCCCCCTTGCGCCCAATGTCTGGGAGGTTGCCTTGCGGCACCTCCGGGACCTCCTCCTCCTAGCTGGGCCCCTTTTGGGACCCCACCTCGGCGTCATCTGTAGTGCGAGGAGAGGAGACGACTGGAAGTGAAGTGCTATTCACGTCCGATGAAGCCAGGGAGCCGCTCGTCGAAGTGTCGAGCCCGTCCTTGGGCGGGCTGCAGGGTTATATTCGGCGTTAGGAGATTCTATGTGACAAACGAAACACCGTGAGTTATTCCGGTATCCGGACACTTACAAAGTCGCCAGGGGCTTAGTCCTTGGTGGCCACTCCTCTTCATCGTCATCGGTGTTGGTGGAGTAGTCCGGAGGGAGGGTCCTTCCCTTCTTGGACCCTTCGGCCTCCACCGTTGGGGCGGCCTTCCTTTTCTTCTCTCCCCCCGCTGGGGGAGAGGCCTCTTTTTCCTCCTCCTCGCCTTCGCGGGAGGAGTCCGCCTTGGAGTCTTCGGACGATGAGTCCGACAACACCTGGCGCCGGGAACTCTTTCGAGTTCCCGTGGCCTTCTTCTTGGCCTTCTTCTCCGGCACTACGTAAGGTGCCAGAACCAGCAGCCCCGTCAATCGGGCGTCCGCTAGGTCTTCTGGCAAGGGAGCCGGACAGTTAACCTGCCCGGACTTCTTTTGCCAGGCCTGTCAAAGGAAAGGGAGTTTAGATCCCGCATAGAGTCAAACTATGGAAAATAAGTGTCCTGTAAAGGGTAAAATAGCTTACCTCGCTGGCTTGACGCTGCGAGCTGAATCCGCGATCTTCGGTAGCGGATGCGGGAGCCTCGGCGCCCTTGAAAAAACACCTTCCAGGCATCTTCGTACGTAGTGTCGAAGAGCCTGTTGATGGTTTGGTGTTGTGCCGGGTCAAACTCCCACAAGCTGGAGGCCCGTTGTTGGCACGGGAGGATCTGGTGGATGAGCATGACCTGGGCTATGTTGACGAGCTTGATCTTCTTGTTCACAAGGTTCTGGATGCAGGTTTGGAGTCCGGTCAGCTCTTCCGAATTGCCCCATGTCAGGCCCTTCTCTTTCCAGGAGGTGAGCCATGTGGGGATGCTAGATCGAAACTCGGGGGCCGCTGCCCATTCAGGGTCACGCGGCTCGGTGATGTAGAACCACCCCGGTTGCCACCCTTTGATGGTTTCCATGAAGGAGCCCTCGAGCCATGTAACGTTGGGCATCTTGCCCACCATGGCGCCTCCACACTTCGCCTGCTGGCCCCCCACTACCTTCGACTTGACATTGAAGGTCTTCAGCCATAAGCCGAAGTGGGGCTTGATGCGGAGGAAGGCCTCGCACACGATGATGAACGCCGAGATGTTGAGGATGAAATTTGGGGCCAGATCATGGAAATCCAGGCCGTAGTAGAACATGAGCCCTCGGACAAATGGGTGAAGTGGAAAACCTAGTCCGCGGAGGAAGTGGGTGAGGAACACCACCCTCTCATGGGGCCCGGGGGTGGGGATGAGCTGCCCCTTGTTGGGTAGCCGGTGCGCGATGTTGCTGGACAAGTATCCAGCCTTCCGCAGCCTCTTGATGTGCCCCTCCGTGATGGAGGAGGCCATCCACTTGCCTCCCGCTCCAGACATGGCTGGGGAAGGTTGAGGCGAGATGTGCGGACTAGGGCACTAGAGCTCGAGTGCGTGGAAATGGATAAGCAAAGGAGGAAGAAGGCGTAGGTAAAAAGGTGGATCGTTATCCCCTTATATGGACGGACGAAACTATGCGTCCCCACCAGCCTGGTAAAACTCGCTTATCTCCCAAGCGTCGTAATCAATGGCGCGGTTGGGTTACCCATGCCTGTATTGATGAGAATCCCGGGATAAGGGGACACGATCTCTGCTTTGACAAGACGTGCCAAGGAAACCGCCTTGCTAAATGCACTGAGGTGGGATAGTAAAAACGATTCGAATAAAGGCTTGGTCGTGGTGTGATGTCACGCCACGATATACGTCAGCAGATTGAACTTGTGTAAATATTATTCTCTCTATAGTGGTATGTGGAACTTATTTTGCAGAGCCGGACACTATCCTTGTGTTCAAAATCTTCTATGAAGTATTCAGAGGAGGAACCCGCCTTGCAATGCCGAAGACAATATGCATGCCGGACTCGTCGTCATTGATGCCTGGTTCAGGGGCTACTGAGGGAGTCCTCGATTAGGGGGTGTCCGGATGGCCGGACTATAGCCTTCGGCCGGACTCCTGGACTATGAAGATACAAGATTGAAGACTTCGTCCCGTGTCTGGATGGGACTTTCCTTGGCATGGAAGGCAAGCTTGGCGATACGGATATGTATATCTCCTACCATTGTAACCGACTCTGTATAACCCTAACCCTCTTCGGTGCCTATATAAACCGGAGGGTTTTAGTCCATAGGACGAACAACAATCATACCATAGGCTAGCTTCTAGGGTTTAGCCTCTCTGATCTTGTGGTAGATCTACTCTTGTACTACCCATATCATCAATATCAATCAAGCAGGAGTAGGGTTTTACCTCCATCGAGAGGGCCCGAACCTGGGTAAATACATCGTGTCCCTTGTCTCCTATTACCATCCGCCTAGACGCACAGTTCGGGACCCCCTACCCGAGATCCACCGGTTTTGATACCGACAAGGAGTTACTGGATAAAGGCTATATTCACCCAAGTTCGTCACCTTGGGATCACCAGTACTTCTAGTGGAGAAGAAGGACGGGTCGTTGAGGATGGTTGTTGATTTTCGTGGATTGAATGAAGTGACGATCAAGAACAAGTACCAACTGCCGATGATCAATGATTTGTTTGACCAGTTACAAGGAGCTAAAGTATTTTCCAAGATCGATCTACGGTTAGGATACCACCAGCTGAAGATTCGAGAGCAGGATATACCTAAGATAGCTTTTACCACAAGGTACGGGCTATATGAGTATACCGTTATGTCATTTGGTCTGACTAACGCGCCTGCCTATTTCATGAACATGATGAATAAGGTGTTTGTGGAGTTTTTGGATAAGTTCATCGTAGTGTTCATCGATGATATATTGGTCTACTCGAAGAATGAAGAGGAGCATAAGGAGCATTTGCGTTTGGTACCTGGGAAGCTCAGAGGACATCAGTTATATGCCAAATTCAGCAAGTGTGAGTTTGGTTGAAGGAAGTTGGATTCCTCAGACATGTTATATCCGGAGAAGGAATAGAAGTAGACCCCACCAAAGTTGTCACTGTGACTAATTGGGAATCACCCATGTCAGTGGAGAGATCCGGAGTTTTCTTGGACTCGCATGATACTACAGGAGGTTCATTGAGAATTTCTCAAAGATTGCAAAGCTCATGACAGAGTTGTTGAAGAAGGACACCAAGTTCAAATGGACTAAGGAATGTGAGGCCAGTTTTCAGGAGTTGAAGAAACATTTGGTTACAACCCCAGTGTTGATTCTTCCAGATCAACGGAAGGATTATCAAGTGTATTGCGATGCTTCTCGTCGAGGGCTTGGAGCAGTGTTGATGCAGGAGGGAAGAGTTGTTTCATATGCCTCACGACAGCTTAAACCTCATGAGTTGAATTATGCTACACACGATTTAGAGTTAGCAGCCGTTGTGCATGCGTTGAAGACATGGAGACATTTTCTCATCGGGAACCATTGTGAGGTGTACACAGATCACAAGAGTTTGAAGTATATCTTCACGCAGATGGAGTTGAATCTCAGGCAGAGGAGATGGTTGGAGCTCATCAAGGATTATGATATGAAGTTACACCATCATCCCGGAAAGGCTAACGTAGTAGCAGATGCGTTGAGTCGCAAGAGTCATGTCAATACACTCATGACCGGAGGATTACCCAAGGAGTTAGCAGAGGATCTTCACGAGCTATGTTTGGAAATAGTTCCGAGAGGTTATGTAGCAGCGTTGGAAATTCAGTCTACCTTGATGGATAAGATCAGGGAAGCTCAGAAGACGGACAAAGAGATTGCCGAGATAATGGAAATGATGAGCAATGGAAAGGCTAAAGGATTTCGAGAGGATGAGCATGATACCTTATGGTTTGAGGATCACGTATATGTGCCTAATGACCCCGAGATCAGGAAGTTGATTCTACAGGAGGCACATGATTTGCCGTATTCGATTCACCCAGGAAATACCAAGATGTATCTGAATTTGAAGGACAGTTTCAAATGGACCGAAATGAAGGATATTGCTGAGTATGTAGCAGTATGTGATGTATGTCAAAAAGTAAAGGCAGAGCATCATAAGCCAGCAGGATTGCTACAGCCACTGCCGATACCCGAATGGAAGTGGGATAAGCTAGGCATGGATTTTATCACGGGATTTCCCAAGACTCGTTCAGGCTATGACTCGATATGGGTTGTAGTCGATCATTTGACAAAGGTAGCACATTTCATCCCAGTGAAGACCACTTACACCAGTGCTAAGTTGGCAAAGATATACATGACCATGATCGTATGTCTACATGGAGTTTCAAGGACCATTGTATCAGATAGAGGAACCCAGATTACCTCAAAGTTCTGGAATCAGTTGCACGGGACTTTGGGTACCAGGCTAGAGTTTAGTACAACCTTTCATCCACATATAGATGGACATACCGAGAGAGTCAATCAGATTCTGGAGGACATGCTGAGAGCTTGTGCGCTAGATTATGGATCTAGTTGGGACGACAATTTGCCGTATGCAGAGTTCTCTTGCAACAACAGTTATCAAGCCAGTTTGAAGATGGCCCCTTTCAAAGCTTTGTACGGAAGGAGGTACAGGACACCGTTGTTATGGGATGAAGTTGGAGACCGTCAGTTGTTTGGACTAGATTTGATTAAAGAGTCTGAAGAGAAGGTTAAATTGATTTGTGATAGACTCAAGGTAGCCCAGTCCAGGCAGAAGAGCTATACGAATTCTAAATGCAAGGAGACAATTTATGAAGTCGGAGACAAAGTTTATCTTCGTGTGTCCCCACTTCGAGGAGTTAAGCGTTTTGGAGTTAAGGGAAAGTTAGCACCACGTTTTGTGGGACCATACGAAGTTTTGGAGTGTATGGGAGAGGTTGCTTACAAGTTGGAATTGCCAGAAGGACTGTCCGGAGTTCACAATGTGTTCCACGTTTCCCAGTTGAAGAAGTGCCATGCAGAGATGGCCAATATTCCTTTAAGAGATACAGTACCACTGGAAGCGATTCAGTTGGATAGCGATTTGACCTACGAGGAGAAACCAGTGAAGATTTTCGAGTTTGACAGCCGAGTCACACACAACAAGGTTATCAAGTTCTGCAAAGTTCAGTGGAGCTACCATATCGAGGATGAAGCCACCTCGAAACGAGAGGAAGACTTACGGAAGGACCACCCGCACCTATTTTCTAGCCAACCCGAATCTCGAGGGCGAGATTCATCTTAAGGGGGGTAGGTTTGTAACATCCCAAAATTCCAATTTGGAATGTTATACATTAAATCATCATTGCATATCATATTTTATTGCATTTTTGATTGATCCTAGAAATTCTAAGCAACTCAAGGATCCACGGAGAGAGTTGGGGATTTCATTATTTTCATATTTGAGTTTTCTCAAATTTTGAAAAGAGGATCATTTGGTTTTAGTTATTTTTCTCTCCGAATATTTCTTATATGGAAATAAAAGAGAGGGGATAAAATGACTTCTCCAAAATAAAGAAATACTGGAGGTTAAATATTAAAATCAACTAAGAATTTTATTCAGAGTTTTATTGCTATTTTATTTGAATTAGGAAAAAATACATTTTCAAAATTGCATTAGAGGCCCAAATAAATGTTCACCTTGGTCGCTATATTTTTAGAGGATGGGGAAAATTTCTTTCATGATTTTTGGAGTTCGTTTAGTATTTCTTTTATTTGATTTTTCTGCGCGTCGGAATTTTTTTTTTAAAAAGTCAACCGACCTACTGGGCCGTGTCCAACTAGGACTCCTGGCCCAGCCGGCCTTAAAAGCCGGGAGGACCAAGCCGCCAGCCCACCCCACACAAAACCCTAGCCCCGCCCGATTCGCGCTGCCGCCGCCCGATTCGCGCCGCCGCCGCCGTGATTTGCGCCGCCGTGCCGTCTCGCCACCGGAGCCACGTCCCGCCGCCGTCGGAGCCCGCCGCTGCCGCTCGTCGCCGGAGCCTCCGCCCCGCCGCCGGACTCAACCCTGCTGTCGGAGGTATAACCGCCACCGCCGCCGGTTTTCGTGAGAAAACCGATTGGTTTCTTCGAAAACCCTAGGTTATTTTTTATATAGATCGGTTTTATTTTTTTTGGTTTAGTTAAATAGAGGACGTTCGTCCGTACGTTCATTTTAACGAACAAAGTTCATCCGTTAGCCGCAGACAGCAAACGTTCGTTCGTCAGCCTGTTCGTCAGTTTTTCTTTTTCCAGGGTTTTTCCGTGATTATTTTCGATCGCGATTTCTGCCCTGATCTTCGTTTTAGTTTATCTTTTCGCTCGTTTATCGGAATCTGGTGATTCAAGCGCCTAGATCTTCTCTCGAAGCCTCTTTCTGTTTAAACAACTTGAACAAGATTTTGGTACTGTAAAATTTGACTTTAGTACAGATTAGTAAACGGATCTTGTTTCTTTCGCAGTTTGAGTTTCGTTGCTCCGTTTGATTTGATTCTTTTTGCAAACCGGAGTTCTTCAGTTGAACTTTCTGGTTAGATCTCTTATTTGAGTTTTACCCGTGCTTCTAGTTGAGTGCTTATGTATGTTATTGTTTATTTGCGATAGAGTACCCGGAGTGCGAAGCATGCTACTACGAGTCTCTAGGTTTTGCAGATCATCAGCAAGGCAAGTAACACTTTGATCATACCTCTTTACTACCCAGTTTTATTGCATTAGGTCAATCCTGAAACATTGCATGGTTAGGATCTGATTAACATGTGGGTTTTGGGAAGCACATGATGAGGTAGAACCTATTGTCCTATTTATTACAAACCTTTGGGAGTTACTTCTATGTTATCCTTATATTGCTATGCTATGCTCGTAGACGTGGTTTGGGTGAGTGTATCCATGACATATATGAGTATTGTTAATTAATGGTTAACTTAAGGTGGCTACTTAAATACACATCTGGGTGGATTGCTTGAGGCACCCTGGAGTACCTAGTGGTTGTCAGGGCACCTGGAGAATCCAGTGTTGTCCTAGGATATCCCGGAGTACCCGTGTGATCATCCTACGATTCGCCACCCAGGCTCGAAGGGATCATAAGATTATTCATGCTAGAAACTTCCGTGTGCAGCCACAACCCAATATGGGCTCTAGCATAGTTGAGTAAGTTGCATGAAGCTCTTGAAGAGGTAGACTAGCGGATGTAGTGGGTTGTAGGTGGTACTGTCTACCCATAGTAGAGAGTTAATGCTTCAGAAAGACTGTGTCTCAAGTCTCCGACCATGGATGTGTTCGAGTCTTGTGGGGAAAAGTGCGCAAACCTCTGCAGAGTGTACAAACTAATCATGATTAGCCGTGTCCCCGGTTATGGACATCTTGAGTATCTAGTTCTTGGATTATCATGTTAATCTCATCACTCTAAATTAATTTGATTGGGTTTAATGATGATGCTTCATTGGGATTGAGTTGGAGGAACGTTCTCAATGTTTAACAACCACCATAATAGTTAAACAAAATTTATTCCTTTGTTGTAGGAAGAAAATGGCTTTATGCAAAACTGTAACTATAGAGTTTTCCACCAGCCATATATGCATGTAGTGATGGCATTTATTCTATTCATTACTCTTATGTGTTACATTACCAGCATATTCCATGTGCTGAACCGTTTCGGGCTGCAACATTTCATGTTGCAGACTATTCAGACAATGAGTAAGGTGCCATAGGTCGCTGTCTTTCACTCAGCCATGCTGTTGGAGTTGATGGACTCACTTTATCTTCCAAGCCTTTTGCTGGTATCATTTTAGATGGCCTTAAGACATATTATTGTAATAAGTTCTCATTTGAGACATTCAATGTAATAAGTGTGTGACTGAAACTCTGTTATAAATCCTCAAGTACTGTGTGTGTCAGCATTACCGATCAAGGGATGACATTGATGCACATAGATTAGACTGTTTGAGATCTGGTCGCTACAATCACCTTGACTCTTACATAATGTAAAAGATTGGCCCTTCGCAGAGGGAAGAAGAGGTTGTCATGTGATTTTATGGTTTGGGTGCACGAAATCTTAATGCAAAAGAACGTCACTTTATATTGCCACTTGTGATATGAACCTTTATTATGAAGTCCGTCGCTTTTATTACTTCCATATCACAAGATCATATAAAGCTTATTTTCTCCACACTAATAAGTCATACATATTTAGAGAGCAATTTTTATTGCATGCAACATGACAACTTACTTGAAGGATCTTACTCAATCCATAGGTAGATATGGTGGACTCTCATGGCAAAACTGAGTTTAAGGATATTTGGAAGCACAAGTAGTATCTCTACTTGGTGCAAGGAGTTTGGCTAGCATGAGGGGGAAAGGCAAGCTCAACATGTTGGACGATCCATGACAATATACTTTAACTGAGATGTGAGAAAACATAACCCATTACGTTGTCTTCCTTGTCCAACATCAACTCTTTAGCATGTCATACTTTAATGAGTGCTCACAATCATAAAAGATGTCCAAGATAGTATATTTATATGTGAGAACCTCTCTTTCTTTATTACTTCCTATTAATTGCAACGATGACCAAAACTATGTTTGCCAACTCTCAACAACTTTTTATCATCATACTCTCTATATGTGAAGTCATTACTATTTATAAGATCAATATGATCTCATTTATCTCTTTAATTCTTTTATGCACTTAAGATCATAGCAAGATAGCAAAGCCCTTGACTCAACACTAATCTTTATTATATATAGCTCACAGACTCGATTACATAAAGGGATCACAAAGAAAACTCAAAACTAATTCATACCAAAACTTTATTCTACTAGATGAAGATATTACCAAAAGGATCAAACTAATTAAAACGGTAAAGATAGGAGTGTAATGGTGATACGATACTGGGGCACCTCCCCCAAGCTTGGCAGTTGCCAAGGGGAGTGCCCATACCCATGTGTTTATGTCCTCGGAGGTGGTGATGAAGGAGTTGTTGATGATGTAGGCTTGTCGTCCGTATTCCAAGGCATAGGCTCACCTTCATAGAAGGATGATCGAGTCTCCAGGATCCTCAAATCTGCAGACAAACTCATCCTCTTGAATCTATATTCATACTCACAGTTTTGGTTTTGCAGGTCATAGATTTGGGCTTGGAGGTGCTCGATTTTCTCATGGTGCTTGAAGATGGTCTCCCCAATGTTCTTGGCGTCCAACTTGTGGTTGTTGGTGAACTCCACGATCATCATCTGGTTGGTGTTATGTCCACGCTCTACCATCCCTTGGCACTTGAAAACTTGTTGTTCCATTGTTTCGAGCTTTGCCTCCACGCTTCCGGTACTCCTTGGTCCGTCCACATCGTGGATGTTGAAGGAAATATGCCCTAAAGGCAATAATAAAGTTATTATTTATTTCCTCATATCATGATAAATGTTTATTATTCATGCTAGAATTGTATTACCCATAAACGTAATACATGTGTGAATACATAGACAAACATAGTGTCACTAGTATGCCTCTACTTGACTAGCTCGTGAATCAAAGATAGTTAAGTTTCCCAACCATAGACATGAGTTGTCATTTGATTAATGGGATCACATCATTAGGAGAATGATGTGATTGACTTGACCCATTCCATTAGCTTAGCACTTGATCATTTACTATGTTGCTATTGCTTTCTTCATGACTTATACATGTTCCTGTGACTATGAGATTATGTAACTCCCGCTTACCGGAGGAACACTTTGTGTGCTACCAAACGTCACAACGTAACTGGGTGATTATAAAGGTGCTCTACAGGTGTCTCCAAAGGTACTGGTTGAGTTGACATATTTCGAGATTAGGATTTGTCACTCCGATTGTCGGAGAGGTATCTCTGGGCCCTCTCAGTAATGCACATCACTATAAGCCTTGCAAGAAATGTAGCTTATGAGTTAGTTACGGGATGATGCATTACGTAACGAGTAAAGAGACTCGTCGGTAACGAGATTGAACTAGGTATTGAGATACCGACGATCGAATCTCGGGCAAGTAACATACCAATGACAAAGGGAACAACGTATGTTTTTATGCGGTTTGACCGATAAAGATCTTCTTAGAATATGTAGGAGCCAATATGAGCATCTAGGTTCCGCTATTGGTTATTGACCGGAGACATGTCTCGGTCATGTCTACATAGTTCTTGAACCTGTAGGGTCTGCATGCTTAAAGTTAGATGACAGTTATATTACGAGTTTATGTGTTTTGATGTACCGAAGGTTGTTCGGAGTCCCGGATGTGATCATGGACATGACAAGGAGTCTCAAAATGGTCGAGACATAAAGATCGATATATTGGACAACTATATTTGGAGACTGGAAAGGTTCCAGGTGAAATTGGGACAATACCGGAGCTCCGGGAGGTTATCAGAACCCCCCAGGAGGTATATGGGCCTTAGTGGAAAGGGGGGGAAAGGAGCAAGGGAGGGGCACCTCCAAGCCCAATCCGAATTGGAAGGGGGGCCGCCCCCCTTTCCTTCCTCCCTCCTTCCTCTTCCTTCCCTCTCCCTCTCCAAATAGGAAAGGGAGGAGTCCTACTCCCAGTGGGAGTAGGACTCCCCCCTTGGGTGCGCCTCCTCCCCTTGGCCGCCCCCTTCTCCATTCCTTTATATACGGGGGAGGGGGGCACCCCATAGACACAACAATTGATCATTGATCTCTTAGCCGTGTGCGGTGCCCACTCCACCATAGTCCTCCTCGATAATATTGTAGCGGTGCTTAGGCGAAGCCCTGCGATGGTAGAACATCATCATCGTCACCACGCCGTCGTGCTGACAGAACTCTCCCTCGACACTTGGCTGGATCGGAGTTTGAGGGACGTCATCGAGCTGAACGTATGCAAGAACTCAGAGGTGCCGTGCTTTCGGTGCTTGATCGGCCGGGCTGTGAAGATGTACGACTACATCAACCGCGTTGTGCTAACTCTTCCGCTTTCGGTCTACGAGGGTACGTGGACACACTCTCCCCTCTCATTGCTAGCATCACCATGATCTTGCAAGTGTGTAGGAAATTTTTGAAATTACTACGTTCTCCAACAGTGGCACCAGAGCCTAGGTTTTATGTATTGATGTTATATGCACGAGTAGAACACAAGTGAGTTGTGGGCGATACAAGTCATACTGCTTACCAGCATGTCATACTTTGGTTCGACGGTATTGTTGGATGAAGCGGCCCGGACCGACATTACGCGTACGCTTACGCGAGACTGGTTCTACCGACGTGCTTTGCACACAGGTGGCTGGCGGGTGTCAGTTTCTCCAACTTTAGTTGAACCGAGTGTGGCTATGCCCGGTCCTTGAGAAGGTTAAAACATCACTAACTTGACGAACTATCGTTGTGGTTTTGATGCGTAGGTAAGAACAGTTCTTGCTCAGCCCGTAGCAGCCACGTAAAACTTGCAACAACAAAGTAGAGGACGTCTAACTTGTTTTTGCAGGGCATGTTGTGATGTGATATGGTCAAGATGTGATGCTATATTTTATTGTATGAGATGATCATGTTTTGTAACCGAGTTATTGGTAACTGGCAGGAGCCATATGGTTGTCGCTTTATTGTATGCAATGCAATCACCCTGTAATTGCTTTACTTTAATTATCTCTAAGCGGTAGTGATAGTCGTAGAAGCAATAGTTGGCGAGACGACAATGATGCTACGATGGAGATCAAGGTGTCGCGCCGGTGACGATGGTGATCATGACGGTGCTTCGGAGATGGAGATCACAAGCACAAGATGATGATGGCCATATCATATCACTTATATTGATTGCATGTGATGTTTATCTTTTATGCATCTTATCTTGCTTTGATTGACGGTAGCATTATAAGATGATCTCACTAAATTTCAAGATAAAAGTGTTCTCCCTGAGTATGCACCGTTGCCAAAGTTCGTCGTGCCCAGACACCACGTGATGATCAGGTGTGATAAGCTCTACGTCCATCTACAATGGGTGCAAGCCAGTTTTGCACATGCAGAATACTTAGGTTAAACTTGACGAGCCTAGCATATGCAGATATGGCCTCAGAACACTGAGACCGAAAGGGCGAGCGTGAATCATATAGTAGATATGATCAACATAGTGATGTTCACCATTGAAAACTACTCCATTTCACGTGATGATCGGTTATGGTTTAGTTGATTTGGATCACGTAATCACTTAGATGATTAGAGGGATGTCTATCTAAGTGGGAGTTCTTAAGTAATATGATTAATTGAACTTAAATTTATCATGAACTTAGTACCTGATAGTATTTTGCTTGTCTATGTTTGTTGTAGATAGATGGCTCGTGTTGTTGTTCCGTTGAATTTTAATGCGTTCCTTGAGAAAGCAAAGTTCAAAGACGATGGTTGCAATTACACGGACTGGGTCCGTAACTTGAGGATTATCCTCATGCTGCATAGAAGAATTACGTCCTGGAAGAACCGCTAGGTGCCAAACCTGCTGCAGGAGCAACACCAGATGTTATGAACGTCTGGCAAAGCAAAGCTAATGACTACTCGATAGTTCAATGTGCCATGCTTTACGGCTTAGAACCGGGACTTCAACAATGTTTTGAATGTCATGGAGCATATGAGATGTTCCAGGAGTTGAAGTTAATATTTCAAGCAAATGCCTGGATTGAGAGATATGAAGTCTCCAATAAGTTCTACAGCTGCAAGATGGAGGAGAATAGTCTTGTCAGTGAGCATATACTCAGAATGTCTGGGTATAACAATCACTTGATTCAACTGGGAGTTAATCTTCCGGATGATAGCGTCATTGACAGAATTCTTCAATCACTGCCACCAAGCTACAAGAGCTTCGTGATGAACTATAATATGCAAGGGATGGATAAGACTATTCCCGAGCTCTTCGCAATGCTAAAGGCTGCGGAGGTAGAAATCAAGAAGGAGCATCAAGTGTTGATGGTCAATAAGACCACCAGTTTCAAGAGAAAGGGCAAATGGAAAAAGAAGGGGAACTTCAAGAAGAACAGCAAACAAGTTGTTTCTCAAGTGAAGAAGCCCAAGTCTGGACCTAAGTCTGAGACTGAGTGCTTCTACTGCAAGTAGACCGGTCACTGGAAGCGGAACTGCCCCAAGTATTTGGCGGATAAGAAGGATGGCAAGGTGAACAAAGGTATATGTGATATACATGTTATTGATGTGTACCTTACCAGAGCTCACAGTAGCACCTGGGTATTTGATACTGGTTCTGTTGCTAACATTTGCAACTCGAAACAGGGACTACGGATTAAGCGGACACTGGCTAAGGACGAGGTGACGATGCACGTGGGAAATGGTTCCAAAGTCGATGTTATCGCCGTCGGCACGCTACCTCTACATCTACCTTCGGGATTAGTTTTAGACCTAAATAATTGTTATTTGGTGCCAGCATTGAGCATGAACATTATATCTGGATCTTGTTTGATGCGAGACGGTTATTCATTTAAATCTGAGAATAATGGTTGTTCTATTTATATGAGTAATATCTTTTATGGTCATGCACCCTTAAAGATTGGTCTATTTTTGATGAATCTCGATAGTAGTGATACACATATTCATAATGTTGAAGCCAAAAGATGCAGAGTTGATAATGATAGTGCAACTTATTTGTGGCACTACCGATTAGGTCATATTGGTGTAAAGCGCATGAAGAAACTCCATACTGATGGACTTTTGGAATCAATCACTTGGTACTTGCGAACCATGCCTCATGGGCAAGATGACTAAAACATCGTTCTCCGGAACTATGGAGCGAGCAACTGATTTGTTGGAAATCATACATACTGACGTATGTTGTCCAATGAATATTGAAGCTCACGGCGGGTATCATTATTTTCTCACCTTCACAGATGATTTGAGCGGATATGGGTATATCTACTTAATGAAACATAAGTCTGAAACATTTGAAAAGTTCAAAGAATTTCAAAGTGAAGTTGAAAATCATCATAACAAGAAAATAAAGTTTCTACGATCTGATCGTGGAGGAGAATATTTGAGTTACGAGTTTGGTTTACATTTGAAGCAATGCGGAATAGTTTCGCAACTCACGCCACCCGGAACACCACAGCGTAATGGTGTGCCTGAACATCGTAATCGTACTTTACTAGATATGGTGCGATCTATGATGTCTCTTACTGATTTACCGCTATCATTTTGGGGTTATGCTTTAGAGACGGCCGCATTCACGTTAAATAGGGCACCATCAAAATCCGTTGAGACGACGCCTTATGAACTATGGTTTGGCAAGAAACCAAAGTTGCCGTTTCTTAAAGTTTGGGGCTGCGATGCTTATGTGAAAAAGCTTCAACCCGATAAGCTCGAACCCAAATCGGAGAAATGTGTCTTCATAGGATACCCAAAGGAAACTATTGGGTACACCTTCTATCACAGATCCGAAGGCAAGACATTTGTTGCCAAGAATGGATCCTTTTTAGAGAAGGAGTTTCTCTCAAAAAAAGTGAGTGGGAGGAAAGTAAAACTTGACGAGGTAACTGTACCTGCTCCTTTATTGGAAAATAGTTCATCACAGAAACCGGTTCCTGTGATGACTACACCAATAAGTGAGGAAGCTAATGATATTGATCATGAAACTTCAGATCAAGTCACTACAGAACCTCATAGGTCAACTAGAGTAAGATCCGCACCAGAGTGGTACGGTAATCCTATTCTGGAGGTCATGTTACTTGACCATGGCGAACCTACGAACTATGAGGAAGCGATGATGAGCCCAGATTCCGCAAAATGGCTTGAGGCCATGAAATCTGAGATGGGATCCATGTATGAGAACAAAGTGTGGACTTTGGTTGATTTGCCCGATGATCGGAAAGCCATCGAGAATAAATGGATCTTCACGAAGAAGACTGACGCTGATGGTAATGTTACTGTCTACAAAGCTCGACTTGTTGCGAAAGGTTTTCGACAAGTTCAAGGGGTTGACTACAATGAGACTTTCTCACCCGTAGTGATGCGTAAGTCTGTCCGAATCATGTTAGCAATTGCCGCATTTTATGATTATGAAATTTGGCAAATGGATGTCAAAACTGCATTCCTGAATGGATTTCTGGAAGAAGAGTTGTATATGATGCAACCAGAAGGTTTTGTCGATCCAAAGGATGCTAACAAAGAGTGCAAGCTCCAGCGATCCATTTATGGACTGGTGCAAGCCTCTCGCAGTTGGAATAAACGCTTTGATAGTGTGATCAAAGCATATGGTTTTATACAGTCTTTTGGAGAAGCCTGTATTTACAAGAAAGTGAGTGGGAGCTCTGTAGCATTTCTAATATTATATGTGGACGACATATTATTGATTGGAAATGATATAGAATTTCTGGATAGCATAAAAGGATAATTGAATAAAAGTTTTTCAATGAAAGACCTCGGTGAAGCTGCTTACATATTGGGCATCAAGATCTATAGAGATAGATCAAGACGCTTAATTGGACTTTCACAAAGTACAAACCTTGATAAAGTTTTGAAAAAGTTCAAAATGGATCAAGCAAAGAAAGGGTTCTTGCCTATAATACAAGGTGTGAAATTGAGTTAGACTCAATGCCCGACCACTGAAGAAGATAGAGAGAAAATGAAAGAAGTTCCCTATGCTTCAGCCATAGGCTCTATCATGTATGTAGTGCTGTGTACTAGACCTGATGTGTGGCTTGCTACTAGTTTAGCAGGGAGGTACCAAAGTAATCCAGGAGTGGATCACTGGACATCGGTCAAGAACATCCTGAAATACCTGAAAAGGACTAAGGATATGTTTCTTCTTTATGGAGGTGACAAAGAGCTAGTCGTAAATGGTTACGTCGATGCAAGCTTTGACACTGATCCGGACGATTCTAAATCGCAAACTGGATACGTGTTTATATTGAACTGTGGAGCTGTCAGTTGGTGCAGTTCTAAACAAAGCGTCGTGGCGGGATCTACATGTGAAGCCGAGTACATAGGTGCTTCGGAAGCAGCAAATGAAGGAGTCTGGATGAAGGAGTTCATATCCGACCTAGGTGTCATACCTAGTGCATCAGGTCCAATGAAAATCTTTTGTGACAATATTGGTGCAATTGAGTGATACGTCCATTTTGCATCATGCTTTTATATCAATATTTATTGCATTATGGGCTGTTTTTACATATTATATCTCAATACTTATGGCTATTCTCTCTTATTTTACAAGGTTTACCATGAAGAGAGGGAATGCCGGCAGCTAGAATTCTGGCTGGGAAAACCTATTCTGCACAACTCCAAAAGTCCTGAAACTCCACGAAACAACTTTTTGGAATTAATAAGAATCTCTGAGCAAAAGAAATACGCCAAGGGGTCCACACCCTGTCCAGGAGACAGGGGGCGCCCCCATAGGACGCGCCCCCCATCTCCTGGGCCCCCTGGTGGGCCTCCGGCGTCCATCTTCTTCTATATCATCACTTTTACCCTGGAAAAAATCATGGGCAAGCTTACGGGACGAAACTCCGCCGCCACGAGGCGGAACCTTGGCGGAATTAATTAGGGCTCCGGCGGAGCTGTTCTGCCGGGGACACTTCCCTCCGGGAGGGGGAAATCATCACCAACGTCATCACCAATGATCCTCTCATCAAGAGGGGGTCAATCTCCATCAACATCTTCACCAGCACCATCTCCTCTCAAAACCCTAGTTCATCTCTTGTATCCAATCTTGTATCAAAACCACAAATTGGTACCTGTGGGTTGCTAGTAGTGTTGATTACTCCTTGTAGTTGATGCTATTTGGTTTACTTGGTGGAAGATCATATGTTCAGATCCTTTATGCATATTATTACTCCTCTGATTATGAACATGAATATTCTTTGTGAGTAGTTATGTTTGTTCCTGAGGACATGGGTGAAGTCTTTCTATTAGTAGTCATGTGAATTTGGTATTCGTTCGATATTTTGATGAGATCTATGTTGTCTTTTCCTCTAGTGGTGTTATGTGAACGTCGACTACATGACACTTCACCATTATTTGGGCCTAGAGGAAGGCATGGGGAAGTAATAAGTAGATGATGGGTTGCTAGAGTGACAGAAGCTTAAACCCTAGTTTATGCGTTGCTTCGTTAGGGGCTGATATGGATCCATATGTTTAATGCTGTGGTTAGGTTTACATTAATACTTATTTTGTAGTTGTGGACGCTTGCAATAGGGGTTAATCATAAGTGGGATGCATGTCCAAGTTAGGGCAGTACCCAAGTACCGGCCCACCCACATATCAAATTATCAAAGTACCGAACGTGAATCATATGAACGCGATGAAAACTAGCTTGACGATAATTCCCAATGTGTCCTTGGGAGCTCCTTTCTCATTATTAGAAACTGTCCAGGCTTATCCTTTGCTACATAAAGGATTGGGCCACCTTGCTGCACTTTATTTACTTGTTACTCATTACCATTTATCTTATCACAAAACTATCTATCACCTACAACTTCAGTGCTTGCAGAGAAAACCTTACTGAAAACTGCTTATCATTTCCTTCTGCTCCTCATTGGGTTCGACACTCTTACTTATCGAAAGGACTATGATTTACCCCTACACTTGTGGGTCATCAAGACTCTTTTCTGGCGCCGTTGCCGGGGAGTGTAGCGCTTTTGGTGAGTGGAACTTGGTAAGGAAACATTTATATAGTGTGCTGAAATTTTCTGTTACTTGTCACTATGGAAACTAATCCTTTGAGGGGCTTGTTTGGGTATCTTCACCCCAACCAGAAGAGCAAAGAGTTGCTCCTCAACCTACTGAACTTTATGAAAATATTTAATTTGAGATTCCTTCGGGTATGATACAGAAACTACTAGCTAATCCATTTGCAGGAGACAGAACATTGCATCCCGATTTACACCTTATCTTTGTGGATGAAGTTTGTGGATTATTTAAGCTTGCAGGTATTCCCGATGATGTTGTCAAAAGGAAGGTCTTCCCTTTATCTTTGAAGGGAGATGCATTGACATGGTATAGGCTATGTGATGATACGAGATCTTGGAATTATAAGCGATTGAAGTTGGAATTTCACCAGAAGTTCTATCCTATGTACCTTGTTGATCATGATCGTAATTATATATATAATTTCTGGCCTCACGAAGGAGAAAGCATCGCTCAAGCTTGGGGGACGCTTAAGTCAATGTTATATTCATGCCCCAATCATGAGCTCTTTCGGGAAATGATTATTCAGAATTTTTATGCTCGGCTTTCTCTTGGTAATCGCAACCTGCTCGATACTTCCTGTGCTGGTTCTTATATGCTGAAGACTATTGATTTCAAATGGGACTTATTGGAAAGAATTAAACGCAACTCTGAAGATTGGGGTTCCAATGATGGTAAGGAGTCAGGTATGACACCTAAGTTCGATTGTGTTAAATCTTTTGTGGATACCGATGCTTTCCGCGGATTTAGCTCTAAGTATGGACTTGACTCTGAGATAGTAGCTTCTTTCTGTGAATCTTTTGCTACTCACGTTGATCTCCCTAAAGAGAAGTGGTTTAAATATAATCCTCCTGTTAAAGTGAAAGTAGTTGCACCTATTACAGTCGAAGAAAAGACTATTACCTATAGTGATCCTATTGTTCCTACTGCTTATGTTGAAAAACCTGCTTTTCCTGTTAGGATAAAGGATCATGCTAAAGCTTCAACTGTCGTTCGTAAGAGTAATACTAGGACTTATACACCTCCTGAGCAAATTAATGTTGAACCTAGTATTGCTACGGTTAAAGATCTCTTAGATGAGGATTTAGATGGGCATGTTATTTCTTTCTGTGGTGAATCTTCTAATATTGCTAGGCCAGATACCAAGACACGTAGACCTGTCGTAGGCATGCCTATTATTTCTGTTAAATAGGAGATCATTGTTATCATGGCTTATGTGATATGGGTGCTAGTGCTAGTGCAATACCTTATTCTTTATATCAAGAAATTACGCATGACATTGCACCCATTGAATTAGAAGACATTGATGTTACTATTAAGCTTGCTAATAGGGATACCATTAAACCCTTTGGGATTGTTAGAGATGTTGAAGTTTTGTGTGGGAAGGTTAAATACCCTGCTGATTTCCTTGTTCTTGGTTCCCCACAAGATGATTTTTGTCCACTTATTTTTGGTAGACCCTTCTTGAATACGGCTAGTGCTAAGATTAATTGTGAAAAGAATATTGTCACTGTTGGCATAGATGGTGTGTCTCATGAGTTTAATTTTGCTAAGTTTAGTAGACAACCTCATGATAGGGAACCACCTAGCAAGGATGAAATTATTGGTGTTGCTTCCATTGATGTTCCTCCAACTGATCCGTTAGAACAATATTTGCTAGACCATGAAAACGATATGTTTATGAAGGAAAGGGAGCAAATAGATGAAGTGTTCCTTAAACAGGAACCTGTGCTGAAACATAACCTTTCCGTTGAAATTCTTGGGGATCCCCCTCCACCCAAGGGTGATCCCGTGTTTGAACTCAAACCATTACCTGATAATCTTAAGTATGCTTATCTTGATGAAAAAGAAATATATCCTGTTATTATTAGTGCTAACCTTTTAGAGAAAGAAGAAGAAAGATTATTGAAAACTCTGAAGAAGCACCGAGCTGCTATTGGATATACTCTGGATAACCTTAAGGGCATTAGTCTCACATTATGCCAACACAAAATTACAGTGGAAAAAGATGCCAAACCAGTTAGAGATCCTCAAAGACGATTAAATCTCAAGATGAAGGAAGTGGTAAGAAAGGAGATACTAAAGCTCCTTGAGGAAGGTATTATTTATCCCGTTGCTGATAGTGAATGGGTAAGCCCTGTCCATTGTGTTCCTAAAAAGGGAGGTATTACCATTGTTCCTAATGATAAAGATGAATTGAATTTGCAAAGAATTATTACAGGTTATAGGATGGTAATTGATTTCCGTAAGTTAAATAAAGCTACTAAGAAAGATCATTACCCCTTACCTTTTATTGATCAAATGCTAGAAAGACTATCCAAACACACACATTTCTGCTTTCTAGATGGTGATTCTGGTTTCTCTCAGATACCTGTATCAGCGAAGGATCAATCTAAAACTACTTTTACTTGCCCTTTTGGTACTTTTGCTTATAGACATATGCCTTTTGGTTTATGTAATGCACCTGCTACCTTTTAAAGATGCATGATGGCTATATTCTCTGATTTTTGTGAAAAGATTTGTGAGGTATTCATGGATGACTTCTTCGTCTATGGATCCTATTTTGATGATTGTTTGAGCAACCTTGATCGAGTTTTGTAGAGATGCGAAGACACTAGTCTCGTCCTGAATTGGGAAAAGTGTCACTTTATGGTTAATGAAGGCATTGTCTTGGGGCATAAGATCTCCGAGAGAGGTATTGAAGTTGATAAAGCCAAAGTTGATGCTATTGAAAAGATGCCATGTCCCAAGGACATAAAAGGTATAAGAAGTTTCCTTGGTCACGCCAGTTTTTATAGGAGGTTCATTAAGGACTTTTCTAAAATCTCTAGGCCTATGACTAATTTATTGCAAAAAGATATTCCTTTTGTCTTTGATGCTGATTGTGTAGAAGCATTTGAAGTACGTAAGAAAGCTTTGATCACTACACCTATTGTTTAGCCTCCTGATTGGAATTTACCTTTTGAAATTATGTGCGATGCTAGTGATTATGCTGTAGGTGCTGTTCTAGGGCAAAGAGTCGATAAGAAATTGAATGTTATCCAGTATGCTAGTAAGACTCTTGATACTGCCTAGAGAAATTATGCTACTACTGAAAAAGAGTTCTTAGCAGTTGTGTTTGCATGTGATAAGTTTAGACCTTATATTGTTGATTCCAAAGTTACTATTCACACTGATCATGCTGCTATTAAATATCTTATGGAAAAGAAAGATGCTAAGCCTAGACTCATTAGATGGGTTCTCTTGCTCCAAGAATTTGACTTGCATATTATTGATAGAAAGGGAGCTGAGAACCCCGTTGCAGATAACTTGTCTAGGTTAGAGAATGTTCTTGATGACCCACTGCCTATTAATGATAGCTTTCCTGATGAACAATTAGCGGTCATCAATGCTTCTCGTACCGCTCCTTGGTATGCTGATTATGCTAATTACATTGTTGCTAAATATATACCACCTAGTTTCACATACCAGCAAAAGAAAAAGTTCTTCTATGATTTAAGACATTACTTCTGGGATGATCCAGACCTTTATAAAGAAGGAGTAGATGGTGTTATTAGACATTGTGTGCCTGAGCATGAACAGGAACAGATCCTATGCAAGTGTCACTCTGAATCCTATGGAGGACACCACGCTGGAGATAGAACTGCACACAAGGTACTACAATCTGGTTTTTATTGGCCTACTCTCTTCAAAGATGCTCATAAGTTTGTCTTATCTTGTGATGAATGTCAAAGAATAGGTAACATTAGTAGACGACAAGAAATGCCTATGAATTATTCTCTTGTTATTGAACCGTTTGATGTTTGGGGCTTTGATTATATGGGACCTTTTCCTGCCTCTAATGGTTATACACATATTTTAGTTACTGTTGATTACGTTACTAAGTGGGTAGAAGCTATTCCAACTAGTAGTGCTGATCATAACACTTCTACTAAATTCTTAAGGAAGTTATTTTTCTGAGGTTTGGAGTCCCTAGATATCTTATGATTGATGGAGGTTCACATTTTATTCATGGTGCTTTCCGTAAGATGCTTGCTAAGTATGATGTCAATCATAGAATCGCATCTCCTTATCATCCGCAGTCTAGTGGTCAAGTAGAGTTGAGCAATAGAGAGCTCAAATTAATGTTGCAAAAGACTGTGGATAGATCTAGAAAGAATTGGTCCAAAAAACTTGATGATGCATTATGGGCCTATAGAACTGCATACAAAAATCCTATGGGTATGTCTCCATATAAGATGGTTTATGGAAAAGCGCGTCATTTACCTCTTGAACTTGAACATAAGGCATATTGGGCTATTAAAGAGCTCAATTATGACTTCAAACTTGCTGGTGAGAAGAGGTTGTTTGATATTAGCTCACTTGATGAATGGAGAACCTAGGCACATGAGAATGCCAAGCTATTCAAAGAAAAAGTCAAACGCTGGCATGATAAGAGGATACAAAAGCGTGAGTTTAACGTAGGGGATTATGTGTTATTATTCAACTCTCGTTTAAGATTTTTTGCAGGAAAACTTCTCTCAAAATGGGAAGGTCCCTACGTTATCGAGGAGGTCTGTCGTTCTGGTGCTATAAAAATCAACAACTTCGAAGGCACGAATCTGAGGGTGGTAAACGGTCAAAGAATTAAACACTATATTTCAGGTAATCCTATCAATGTTGAAACTAATATTATTGAAACTGTAACCCCTGAGGAATACATAAGGGACACTTTCCAGAACGTTCCAGACTCCGAAAAGGTATAGGTATGTGGTACGGTAAGTAAACCGACTCCAAAACAACTCCAATGGCAATTTTTATCAGTTTTGGATTATTTTAGAATTTTAGGAGGAAAGAAGTAGTCCGAAAGGGACACGAGGCTTCCACGAGAGTGGAGGGCACCCCCCCTATAGGGCGTGCCCCCTCTGTCTCGTGGGCACCTCGTGTGCCTCCCGGACTCCGTTTTCTTGCACATTACGTATTTTGGTCAGTAAAAATTCATTATATATACTCCCGAAGGTATTGACCACCGTACCTCGACAAAATCCTCTGTTTTTGCTTTGAGTTGTTTCTGGAGCATATATGGAGGAAGATGTCGTCCCAAGATTCGGAGGGAGAGAGCTATATGGCTGATTTTATTGCAAACCCAAAAGCATATGGGGATGTGGAGCATTATAGCTGGACCACAGAGGAAGAATAAGATTATGATCCAAAGGGGAAGGAGGAGACAAGCTCCGATGAAGAGGACGATCCACTACCTCAACCTGGCGATATGCATGTAGAGTTCAAGAGTCAAGCCTCCCTAAGGTCCAACCTATCCCACCACGTTTTTTGCAGGACAGCAAGGCGGCATTATGCAAAAAGATAATGAAACTTGAGCTCGAGAATGAGGATCCAAGGGAGGAAAATTTTAGCCTCAGACGCAAGCTAGAGAAGAAAAATGCAACAACTCCACCATCACCACCTCCAAGGAAATAATCACATGGGTATGGGCACTCCCCCTGGCAACTGCCAAGCTTGGGGGAGGTGCCCCGGTATCGTATCACCATCACACTCTTACCTTTACAATTTTATTTAGTTTGATCCTTTTAGTAGTATCTTGATCTAGTAGATTGAAGTTTTGATATCAAGTAGTTTAAGTTTTGCTTTGTGATCTCTTTTTGTAATCGAGTTCGTGAGCTATCTATAATAAAGATTAGTGTTGAGTCAAGGGCTTTGCTTTGTTGCCATCATCTTGAGAAAGTAGAAAGAATAAAAGAGTTCATATTGATCTTATAGATAGTGATAACTTCACATATAGAAAGTATGAGGCATAAAAATTGTTGAGAGTTGATGAACGTAGCCTTGGTCATCGTTGCAGTTAATAGGAAGTGATAAGGAAAGAGGGGTTCACATATAAATATATTATCTTGGCCACCTTTTATAATTGGGAGCACTCATTAAGTATGACATGCTAAAAGAGTTGACGTTGGACAAGGAAGACAACGTAATGGTTTATGTTTTCCGACATCTCAGTTAAAGTATATTTTCATTGACCTTCCAAACATGTTGAGCTTGCCTTTCTCCCTCATGCTAGCCAAATTCCGTGCACCAAGTAGAGATACTACTTGTGCTTCCAATTATCCTTAAACCCACTTTTTCCATGAGAGTCCACCATACCTACCTATGGATTGAGTAAGATCCTTCAAGTAAGTTGTCATCAATGCAAGCAATAAAAATTGCTCTCTAAATATGTATGACTTATTAGTGCAGAGAAAATAAGCTTTGTACGATCTTGCTGTGGAAGTAATAAAAGCGATGGACTGCATAATAAAGGTCCACATACAAGGGGCAATATAAAGTGACGTTCTTTTGCCTTAAGATTTTGTGCATCAACCCTAAACGCGCATGACAACCTCTGCTTCCCTCTGCGAAGGGCCTATCTTTTACTTTATGCTTGAGTCAAGGTGATCCTCACCTTTCCCTTTTTCATTTTATCCTTTGGCAAGATCCTCGTGTTTGAAAGATCATTATATATATATCCAATTGGATGTAAGTTAGCATGGGCTATTATTGTTGACATCACCTAAAGGTGAATACATTGGGAGGCAACATAATAAGCCCCTATCTTTCTCAGTGTCCGGCTGAAACTCCATAACCACAAGTATTGCGTGAGTGTTAGCAATTATAGAAGACTACATAATAGTTGAGTATGTGAACTTGCTGAAAAGCTCTATTGTTGACTCTTTCTGATGTTATGATAAATTGCAATTGCTTCAATGACTAAGATTATAGTTTGTTAGTTCCCAATGAAGTTTCTGAACCATACTTGACATTGTGAATTGATTGTTACTTGAGCATAAGAAATCATGTGATAAAATCTATATATGTTGCTGTTATAAGAATGATCATGATGCCCTCATGTCCGTATTTTATTTTTATCAACACCTCTATCTCTAAACATGTGGACATATTTTTTGATTTCGGCTTCCGCTTGAGGACAAGCGAGGTCTAAGCTTGGGGGAGTTGATACGTCCATTTTGCATCATTCTTTTATATCAATATTTATTGCATTATGGGCTGGTTTTACATATTATATCTCAATACTTATGGCTATTCTCTCTTATTTTACAAGGTTTACCATGAAGAGGGGGAATGCCGGCAGCTGGAATTTTGGCTGGAAAAGGAGCAAACGTTGGAAACCTATTGTGCACAACTCCAAAAGTCCTGAAACTCCACGAAACAACCTTTTGGAATTAATAAGAATTTCTGAGTGAAAGAAATACGCCAGGGGGGCCACACCCTGTCCAGGAGATAGGGGGGCGCCCCCCCCCATAGGGTGCGCCCCCTATCTCCTGGGCCCCCTGGTGGGCCTCCGGCGTCCATCTTCTTCTATATCATTGCTTTTACCCTGGAAAAAAATCGTGGGCAAGCTTACGAGACGAAACTCCGCCGCCACGAGGCAGAACCTTGGCGGAATTAATCTAGGGCTTCGGCGGAGCTGTTCTGTCGGGGACACTTCCCTCCGGGAGGGGGAAATCATCACCAACATCACCACCAACGATCCTCTCATCGAGAGGGGGTCAATCTCCATCAACATCTTCACCAGCACCATCTCCTCTCAAAACCCTAGTTCATCTCTTGTATCCAATCTTGTATCAAAACCACAAATTTGTACCTGTGGGTTGCTAGTAGTGTTGATTACTCCTTGTAGTTGATGCTATTTGGTTTACTTGGTGGAAGATCATATGTTCAGATCCTTTATGCATATTATTACTCCTCTGATTATGAACATGAATATGCTTTGTGAGTAGTTACGTTTGTTCCTGAGGACATGGGTGAAGTCTTGCTATTAGTAGTCATGTGAATTTGGTATTCGTTCGATATTTTGATGAGATGTATGTTGTATTTTCCTCTAGTGGTGTTATGTGAACGTCGACTACATGAAACTTCACCATTATTTGGGCCTAGAGGAAGGCATGGGGAAGTAATAAGTAGATGATGGGTTGCTAGAGTGACAGAAGCTTAAACCCTAGTTTATGCATTGCTTCGTTAGGGGCTGATATGGATCCATATGTTTAATGTTGTGGTTAGGTTTACCTTAATATTTCTTTTGTAGTTGCGGACGCTTGTAATAGGGGTTAATCATAAGTGGGATGCTTGTCGAAGTTAGGGCAGTACCCAAGTACCGGTCCACCCACATATCAAATTATCAAAGTACCGAACGCGAATCATATGAACGTGATGAAAACTATCTTGACGATAATTCCCAACGTGTCCTCGGGAGCTCCTTTCTCATTATTAGAAATTTTCCAGGCTTATCCTTTGCTACATAAAGGATTGGGCCACCTTACTACACTTTATTTACTTTATTACTTGTTACTCGTTACCATTTATCTTATCACAAAACTATCTATCACCTACAATTTCAGTGCTTGTAGAGAAAACCTTACTGAAAACCGCTTATCATTTCCTTCTGCTCCTCGTTGGGTTCGACACTCTTACTTATTGAAAGGACTACGATTTACCGCCTACACTTGTGGGTCATCACAAAGGAATTCAGATTTCACAAGAGAACCAAGCACATCAAGAGACGCTTCAATTCCATCCGGGACCAAGTCCAGGTGGGAGACATAGAGATTTTCAAGATACATACGGATTTGAATGTTGCAGACTCGTTGACTAAGCCTCTTCCACGAGCAAAACATGATAAGCACCAAGGCTCCATGGGTGTTAGAATCATTACTGTGTAATCTAGATTATTGACTCTAGTGCAAGTGGGAGACTGAAGGAAATATGCCCTAGAGGCTATAATAAAGTTATTATTTATTTCCTCATATCATGATAAATGTTTATTATTCATGCTAGAATTGTATTTACCCGGAAACATAATACATGTGTGAATACATAGACAAACATAGTGTCACTAGTATGCCTCTACTTGACTAGCTCGTGAATCAAAGATGTTTAAGTTTCCTAACCATAGACATGAGTTGTCATTTGATTAACGGGATCACATCATTAGGAGAATGATGTGATTGACTTGACCCATTCCGTTAGCTTAGCACTTGATCGTTTAGTATGTTGCTATTGCTTTCTTCATGACTTATACATGTTCCTATGACTATGAGATTATGTAACTCCCGCTTACCGGAGGAACACTTTGTGTGCTACCAAACGTCACAACGTAACTGGGTGATTATAAAGGTGCTCTATAGGTGTCTCCAAAGGTACTTGTTGAGTTGACGTATTTTGAGATTAGGATTTGTCACTCCGATTGTCAGAGAGGTATCTCTGGGCCCTCTCGGTAATGCACATCACTATAAGCCTTGCAAGCAATGTAGCTAATGAGTTAGTTACAGGATGATGCATTACGTAACGAGTAAAGAGACTTGCCGGTAACGAGATTGAACTAGGTATTGAGATACCGATGATCGAATCTCGGGCAAGTAACATACCGATGACAAAGGGAACAACATATGTTGTTATGCGGTTTGCCCGATAAAGATCTTCGTAGAATATGTAGGAGACAATATGAGCATCTAGGTTCCGCTATTGCTTATTGACCGGAGACATGTCTCGGTCATGTCTACATAGTTCTCAAACCCGTAGGGTCCGCACGCTTAAAGTTAGATGACAGTTATATTATGAGTTTATGTGTTTTGATATACCGAAGGTTGTTCGGAGACCCGGATGTGATCACGGACATGACGAGGAGTCTCGAAATGGTCGAGACATAAAGATCGATATATTGGACGGCTATATTTGGACATCGAAAAGGTTCCGGGTGAGATTGGGACAATATAGGAGCTCCGGGAGGTTATCGGAACCCCCGGGAGGTATATGGGCCTTAATGGGCCTTAGTGGAAAGGAGGGGAAAGGAGCAAGGGAGGGGGCGCGCCCCCCCAAGCCCAATCCGATTTGAGTGGGGGGCCGCCCCCCCTTTCCTTCCTCCCTCCTTCCTCTTGCTTCCATCTCCCTCTCCAAATAGGAAAGGGAGGAGTCCTACTCCCGGTGGGAGTAGGACTGCCCCCCTTGGGCGCGCCTCCTCCCCTTGGTCGGCCCCCTCCTCCACTCCTTTATATATGGGGGAGGGGGGCACCCCATAAACACAACAATTGATCATTGATCTCTTAGCCGTGTGCGGTGCCCCCCTCCACCATAGTCCTCATCGATAATATCGTAGCGGTGCTTAGGCGAAGCCCTGCGAAGGTAGAACATCATCATCGTCACCACACCATCATGCTGACGGAAATCTCCCTCGACACTCGGCTGGATCAGAGTTCGAGGGACGTCATCGAGCTGAACGTGTGCAAGAACTCGGAGGTGCCGTGCTTTCGGTGCTTGATCGGTCAGGCTGTGAAGACATACGACTACATCAACCGAGTTGTGCTAACGCTTCCACTTTCGGTCTATGAGGGTATGTGAACACACTCTCCCCTCTCGTTGCTATGCATCACCATGATCTTGTGTGTGCATAGGAATTTTTTTGAAATTAGTACGTTCCCCAATAGATGTGTGCAATGCCCCCTCACGCATCTCAATGGTTTGCGGGTGATGCAACACCTCCGCAAGGTAGGGGTTGATGACCCTCTCGAAAAACTTGTCCTTGGGGGCGCTTGAAGACGTCATGGTGCTCTAGATCAGTCAAAAAAACAATTCGAAACAAAGACAGAGGATATTTGTGTGATACGGTGGTCAAACCTTCGGGAGATTATATAATGAATTTATACCAACTGAAAGAAGTATCATGCAAGAAAATGGAGTCCGGAGAGCACACGAGGTGCCCACGAGGTAGGGGGGCGCGCCCAGGGGGTAGGGCACGCCCTCCACCCTCGTGGATGCCTCGTGTCCTTCCCGTACTACTTCTTATTTTCCTATTTTCTTAAATATTCCAAAACGGAGAAAAAAATGCTATTACAACTTTTTGGGAGTCGGTTTACTTACCGTACCACATACCTATTCCTTTTCGTAGTCTGAAACATTCTGGAAAGTGTCTCTTATGTATTCCTCCGGGGTTACGGTTTCAATAACATTAGTTTCAACATTTATAGGATTACCTGAGATATAATGTTTGATTCTTTGACAGTTCACCACCTTCAGGTTTGTGCCTTCGAAGTTGTTAATTTTTATGGCACCGGAACGATAGACCTCCTCGATAACGTAAGGGCCTTCCCATTTAGAGAGAAGTTTTCCTGCAAAAAATCTTAAACGAGAGTTGTATAGCAACACATAATCACCTACGTTAAACTCACGCTTTTGTATCCTTTTGTCATGCCATCTTTTAACTTTTTCTTTAAACGGTTTGGCAGTCTCATAGGCTTGGGTTCTCCATTCATCAAGTGAGCTAATGTCAAAATAACCTCTTCTCACCGGCAAGGTTGAAATCATAATTGAGCTCTTTAATGGCCCAATATTCCTTATGTTCTAGTTCGAGAAGTAAGTGACATGCTTTTCCGTAAACCATTTTATACGGAGACATACCATAGGATTCTTATATGCAGTTCTATAAGCCCATAATGCATCATCAAGTTTCTTGGACCAATTATGTCTAGATCTATTAACAGTCTTTTGCAAAATTAATTTAAGCTCTCTGTTACTCAATTCTACTTGACCAATAGACTGTGGGTGATATGGAGATGCAATTCTATGATTAACATCATACTTAGCAAGCATTTTACGGAAAGCACCATGAATAAAATGTGAACCACCATCAGTCATTAAGTATTTAGGGACTCCAAACCTCGGAAAAATAACTTCTTTAAGCATCTTAATAGAGGTGTTATGATCAGCACTACTAGTTGGAATAGCTTCTACCCACTTAGTAACGTAATCAACAGCAACCAAAATATGTGTATACCCATTAGACGCAGGAAACGGTCCCATATAATCAAAGCCCCAAACATCAAATGGTTCAATAACAAGAGAATAATTCATAGGCATTTCTTGACGTCTACTAATATTGCAAATTCTTTGACATTCATCACAAGACAAAACAAATTTACGGGCATCTTTGAAGAGAGTAGGCCAATAAAAACCGGATTGCAATACCTTATCTGCAGTTCTATCTCCAGCGTGGTGTCATCCATATGCCTCGGAATGACACTTGCGTAGGATCTATTCTTGTTCATGCTCAGGTACACAACGTCTAATAACACCATCTACTCCTTCTTTATAAAGGTGTGGGTCATCCCAGAAGTAATGTCTTAAATCATAAAAGAACTTTTTCTTTTGCTGGTATGTGAAACTAGGTGGTATGAATTTAGCAACAATGTAATTAGCATAATCAGCATACCATGGAGCAGTACGAGAAGCATTTACGACAGCTAATTGTTCATCAGGAAAGCTATCATTGATAGGTAGCACTACAAAAAAAGACACATCCGTGACATTTTGGGCCAAATGAATTTTTTTTCTGTCATACATATGACACTTCTATGACGATAATTGTGACAAAACCCGGTATCATCATACATGTGGTGGGCTCCTACTTCTATGACAAAAAATCATGACGGAAAATGGGCTTTTCGTCTTGGGCGGGCCGGAGATGCAGCTGCATGACATTCTTTGGGCCGTCCATGACGGAAAAAACCGTCGTAGAAGCGAGGGGGAGGAAAATTTTGGGGAGTTGCCAGTTATGGTGGGAGGTCGG
The DNA here is from genome assembly GCF_018294505.1 of Triticum aestivum. Taxonomy (NCBI): domain Eukaryota; kingdom Viridiplantae; phylum Streptophyta; class Magnoliopsida; order Poales; family Poaceae; genus Triticum; species Triticum aestivum. Next base: position 146,018,364 of record NC_057810.1, read on the forward strand.
GGGCAGAGCGATGCGTGTTTCTCTCATACGTACACGCGTGTGTGTGAGGCGTTGGCTCTAACTGAAGCCGAGCGGGGCGTTGGGCTCTAACTGAACCCGAGCGATTGCACTGCAGGCTACGCGTTACTGAACCGAGCGATCGATCGTTGGCTGTTAACTGAACCCGATGGAGCGATTCCTTCGCTACTGCTGCTAACTGAAGCCGATTGATGCTGCCTTTGGGATGAACAGTGAGCGTTGTGGGGGGGTTTGGATGAACAGTGAGCGGTGGCGTTGCCTCTGGATGAACAGGGACCCGTGGTGTGGAGGGCTGGATGAACAGTAGATGGTGGAGGGGTGGCCGTGGAGGGGTGGTTGAACAGGACCCCGTGGTGTGGAGGGTTGGATGAACAGTAGACGGTGGAGGGGTGGCCGTGGAGGGGTGGTTGAACAGGACCCCGTGGTGTGGAGGGCTAGATGAAGAGTAGAGAGTGGAGGGGTGCCCGTGGAGGGGTGGTTGAACAGTAGTTGGTGGAGTAGCGCGCGGTAGAGGCTGGATGAACAGGAGCCCATGGAGGCTGGAGGAGGCCGACGGTAGCCCGTGGAGGCTGGAGGAGGTCGATGGTGGATATGAACAGTATCTCGTGGAGTCCCGTTTTGCGGTACGCCACACCCCTCCCCCCCATTCGACCGTAGCGCTCCAACACAAGTCTGTTTCGTCCATTTTGCGGTACGCCACACCCCTCCCGATCAACAGGACACCCGTTTCGACCGTAGGAGGTTCGTTTCGTCCGTTTTGCGGTACGCCACACCCCTCCCGATCAACAGGACCCCCGTTTTGACCGTAGGAGGTCCGTTTCCTCCGTTTTGCGGTACGCCACACCCCTCCCGATCAACAGGACCCCCGTTTCGACCGTAGGAGGTCCGTTTCCTCCGTTTTGCAGTACGCCTGGCCCCTCCCGATCAATAGGACCCCATTTCGAACGTGGCCGGTCGAACACAAGACCGTTTCCTCCGTTGTGCGGTACGCCACGCCTCGTTTCCATCGCCTGTTCCGTCCAAGCCCTCCCGATGAACACGACCACGCATTCCGTTCCGACCCAGCCGGTTAGCTCCCAATGAACACGACGACGACGCTGTTTCTCCATTCCAACCCAGCCATGTACGTATGCGCGATAGGCGTTACAGACCCTACATGTATGTATGTATGTGGCCGTATTTTATTTCTTGCACCCTCGCCGTTGTACGTACGTGTACATGCTACGTGCGCGCCTCTACTATGACACGTGCGCGCCTCTACATCTACGACACGTGCGCGCCTCTACATCGACCAGTATGTACGTACACGTTTGTGACCAGAATGACAACGCTACGTAGGCTTCGACCAGGTGGGTCCTGACTGTCAGGTAGTTCCATGCCTGCGAAGATGTAGCTGGTGTTCCCTCAAAAGAAGAAGAAGATGTAGCTGGTGAGTCCCAGCAGTCAGGGGGGCGAATCGTTTTTTTGCCCAGACACACTTCCTTGCATGCGAAGATGTAGCTGGTGGGTCCCAGCAGTCAGGGGGGCGAATCATTTTTTCACGAAATACGGTGGCCCATCCTGTGGGTCCCTGCTGTCAGGTGGAGGAATCATTATTTTGTGCGTAATAAGGAGGCACTTCCTTGCGGCGGCCGTGGACCCAGCTGTCAGCCTCTCCACATACAGTCTAGGTCCGATGGAAGTCGTTCCTTGACCACGTTGACCACGCCGCGCCGAGAGCACCACGGCGGTGGACGACGGCGAGGCCTAGGAAGGGGAAAACTCGGAGCCGGGGAAGACGCAGCAGTGGATGCCCACGCGAAGAGGAGTACGAGGATTCACTGGTTCGGCTGCGGTGTGAGGGTGCTGTCACCGCAGAATAACAGGGGGTGTGGGTGAGTAGAGGGATGGCCTGGACAGCGATGGGAGTAGTTGGGGGCGGTGAGGCCTCCGCGGCATCACGGCCGGCCACGGGAGGCAGGAGCACGCGGCACGACCGGCGCTGGTTTGGGCGGCTAGAGCAAGAAGACCAGAGGTTGAAGAAGCACTACGACCGTTGGATGAACATCGTATGGTAACAGGAGCTAGAATCGTTCATATTGACTAAGTTGACAAAGCCCTCCGTCCCCGTCAACTTGGTAGGCCCACAAGTCAGCCTCCCACTATGCTGGGTTCCAACTGGCAGGGGGAGTATTCATTTTTTTGTGCGTAATAAGGAGGCACTTCCTTGCGTGCGAAGATAGCTGGTAGGTCCAACATGTCAGCTGGGGGCATGTTTTTTTCGCGAAATACAGAGGCCCTTCCAGTGGGTCCCAGATGTCAGGTGGAGGAATAATTATTTTGCGCGTAATAAGGAGGCACTTCCTTGCTGCGGCCGTGGACCCAGCTGTCAGCCTCTCCACGTACAGTCCACGTCTGATGGAAGCCGTTCCTTGACCACGTTGACCATGCCATGCCGAGAGCACTAGGGTGGTGGACGACGGCGAGGCCTAGGAAGGGAACGACACGGAGGCAGGGAAGAATCCGCAGTTGTTTCCCACGCGGAGGGGAGTATGACTGTACGAGGGTTTACTGGTTCGTCTGCCCTCGCCGGAGAATAACAGTAGGTATGGCCGTGTGGGTGAGTAGAGGGATGGCTAGGCCAGCGATGGGAGTATGGTGGGGTGGTGAGGCCTACACGGCACCACAACCGGCCGCTGGAGGAGGGAGCAGTCAGTCCCGTCGGCGCTTGTTTGAGCGGCTGGAGCAGGAAGAGCAGAGATTGAAGAAGCACGACGGCCGTTGGATGGACATCGTACGGTCACTGGAGCTAGAATCATTCATATTGACTAAGGCTGTGTTCGGTAGCCCTCCACTCCTCCATTTAGGAGCGGAGCGGGTGGAGTACCATATTAGCAGCTCCTCAAATAAACACTGCATGTTGCTCCGCTCCGGAGCGGAGTTGGAGAGCGGGAGGGAGTCCGAACAGGCCCTAAGTTGACAAAGCCCCTGTCCCCGTCAACTTAGTAGGCCCACAAGTCAGCCTCCCACCATGGTGGGTCCCAGCTAGCAGGGGGAGTATTCATTTTTCTGTGCGTAATAAGGAGGCACTTCCGGTGGGTCTGAGCTGACACCGGGGGGAACGTTCTTTTCGCGAAATACGGTGGTTCGTCCGGTGGGTCCCAGCAGTCAGGGGCAAACGTTTTTTTCGTGAAATACGGTGGCCCGTCCGGTGGGTCACAGCAGTCAGGGGGGAAACGTTTTTTCTGCGAAATACTGGTGGCCCGTCCGGTGGGTCCCTGCTGTCAGGTGGAGGAATAATTATTTTGCGCGTAATAAGGAGGCACTTCCTTGCGGTTGTCGTGGACCCAGCTGTCAGCCTCTCCACGTACAGTACTCTTCCGATGGAAGCCGGTTGTTGACCACATTGACCACACCGCGCCGAGAGCACCAGGGCGGTGGACGACGATGAGGCCTAGGAAGGGGACGATGCGGAGCCGAGGAAGACGCGACAGTGGATGCACACGCGGAGAGGAGTACGAGGGTTCACTGGTTCGGCTGTGGTGTGAGGCTGCCATCGCCACAGAATAACAGTGGGAGTGGGTGAGTGGAGGGATGGCCTGGCCAGCGGTGGGAGTAGTATGGTCGGCGCTGCTTTGGGCGGATGGGGCAAGAAGACCAGAGGTTGAAGAAGCACTACGGCCGTTGGATGGACATCGTTGACCACGCCACACCGAGAGCACCAGGGTGGTGGACGACGGCGAGGCCTAAGAAGGGAACGACAGGGAGCCGGCGAAGACACGGCAGTGGCTGCCCACGCGGTGGAGAGTATGAGGGGTTGACTGGTTCGGCTGCCATCGCCGGAAAATAACAGGAGGTGTGGGTGAGTAGAGTGATAGACAGGCCAGGGATGCGAGTATGATGGGGCCGTGAGGCCTTCCCCGCAGCATTGCCGGCCACGGGAGGCGGGAGCAGGCGGTTCCGACGGCGCTGGTTTGGGCGGCTAGGGCAGGAAGATCAGAGACTGAAGAAGCACGATTGCCGTTAGATTGACATCTAACGGTGTGACGCTGGTAGAGTCGATTGTTGACTAAGTTTCTTTTTTAAGAAACCTTGTGTACGCATGAACTTAGTAGGCCCACAAGTCAGCCTCCAAATCTGTGGCAGACAACATCAAGCCCATTTGCTATTTTTTTACAATTTGTAGCCCATTTGCTATTTTTTATAATTTGCAGCCCATTTGCTAATTCTTAAGTAATTTATTACAGCCCATTTTCTGCCTAGGACCACGGTCAAAAAGTTCAACCTTATTTTGCATATTTCGGTGGAGTCCAAACTATTGTAATCTCGAAATGATAAACATTTTTTTAAGAACTTATTGATTTGCCAAAAAAATCGTTTTGTTTTTGTAAGCAAATAAGACGTGGGACAATTGAGTTGGTTTAATGGAAAACCAGTGGTAAAAAAATCAGCGCTGGGTGGGAAAAAACAACAAAAATAAGGATGTAAATATGAAAAGGGAATTTTATGTGTTTTCAATATAAGGATACGTGTATGTGAACTAGTAAAACTATAGGTAGAGATTAGAAAACGGATGTAGGACATGCATTTCAAGAGGAAAATAGAACTGGCCTGTGTGTTTGATTCAGTAACAAAACTGCCTGCGGATGTTGTAAGACAAAATATAACTAACGCTGGCGGGCCAGAGGCTAGTAGATACCTACTGGATCTTTGTGCCTCGTTGTCGTCATGGGCTGGGCCTGTTAAAAACAAAACCAACCCTGGTCAGTCTACAGCCCAGTTGAAACTTGCTCGACCTGAAAAAACAATATACGTGCTCAATAAACGAGAGAATTCTGCAAGCACAGACTGTAACTGGGACGCAACACGGATATTGTTTTTTTCGTGATAATAAGTGCATGCACTTGTTTCGAAAAAACTGCAGAACTGGGAATTCGAACGGCGGGTGCTTATGCTACCCATCAAATAAAAATCAGGTGCCTGAGAATTTGTTTCAAAACAAATGATTCAGCTTTATATCCACGTCGACCCTCGGCATGATGGTTGGAAGCAAATGCAAGTTCATACCAAAAGATCGTTAACAACAATACCAACTTGCGGACGACAAGGTAGTACAACTACCAATACAAAACTACTCATGGGCTCCTGGCCCTAGTGTTCGTCTGGTAGAAAATCTTGCAGAGGACCAGCTCCCGCTCCTTCTCTTGCTCCAGGTCCCCGATGTGGTACTGGTGCATCAACCAGTTGGTCCTCTGCTGGTCGAAGTTCTTGTTGGTGTGCAGCACCAGAACCTTTTTTGCTGCCCGTCTGCCGGCCGTTGACCATCACAGGCAAGGTATTACCGGTCTTGTGCCACATCGCATGCGTGCCGCACTCCGACTGTATCTTGTGATGCGTCCACGTGCCCCTTTTGAACGCCCTGGAATTGCGCTGGAAGAAATGCTTCCTTAGGCTACTCAGTGTGATACCTGCAGTATTGTGGAATACAGGTTTTAGTGTACCTAGTTGGCATTTTCATAACATCTTTGGCATGTTGCAGTCACTTGTTTCACTTTTTATTAACTGTCAAATTGTAATTGTTTCACCAGGTCTGCGTCTAAAAAGAAAAATAGAGCTATAAACAAAGGAATATGTTTGTGCAAGTAGACGGCCAATCAGTGTCTTACCTGGAAGTTTCTCAGGTTGGGTGTAGCATATGCCGTGCTCGCTGTCGATGGTTGGTATGAACAAATCGATGAGAGACTGAAATCTCGCGCTGTCAACACTCACTTTGGCCTCAAGGTGCTCGATCAGCTCCTGATCCGTGGGATCAAACTTGACGCCAGCCGGCAGCATCGACCAATCCTTCTTCGACTTGCATCGGTAATTCTAGTTATATGGTACTCAATATATGACCAATCGACTGTTTTAAGTGAATGATGAAAGATTTCGACAGAGTAAAAACTCGCGCTTCTTCAACAGTTGTATGAGAGTAATTGCCATGCCATTTTGCAAGGGTGCTTGTAAAAACTCTAAACTCTATTATCCTCTTATTTAATGGATGAGGCAAATCTTTTGCCTCCGTTTTGAAAAAAAAGATTTCGACAGATAAGTGGTACTCCAAATCTGAAGTTCGGAATACCCGAACACGCCACCGGGATTCTTTTGTCACCTCACGCGCAGCGTGTTGTCACGTCAATTCAATGTGTGGACATGATGAATAATTTGACAGACGTATACTAGTACCGCTACTGTACTACTTACTTGTCGTATTTAGTGTCACAATTTATACATAGGTTTAACTAACAAGTACGCACTTGAAGCCTAACTAATATATATGTATATATATGGCTTCTGCGCAGCATCTCCATCATCATTATCAGTACATCCTACGCAGGTGAGTTAGGATGCACTTGATCCCAGGAAGGAGTCTATCCTTCAAACCAGAGGAGTGCTTCAAACTAACAACAATACATAATATCCAACAAAAGAGGGTCATGCTATAGCAGCAGAATACATGGCTCAGTCTAGATATCAGCACGAATCAAGTTGTGCATATTTGCTATTGGCATGAACCACATCGCCGCATGTCGGGTTTGCAAAAGCCATCCATCGCATGGAAGCTTGATGCCTTTCACACACTGAAGATTACCTGGCAACAAGCTGTGTCGACGAATCTCTGGATATGGTGATTCATGAAACCCATGGTATGATGTGTAAACACAGCCCCCCCTCGCGAATGGAAGTTGCATAGCACAGTAATCATCGCCGGTGATATGATCGATGATTGGTTGGATGATCGGATAATTGAGCCCGAGGAACAAGGAGTGGTTGCCGAGGCTGTAAACCCGCCTCCAGTTGAATACGCCTGGCCCAATGGAGCTGGGATCTTTCTCGAACACGAAGCAGCCATAGCCATCAATGTCACGAATGCCCCACGCATTGTACTGCATGTGGATTGATGTAATGGTTTGGTCAATTTGGTATGTGCGAATAAGCATCAAATGACCGCCGTCAGCTGAACAAGCGATAAACCAGCACCCATCGGCTGCCATAGCCATCAATGTCACGAATGCCCCACGCATTGTACTGCATGTGGTTTGATGTAATGGTTTGGTCAATTTGGTATGTGTGAATGAGCATCAAATGACCGCCGTCAGCTGAACGAGCGATAAACCAGCACCCATCGGCTGGTATGATTCCAGGTCCTGGAATCATGAAGGCCAGCACATTTGCGTCTGCTGCAACAATTCAAATTGGAGACCAATAGGACAAAAATAAACAATCATGTTCAGAGTATGTGTGGAATTAAGATTATTATAACAGTGACACATATCATAGACAGAGAATTGCAATGCCGTGGTCATAATCATACCCCAAGTTAAAAAAATAAGCCAATGGCTTTCATATTCTAGCAACATGTCATGGTTCAAACATCAGGTAACAATGAGAGGAAAACAGCTATGACAGCGCCTACTCATATTCTACTATAGCACTTACTACTACTATTCTCATATCAACTCTAAGCAATAACATGCATTGTTATAAAAATCTAGTAAACGAGAGTAACATATAGCAATCATGATGTTATGCTCATAATATGTATTCTAACAATCATTAGATGCCAATTGTTCTCATATCAACTCTAACAATAACATGTGTGGTCATAAAAATCTAGGAAATGAGAGGAACATATAGCAATGATGTGGTTATAGACATGCTATGCATTCTAAATTTGTAACAAATGAACAGGCAGTCGTATTCATAAGGTAAAGATGAGATGAGATAGAACAATTACACGATGATAGATTCCACCAGTATAGGCAGCTAATCTGTGCGTCGACCGCGTAAACGATGCCATTGTGCACTATAGCATCAGACAGAAATGTTGCCTCAACAGGATTGATGATAAGCCATAACCATGTATGGCGACCGGATTCCAGATAGACTAATCCCATGTTGAACAAGGCAATGAGCTTGTAATCCATGTAGTCTTCTGATGGTGTGGGCACTTCGCAGATTACAACTTTCTGCAAACAGTGGTCGAGCCAAAAGCTTGACGCGTCTCGTGCGTAGTAGGCAGGAGTGTCCGGCGGGCTGCGAGGCTCGATGTCGGCGGTATCCAACGATGGAAGAGTGATCTCTTGCTGGGTGTAGATATCCATGAGATGCCACGGACTACCGGTGTGGTGGATGAGGACGATCCAGTTGTCCTTCATGCCCGCCCAGTAGTGGCCGCGCATGAAGGACAGGTGGACGGGTAGTGGTAGCATGTCGAGGGGCACCACGGCAACCTTCGTAGGATCGTCAAGTCGATGTCTGGGCCACCTGTGAGGATCAGGCATTAGCAAGCAGGGTGTCTTGAAAAAAGCCGGCCGGTTGTAGACGAGTAGACGGTACAAAGACACCGAGCATGCGGCGAGACGGACGGTGCTGACTAGGTCCATACTGTTGGGGAACATAGTAATTTCAAAAAATTTCCTACACACACGCAAGATCATGGTGATGCATAGCAACGAGAGGGGGAGTGTATCTTCATACCCTTGAAGATCGCTAAGCGGAAGCATTTATCAACGCGGTTGATGTAGTTGTACGTCTTCACGATCCGACCGATCCAAGTAGCAAACGGACGGCACCTCCGAGTTCTGCACACGTTTAGCTCGATGATGTCTTCGCCTTCTCGATCTAGCAAGACAGGCGAAGTAGTAGATGAGTTCCGGCAGCACGACGGCGTGGTGGCGGTGTTGGTGAAGAATCAACATAGGGCTTCGCCTAAGCACTACGGAAACTATGACGGAGGATAAACTAGAGGGGACGGGGTTGCCGGCACATGGCTTGGTGTTTCTTGATCTGTCTTTGGTGCTAGCCCTGGCCCTCTATTTATATGTTGAGCCCTGGGGTTGAAATTTGGAGCAAAAGCCTCCTCAAAGTCGGTTTTGCCCGAAAGGCAAGAGTCCCACTCGGACTCCAGGACCAAATGCCACAATCCTTGGTGTCTGGCCCAGACGCCATGGGCCTTGGCGTCTGGCCCAGGGCTAGATGCCAGGGTCTCTGGCGTTTCGCCCCCTGGCCTCCGCAAAACTCTTTTTTCACCGACTTATAGCCCCGTGGGCCTGACCCCTTGGCCTAACCATATCATCCAATATATGAATCTTTACCTCCGGACCATTCCGGAGCTCCTTGCCATGTCCGTGATCTCATCTGGGACTCCGGACAACATTCGGTCACCAACATACATAACTCATATAATACTATATCATCAAGGAACGTTAAGCGTGCGGACCTACGGGTTCGAGAACTATGTAGACATGACTGAGACATCTCTCTAGTCAATAACCAATAGCGGAACCTGGATGCCCATATTGGCTCCTACATATTCTACGAAGATCTTTATCGGTCAAACCGCATAACAACATACGTTGTTCCCTTTGTCATCGGTATGTTACTTGCCCGAGATTCGATCGTCGGTATCCAATACCTAGTTCAATCTCGTTACCGGCAAGTCTCTTTACTCGTTACATAATGCATCATCCCGCAACTAACTCATTAGTCACATTGCTTGCAAGGCTTATAGTGATGTGCATTACCGAGAGGGCCCAGAGATACCTCTCCGACAATCGAAGTGACAAAACCTAATCTCAAAATACGCCAACCCAACATGTACCTTTGGAGACACCTGTAGTACTCCTTTATAATCACCCAGTTACGTTGTGACGTTTGGTAGCACCCAAAGTGTTCCTCCGGTAAACGGGAGTTGCATAATCTCATAGTTATAGGAACATATATAAGTCATGAAGAAAGCAATGGCAACATACTAAACGATCAAGTGCTAGGCTAACGGAATGGGTCATGTCAATCACATCATTCTCCTAATAATGTGATCCCATTAATCAAATACAACACATGTCTATGGTTAGGAAACGTAACCATCTTTGATTAATGAGCTAGTCAAGTAGAGGCATACTAGTGACTATATGTTTGTCTATGTATTCACACATGTATCATGTTTTCGGTTAATACAATTCTAGCATGAATAATAAACATTTATCATGAAATAAGGAAATAAATAATAACTTTATTATTGCCTCTAGGGCATATTTCCTTTGGTCTCCCACTTGCACTAGAGTCAATAATCTAGTTCACATCGCCATGTGATTTAACACCAATATTCACATCTGCATGTGATTAATACCCATAGTTCACATCATCATGTGATCAACACCCAAAGGGTTTACTGGAGTCAATAATCTAGTTCACATCGCTATGTGATTAACACCCAAAAAGTACTAAAGTATGATCATGTTTTTCTTGTGAGAGAAGTTTTGTCAACGGATCTGTCATAGAGCCGTATGTATTTTGCAAAATATTCTATGTCCACAATGCTCTCCATGGAGCTACTCTAGCTAATTGCTCCCACTTTCAATATGTATCCAGATTGAGACTTAGAGTCATCTGGATTGGTGAAAAAGCTTGCATCGATGTAACTCTTTATGATGAACTCTTTTTATCACCTCCATAATCGAGAAACATCTCCTTAGTCCTCACTAAGGATATTCTTGACCGCTGTCCAGTGATCTACTCTTAGATCAAATTTGTATTCCTTTGCCAAACTCAGAGCAAGGTATACAATAGGTCTGGTACACAGCATAGCATACTTTATAGAACCTATGACTGAGGCATAGGGAATGACTTTTCATTCTCTTTCTATTTTCTGCCATGGTCGGGTTTTGAGTCTTACTCAACTTCGCACCTTGCAACACAGGCAAGAACTCTTTCTTTGACTGTTCCATTTTGAACTACTTCAAAATCTTGTCAAGGTATGTACTCATTGAAAAATCTTATCAAGCATCTTGATCTATCTCTATAGATCTTGATGCTCAATGTGTAAGCAGCTTCACCGAGGTCTTTCTTTGAAAAACTCCTTTAAAACACTCCTTTATGCTTTCCAAAAAATTCTACATCATTTCCGATCAACAATATGCCATTCACATATACTTATCAGAAAGGTTGTAGTGCTCCCACTCATTTTCTTGTAAATACAGGCCTTTCCAAAAGTCTGTATAAAACCATATGCTTTGATCAACTCATCAAAGCGTATATTCCAACTCCAAGATGCTTGCACCAGTCTTGTACATTTTGTAGCACCTTTCGGATCGACAAAACTTTCTGGTTGCATCATATACAACTCTTCTTCCAGAAATCCATTCAGGAACACAATTTTGATATCCATTTGCCAGATTTCATAAAATGTGGCAATTGCTAACATGATTCGGACAGACTTAAGCATCGTTACGAGTGAGAAAATCTCATCATATTCAACACCTTGAACTTGTCGAAAACCTTTCGCAACAAGTCGAGCTTTGTAGATAGTAACACTACTATCAGCGTTTGTCTTCCTCTTGAAGATCCATTTATTTTCTATGGCTTGCCGATCATCAGGTAAGTCCTCCAAAGTCCACACTTTGTTCTCATACATGGATCCTATCTCAGATTTCATGGCCTGCAAGCCATTTCGCGGAATCTGGGCTCGTCATCGCTTCCTCATAGTTCGTAAGTTCATCATGGTCTAGTAACATGACTTCCAGAATAGGATTACCGTACCACTCTGGTGCGGACCATACTCTGGAAGACCTACGAGGTTCTGCAGTAACTTGATCTAAAGTTTCATGATCATCATCATTAGCTTCCTCACTAATTGGTGTAGGAATCACTGGAACTGATTTCAGTGATGAACTATTTTCCAATTCAGGAGAAGGTACTATTACCTTATCAAGTTCTACTTTTCTCCCACTCACTTCTTTCGAGAGAAACTCCTTCTCTAGAAAGGATCCATTCTTAGCAACGAATGTTTTGACTTTGGATTTGTGATAGAAGGAGTACCCAACAGTTTCCTTTGGGTATTCTATGAAGACGCACTTCTCCGATTTGGGTTCGAGCTTATCAGGTTGAAAACCTTTTTCATATAAGCATCGCAACTCCAAACTTTAAGAAACGACAGCTTAGGTTTACTGCTAAACCATAGTTTATACGATGTCGTCTCAATGGATTTAGATGGTTACCTTTTAACGTGAATGCAACTGTCTCTAATGCATAACCCCAAAACAATAATGGTAAATCAGTAAGAGACATCATAGATCGCACCATATCCAATAAAGTGCCGTTACGACGTTCGGACACACCATAACGTTGTGGTGTTCCAGGTGGCGTGAGCTGTGAAACTATTCCACATTGTTTTAATTGAAGACCAAACTCGTAACTCAAATATTCGTCTCCGTGATCAGATCGCAGAAACTTTATTTTCTTGTTATGATGATTTTTCCACTTCACTCTGAAATTCTTTGAACCTTTCAACTATTTCAGACTTATGTTTCATCAAGTAGATATACCCATATCTGCTCAAATCACCTTGTGAAGGTCAGAAAATAACGATACTTGCCACGAGCATCAACACTCATTGGATCACATACATCCGTATGTATTAGTTCCAATAAGTCAGTAGCTTGTTCCATTGTTCCAGAGAACGGAGTTTTAGTCATCTTACCCAAAAGGCACGGTTCGCAAGCATCAAATGATTCATAACCAAGTGATTCCAAAAATCCATCTTTATGGAGTTTCTTCATGCGCTTTACATCGATATGAACCAAACGGTAGTGCCACAAATAAGTTGCACTATCATTATTAACTTTGCATCTTTTGGCATCAATATTATGAATATGTGTATCACTACGATCGAGATCCAACAAACTATTTTCATTGGGTGTATGGCCATTGAAGGTTTTATTCATGTAAACAGAACAACAATTATTCTTTGACTTTAAATGAATAACCGTATCGCAATAAGCATGATCAAATCATATTCATGTTCAACGCAAACACCAAATAACATTTATTTAGGTTTAACACTAATCCCGAAGGTATAGGGAGTGTGCGATGATGATCATATCAATCTTGGAACCACTTCCAATACACATCGTCACTTCACCCTCAACTACTCTCTATTTATTATGTAACTCCTGTTTCGAGTTACTAATCTTAGCAACCGAACAAGTATCAAAATACTTAGGGGCTACTATAAACACTAGTAAGGCACACATCAAACACCTATATATCAAATATAGCTTTGTTCACTTTGCCATCCTTCTTATCCACCAAATATTTAGGGCATTTTCGCTTCCAGTGACCATTTCCTTTGCAGTATAATCACTCAGTTTCAGGCTTTGGTCCAGCTTTGGGCTTCTTCGCGGGAGTGACAACTTGCTTGCCATTCTGCTTGAAGTTCCCTTTCTATCCCTTTGCCCTTTTCTTGAAACTAGTGGTCTTGTCAATCATCAACACTTGATGCTCTTTCTTGATTTCTACCTTCGTCGATTTCAACATCACGAAGAGCTCGGGAATCGTTTTCGTCATCCCTTGCATACTATAGTTCATCACAAAGTTCTACTAACTTGGTGATGGTGACTAGAGAATCCTGCCAATCACTATCTTATCTGGAAAATTAACTCCCACTTGATTCAAGCGATTGTAGTACCCAGACAATCTGAGCACATGCTCACTAGTTGAGCGATTATCCTCCATCTTTTAGCCATAGAACTTGTTGGAGAGTTCATATCTCTCAACTCGGGTATTTGCTTGAAATATTAACTTCAACTCCTGGAACATCTCATATGGTCCATGACATTCAAAACGTCTTTGAAGTCCCGATTCTAAGCCGTTAAGCATGGTGCACTAAACTATCAAGTAGTCATCATATTGAGCTAGCCAAACGTTCATAACATCTGCATCTGCTCCTGCAATAGGTCTGTCACCTAGCGGTACATTAAGGACATAATGCTTCTGTGCAGCAATCAGGATAAACCTCAGATCATGGATCCAATCTGCATCATTGCTACTAACATCTTTCAACACAATTTTCTCCAGGAACATATCAAAATAAACATATGAAAGCAACAACGCAAGCTATTGATCTACACATAATTTGCAAAATACTACCAGGACTAAGTTCATGATAAATTTAAGTTCAATTAATCATATTACTAAAGACTCCCACTTAGAAAGACATCTCTCTAATCCTCTAAGTGATTACGTGATCCATATCAACTACACCATGTCCGATCATCACGTGAGATGGAGTAGTTTCAATGGTGAACATCAATATGTTGATCATATCTACTATATGATTCACGCTCGACCTTTCAGTCTACGTGTTCCGAGGCCATATCTGTTATATGCTAGGCTCGTCAAGTTTAACCTGAGTATTCCGCGTGCGCAACTGTTTTGCGCCCGTTGTATTTGAACATAGAGCCTATCACACCCGATCATCACGTGGTGTCTCAGCACGAAGAACTTTCGCAACGGTGCATACTCAGGGAGAACACTTCTTGATAATTAGTGAGAGATCATCTTATAATGCTACCGTCAAACAAAACAGAATAAGATGTATAACAGATAAACATCATATGCAATCAAAATATGTGACATGATATGGCCATGATCATCTTGCACCTTTGATCTCCATCTCCAAAGTACTATCATGATCTCTATCGTTACCGGCACGACACCATGATCTTCATCATCTTGATCTATATCAATGTGTCATCACATGGTCGTCTCGCCAACTATTGCTCTTGCAACTATTGCTATCGCATAGCGATAAAGTAAAGCAATTATTTGGCACTTGCATCTTATGCAACAAAGAGACAACCATAGGGCTTCTGCCAGTTGCTGATAACTTCAACAAAACATGATCATCTCATACAACAACTTATATCTCATCATGTCTTGACCATATCACATCACAACATGCCCTGCGAAAACAAGTTAGACGTCCTCTACTTTGTTGTTACAAATTTTACGTGGCTGCTACGGGCTGAGCAAGAACCGATCTTACCTACGCATCAAAACCACAATGATAGTTCGTCAAGTTAGTGCTGTTTTAACCTTCGCAAGGACCGGGCGTAGCCACACTTGGTTCAACTAAAGTTGGAGAAACAGACATCCGCTAGTCACCTGTGTGCAAAGCATGGCGGTAAAACCAGTGTCGCCTAAGCGTACGCGTAATGTCGGTCTGGGCCGCTTCATCCAACAATACCGCTGAACCAAAGTATGACATGCTGGTAAGCAGTATGACTTGTATCACCCACAACTCATTTGTGTTCTACTCGTGCATATAACATCAACACATAAAACCTGGCTCTGATACCACTGTTGGGGAACATAGTAATTTCAAAAAAATTCCTACGCACACGCAAGATCATGGTGATGCATAGCAACGAGAGGGGGAGTGTATCTTCATACCCTTGAAGATCGCTAAGCGGAAGCGTTTATCAACCCGGTTGATGTAGTCGTACGTCTTCACGATTCGACCGATCCAAGTACCAAACGGACGGCACCTCCGAGTTCTGCACACGTTCATCTCGATGACGTCCTCGCCTTCTCGATCCAGCATGACGGGCGAAGTAGTAGATGAGTTCCGGCAGCACGACGGCGTGGTGGCGGTGTTGGTGAAGAACAATCTCCATAGGGCTTCACCTAAGCACTACGGAAACTAAGACGGAGGATAAACTAGAGGGGATGGGGTTGCCGGCACACGGCTTGGTGTTTCTTGATCTGTCTTTGGTGCTAGCCCTGCCCCTCTATTTATATGTTGAGCCCTGGGGTTGAAACTTGGAGCAAAAGCCTCCTCAAAGTCGGTTTTGCCCGAAAGGCAAGAGTCCCACTCGGACTCCAGGACCAAATGCCACAATCCTTGGTGTCTGGCCCAGATACCATGGGCCTTGGCGTCTGTCCCAGGGCCAGACGCCAGGGTCTCTGGCGTTTCGCCCCTGGCCTCTGCAAAACTCTTTTTGCACCGACTTATAGCCCCGTGGGCCTGACCCCTTGGCCTAACCATATCATCCAATATATGAATCTTTACCTCCGGACCATTCCGGAGCTCCTTGTCATGTCCGTGATCTCATCCGGGACTCCGGACAACATTCGGTCACCAACATACATAACTCATATAATACTATATCGTCAAGGAACGTTAAGCGTGCAGACCCTACGGCTTCGAGAACTATGTAGACATGACTGAGACATCTCTCTGGTCAATAACCAATAGCGGAACCTAGATGCCCATATTGGCTCCTACATATTCTACGAAGATTTTTATCGGTCAAACCGCATAACAACATACGTTGTTCCCTTTGTCATCGGTATGTTACTTGCCCGAGATTCGACCATCGGTATCTAATACCTAGTTCAATCTCGTTACTGGCAAGTCTCTTTACTCGTTACATAATGCATCATGCCGCAACTAACTCATTAGTCACATTGCTTGCAAGGCTTATAGTGATGTGCATTACCGAGAGGGCCCAGAGATACCTCTCCGACAATCAGAGTGACAAAACCTAATCTCGAAATACGCCAACCCAATATGTACCTTTGGAGACACCTGTAGTACTCCTTTATAATCACCCAGTTACGTTGTGACGTTTGGTAGCACCCAAAGTGTTCCTCCGGTAAACAGGAGTTGCATAATCTCATAGTTACAGGAACATGTATAAGTCATGAAGAAAGCAATAGCAACATACTAAACGATCAAGTGCTAGGCTAACGGAATGGGTCATGTCAATCACATCATTCTCCTAATGATGTGATCCCATTAATCAAATGACAACACATGTCTATGGTTAGGAAACATAACCATCTTTGATTAATGAGCTAGTCAAGTAGAGGCATACTAGTGACTATATGTTTGTCTATGTATTCACACATGTATCATGTTTCCGGTTAATACAATTCTAGCATGAATAATAAACATTTATCATGAAATAAGGAAATAAATAATAACTTTATTATTGCCTCTAGGGCATATTTCCTTCACATACGACTACAGATCTGCTCCAAGAGAACATCGGGGAGGGAATTCCAATCGTGGCTCTGCGTGTCAGTTGGTTCTGCCATTGGGGTTTTCGGTGCCTGCGAGCCAGCGGGGAAGTGGATTCGGGCGGGCGAGCGAAGAAGCTTCTCCTCGTGTGGCCGAGCAGTGAGCGGGGGGATATGGTACGCGCGAGCTATCAAGGAAGATGGCGCAGGCGGGCGAGTAGTGAGCGGGGGTAAATGGTGTGCGGCCGACGATGGGGAAGAGAGGAGGAAGAAGAAGAGAGGAGGAAGAAGAGTGGAAGACGGGGAAGAAAGTGCATTAAATCTCAATTCTATTAGTACTACTACCAGGATATAGGCACCGTCCTCCGGAGTGTAAATAGTTACACCGATGAAATGTGGGTCTACTACAAGAGGGCCCATATGTCAGTTAATGGAGGACACAAGTGCGTAGGCGTATTTGCGGAAGCATGCTCTACTGGCAAACATGATGGCAGTACTGGGTAAGGCTGATTTAGTAACACCAACATGCTGGTTCAGCTTATTAATTACGTGTCCCATCTGCTGCAGCGTGTATTGTCACTTCACTGCGAAGACTAGTTGAATAGTTCTCTCTGACTGAGATGGGGAATGATGGATCGCGAGGATTTCCTTTCTACAGTATCCCTATGCCTCTACGCTCACTTCACTCATTTTGCTCCGTACTTAGTCACTTGTTGAAATCTGTAGAAAGACAAATACTCCGTATTTGGGAAGAGAGGGAGGCTTTTACTTCGTACTGGAGTATTTGGGAACAGAGGGAGTATCACCATATGGAGGGAACAAAGGAAGTTTGAAATATGAACATGTCAATGGGAGGGAGTAAGCCCCATGCATGCACGCATGCATGCAACATGCAACACTCACACATACTCCACATGGACGCACGCAACACTCATGCACCCATGCGTCACACAGCACACGACGCAACACACACACTCACACTCAAGTTCTCAACCTACTCCCTACGTCCGTGAAAGACTGTACATTTAGAGATTTACACATTGACCAGGGTATAATTAACGCCCAAAAGTAGCAGACTTATGTGTGCATGCGACCATTGAGATAAGAAGATTAAATGAAGGCCGTTGCATGCTGTAATTAAGGATAGACATGTAGCCTATACCTACAGCACAAGTTGGTGCATTAGTCAATCAATATCGATTTAGATTAAAGGCTAAATGCATTGGAAGTGTAGATGTACACCATGTACTACTACACTCCTTGTTTTATAGCTGATGTACACTCTTTGTTGGAAGGTCGAGGGAGGACACGTGCATGCACTCACATACACAGCCAGGGCGGTTCGGGCGCAAGGGTTGTACTCGTGTGGCGCCTGCGTAAAGTTTTGTTTAACTGATTTCTTTGCTCCGCCAACTGATAGGTGGGACCCAGAAACCAGGTGACAATTTAACCAGTCAATAAAGTGCCACATCGACTATGTGGCCGGTTAGTAGGGTGCAATACGGTGCTCTACGATGAGCTAGTGATCGTATAATCGACGCAAAACTATATATAGTGACCGTAAAGAGTGTATTGTTACATACGTTGATCACCAGTGTATTTTTCTCGTTTCAAATTAAGCCATATTAATCGGAAAGGACGCAGTATGGACTACTACTAGTACTAGTACTGCTTTGATGTGTCCCGTCAACTCGCCGAACGAGGAGAAGCTTGCTTACGACGCCTCTCCCTCGCCCACGTGCGTGGTGGTTCGCAGGACGAGGAGAGGGTTTTGACTACAACGCCCTCTCCCTCTTCCTCTCCCTTGCCCTCGCCCTCGCCCTCGCGGTGGACGTGCAACAGTTCAATCGGTGTCAGATTGCCAGACGCATATTGGACTGTAGTATCATCATTGTTGGACCTTCCGAAGAGGCGAAGAGGCAAGTGCAAGGTTCACACGAGTACGAACTGTTGAACCTCCCGAAGAGGCAAAGAGCCAAGCACAAGGTTTTATAGGAGTTGTCGTCCTAGTAGGAGTGTACTACAACTATAGCGAACGATGCTACTATATGATGCCGCCACGTCACGTATATCCAAAGCTGTGCCACCTTTTTTTCTCAAAGAGCATGTTGGAGCCCGTGCAACAACCACACAAGTTGCACGTACACATAACACATTTACTAGTAATAAATTCTAAAGGACAAATGTCAGTATGCCACACAAGTTCATCTCCAATTCATGTGATAAATTTGTGCACGACTAGTCTACATATATTCACAGTGCTACCGTTCACAATTACCGTACTCCACTTACACGTTATAGATGGGCTACATGCATGTCCTCCTCCAGGTTCCAGTCCCAGGTGTTCTTCATGGATGGCATGATCCATAGCGGTGGGCAACGAGAATCATTGTTGCAGCTTTCTAGTCCGGTTCCACATGATGGAGACTCATCCAAGCTGAAGCGGCATAAATCAGGGATAGCGTGTCCCAGCATGTCGTTTAGCCGGCGGTGCGCAATGAAGACACAACCATGCTTCATGAACGGCAGGCCTTACGTGTCATGCACGGAAGGTGGCATCCGCTTCACAATGGGGTAGCTGTCCCCGATGAAAAGCGAGTACTCTCCAAGAGTGTTCCTCGGCACCCACGTAGCATCACGGGGGTCGAACTCGGCGCCGTTCATCTGGTACACGCGGCATCCCAGATCTGGACACATGGTGACGTACATAGTCAAGGTCCATGCATAATAATGTTGTGCTCAAATATGGCGGTCAGTAATACTGTGCAGCAAATAGTACTACTCCGGTATAGAGGAAGTAAAATAACCAGCTTATTATATATAGCCACTCTTGGCTACATGGATGAGATAGTAAGACATGGAAAAACAAAAATGGTGGTAGCTAGTGGGTTCAAGTCTTCAAGGGCCCAGCTAGCTATACGCGTCCTCCAAGGTAAAAAGTACTCCTACTAGTACTACGAAGTATACTACTAGTACAACAATGAAAGAGAAGGCGAGAGGGTTAAAAAATGGAATACCTGGGTAGATGGTGACGGTCCGATCGTGCTAGATTGTGTGACCATGTTGCACATCAGTGGTACCATGGGTATCGACTGCTAAGATAGTTGATCCCAATATGCCAAAGTCAGCTACAAGGTTCCAGGTTAGACCGAATCGCGTATGCAAATGCACATCCAGGATCGGCGATCTTATTTTGATCGGGGGATGACTGGTCCCTGCAAAATAATGGAGTACCGTTAGGGATGCAAATGATGGTTTGTGCATTTCGTTTGTAATCTCCCGTACCATAGGATGGCAACCAGATGAAACATGTCCCCTAGCTTGTCACCGCGAAGATGCGGCCTAGATGGCGCACGGCGTCTTCAAACGTGTAGGGGTACAAATCTACCGCCGCCAACATGCGCCAGCCTCTGCCGTTACTGCGTCTTGCATTGATGGCAATCCTTATGTCGAACACCACAATGAGATAGTAATCATCGTAGCCACGTCGCCTTGTCGGTGGGTCCGCAATAGCTATCTTCTTCAATCTCATGGAGGCATCATCATACGTATTCAAGCCCAGCCAGTCCGGAAGGCCGATCCCAATGGTGGAGAAGGGGTCTACCGGAACGGCCGCACTGTTGTGGATGTTGTGCAAAATGATGGTGGTATCCGGTCGGTGGTATGCAAGCCAATCTTCGTTGGCACCGACCCAGACCTATATATAAGACGGTGGGCAGCGGAGAAATCACGGGATGGAAATGGAATAACTACGTACTACATGATCAAACTCCATTACTGACCTGCTCATTGGACAAAATCTGACTACCTCTCAACGTCGGCAACTCTAGTGGAGTCAACGTGCAACCATGGCTAGGGAGCGGTGGACTGTTCGAAGGATTGTCCCATAGAAGAACCTTCTCCTCGAGGACGCATGGAAGACCAACAAGCATGGCCTTTTCCCAAACTTGTTTAAGCAGCATCTTGAAAAAGTTGGTGCAGGAAGCACCGAGTCTTGCGGCGGTGAGGACGTCGGAGCAGCGTGCGATTTCTCCCAGAGGATCGTCATCCAAGGTCTCCTAGCCCCGACGAGGAGGATAACTGCCTGGTGAATCCATGGGAGCAACGATGAACTGCCTTCTCTTCGGGGGGAGGGGAACTGGCGACGAGGAGATAAGAGTGTAGTAACTGCAGGGACTCATCCCTTCCAACTGTAGATCGTTCCTCAGCGAAGGGGTGAGGCTATTATTTACTACTAGTACTAGCATTATGGAATGTTATGGGATTGCATTATACTGTAAATAATAGCACTAGTAAGAAATTTTTGGCACTAGGTAGTAGTTTTTGGCGTGGATTAAGAAGTTTTGGGTATGTTTTTGCCATTTTTTGTACACGCCAACTAGTGTCAAAAAACGTCTTACATTATGTGACGGAGGAGTACGTACTCGTACTGTAGCAGTACCAGTACTACTTTTCTCAACTACGAGTATTAGTGTGATGTACTATACTTCTAGTCTAGTCTAGTCTAGTATAGTGCACCAGTTTTGAAATCTTGAATCTCAGGGCCAAGGAGCTACAGTTGGAAGTGGAGGGTACTACTGTTCTCTAGAACCATCGTTGTACTATCAATGCAGGGGAAGTACACCTGCGTAGTGGCCTAGTGGGTACTCTCTGTGCTATATTCAATCGCTCCTCTCACGTAGGAATAGCTGGCCTACTCAGCCGCTCCTCTCACGCACACACTAGCAGCCTGTTTATCAGTGACGGTTACTGCGGTCTGTGGGGGCAGAACATTTGAGTTATTTGATACAGCGAGACTAGGCTTTTCGCTTCCATTTGTGGAGGTGTAATGGATCTCGTCGAACTTTGTTAGTAGTTCCTTCTTTATGAATGAGATGAAGCAAAGCTTTTGCCTCCATTTCAAAAAAAACACGTCAAGAGGAATTTCTTTTATAGTAGAGCCGATAATGGAGTGAAGTCCATGCATGCAATGCCACAAGCTACAGAGTACTAGTAGTACAACACTTTACATAGAGTACAGAGCCATATTGCACAGTTCCCAATGCCCCACCAGGCTTTTCCGGCTCCTCGGGCTTAATTGGGAGGCGCTAGTTTAAATATGCTACTACTAGCTGATGAGGAAGCTGCAAGCGAGGTGCGGCTAGGGCGAGCACGCGAGCCACGGGATGCTGGGAAAGAAAACCCGTTCACGTGGCTAGGCTGTCCAGTGCACCCAGATTGAGGGGTTGCACGTCCGTTTGACTTCAAAACTCAAACTACCCGTGTAAAATATTGGCTCACAGCAAAGTGTAGTAGTACTATTTTTTTAAAGGCCGCCGTGCGTTCGGCCGAGATTGAACCCACAAAACGAGATATACACTCCCGCGACCATTAGTAGTACTCGTTGGAGTACAACGCAACCTAGAATCGCCTTTTGTTGCTAGTAGTACGTACATTGTTCCTTACAAGAACCCCCTAATAATGCAAGAAACCACTAAAATGCCAAGAAACTACTACCACTTGCATACGTGGCAGACTTAAGATAAGACTACCTTATCAACCATTGTACATGCTCTTATCAACCCAAAATCTTCGAGTGACCTCCTACCTCCGGCCCGTCCACCTAGTCATCATCGGCCATGGGACGCAGCTACCGCCGTCGGCAGAAGGCGAGGTCAAAACCGCCGGCGGTGCGAAGCCCATGTTGCAGCAGCCCGGATGCCAGCTCCGTCCGGCGCTTGCGGCCGCTAGCTAGCCAAGATAGATCCGTCCAGCTGATTGTCCGCAAGGTTTGCTAGCTAGATTGGCATGGCAGCGCGGCTGCTTGCTCGCGCGCGCCGCGCTCAGGCCAGCCATATGGCTCGAGCGAAGCCCAGCGCGGCAGCTTGCTCGCTCATGAGTCACGCTCGGGCCAGCCTGCCAACCCGTGCGGAGGCCAGCGCGGTGTCTGGCCCGTCCGGCGGAGCGGCGGCCAACTCGCTCATCACCGGCGCCACTGACAAACACGCATCAGTACTGTTTGAAGTAATGTTCAGGAAAAATAATGATTTGAGGGGGAATAACAGGATAGAAGGTCAGATGTGGGTCCCTCGTGTCAACGGTCAAACAAAATGTGTTAGTTTAAGCTGCCTCGTCAGCACGGACGTCTGGGCCAACCCAGTCATAAATGGGTTTAAACGAACCTAATCGGTAGGAGTACTAGGTAGTAGTAGTTTTTGGCGTGGATTTAGAAATTTTGGGTATGTTTTTGCTATTTTTTGTACAATAGATTCTTCCTAGGGCTGGTTGAAAGTGGTAGTTTTTTTGTTAAATACTCTACATATTGTAAGTAGGAGTGAAAGTTAAGCTTTGGAAGCCAATAAGCAAGGCTAGTTACATAGTGCATATGTGTACATGATTGAAAGTAAATATCAACCATGAGTGACTAATATCTTGATGGAAAACTCGAAACTATGGAATACTAGAAAAAATACATGGTTGGAAATACTAGCAATGTTCATGTCCGTTGCAATGAGTCATAATTAGAATAATACTTATTCACAAACTTGGTACAAAACACCCTAATTTTGATATACATATGTATATTATGTTTCAATTATAATATATTCCTTGGGCTGTTTTGGTGAGGTCAGGGAGGGATGTGGTTGGTTTTAAGATACTAATTATGGGTTTTTCTGCAAATTGGTAGACAAGTGGGATGTTGGTGAGAAAAGGCAACAACTTACCTCACAATCGTTAGATGTAGATCTAATGGTCAGAAACGACGGATGGCAGACACACCAGCATCACCAACTTAGTCTTGTGTAGGAGTACTAGCAAGATCCGTGCATTAACGGAACATCAAGATGCATTTTTTTTATAAAAACACTTGTTGTGATTGACCCTTGCGGGAGTAATCCCATGTGTAAAAACTAATGATATCTCGAGAAATATGAGATAAGGTGAAGAGGAGTTGGGTGTGGTGGTGGTTGGTGGTCGGACTGAGCGGAGGCATGGGGATTGACGACGCCGGCAGCGGCCACTAGGCCAGTTTGTTCCAGAGGCTTCCTTTCTTAATTGCTCAACAATGAGGTTTGTTGGAGATAAGGATGAACGAGGGAAGGCCTTGTCTGCAAATGTGGAGAGGGGTGCGGGTATCTTTTAGTTTAATTTCCATCCGTCAGATATAGATCAGATGGTCTATATTGCAAGATGGCACACGTACCATCATCACCAACTCGGTTTTTTATAAAAGAAGAAATATAAGTATGGAGATACAAACGTATTATCGATACTTGCTTCCGTAAACTAGCATCTACATTCTATTCAAAGCCTCGGCATGTGGGGCCTTAGCACAATGACTTCTCGACTGTGTAAAACAAAGATTTTCCCGTCGCCGACAAGGAGGGGGTGACGGCGGCGCGCTTTTTGGCTTGCTCTAGTCCTAGTAGTCATACTAGGTGGTCTAAGCACGTGTAGATTTATTCTTTTTCACGTCTCCTGTTCGCCGTACTGCCACGACTGTTGATGAGTAGATGGTAAGTTATTCACGGGGAAACCCTTGTTGAGCGTGTTTGCGAGAGAGAGAGAGAGAGAGACAGACAGTGTGCGTGTGCGATGTGTTAGAGACTGAGGCAATGATAACAGATTCTTTGTGTCTATGTGTGTGGAGGATAGAGAGAGACATGTACTTGGGGCTTTGTGTTGTGTAACGTTGAGACACATAGACACAATTAGAGAGTGAGTGTGTGAGATACACATGCAGACATGGGGAGAGATGAGGATCCAGATAAATGGGTGTTTTTGCGTGTCTATGTGTGTTTGTGCACGCGTTTGTGTGTGACAGGGAGAGAGTGTATGTGGAGTAGAGAGACCACTGATGATGTAAACCTAGTATAAGGGAAGGGGGAATGGTGTGACATGTGTAGTAGCGAGATAGCACGGGTGCGGGCGGGGGGAGAAGACTATTTGGAAGAGACATCGAGTGTGTGTGTGGGAGAGGGGTGTGAGAGCGAGAGAAAGAGAGAGCTAGCGAGAGAGAGAGAGAGAGAGAGAGAGAGATAGAGAGAGAGAGACAGAGAGAGACAGAGAGAGAGAGAGGAAGAGAGAGAGATAGAGAGAGAGACATAGAGAGACAGAGAGAGAGAGAGGAAGAGAGGGGGCAAGAGAGATAGAGAGGAAGAGAGGGGGCGAGAGGGGTCGTTTGTGTCCATAAATGGCGTATAGATAGGGAGACAATGTTGATGTTGTCCGAAATTGGCCTATGAACGGAGACGCAGGGGAAGCGAGTCATCGTGTGTGTGTGATAGGGACTTCATGAGAGATCTAGAATAGATGGTGTAGAGAACAATGTACGAAATCGAGAACGATTATACATTGGGGAGCTATGCAAAGAGTCACGACATATATCTATACAGGGAAGCAGCTGGGGCGGGTTCGCATGTGGGAGAGATAGAAAGAGGAGAGTGGTGCACAAGGAGACAAAGTGTGCTTGTTTGCAGTGGGGGTGGTGTGTGAGGTGAGTGCGCGAGAACCACATAACTAGGGAGATAGACGTTTGGGGGCGACGTTTTGTGTGTATGGGAAATATACACTCTACATAGTGCGTGTGCTTGGGTAAGAGAGATAGCGGGAGACCTAGAGAGTGAGGGAAGAGATGTGTGCATGCCCGGGAGACAAAGTGATAGAGACCTATGTTGGGGTCCGGACTTTACAAGAGAGAGGGGTGTTAATGTGCTCGTGTGTTGGTGTCTGGGGGAGAGAATGACTTCTCTCTATGTGTGTGTGTGTGTGTGGTGGTGGTGGTGGGGGGTGACTTCAGCTAAAGAGTGAGGTGTCTATATTTGAGGGACTTTAGCGTAATTGAGATATTGTGCACTCATGGTTGATCAATTTGTTTTGCAGTTTGTACTATGAGATAACGATACTTTTGAACATGCGTGATATACCTTGATGTACCAGAATTACAAACCTAAGATTGGAATTTTGGAATTCGACTCCATCATTAGCTTTTGTAATTCATTTAAACGGAGGTACATTTTTTAAGCCGGAATTTCGTGATTTCAAATTCATATATCAAACCTAGAGATATACACATACGGGCATGTTCAAACTTTATAATCATTCACTTTATTCATACACATACACATTTTTGCTTTTGTCATCATATTTAGGATAAACACATTTGGAATTTCATTTGAATTGGACCGTATGATGGTATTTGCTTGTAGTAGCTCAATGATCCATATTTGAATTGAATGGACAATCTAAGTTTCGAGTTGGAGACATTGATTTTCAAAACTTGCACATTTTTTTCGCACACAAAATAAACAAATTGTCGGCCATGATATCATAGTCGGCCGTACGAGAGCAGAATACTTATAATTTTAGGCGCCAAAAGCTTTCAAACTTCCCGCTCACATCGAAATATCACGCGCCCGAAAGTTTAGCCCTGCAATATTCCTGTTTTACCCCTGCCACATGAACGGAAAAGGGCTGCTTTGGTAACTCCATTGTTTTCCCCTCTTTGCCCCCAACATTCTTCCCCAGAGCCCTTCCCCTTCGCCTCCCCGACCCCCCCCCCAACCACGGCAAGCCGCAGAATCTAGTCCTCCGCCGCAGCGGTGGACCTCACACCCTGCCGGATCTACCTTCCGCACCTTGGAACCCCCAACTGCCAACTCACCACTTCACCGGAGCCGCTTCAACGACTGGCTTGTCCATCGCTCCAGATCTCCTTGACCGCCATCATGGTCCACCGCACCGGATCTGCTTAACCGGCGCCCTCATCCACCACAGTGTAGGCCCTTCACTGACTCCCTCGTCTGCCCCTTCGCTGGCCCTTCATACAAGCCCTCGTCCTCGGCAACAGATCCGCCTCACCGAAAGCACTGTACAACGCGCCCGCCGAAGCCTTCGTCCACTGCACTGGACCCGCTCCACGGATGCCATATTCAACTCCACCGGCCCTGCTTTACCGATGTCGCAGCCTCATCATGTTATTTCGATTTGTACTCCTTCAGTTTTTCTCTTCATCATGCAACTGTTCACTTACCACAGATGAGCTTTCTTGTATGTCGACAGGCACTGCAACCATAGCACCGGAGCCGCTTCAGCGACGACGACAGCCGGCCCAAACTCAACCGCAACACGAGCACCATCGACGATCCTTAGCTATCAAGTATGACAATGATACCCATACGCCGCCGAGAATCAGGTACTATCATCCAACGGTCGGCGCCTACGTTCACTTTCCTAGCATAAGCACCGCACCTTTGAATTTCTTCAGGGCATCATTCAGTTTTTCATGAGACGCGTGATTCTGCTTGCACCTGTAGGGCCATACTTCTAGCTGTGAACATGTTACATGTGCTAAATTACATACCAGTGCACATAGTTAATATGCTTTAGTTTTGTTCTGATGCCACCTGTTGGTTCCATCAGACTGGTTAATGTTCTCTATGCTTAATTACACATCAGCAAAGTAGCATGTGGTTCCGCTGCTTTTTGTTCGTTCTACCCTACATTTTCTGATGCTAGCTATTACATCACTGCTCCGAGCCTCTGTTCATTACTCCCTCCGTCCCATAATATAAGAACGTTTTTAACACTAGTGTAGTGTTAAAAACGTTCTTATATTTTGGGATAGAGGGAGTGCTTGTTTGTGTGTTCTTGATCTTCCCAAGTTGCATGACTAATTTGATGCTTCTATTAATTATGGAGCTGCCAACCCCATCAAGCAAAATATTTGTTCTTTTGGGGCTGACACCTCGAACAAGCATAAAAATAGAGGGAAGCAGATATATTGTCGTGTATGCACACACCCTTCTTTCATTAGTTTAGATGAACCATTGATGATCAATTCGGACCAGTGCATGCGATTAAAATTAATTTTACCTAAATAGATGGTGCAGAATAAACTACAACAACTAGATTTGCAACCACGGGATGCTGACGATATTTTCAAAGAACATTGCAACAGCAACTAGGCTTCACAGCAACATATGGTAAGCCAATGTGTTTTAGTACATGTGAAATGTAATGCGAGTGGGCTGCTTTCTTGGCTTGTGCCCTCAACGTGTAATCCTACCGAATTACAAATAGTTCAGTTGTCTGCTTTGCTGTATTGCTTGATTTGAATGCTTGTTTGTTGTTACGCTATACCTGAGTTGGCCAATATGTCAGCAGTGCCTGATGTACTATCGTAAAGAAATGCATGCCTATTTCATTTGAGTCCTTAACTTTTCCTCTCAACTTCATCACAAGACTGTCTTCGTAGTTTATATGAGGCCACAGTGTTAAGTGCTTTCTCAGATTATTTCAACTGCTTAGATGCCTTGGCAACTTAAATATAGCGGTTGTACACTCCCTTTCAACTAGGGATGACAACTGGGTCCCGTTTAATCCCGATTAAAGTCCACTAGTGGTATGATAGTTCAGAAAAGTTTTTGTTTTTTGAGGAAAATGAACTAGGGAGGTAGCAAAAACTAACTAGATGGGACTGGCGGATGTCGTTTATTTGCCACTTACATCCCTAGTTTCATCTTACCATTTTAATTTCTTTTTGGCTGATGCTGCTTCAAACCATTCAAATATAGTTTGCCATGCTCGGCAATAATTCGTCCGTCGTTTACCATGTAAGGTTACTGCCTGGATCATACGATAACTATCTCTTACTTATGTCCAGCGGAAACCTTTCAGGATGTCGTTCACACTAGGACACAATGTACAACCCCAGAATCTATATGTGGAAGCAGTGCGCCATCCATGTTACCAGATGGTAGCAGTTCAGAGGCAACACCGCCGAAGAGCAGTCTGAGCACAGATATTATAGTGCTTGAGGCTCTACTAGAGGCAGAAAGAGATGGTGTGGCTGCCATGAATGAGGTAATCTTTATCTTGAGGCTGGAAATTATGGAATTAGCGGCACGCATTATGCAAGCAACCCAAGAATTGGAGGTAGTAAGAATGTTGCATTTGAAGACAGAGGAGGTCCTGCTGTTTCTGCTATCTGAAGCTCAAGGTAATCCCGGTTCTTCTTTAGATACCAGTTGAAATTGTCATTAGATTATTGTACTTGCATGTTGTGTCATGTCTCTGAATGGATTATGTTGCAAGACCCCCCATGTTGTCCGGAATTCCATGTTGTCCATGTGTTGTAATGATCCGAATTTTTAGGCGAGGTAATCCTCAGTACTTGTATGATTGACATAAGGTGAACTGTTTTTCGTGTGAGCATATTGTATTGGATGAAATAACTGTTTGAATCAGAGTGTATCCAACCTACTGAATTTGAAGATCACGGCATTTCTAAATCATAATCATATATAAAGGTGGAATAAATCTTTGTTGTGGTGTTGAAGAAATAAATAACAAAATGTATAATTATCTGTGGATATTCGTAATCGAATACAAATTGGATTTGAATTTAGTTTGCCAGGTCCGAGGGCAAACGTGAATGCTAATTCTCCCAAGTTTTGAACGAAGCGGCTAAACACCCACTATAATTTGTGGGCTGCCCGAAGCAAGTGTTTGCGAGATGGAAATTACTGTCTACCCCTGACACTGAGTACATCCTTATCGACCGGATTTACACTGTTGTCGATAGGGGTAGACTAGTAACTTCAATCAGACGTGACACGACGACCTCTGAGCCCATTCAGACACGGTGGGCACCAAACGTTGGTGGCAAAACACATTTGATTCAAGCTCGTCCGAAAGACATGTGTCTCTTCCTCCATTTCCCCATTCATACACGGTGGGCGGCAAAACAAACTCTCCTCGTCCAAAATCGATGTAGGCTAATATTTTAAATAGGGGCAGATATGTAACTTCCATCAGACGTGACACAACCTCCCTACCTGTCAGCCCCGTTCATACAGCGTGGATGCCAACCGTGGGCGGCAAAACACCCTCTCCTCGCCCAAAATAGTTACCGGCAAATATTTGGGAGATGCGAGATTACCGTCCTATCCCCAACCGACGCGATGTCCGAAATTTTAAACGGGGGATAAGTTCATAACTTTCCCCCATTTCAGAGAAGCGCGTCCCAAAGTTTGAGATCCCCCCTCCCCTCCATTTCCCCATTCATACACCATCGGCGGCACGACAACCTCCGCACTGCGGCCAGCCTCCTCCGTCCGCCACCCCATCCTCCACCTTGCTAGAGCCGCTACCCCTACCCCGTCGTCCACTGCAAGAGATGGACGTCTCTCATCCATGGCGCTGGACCAGGATCATTTCATCGCCTCCTCTTGCTTCATCGGCGACATCGTCCACCTTGTCGTTGCCGCTCCTACGACCGCCTCGTCCACGGCAACAGGATATATCCCTCGACCCGGCCGTCTGCCGTCTAAAGTCTTCTTCCCCGCCGCTGACAACCATCGCACCCGCAGCACCCTCATTGTATCAGCATAGGCCTACACGGCGTCGCAAGAGAGGTGGTACTCTTCCATATGTGCTTAAGTTATTGATCTCACCCGGAAAATAGATCATAATTTGTTTACTGTACTTTTCTTGTCTGTACCAAATCGTAGTGGCTAGTTGAAAGCAAACATTGGTTGTGAAGTAGCTTTGTCCGGTTTGCACCTTCAGATCCGCCATGGCACGGGCACTATACTCGTAAAGCTTATGGTTTTCCCCCTTTATATTCACCACCATCATCGTAGGTGCTTCGTGTCGTGCTAGCGCTGCTCCTGAAGACCTCAACCCAAAGCTTACGTGTTGAAATACGAATCTGATATGGTGCTCATATGACTAAAACAAAGAACGTTTAATTGGTCACCTAATGTTCTTATATTCGTTTCGAAAAGCATGTGCGCCACCCACCGGTCCAGCTAGTTTCACTTTCCTGATTTTTCTCTTGATGCTTAGAGTTTTCCCCTTTTATCTACTCTACTATGATCTGCGTAGGTGCTTTCTATCGTACTGGCATTACTCCACCCTTCAAGCTAAACAACACAATACTCAGAATTCGAAAGCTTAGTTGTTCAAATATGATTGTGATATGATACTGATATTAGTTAACCGACACATTTAATTGGTTAGCTAAAGGTCCCACTTGAGTTTCCAAATGCATTTCTTTGTCACTTGTTGACTGTACTTTCTTGTCCATACCAAATCTTAGTTGTTATTTCAAAGCAAACATCGGTTACTAACTACCCTTTGTGCGGTTTGCAGCTTCAGATCTACCATCCCACTGCCACGGTCAACACTGTACTCATCATGCTTATGTTTTCCCCATTTTATGATGACCACAATCAGCCTACGTGGTTCATGTCGTAATAGCACTGCTCCACCCATCGAGCTAAACAAGCTTAGTTGTACAAATTCATATCTGATATTATTGTTGATATTAGTAAAACTGAGAGATGTTTAACTGGTGAGCTAAATGTTCCTACTTTAGTTTCGAAATGCATGTGAGCCATATATGGAGAGACCGGAAAGAATAGTATTTCTCTGTGTGCTCTGATTCATCATGGGTGGCCAACCGACATTGTATTGAAAGACTTGTAATATCTTCAATCTGCTTGCTCTTCTGCTCTTCTTTAAGATGATACTCTTCTCTTGCGGTCGACTGGTCAGGTCGAGTTGTTCTCCCTTAGTATATTTTGAATCTTTCAGGTCAGGTCGACTTGTTCTTCTTTACTATATGTTGAAGCTATCATCTGCGAAGTGTCATCACTTCTGGAGCTCTCATATTTTGAGTAGTAGGCCACATTATATTAATGTACACAACAATTACAGCATGCATGGCATCTTTTAAAAGAATTACAGAGATAGCACAAAGGGGTTTACAGGGAGGCAGTATTGGATTAGAATCACTTCTGCATTACAAAGAAAATCTCACTTGTTTTTATGTTTTCATGCATGTCAGATATTGAACATTATCAAAATGAATATGAGAATGGGCGCACGAGAGGAATATTGCGGAACGATCCACTGGCTAACAAACTTGGCATGGTGGAGGATGGCCTATCTTATTCACCCATCAAGGTGCTTGCTCTAGCTTTTGCAAAGTTGTATTGGTCGCACATATTTTGCATCTGACCTCTTGCATTACTTCTACTTTGTTACACCATCTGCTTATTTTAAGCATCATATATGATTATATGCCATACCTATCCATTTTTTGTACCTATTCCATGTGTCTCACACTATGTTTTTTCAGTCAAATGTTGTTCTTTCATAATAGATGTCCAAAAGGAAGAGGGTGGGTGCAGATCCTCAAGGAGTACAAACTAGGTATTTGGAAAAGGTAGTGATACATGTTAAATCAGATAGATCAGCAGCCACAGAAAACACAGGCCCAACTGTACCACACTTTACCCCTACTCCAGTGGCCAAACCCCTATTAGAACTGCTGGGAGCCCAGCGTCAGGTACTGTCTATGATATCAATTCAAAATTTGAACTCCTAAATTTCTACTTGTGCCTTACCTTCTCTCTTGTATGAAAACTAATTTCAGATGAATCTCCTTGCTCAAAGGATCATATGATCTCAAAACAATAATGGGCTCTGCATTGCTCTCGTCAGTACCTCTCTCCCTTTTGCCTTGTAATGTTGTACTTAATTAATTGTTATTTGATTATGTATCATCAGTCTGCACCTGGGCTTCATTATCATTTGTTTCTTCCAATATTATTTGATCTATATTTACTCTTTGCAAAATGTAGAATAATGGCAATGCTTATAAAGAATTTTCTTTGGGGAATTTATTGAATTATCCTTCCATCAACATGGAGAAGGGCTTTGTCCAGCCCGTGTTAACATGTAATGTAAGTTCATCCTTCTCAAGCCTTCAAACTTTGTTCTAGTATAGATATGGATAGGCATCATTTCCTCCACTGCTGTTTGCTTTGCTGTTTACATCTGATTGGATGTTTGCAACAACTACCAGTTTCAAATTGTAGTTGTAAAAACATGTTCCTTATATAATTGTGAAACCTGTTACATGTCCATTTATTTGCTTATATAATTGTGAAACCTGTTACATCTGATTGGATGTTTGCAACAACTACCAGTACAAATCCATTTATTTGCTTATATAATTGTGAAACCTGTTACATGTCTCCTTGTTTCTCTTTCAGAGTCGTATCTCTTACGCCAGGCAAAAATTTAGGGAAGATAGTGAGCCAAACCATCTTGTGGACAGCGAGATGACCCCAAGGTCCTGTCTTGATGAAGACAGTGAGTCGAAGCTACTCACCAGCAGGTGTGAGACAACCTCTATGCAGTCGCTACCTCAATCAGTTCGACTTCTTCAGTCTCAACTTAAAGTGGAAAGGCTTGCTTCAGCTCAGCTCCGACTTGAAGTCAAAGATGCAATGAAGATGTCAGAGGAATGTCGTGCGCACCATCAAGCCTTAAATCTAGTGTTGATGCATCTATCGTTGACACAACTGAGGTCTACTCAGCTTCTTTAGCTGTTTAGGGGGGCCCTTCCTGGCCAGGCCTAGTGCCTTCTGAAGTGCTCTCAGTTTTGTATATTCTTTTGTCGGTGCGTTTATTTGCACTGGTGGCGAACTTTGATGCCCAGTGGATGTAATATGTGATAGCCGTGATAGCCTAGCGTAAGTTGCTTGCTTATTTATTTCCTTGTTGTCTTGTTTATTTGTTTGCTTGTAGTCATTGCAGTTCTTTTTCCGCGGTTTGCTAGTGGCTGCAATAACCTATTTTTTAAAACTAGGCTACAATAACCATGGGCTAATATTTACTGTAGTGACACTGGGCCTCCTACGGGCCGTAGAAACAGTGGGCCTTCTACGGGCCGTAGAAACAATGGGCCTTCTAAGGGCCATAGAAACAATGGGCTTTCTACGGGCCATATCATAAATGGGCCTTATACGGGCAGTATGATAACATGGGCCAATAACAGGCCGCATTATGGCCGTAAACAGGCTAGAGTTGGAATCGTCCGTTCATGGGCCGACCATAACGGACCATTGTTAATAGGTCGTATTTCATGACCCTATGAAAACGGCCCAACGTATTAACGGACCACAAACGGGCAGACTGTAACCACAGGCTGAATTTGGCCCACAAGCAGAAAATGACAGTAATGGGCCGTAAGTAAACGAATGTTGGAAATGAGCCCAAGAATAAATGGGCTCCGAGAAAGCCGAAAGATAACATGGGCTAGAAACGGGCCAACGGAATAACGGGCCGTTAATGGGTATAAAGTGATACACGGTTCATTATGGGCCAGTTTCTCCACGGGCCG
Source organism: Triticum aestivum (assembly GCF_018294505.1). NCBI lineage: Eukaryota > Viridiplantae > Streptophyta > Magnoliopsida > Poales > Poaceae > Triticum > Triticum aestivum. The sequence continues at coordinate 146,052,385 of NC_057810.1, forward strand.
TTAATGGGTGTAAAGTGATACACTATTCATTATGGGCCAGTTTCACCACGGGCCGTTAATAGGCCAAGAGTTACATAGGGCCTCATATGGGCCGAAAGACGTCATGGGCCATACATGGGCCAGAAGTGAAAATGGGCTGGAATCATATTGGGTGGCCCAGATGACGCTACTGGGCCTAATTCTAATAGGGCATAACGGGCCTTGGGTTAGTGGGCTGTAAATGGGCTATATGCAAACAGTCGTTAACAGGCTTTCCATGGGCCGGCCTTTTCATAGAATGGGCCTCTGTTGGGCCGTGCCACATGTCGACGTATCATAGGCGCCTTCCATCCAATGAGTGGATGACATCTGTCCCAACGATGAGCAGACACGTGTTTCCTCCAGCCAATGATGATTTTACACATGGAAAATCCCCATTGGTCAGGGCTGTTAACGGGTTATCAGATCCAAAACCCGACCCGATAGCTTAACGGCGTTCCGTTATAGTGGATGCCACGTGTCGGTCACCCTTGACGAAAGCACTTCTGTGACGCGCGATTTATCGTCATGGAAGTGGACACTTCCGTGATGATAATTTTGGTTATGTCATGGAACACTTCTATGACAGCACAGGTATGACTATCTTGATTCTGTCATAAATTTGTCATGGATGTACATGCATGACAAAAAACGCGACCTACTATGACAAACATGTATCATCACGGAAGTGTATTTTTTTGTAGTGTAGGGGGTCATCAAGAACATTCTCTAACCTAGACAAGTTGTCTGCAATGGGGTTCTCAGCTCCCTTTCTATCAATAATATGCTAATCAAATTCTTGTAGTAGGAGAACCCATCTAATAAGTTTAGGTTTAGCATCTTTCTTTTCCATAATATATTTAATAGCAGCATGATCAGTGTGAACAGTTACTTTAGAATCAACAATATAAGGTCTGAACTTATCACAAGCAAATACAACTGCTAAGAATTCTTTTTCAGTAGTAGCATAATTTCTCTGAGCAGTATCTAGAGTTTTACTAGCATATTGAATAACATTTAGTTTCTTATCAACTCTTTGTCCTAGAACAGCACCTACAGCATAATCGCTAGCATCACACATAATTTCAAAGGGTAAATTCCAATGAGGTGGCTGAACAATAGGTGCGGAAATCAAAGCTTTCTTAAGTGTTTCAAATGCTTCTACACAATCATCATCGAAGACAAAAGGAATATATTTTTTCAATAGATTAGTCAGGGGCCTAGAAATTTTAGAAAAGTCCTTAATGAACCTCCTATAAAAACCGGCATGACCAAGGAAACTTCTTATACCTTTAATGTCCTTGGGACATGGCATCTTCTCAATAGCATCAACCTTAGCTTTATCAACTTCAATACCTCTTTCAAAAATTTTATGCCCCAAGACAATGCCTTCATTAACCATAAAGTGGCACTTCTCCCAATTCAAGACAAGACTAGCATCTTCGCATCTTTGTAAAACTCGTTCAAGGTTGCTTAAACAATCATCAAAAGAGGATCCATAAATGGAGAAGTCGTCCATGAATACCTCACAAATCTTTTCACAGAAGTCAGAGAATATAGCCATCATGCATCTTTGAAAGGTAGCAGGTGCATTACATAAACCAAAAGGCACACGTCTATAAGCAAAAGTACCGAAAGGGCAAGTAAATGTGGTCTTTTATTGATCCTCAACTGACACAGGTATTTGAGAGAAACCAGAGTAACCATCTAGAAAGCAAAAATGTGTATGTTTGGATAGCCTTTCTAGCATTTGATCAATAAAAGGTAAAGGGTAATGATCCTTTTTAGTGGCTTTATTTAATTTGCAAAAATCAATTACCATCCTATAACCTGTAATAATTCTTTGCGGGATCAATTCATATTTATCATTAGGAACGAAAGTAATACCTCCCTTCTTAGGGACACAATGGACATGACTTACCCACTGACTATCAGCAACGGGATAAATTATACCTGCCTTGAGGAGCTTTAGTATTTCTTTTCTTACCACTTCTTTCATCTTAGGATTTAATCGTCGTTGGTGATCAATAACTGGTTTGGCGTCATCTTCCAATTTTATTTTGTGTTGGCATAGAGTGGGACTAATGCCCTTAAGATCATCAAGAGTATATCCAATAGCAGCACGGTGCTTATTCAGAGTTTTCAATAATCCTTCCTCTTCCTGCTCTGAAAGGTTAGCACTAATAATAACATGATATATATTCTTTCCATCAAGATAAGCATATTTAAGAATATCAGGTAAAGGTTTAAGCTCAAACACAGGATCACCCTTGGGTGGTGGAGGATCCCCTAAGATTTCACAGGCAAGTTGTGTTTCAAAATAGGTCCCTGTTTAAAGAACACTTCATCTATTTCCCTTCTTTCATTCATATACATATCATTTTCATGGTCTAGCAAATATTGTTCTAACGGATCAGTAGGAGGCACGACAATAGAAGCAAGACCAATAATTTCATCCTTACTAGGCAATTCTTTTTCATGGGGTTGTCTACAAAATTTAGCAAAATTAAACTCATGAATAGTAACAACATCCTTTTTGCAATCAATCTTAGCATTGACAGTATTTAAGAAGGGTCTACCAAATATGATGGGACAAAAGTCATCTTGTGGGGAACCAAGAACAAGAAAATTAGCAGGATATTTAACTTTCCCACACAAGACTTCAACATCTCTAACAAGCCCAATTGGTGAAATAGTATCTCGATTGGCAAGCTTAATTGTAACATCTATCTTCTATCTCAGCAGGTGCAATGTCATGCATAATTTCTTCATATAAAGAATGAGGTATTGCACTAGCACTAGCACCCATATCACATAAGCCATGATAACAATGATCTCCTATTTTAACAGAAATAACAGGCATGCCTACAACGGGTCTATGTTTCTTAGCATCGGGTCTAGCAATTCTAGCAGCTGCATCACAGAAATAAATAACATGCCCATCAATATTATCAGCCAAGAGATCTTTAACCATAGCAATACTAGGTTCAACTTTAATTTTCTCAAGGGGTGTATATGTTCTAGTATTACTCTTACGAACCACAATTGAAGCTTTAGCATGATCCTTTATCCTAACGGGGAACTTTATCCTAACAGGGAAGGGTGGTTTCTCAATATAAGTGGAAGGAACAATAGGATCATTATAAGTGCCAGTCTTTTCTTCAGTGGTAATAGGTGCAACTACTTTTACTTCAGTGGGAGGATTATATTTAAACCACCTCTCCTTAGGGAGATCAACATGAGTAGAAAATGATTCACAGAAAGAAGCTACTATCTCAGAGTCAAGTCCATATTTAGTGCTAAATCCATGAAAAGCATCGGTATCCATTAAAGATTTAACACAATCAAACTTAGGTGTCATACCTGACTCCTACCATCATCGGAATCCCAATCTTCAGAGTTGCGTTTAATTCTTTCCAATAAATCCCATTTGAATTCAATAGTCTTCATCATAAAAGACCCAACACAAGAAGTATCGAGCATGGAGCAATTGTTGAGAGAAAGCTGAGCATAAAAGTTTGGAATAATCATTTCTCTTGAGAGCTCATGATTGGGGCATGAATATAACATTGACTTAAGCCTCCCCCAAGCTTGGGCGATGCTTTCTCCTTCCTGAGGCCAAAAATTATATATATAATTACAATCACGATGAACAAGATGCCTAGGATAAAACTTCTGGTGAAATTCCAATTTCAATCGTTTATAGTCCCAGGATCCCATATCATCACATAGCCTATACCATGTCAATGCATCTCCCTTCAAATATAAAGGGATGACCTTCTTCTTGATAACAGCATCGGTGTCGGAGTAATGGGCCACGGGTAGGCTCACCCGAGTCCCTGGATTTATCAAGACTTTGGGCCAGCTCCGCCTGGCTGGACCCCGAGCTGAAGCTCCGCCCTCTGGGGCCGACCGGCTCAGCGACCGGCTGCCAGAGGGCGGCCAACCCAAGTCTACGGTGCCCCAAGTGACCGGCTCCTGGCGGCCGCCCTCTGGAGAGGGCGGCAACGGGCAGGCTGCCACCTCACCACTACGGTGCGACCGAGCCCCTATCAAGAGTACAAGTCAAAGCATGGCTACAGTGAAGCATGTCGCCTCCCACGCTCGAGACGGGCGTGGCTACAGTGCTCTGTACAGACGGAGATCTCTGCAGGACGGAGCACTGTGTCGTATCTACCCTGACGTTGCTCCGGGCAGGCGGAGCCCTGTTCCCCATGATGTCCTGTCGGTACGGCCTGCCAGAGGCGGGCCCTATCGGGTAGTGACCCCAAGGAAGACGGCGGAAGCTTGACCAGGCGAATTCGAGGGGGGCCGGCCTCCAGCAGGCGGCCGTCCCTTGTCCCGAGGCGAGCACGCCATTAAGCTGATAAGACCAGGCGTGGCTACAGTGACCTCCCACCAGGCGGCGGGACTGTAGCCACGCTAAGATGACCAAGCTCCCGTCACCAGCGGTGCGACTATAGTAAGAAGCCACCAACTAGTCGGCGGGGCCCACCAGGCGGCGGGCCCGAGCGGTCGGTGGAGAAGTCGGAGGCTGGAGACACTGACAGCCGGGCCCTGCAGCCGGCCAGATTATCATTGTACCCCTGGGGGTAGGCCTATATAAACCCCCCAAGCCACCCATGCAAAGGGTTCCCACACCATTAGAACTAGCCACCCCCCTAGAGCAGGAAGAGAGCTGGCCTTGCCTCCTTCTGCCTCTAGCACATAGCTCGAGGAGCACCATTGTATCACTTGTGCCTTAGTGATCATGCGGAGACCCCGTAGAGCAGGACTAGGGGTGTTATCTCCTAGGAGAGCCCCGAACCTGGGTAAAGTACGCCGGCGTTCGTGTCTACGCCTTATCCCGCTTCCAGGCACCGGCAACGTTCTACTCGCTCCCACCATGATAAGTCATCCATTGGCATATGTCGCACCCAACCCCCGACATTTGGTGCCCACCATGGGGCGAGGTGCACCGTCTCCCGAAGATCTGCTCTGGACGGGAACCATGTTCCTTCCTGGCGAGCGAAGCCAGCCCAGCATGCCCGACGGCGTCAGCCCCAACCGGCTGCACGACACGGAGATCGCCTGCGCGGCGAGCTGCCTCGCTGACCTCGTCAGCGAGATCAACCTCTCCGACGAGCCGGCCTCCGGTGCGGGCACAAGCTGCCCTGAGAGCCACCTCGTCAGCCTCCTCGACGAGCTCCACGTCACCAGTGAGCCTGCTGTGGACCTGGAGTCCGTCGGCTCGACCGATCCGATGATCGTCGACTCCGACACGGTGTCGCTCGATGCGTTCCCCACCAACGTGGTGGTCTATGACGAGCCACCTCCTCGCGAGTACAGCAGCGGGAGCACCGTCACGGAAGTACTCGTCATCAACAGCGAGGAGCACTCGGACGAGCGTGCTCAAGATCCCCTCGACGCCACTCTGCGCGACCTCATGGAGCCCATTCTCGAGGGCGCGGACGCTAAGGTGCTGGAGGCACGCCGCCTCCAGCTTGTCGAAAATGTTGGCCGCCTGGCCAGCATGAGCCGGCTGTCGGACGCCTATCGGCGCGAGATGGACCGGGCCGTAGGCGGCACGCCAGCTCCTGAGGGGCCTAGCCGCGTCGGCACAGTTCGGCAGCGTGGCGCGACCATCGCCAGCATGTTCGGGGCGGAGTGCCCCGTCTACGCCACGCCTGCGGAGAACATCCGGGCCGCCCAGGTGGTAACGGATGAGCTGAACAAATACAATGGCGACGAGCTCCGCCACATGATGGAGCGAGTTCTGCAGCTCCTAGACGCGGCTGCCGCACAGCACGAGGCCGCCTGCCGCGCTGAAGTCCCAGCCAGACGAAACAACGAGCCGCCCCCACGCCGAGATCATGGGGCGACCTCCCGGACGATGACTGGTGGCACCCGCAGAGGAAAGGGCAACGAGCCGGCTGCCAGCCGCAGTCGAACGCGCCTCTCCATCGAGTGGGACGAGGACGGCCGCCCTCGTGCAGTAGAGCGGTGAGGCGACCTGCCGCCTCTCCCGCCTCGTGGAGCGAGGTACCCCACTCTGCCTCCTGTCACGCATCCGACACTCGGCGACCGCCTTGGCCGTCAAGAGGGAGTCAGAGAGAATGATGCTCGCCATCGGATCGATCGTCTCAACCGATCCCTGGCGCTTGAAGAAGAAGATGCGCTGGGCCCGCCCTGTTTCGGCCCTCGAATCCGAGATGAGCCCTTCCCCAAAGGGTTCACCCTCCCGCGAGATACGCCCAAGTACACCGGCTCCGTGAAGCCGGAGGACTGGCTGGTCGACTACTCCACGGCCGTCAGTATAGCAAACGGCAACAAGCGCGTTGCCGTGAAGTACGTCCCGCTCATGCTTCAAGGCACTCCCCGGACGTGGCTCAACAGCCTGAAGCCCCGCAACATCAACAGCTGGGTTGATTTCACTTAGGTCTTCATCCGCAACTTCACCAGCACCTACAAGCGGGCTCCCAAGCCTCGACAGCTCTCCTTGTGCATCCAAGGGCCCACGGAGTCAACTCGCGACTACCTCACGCGCTGGACCGAGCTGCGCAATTCCTGCAATGGTGTTCATGAGGTGCGGGAGATCGAGTATTTCACTATCGGGTGCTGAGAGGGCACCCTCCTCAAGCATCGACTCCTCTGCGACGAGCCCGAGACCCTCGATGAGCTGCTGGTCATCGCCGACAAGCATGCCACGGCCGACTCCTCCATGAAGGCAGACATCCTGGTAGACGCGTCCGGCAAGGTGGCACCTCAGGCACCTCGGACTCCGGCTGGTGACACCAGTCGGCGACAGCAACCAGGTGATAACAAGCGGAAGGCCACCCAGCCGGCAGGTGGCGATGGTCAACGATCAGCAGTCAGAAGGGCAGCCGGCCCCCAAGCGGCAGAAGGGCGGCAAGTCCAATTGGTTGCCTGCCTTCTCTTACGAGCAGACCTTGGATGCACCCTGCAAGTTCCATAGCGGCGCGAAGCCGTCCAACCACACCACTCGGAAGTGTGACTGGCTCACCAGAATTGCCAAGGGAGATGGACTCCTGCCTCCCCCGCCTGCCAGACCGCCGCCTCCTCAGCCCCAGCAGCCGGCGGCCCGACCAGTCGGCGCCATACAAGATGAGTACCCGGAGGAACATCGAGCCTATGTTGTGTTTACCAGCATGGCCGATGACAGACGCAGCAGACGGCAACAACAACAAGAAGTGCAAGCAGTGGCCTCCAACACTCCAGAGTTCATGCATTGGTCTGAGAAGCCTATCAGTTGGAGCACGGCCGACCACCCGGAAGTGATGCCTTCCCCTGGTTCATATGCCCTGGTCCTAGAAGCGACCCTTGCAACGGAGACGCGAGCAGCCCGCTTCTCTAGAGTCTTGATAGATGGCGGCAGTAGCATCAATATCCTGTACCGTGACACAATGGAGAAGTTGGGAATCAAGCAGAAGCAGCTCGTCCCCAATCGGACCGTATTCCATGGCATAGTCCCTGGCCTTTCCTGCTCACCAATCGGCAAGACCCAGATTGATGTCCTCTTCGGAGACAAAAATCATTTCTGCCGAGAGCCAGTTTGGTTTGAAGTGGTGGACCTTCAGAGCCCCTACCATGCACGGCTAGGCCGGCCTGCTCTAGCCAAATTCATGGCAGTCCCCCACTACGCTTACCTCAAGATGAAGATGCCGAGTCCCATATTCATGGTAGTCTCCTGATAGTAGTCGGAGACTACAAGAAGTCAATCGCTTGTGCCGCAGATAGCAGCCGGCTGGCCGAGTCCCTCGTGATTGCAGCTGAGAAGCAGCTCCTTGACCGGGTGGTGGCGTTGGCAGGCAAGAAGCCGAAAATGTCACCCACCCCCAAGGAGTCGGAGGCTGAGGGCTCGTTCAAGCCGGCCAAGGAAACAAAGAAGATACCCTTGGACCCGGAGCACCCGGAGAGGCACGCTGTCGTAGGCACAGGCCTTGACAGCAAATAGGAAAAGCGAGCTCGTCGATTTCCTCTGTGAGAATCGGGACATTTTCGCATGGTTTCCCAAGGACATGCCAGGTGTTCCGATGGATTTCGCCGAGCACAAGCTACATGTCCGACCTGACACCAAGCCGGTCAGGCAGCCCTTGTGCCGCCTGTCAGAAGAGAAGAGAAGAGTTGTCGGAGAAGAGATAGCCCGGCTCCTAGCAGCCGGATTCATCATGGAAGTATTCTTTCCAGAATGGCTGGCCAACCCAGTCCTAGTGTTGAAGAAGAACAAACAGTGGCGCATGTGCATTAACTACACCAGCCTCAACAAAGCTTGCCCCAAAGATCCCTTCGCTCTGCCAAGGATTGATCAAGTGATAGACTCCACAGCCGGATGCAAGCTGTTGAGCTTCTTGGATGCATACTCCGGGTATCACCAGATAAAGCTGAACCCGCCGACAGGCTGAAGACCGCCTTCATCACGCCATTTGGAGCCTTCTGCTACCTGACCATGACGTTCGGCCTGAGAAACGCCGGCGCCACGTTTCAGCATTGCATGCAGAAGTGCCTCCTCAAGAAACTCGGCAGAAATGCCCATGTATATGTGGATGATGTGGTGGTGAAGACGGAGAAGCGTGGCACTCTTCTAGAAGACCTCAAGGAGACCTTTGAGAACCTACGCCGATTCCAGATCAAGCTCAACCCGGAGAAATGTGTCTTTGGAGTGCCAGCCGGCCAGCTTCTCGGTTTCCTAGTCTCAGAGCGCGGCATAGAGTGCAATCCCGTGAAGATCAAGGCAATCGAGATGATGAAAGTGCCCACGCGACTGTTGGACATGCAGAAATTCACCGGCTGCCTGGCATCAGTCAGCCGTTTCATCAGTCGGCTGGGCGAGAAGGCTCTTCCCCTATACCAACTCATGAAGGAGACCACTTTTTTCGAGTGGAATGACAAGGCGGACGAAGCATTTTTCCAACTCAAGAAGATGTTGGCAACCCCGCCTGTCCTGGCAGCTCCGACTGAGAAGGAGCCCATGCTCCTCTACATTGCAGCCACCAGTCGGGTTGTCAGCATAGTCATGGTAGTAGAGCGCAAGGAGAAGGACAAAGCATTGCCGGTCCAGAGACCAGTGTATTACTCGAGAGAAGTATTGTCCGCCTCCAAGCAAAACTACCCCCACTACCAGAAGATGTGTTACCCGTGCATTTTGCCGCCAAGAAGCTGAAGCCTTACTTTCAAGAGCACCCAATAACTGTCGTCTGCACAGCTTCGCTTGCTGAGATCATTGGAAGCCGGGATGCTTCTGGCCGGGTGGTCAAGTGGGCTATTGATCTAGCCCCTCACACCATCTACTACCAGCCTCGCACCGCCATCAAATCACAAGTGTTGGCCGACTTCCTCGTCGATTGGGCCGAGACCCAATATTTACCGCCTGCACCAGACTCCACTCATTGGCATATGCATTTTGATGGTTCAAAAATGCACACTGGTCTGGGAGCCGGCGTCGTCCTCACCTCTCCCAAGGGTGACAAGCTCAAATACGTGTTGCAAGTCCACTTCGCCGCCTCCAACAATGTAGCAGAATACGAGGCACTCATACACGGGCTTCGGCTTGCCAAGGAACTCGGCATTCGCCGGATCCTGTGCTATGGTGATTCCGACTTGGTGGTCTAGCAGTCGTCAGGCGACTGGGACGCCAAGGATGCAAACATGGCAAGCTACCGCTTCATCGTGCAGCAGCTCAGCGGGTACTTTGATGGGTGCGAGTTCCTTCACGTGCCAAGAAATGACAACGAGCAAGCACATGCCCTGGCACGGATTGGCTCCACCCGACAAGCAATATCAGCCGGCGTCGCCTTATGCCGCCTTCTGAAGCCGTCTGTCAAGCCATCTCCTGATTCAGACTCCATCTTTGTGCCCCCCCTCCCGAAGCAGTCGGATCTGACTTGGCTACCCCAGAGGCCGGTACGGGTATTTCGGCAGGCGACCCGGGAACTGCTACAGCCGCGCCCGGCCCGGGGACTTCAGAGCCTGGCCCGGGGACTTCAAAAGTCGGCCCGGGGACTTCTTCAACACAGCAGGCGGAAGCAGCTGCCAACCCTCCACCTCCCAGCCCAGCCGCCCTCATTCAAGTTGCAGTAGTCGCAGTCGAAGAAATTGCGGCGCCCTCATGGGCCCAGCCAATCCTCAAGTTCTTGGTGAATAAAGAGCTACCAACTGATGAAATCTCAGCCCGACAAGTGCAGAGGCGAGCTGCAGCTTACACCATAGTCAACAGAGAGCTGGTGTGACGAAGCGTCACAGGGGTTTATCAGCGGTGTGTGGAGTCGGACCAAGGCCAAGCAATACTCAGAGATATCCACCAGGGAGAGTGCGGCCACCACGCGGCTTCAAGATCACTTGTGGCCAAGGCTTTCCGCCATGGGTTCTTCTGGCCGACTGCCCTGGAAGAGGCCAAAGAGCTAGTACAGAAGTGTCAAGGGTGCCAGAGGTTCCGCTCCAAGCCACACCTGCCGGCTTCTACACTCAAGACCTTCCCCATAGCCTGGCCCTTTGCTGTATGGGGACTGGATATGGTGGGACCATTCAAGAAGGCCCGCGGTGGCATGACTCACTTGCTTGTTGCTGTGGACAAGTTTATGATACGTCTCCAACGTATCTATAATTTTTGATTGCTCCATGCTACTTTATCTACTGTTTTGGACTATATTGGGCTTTATTTTCCACCTTTATATTACTTTTGGGACTAACCTATTAACCGGAGGCCCAGCCCAGAATTGTTGTTTTTCGCCTTTTTCAGTATTTCGAAGAAACAGAATATCAAACAGAGTCCAAACAGAATGAAACCTTCGGGATCGTGATTTTCCAACCGAATGTGACCCAGGAGACTTGGACCCTACTCCAAGCAGTGCCCGAGGAGGTCATGAGGGTGGAGGGCGCGCCCCCTATCTCGTGGGCCCCTCAGAGCTCTACCGACGTACTCCTTCCTCCTATATATACCTACGTATCCCCGAACGATCAAAACAGGAGCCAAAAACCTAATTCCACCGCCGCAACTTTCTGTATCCACAAGATCCCATCTTGGGGCCTGTTCCGGAGCTCCGCCGGAGGGGGCATCCACCATGGAGGGCTTCTACATCATCACCATAGCCCCTCCGATGAAGTGTGAGTAGTTTACTTCAGACCTTTGGGTCCATAGCTAGCAGCTAGATGACTTCTTCTCTCTTTTTGGATCTCAATACAATGTTCTCCCCCTCTCTCGTGGAGATCTATTCGATGTAATCTTCTTTTTGCGGTGTGTTTGTTGAGACCGATGAATTGTGGATTTATGATTCAGTATTATCTATGGAAAATATTTGATTCTTCTCTGAATTCTTTTATGTATGATTGAGTTATCTTTGCAAGTCTCTTCGAATTATCTTTTTGGTTTGGCCAACTAGATTGGTAGTTATTGCAATGGGAGAAGTGCTTAGCTTTGGGTTCAATCTTGTTGTGTCCTTACTCAGTGACAGAAAGAGTTGCAAGGCACGTATTGTATTGTTGCCATCGAGGATAACAAGATGGGGTTTTTATCATATTGCATGAATTTATCCCTCTACATCATGTCATCTTGCTTACGGCGTTACTCTATTTTTACTTAATACTCTAGATGCATGCTGGATAGCGGTCGATGAGTGGAGTAATAGTAGTAGATGCAGAATCGTTTCGTTCTACTTGTTTTGGACGTGATGCCTATATACATGATCATTGCCTAGATATACTCATAACTATGCTCAATTTTGTTAATTGCTCAACAGTAATTTGTTCACCCACCATAGAATACTTATGCTCTTGAGAGAAGCCACTAGTGAAACCTATGGCCTCCGGGTCTATTCTCATCATATCAATCTATATCACTTTATTTACTTGCTTTGTTTTTACTTTGCCTTTACTTTTTACTTTGCATCTATCTATCAAAAATACCAAAAATATTATCTCTATCAGATCTCACTCTCGTAAGTGACCGTGAAGGGATTGACAACCCCTAAGCGTTGGTTGCGAGTTGCTATCATTTTGTGTAGGTACGAGGGACTTGTGCATGGTCTCCTACTGGATTGATACCTTGGTTCTCAAAAACTGAGGGAAATACTTACGCTACTTTACTGCATCATCCTCTCCTCTTTGGGGAAATCCAACGCAGTGCTCAAGAGGTAGCAAGAAGAATTTCTGGCGCCGTTGCCGGGGAGGCTCACGCAAGCAAGTCAACCATACCAAGTACCCATCGCAATCCCTATCTCTCGCATTACATTATTTGCCATTTGCCTCTTGTTTTCCTCTCCCCCACTTCACCCTTGCCGTTTTATTCGCCCCTCTTCCGTTCGATCTTGTGTCTCCATGTACCTTCTTTTTTTGCTTGCATCTTCGCTTGCTAAAAGTTTATGGATCCTCATCCACTTGCTAATCTCTTTAAGAGATCCAATTATGTTGTACCTATTGCTAGTGAGTTGAGTGCACTAGATTATCTTTATGAGGTTTTGCTTGAAATTCGTGAATCTGAAAATTATGATGAAGAAATTTATGAAGAGATTCACGATAACTCCTTGAATAAAAAGCATGATTGCAATGATTTTGCTATATATTCTCTTGATGTAAATTGTGCTAATAATATGCAAAACCCTAAGCTTGGGGATGTTAGTTTTGCTATGTCTACTACTTGTTTCAATGATCACGATTGGGGTGATTTTTCTTATGATCTTGAAAATTTATTTAATCCCCATGATGAATATAAGATTGATAATATTGTTTGAAATGATATTAAAAGTGGGTTTGGAAGAGTGTCAACTTTAGATCCCACATATTTGGAGAATGTTCAATCTTATGAATTTTTTTATGAAAGTGGGTTTGGAGAGGTCATGACTTTAGTTAATGATAATCCCACTATTTTGGAAGAGTGTCAACTTCGCATGCATGTGGATCGTGTTGAGAATATGTTATGTGATAGCTATATTGTTGAATTTTCTTATGATCCTACATGTAACTATTATGAGAGAGGAAAATATGGTCGTAAAATTTTTCATGATAATAAATTACCTCTCGTTATGTTGAGATTGCTATTGTTTCTTTCCGCTTCCTTGCATATGCTAGTTTTTGCTTGCTATGATAATTTGTTTGCCTATAAGATGCCTATGCATAGGAAGTATGTTAGACTTAGATGTGATTGTCACGTGTTTCATGATGCTCTCTTTGTGCTTTAATTCTTGTCTTTGATGTGAGCATCGTTAAAATTATCAATGCCTAGCTAGGGGCGTTAAACGATAGCGCTTGTTGGGAGGCAACCCAATTTTATCTTGTGTATTTTTTGTTTTTGCTTCTGTTTAGGAATAAATAATCCATATACCTTCTGTTTGGATGTGGTTTTATGTTTTAATTAGTGTTTGTGCCAAGTAGGACCTATAGGATAACCTACGATGATAGTTGATTTGATTCTGCTGAAAAACAGAAACTTTGCGCGCACAAATTTAGTTATGATAAATCACAGGAACGTGATTTTGTGTTCATTATTTTTGCTGCTGATCAATAAACAAATTGTACAGGACTTCATATTTTGGTAGAATTTTTAGAGTTCCAGAAGTTTGCGTTAGTTACAGATTGCTACAGACTGTTCTGTTTTTGACAGATTCTGTTTTTCGTGTGTTGTTTGCTTATTTTGATGAATCTATGGCTAGTAAATTAGTTGATAAACCATCAAGAAGTTGGAATACAGTAGGTTTAACACCAATATAAATAAATAATGAGTTCATTACAGTACCTTGAAGTAGTCTTTTGTTTTCTTTCTCTAACGGAGCTCACGAGATTTCTGTTGAGTTTTGTGTTGTGAAGTTTTCAAGTTCTGGGTGAATTCTTTTGATGGATTATGGAACAAGGAGTGGGAAGAGCCTAAGCTTGGGGATGCCCATGGCACCCCCAAGATAATCCAAGGACACCAAAAAGTCAAAGCTTGGGGATGTCCCGGAAGGCATCCCCTCTTTCCTCCACTTCCATCGGTAATTTACTTGGAGCTATATTTTTATTCACCAACATGATATGTGTTTTGCTTGGAGCATCTTGTATTATTTGTGTCTTTGCTTGCGTTAGTCTACCACAATCATCCTTGCTGTACACACCTTTTGAGAGAGCCATACATGAATTGGAATTTGTTAGAATACTCTATGTGCTTCACTTATATCTTTTGAGCTTGATAGTTTTGCTCATAGTGCTTCACTTATATCTTTTGAGCGTGATAATTTTTGCTCTAGTACTTCACTTAGATCTTTTAGAGCACAGTGGTGGATTTGTTTTAAAGAAACTATTTGATCTCTCATGCTTCACTTAGATTATTTTTTAGAGTCTTTAATAGCATGGTAATTTGCTTAATGTTAATATACTTGGTGTTCAAGATATGTGAAACTTTCTTTTGAGTGAATTGAATACTAAGATAAGTTTGATGCTTGATAATTGTTTTGAGATATGGAGGTGATAATACCAAAGTCATGCTAGTTGGGTGATTATGAATTTGAGAAATACTTGTGTTGAAGTTTGCAAGTCCCGTAGCATGCATGTATGGTTAAAGTTGTGTAACAAATTTGAAACATGAACTGTACCTGGCTTGTGCATCCTTATGAGTGGCGGTCGGGGACGAGCGATGGTCTTTTCCTACCAATCTATCCCCCTAGGAGCATGCGCGTAGTACTTGAATTTTCGATGACTTCTAAATTTTCGCAATAACTATATGAGTTATTTTGACTAATGTTGAGTCCATGGATTATACGCACTCTCACCTTTCCACCTTTGCTAGCCTCTTCGGTACCGTGCATTGCCCTTTCTCACCTTGAGAGTTGGTGCAAACTTCGCCGGTGCATCCAAACCCCGTGATACGATACGCTCTATCACACATTAACCTCCTTATATCTTCCTCAAAACAGCCACCATATCTACCTATCATGGCATTTCCATAGCCATTTCGGGATATATTGCCATGCAACTTCCACCATCATCATCATGACATACATTACTTTTGTCATATTGCCATTGCATGATCATGTAGTTGACATCGTATTTGTGGCAAAGCCACCATGCATTATTTTCCATACATGTCACTCTTGATTCATTGCACCATCCTGGTACACCGCCGGAGGCATTCATATAGAGTCATATCTTGTTCTAAGTTTCGAGTTGTAATCCTTATGTTGTAATCAATAGAAGTGTGATGATCATCATTATTAGAGCATTGTCCAAATAAAAAATGCCAAAAAAAGAAAAGGCCCAAAAAAAGGGCAATGCTACTATCTCTTTTTCCACACTTGTGCTTCAAAGTAGCACCTTGTTCTTCATGTAGTGAGTCTCATATATTGTGCTTAAAAGTAGCACCTTGTTCCTTATGTAGTTAGTCTCATAAAGTTGTCCTTTTCATACTAGTGGGAATTTTTCATTATAGAACTTGGCTTGTATATTCCTACGATGGGCTTCCTCAAATGCCCTAGGTATTCATGAGCAAGCGAGTTGGATGCACACCCACTAGTTTTCTTTTGTTGAGCATTCATAGCTCTAGTCCATCTGTTGCATGGCAATCCCTACTCCTCAGGTTGACATCAATTGATGGGCATCTCCATAGCCAGTTGAGTAGCCTCGTCAATGTGAGACTTTCTCCTTTTTTGTCTTCTCCACACAATCCCCATCATCATATTCTATTCCACCCATAGTGCTATATACATGGCTCACGCTCATGTATTGCGTGAAGGTTGAAAAAGTTTGAGATTATTTAAGTATGAAACAATTGCTTGGCTTGTCATCGGGGGTATAGAAGTTGGGAACATCTTTGTGTGATGAAAATGAAGCATAGCCTAACTATATGATTTTGTAGGGATGAACTTTCTTTTGCCATGTTATTTTGAGAAGACATGATTGCTTTGATTAGTATGCTTGAAGTATTATTATTTTTGTGTCAATATGAACTTTTGTCTTGAATCTTTCGGATCTGAATATTCATATCACAATTA
The DNA here is from genome assembly GCF_018294505.1 of Triticum aestivum. Taxonomy (NCBI): domain Eukaryota; kingdom Viridiplantae; phylum Streptophyta; class Magnoliopsida; order Poales; family Poaceae; genus Triticum; species Triticum aestivum. Next base: position 146,068,353 of record NC_057810.1, read on the forward strand.
AGAAGATTTACATTGAAATTATGCCAAAGTATCACTCCGCATCAAAAATTCTTTTTTTATCATTTACCTACTCGAGGACAAGCAGGAATTAAGCTTGGGGATGCCTGATATGTCTCCAATGTATCTATAATTTTTTATTGCTCCATGCTACTTTATCTACTGTTTTGGACTATATTGGGCTTTATTTTCCACTTTTATATTACTTTTGGGACTAACCTATTAACCGGAGGCCCACCCCAGAATTGCTGTTTTTTGCCTTTTTCAGTATTTCGAAGAAACAGAATATCAAACGGAGTCCAAACGGAATGAAACCTTCGGAATCGTGATTTTCCAACCGAACGTGACCCAGGAGACTTGGACCCTACTCCAAGCAGTGCCTAAGGAGGTCACGAGGGTGGAGGGCGCCCCCCTGGGCGCGCCCCCCTTACTCGTGGGCCCCTCCGAGCTCCACCGACGTACTCCTTCCTCCTATATATACCTACGTATCCCCGAACGATCAGAAGAGGAGCCAAAAACCTAAGTCCACCGCCGCAACTTTCTGTATCCACGAGATCCCATCTTGGGGCCTGTTTTGGAGCTCCGCCGGAGGGGGCATCCACCACGGAGGGCTTCTACATCATCACCATAGCCCCTCCGATGAAGTGTGAGTAGTTTACTTCAGACCTTCCGGTCCATAGCTAGTAGCTAGATGGCTTCTTCTCTCTTTTTGGATCTCAATACAATGTTCTCCCCCTCTCTCGTGGAGATCTATTTGATGTAATCTTGTTTTTGCGGTGTGTTTGTTGAGACCGATGAATTGTGGGTTTATGATCCAGTATTATCTATGGAAAATATTTGATTCTTCTCTGAATTCTTTTATGTATGATTGAGTTATCTTTGCAAGTCCGATGAATTGTGGGTTTACTTGCTTTGTTTTTACTTTGCCTTTACTTTTTACTTTGCATCTATCTATCAAAAATACCAAAAATATTATCTCTATCAGATCTCACTCTCGTAAGTGACCGTGAAGGGATTGACAACCCCTAAGCATTGGTTGCGAGTTGCTATCGTTTTGTGTAGGTACGAGGTACTTGTGTGTGGTCTCCTACTGGATTGATACCTTGGTTCTCAAAATCTGAGGGAAATACTTACGCTACTTTACTGCATCATCCTCTCCTCTTCGGGGAAATCCAACGCAATGCTCAAGAGGTAGCAGTTTACCATGTGGATAGAGGCAAAACCAATCAAGAAGCTGAATGGGCCGACTGTCACCTTCATCGGCGACATCACCACGCGATACGGCATCCCACATAGCATCATCACCGACAACGGCACCAACTTCGCCAAGGGAGCCTTGGCCCGTTTCTGTGCAACACAGGGCATCCGCCTGGACCTAGCGTCCGTTGCCCACCCACAGTCAAATGGCCAAGTGGAGCGTGCAAACGGCCTCATTTTGTCCGGCCTCAAGCCCTGACTAGTCGAGTCTCTGGAGCGTTCGGCCGGCTGCTGGCTCGACAAGCTGTCGGCCGTCCTCTGGAGCCTACGCACAACTCCAAACAAGTCAACAGGCTTCACACCCTACTTGTCTACGGTGCCGAATCCATCATCCCGATAGATATTGGGTTCGACTCCCCAAGAGTCACCATGTACACTGAGGCGGATGCCAAGGAAGCACGAGAAGACGGCGTCGACTTGCTGGAGGAAGGCCGGCTGTTGGCACTCAGCCGGTCGGCCATCTACCAGCAGTCTGCGCCGATACTACAACCGCAAGGTGAAGCCAAGATCCTTCCTGGAGGGAGACCTTGTGCTCTGGCTGATCCAGCGAACAGCCGGACAGCACAAGCTCTCGGCACCTTGGGAAGGCCCTTTCATCATCAGTAAGGTGTTGGGCAACAATGCCTACTATCTGATCGATGCCCAGAATCCCAGAGCATGCAAGAGGGAGGATTCAGGTAAAGAGACGAAGAGGCCATGGAACGCAAACCTCCTCCGAAGGTTTTACAGTTTAAAGTAGTATGTATCACGCTACCTTTTGTACTATGTATAAAGACTCCGGGTTCCCCGAGAAGAGCTCGGGGACTGCCCTCTTTTATCCATATGATAAGAATTATGCCATGAGTATGTATAGTTTTTCCGCCTGGCACCAGTTTCGACCAGTCGGCCCGGATGCATGCCGCCTTCTGCTATATGCCACCTCCTGCAGCCGGACAAGTAGTGTGCTGGCACCAGACACTTCCCTTGCCAAAAGCCGCAGCTCGCAGAGCGACTGTACGGCGGGCGGGGGTCCCAAACTGGCGCTCACACGAAAAATGACTAAGGAAAAAACGCATATAGCAGAGGCCGGCATCTCACCTTTTTTTGACCGGCTGCAGAGAAACCGGCCAGCCGACTCCTACCTTTCATTGCCAACACCCCGAATGGCTAAGTACTAGCACACCTCCAAATGACTAAGTACTCAACCTAGCCGCAGTCCGCAGAGTGGCTGTTTGGCTGGCAAGAGGATAGCCAAGGGAGGGCGGCAAAGGAAAAACCAAGGAGTAAAAAAGCAAGGAAAGATGGAAGTCGGCAAAGCAAAGCATAAGCAAAGATAAATATTTACATAGATAAAGGCCTCTGGCCAGCATTCAAATAGAGTTTGATATACACCCCGAGGGTGGAATTGCGTGAATTTAACAAAACGTTCGGAGCAGCTAGCAGAAAGCAGATAAAACCCTAAGGAGCAGCAGAAGACTCCGACTGGGCAGTGCCGGTTGGTGCAACAGAAGGCTCCGGCTGGGCGGTGCCGGTTGGCGCAACAGAAGGCTCCGGCTGGGCGGCACCACCTGGCGCAGCAGAAGGATCTTGCTGGACGGTGCCGGATGGCATGGCCAAGGACTCCGGCTGGACGCTGGAGTCGGCTGCACCACCTGGCGTAGCAGGCGGCTCCATCTGGACGGAGGAGTCACCAGCGGCAGGCGGGGCGTTGGGGTGCTGGAGGACGGAGTCGATGGCGTCTGTCGGAGGAACGGGCGGCGGGTCCGCCCCCACTTGGACGCCTCCAGTAGCGGGCGGCACCTCGGTGCGTGGCTCGTTGCTTGAGGCCCGGTCAGGCTGGGGCTGACCGTCCGCTCCGACCTCCGGCATGTCGACGTCGCTCTCCTCGTCTTCCTCCTCCTCCTCCTCTACTTCCTCCCCCCCCCCCGTCTTCCCCTTCGTCGCTGGAGTCGATGACTTCAGCAGAATCCTCGCTATCCTTTGGGTTTAACCCGAGCCACTCGTGCGGGGCTTCGCCGCCTTCCTCGACCACCTCCGGTACAAAGACACTGGTGTCTGTGAAGTCGGTGATCGCCGCCGCCCTGTTGATGAGCTCAGCTTCCACCGCCGCCAGCTCCTCCTGTGCCTCCAGCTGGAACATGGCCAACTGGGCTAGATCTAGCCCGGGGTACCACGCCTTGACGAATTCCAAGGCCCGGCGCGCCCCTGCCCGGGCTGCTGAGCCTTTCCAGTCCTCCAGGCGGCCGGCCGCCACCTCCAGCCAGTCGGCAGCCTGACTTGGGGTACGCAGAGCCGGCAGGCTTGGCCAGAGGGCGGAGACCGCCTGGGCTCCGACGCGCTGGAGGCGGCGCAGCAAGCGGTGAGCAGGCCGAAGCCGGGCCTGAATGTTGAGGACCTGTTCGCCAAGAGTCTGTGGGGCATCTGCGGTGATCTGTGCACCCTCTGCCCTTCGCTCCTCGCGCTGGGCCTTGATCATCTGGATCGCGGCTATGGAATGGCCCGAGAAGAAGTATGTCCGGGCAGAAGAATAAAAAAGGCCAAGTCTATAAGCAAGGGCTGATAGCTCAAAGCAAGAAACCAAGGGAGTAAGGCTTACCATCGACCAACTCTTCGATGCTGCTGAAGCGGGCCGTCACCTGGGCCTCCTTGTCGGCCCAGGTAGAGCACTCGAGCTCAAACTCGGCAAGGAGGCTGGTCTCTGCCGTCTCCGCCTTTAGCTGGGCCGCCTTGAGGGTTTCCGCCTGTTCGGCAAGTTGGGCGACTAGGCGGTCCCGCTCCTCCGCCAACTTGCTGCACTCCGCCTCCTTGCCACGCAGGGCGGTCTTGGCTTCGCCCAGCTGCTGCTGCAGGGCGGTGTTGGCCTCTGAAGAAAGAAAGGGAAGAAAAAGGCATCAGTCAAGCGGACAAGACAAAGGAAAGAAACAACCGAGGAGATTCGGCCCGACTGCACAGCAGTTGACCCGAACCTCGGAGACTACAGCCCGCGGGTGCGCTTGCGCGCCCCCGCGAAGAAAGAAGACAGAAACTTACACCGGCTTTCGGTCAGATGGGCCGTCTACGCCTCTAGCTCCCGAACCTTGGAGTTGTAGGCGGTCGCACGGAGGTTGTGATAGTCCTACAGAACAGACATCAGATGAAATCAGCAGTCAACGATTGCAAGATAAAGTTCCGACCCGCCTGCTCAGTAGCCGGCCCGGAACTTGGGGACTACACCCAGTGGGTGCGCTTGCGCGCCCCCACGAGAGAAGCAAAGAAGATCATCTGAAGAAGAAAGCCAAGGACGACTTACCCGGATGGCGGTGCGCGACTCCAAGTAAGCCTCGTTGCAGCACTTGAGCGCCTCCGCCCGGAGCTTGGCCTGGACGTCAAGCGATGCCTGGTTTAGAGCGAAAGTCCCGCCCCCATGTACCCAACCCACGGGCGCGGCACTGGTCGCCTCGGTATCAGGGGACGATGAGCTCGTGGCGCCGATCTCCTGCGGCCGCGGTGCTGAGGCCGCCTTCTCCAAATAGCGGCGCATAGGGATACGGACCGCAGGAACCAGGACCGTTGCCACCGTGTTTTCGACCGGCGGCACCGGCGGCGCCACTGGCTGCTCGTCCCGCGGCTCGCTGGCTGGCGGAGGCGGCGGCGGTAGGGGTGGCGGCACAAAGACATCTGGCATAGCTACGTCGCCGCTCCCCTGCTCCCGGATCGGGTAGTCGCCGCCGGCTCCTCCGGCCGTCGCCTCGACTTCAGGCGGAGGCGGCGCGGTGTTCAGAGGCGCCACGAGCAGCGGCTCTTGGCGGCGTGCGGCCTCCACGAGCCGCTCCTTCTCCGCGGCCTGGGCTTCCGCCTGCGCCAGCGCCCTCTCAGCAGACGCGAAGGACAAGGCCGCCTGCTCCCTGGCCAGGCGGTCGGCCTCTTCCTCTTTGCGCGCCTCCCGCGTGTTCCGCTCTGTCGCCTCCCAGAGGTCGGAGCCAGGTCGATCAGCCGGCTGGTCGAGGAGGTCGCTGCCGACCTGAGGACTGAGCCGGCGCCCGACTTCTCAAGGGTCAGCGGGGCCCTGAAACAAGAAGACAAGTCGGAAGGCTTTCTCGCTAGATCAACGAAAAGACAAGGAGTGAAGGAATGATGCTTACGCCGACACCATAACTGGCACCTTCGGCTGCCTCTGATATTGGGCCACCCTGGCCGCTGTTTCTTTCCGCCTGGTCGCCGCGGCTGGGTTCTTGGGCTTCTTTGGAGCGCTGCCAAACAGGGTCGAGCCCTGTTTCCGCTTGTGCTTACCGCCTGGGGCGGGCGGTCCAGAAGAGGGGCCAGCGGTGGTGGTGGCGGAGCTCCGGGCAGGGCGCGGCTCGTCTTCGTCTTCGTCATCGTCAGGCCAAGCCTCCACGCCGCCGCCTCCCTCGGAGCCGCGTGCTCCACTACCACCATCCGCTCTGCCACCGCCGCCTGTCGCGTCGTCGGCCAGGGCGGCCGCCCCCAAGTCGGGATCGTCCAAATCACTCTCCGCCCTGTCCGCCTGGAGGTCATCACCCGGCCCCAGGAGGGCGGCTGTAGCCTCGGACATATAAATCTGCAACCAAGAAGGAATTGAGTCATGAAGGGGACGAGGCAGAAGGAAACAGTTCAAAGAAACAAAGCGAAGAAACTTACAGCGGGAGGCGGGTTGTGGCGAGAGTATGGCCGCTTCTCGTACCGCCACTCCTTCTCCGACATCTTGAGGTCGGAAATCTCGTTCACCATCCACGAAACTTCAATGGGCTGCATCCCTTTCGTGCACAACCGGCATGGATCACGGTGTCCGCCCATCCGAAAGATCGGATGTGGGCGGCTCTGAAGCGGGAGGACTCGGCGCTCGACGAAGGCGACGAGGAGGTCGTAGGCCATGAGGCCCTTCGACTCCTGGGGCACTCGGAGTCGGCCGACGGCGGCCTCTGCGTCCGCCGACACCGGCTTCGTCTTGTACTTCCAGGAGACACGAGCTCCGGTGGGGGGGCGGCCTCGTAGGCCGGCAGGTTGAGGAAGTCGGCAGTCGGGTCCACGTTCTCGACGTAGAAGTAGGACTGTTGCCACATCTTCACCGACCGCGCCAGCTTGATGACAGAGAAGGCATTCCTCTTCGCCGGCCGGCGCACGGCGATGAAGCCCCCGCACTCGGTCGCCGTCTCCTTGGCGGAGGTGCCAAGCTTCCCATAAAAGAATGCTCCCCACAGCTCGGTTGTGGGGAGGATGCCGAGGTAGCCCTCGCACGCCATGATGAAGGCGGAGGGCAGAGTCACGACATTGGGTGTGAGGTGGTGAGGCTGCAGGTTGTAGAACTTGAGGAAGGTGCGGAAGAAGTCGCTCGCCGGAAGGCCGAAGCCGCGCAGGAAATGCGAGCAGAAGATGACCCGCTCGCCTTCCTGCGGCGCCGGCAAGATCTCCGTCTCCGGCGGCACCCGCGCCTTGACGAAGGCCACGCTGGGCATCCGGCGCGTGTCGCGGAGGAAGGAGATGTGATCCTCGGTCACGGTTGATCCATCCCAGTCGCCCATGGCTCCGGCTGGCGGCGCGGAGAGGAGAAGCGCGTCGGCGGTGGGCAACGGCGGCGGCACTACGGCAGCACCAGCAGCGGAGGTTGAGATGGGAAGAAGAAGAGTGGGAGGGGTGCAAGAGCTTCGCCGCACCTCTCCCCCCTCCCTACTTATAGTGTCCGGGCTATGAAGCCGAGGGGACGGGACGTGGGGTCATGGGATTTACTGCGCCCACGTCCCCACGACCCCCCGTTTCCCGCGCACAGTCACCACGCTATAAATAATCATGGGGAACGGCAACCGTCTCCTTCAGCGCAGTAAATCCGCCTGGTTGCCGAGGCAAGGTAGCGGCGGGCCCGGCCCTGTGTCACGTCCCGTCCAGAACGTGGGGTGGCAGGCTAGCCAGGCTGACGTGCGCCGTGTGGCGCGTCCATGGCGGGCGGTTGCCTGGGAAGCTTAGCAGGCATGCCACCTACTTCCCGCCCTGAAGTTCATAAGCCGATCATACAAGCTCTGCCTGGAAGAGGCCGGCCTCAGCAGTCAGCCGGCCGCATGGCGGACCGGTGCCTTCCCGAAGCCCGGTGAGGGAGGAAGCCGCTGAGGCTTCACAGCCCCTCGACCGTGGTGCCTCACCGGCTTCGGGGACTACTGTCGGAGTAATGGGCCATGGGTAGGACCCGATTCCCTGGATTTATCAAGACTTTGGGCCAGCTCCGCCTGGCTGGACCCCGAGCTGAAGCTCCGCCCTCTGGGGCCGGCTGCTAGAGGGCGGACGACCCAAGTCTACGGTGCCCCAAGTGACCGGCTCCTGGCGGCCGCCCTCCAGAGAGGGCGGCAACGAGCAAGCGGCCACCTCACCACTACAGTGCGGCCGAGCCCCTATCAAGAGTACAAGTCAAAGCATGGCTACAGTGAAGCACGTCGCCTCCCACGCTCGAGACGGGCATGGCTACAATGCTCCGTACAGACGGAGATCTCCGCACGACGGAGCACTGTGTCGTATCTACCCTGATGTTGCTCCGGGCAGGCGGAGCCCTGTTCCCCATGACGGCCTGTCGGTACGGCTTGCTAGAGGCGGGCCCTATCGGGCAGTGACCCCAAGGAAGACGGCGGAAGCTTGACCAGGCGGATTCGAGGGGGGCCGACCTCTAGCAGGCAGTCGTCCCTTGTCCCGAGGCGAGCATGCCATTAAGCTGATAAGACCATGTGTGGCTACAGTGACCTCCCACCAGGCGGCGGGACTGTAGCCACGCTAAGATGACCAAGCTCCCGTCACCAGCGGCGCGGCTACAGTAAGCAGCCACCAACCAGTCGGCGGGGCCCACCAGGCGGCGGGCCCCAGCGGTCAGCGGAGAAGCCGGAGGCTGGAGACATTGACAGTCGGGCCCAGCAGCCGGCCAGATTATCATTGTACCCCTGGGGGTAGGCCTATATAAACCCCCAGGCCACCCATGCAAAGGGTTCCCACACCATTAGAACTAGCCACCCCCTAGAGCAGGAAGAGAGCTAGCCTTGCCTCCTTCTGCCACTAGCACACAGCTCGAGGAGCACCAATGTATCACTTGTGCCTTAGTGATCATGCGGAGACCCCGCAGAGCAGGACTAGGGGTGTTATCTCTTAGGAGAGCCCCGAACCTGGGTAAAGTACGTCGGCGTTCGTGTCTACGCCTTATCCCACTTCCAGGCACCGGCGACATTCTACTCGCTCCCACCATGATAAGCCATCCATTGGCATATGTCGCACCCAACCCCTGAAAATCGGGCATACCTGCAAGCTTAAATAATCCACAAACTTCATTCACATAGATAAGGTGTAAATCGGGATGCAATGTTCCATCTCCTGCAAAAGGATTAGCTAGCAGTTTCTCTACCATACCGAAGGAATTTCAAAGTAAACATTTTCAGTAGGTTCAGTAGGTTGAGGAGCAACTCTTTGTTCTACTGATCGGGGTGAAGATACCCCGAACAAGCCCCTCAAAGGATTAGTTTCCATAGTAACAAGTGACAGTAAATTTCAGCACACTATATAAAAGTTTCCCCACCAAGTTCCACTTACCAAAGGCGCTTCACTCCCCAGAAACGGCACCAGAAAATAGTCTTGATGACCAACAAGTGTAGGGGATCTATCATAGTCCTTTCGATAAGTAAGAGTGTCGAACCCAACGAGGAGCAGAAGGAAATGACAAGCGGTTTTTAGTAAGGTATTCTCTGCAAGCACTGAAATTGTAGGTAACAGATAGTTTTGTGATAAGATAATTTGTAACAGGTAACAAGCAATGAAAGTTAATAAGGTGCAGCAAGGTGGCCCAATCCTTTTTGTAGCAAAGGACAATCCTGGACAAGTTCTTATAATGAGAAAAACGCTCTCGAGGACACATGTGAATTATCATCATGGTAGTTTTCATCACGCTCATATGATTCGCGTTCGTTACTTTGATAATTTGATATGTGGGTGGACCGGTGCTTGGGTACTGCCCAACATACCACTTATGATTAACCCCTATTGCAAGCATCCGCAACTACAAAAGAATTATTAAGGTAAACCTAACCATAGCATGAAACATATGGATCCAAATCAGCCCCTTACGAAGCAACTTATAAACTAGGGTTTAAGCTTCTGTCACTCTAGCAACCCATCATCTACTTATTACTTCCCAATGCCTTCCTCTAGGCCCAAATAATGGTGAAGTGTCATGTAGTCGACGTTCACATAACACCACTAGAGGAGAGACAACATACATATCATCAAAATATCGAACGAATACCAAATTCACATGACTACTAATAGCAAGACTTCACCCATGTCCTCAGGAACAAACGTAACTACTCGCAAAGCATATTCATGTTCATAATTAGAGGGGTATTAATATGCATAAAGGATCTGAACATATGATCTTCCACCAAATAAACCAACTAGCATCAACTACAAGGAGTAATCAACACTACTAGCAACCCACATGTACCAATCTGAGGTTTTGGGACAAAGATTGGATACAAGAGATGAACTAGGGTTTGAGAGGAGGTGGTGCTAGTGAAGATGTTGATGCAGATTGACCCCCTCACGATGAGAGGATCGTTGGTGATGGCGATGGTGATGATTTCCCCCTCCCGGAGGGAAGTTTCCCCGGTAGAACAGCTCCGCCGGAGCCCTAGATTGGTTCTGCCAAGGTTCTGCCTCGTGCGGGCGGAGTTTCATCCCGTAAGCTTGCTTATGATTTTTTCCAGGGTAAAAGACTTCATATAGCAGAATATGGGCACCGTAGGGCTGCCAGGTGGCCCATGAGGCAGGGGGCGCGCCCAAGGGGTAGGGTGCGCCCCCAGCCTCGTGGGTGGTGGGTGGCCCCCCTCAGGTATTTCTTCCGCTCAATATTTTTTATTAATTCCCAAAATGACTTTCGTGGAGTTTCCGGACTTTTGGAGCTGTGCAGAATAGGTCTCCAATATTTGCTCCTTTTCCAGCCCAGAATCCCAGCTGCCGGCATTCTCCCTCTTCATGTAAACCTTGTAAAATAAGAGAGAATAGCCATGAGTATTGTGACATAACGTGTAATAATAGCCCATAATGCAATAAGTTTTGATATAAAAGCATGATGCAAAATGGACGTGTCAGCCACCTTTATAATTCTTTCATACTTGTCGCTCTTGATTCATTGCATATCCCGGTACACCGCCGGAGGCATCCACATAGAGTCATATTTTGTTCTAAGATCCTTGAGTTGTAAGTAAATAAAAGTTTGATGATCTTCATTATTAGAGCATTGTCCCATGTGAGGAAAGGATGATGGAAGCAATGATTCCCTCACAAGTTGGGATGCGAGTCTCCGGAATTTATGAAAAATAAAAGAGGCCAAAGAAGCCCAAATAAAAAAAGAGGCCAAAGAAGCCCAAATAAAAAAAGAGGCCAAAGAAGCCCACCAAAAAATGAAAGAAAAAGAGAGAAGGGACAATGTTACTATCCTTTTACCACACTTGTGCTTCAAAGTAGCACCATGATCTTCATGATAGAGAGTCTCCTATGTTGTCACCTTCATATGCTAGTGGGAATTTTGCATTATAGAACTTGGCTTGTATATTCCAATGATGGGCTTCCTCAAATTTCCCTAGGTCTTCGTGAGCAAGCAAGTTGGATGCACACCCACTTAGTTTCTTTTGATGAGCTTTCATACACTTATAGGTCTAGTGCATCTGTTGCATGGCAATCCCTACTCACTCATATTGATATCTATTAATGGGAATCTCCATAGCCCGTTGATACACCTAGTTGATGTGAGACTATCTTCTCCTTTTTTGTCTTCTCCACAGCCACCATCCTATTCCACCTATAGTGCTATGTCCATGGCTCATGCTCATGTATTGCGTGAAGATTAAAAAAGTTTGCAAATACTAAAGTATGAAACAATTGCTTGGATAAAACCGGTGTTGTGCATGATTTAAATATTTTGTGTGATGAAGATAGAGCATAGCCAGACTATATGATTTTGTAGGGATAACTTCGTTTTGCCATGTTATTTTGAGAAGACATGATTACTTTGTTAGTATGCTTGAAGTATTACTATTTTTATGTCAACATTAAACTTTTGTCTTGAATCTTTCGGATCTGAACATTCATGCCACAATAAAGAAAATTACATTGAGAAATATGCTAGCTAGCATTCCACATCAAAAAAACTTTTTCTATCATTTACCTACTCGAGGATGAGCAGAAATTACATCATCACTGGTGACATCATCACTCCCTGATGTTCAGCGTCGCAAGCGGTTCGGCCGTTCGTGGCTCCTGCGGTGGCTCACCAGTCGACCACCCTCCAAGTCGCGGCGATCGAGCCCGATGAATCTCTTTATGGTCTATCCGATCTGCCGACTAGTCAATCGGATTCCCTCTCCGAGTGTGAGAGTAATGACCCAGCAACAAAAGTTCTCATGGTCACTTCCCAGCACAGCCCACCCAGATTTCGCCGCAACAGTGGCGGCGATGGCGGCGCTGGCCCATCACAAGGGCATGATGAGTATGTCCCCGAGGCCCTCACCACGGAGCAGAGGGAAGAGTTGCATCGACACAATGTTCAGGCGCTCCAGACCCCATCATTGGGGAGACCGCCGAGGCTCGGGCCCTGGAGGTGGTGCGCTTGGCCACTTTGGCTGAGCATACGCGCTTGGAGAATCTGCAGAACACACTCGACGAGCGTGCTTGTCAGCGGGTTCCCGAATCCAGTCGACGGGCCAGACGGTTGTTTCCGACGGAAACTTAGGTATACCGAACTCCAATTCAAAATGTTGCAGCAGCAGCACGCATAGGAGAGTCAATTCAGCCGTCGCGCTCAGAAGCTGGTAGAGGTTTAGAACATATCCGGGCATTGCTTAAGGCCGTTGGAGAACAGAATTCTATTGTTTCCCAGTAGTGCAACAGAATTCATAGTAGATCAATGGTTGCATACACATTTCAGTCAGCGCATAGACCTCGTCAGGAAGATCGTGGTCCCCGCCAGGACCAGTACTTGGAGCGGGGCCACTGGCAGTTTGATCGTCAACAGAATTCATAGCAGAATTTTATTGCAGTTTTTTTGCCTATTTCAGTGTTTCGCAGAAAAGGAATATCAAACGGAGTCCAAATGGAATGAAACCTTCGGGAGAGTTATTTTTGGAACAAACGCAATCCAGGAGACTTGGAGTGGATGTCAAGAAAGAAATGAGGCGGCCACGAGGTAGGAGGGCGCGCCTAGAGGGGGTAGGTGCGCCCCCACCCTCGTGGGCTCCTCGTGGCTCCCCTGACCGACTTCCTTCGCCTATATATACTCATATACCCTGAAAACATCTAGGAGCACCACAAAACCCTATTTCCACCACCGCAACCTTCTGTACCCGTGAGATCCCATCTTGGGGCCTTCTTCGGTGCTCCACTGGAGGGGGAATCGATCACGGAGGGCTTCTACATCAACACAATAGGCAATAGGGTTTGATATTCCTTTTCTGCGTTTGATCATGGCTCCATTTGATATTCCTTTTCTGTGAAACATTGAAATAGGCAAAAAAACTGCAATAGAATTCTGCTATGAATTCTGTTGACGATCAAACTGCATGTGGCCCCGCTCCAAGTACTGGTCCTGGCAGGGACCACGATCTTCCTGACGCCAGGGTGACCTCGGACTATGCATTGACTGAAATGTGTATGCAACCATTGATCTACTATGAATTCTATTGCGCTACTGGGAAACAATAGAATTCTGTTCTCCAGCGGCCTTAAGCAATGCCCGGATATGTTCTAAACCTCTACCAGCTTCTGAGCGCGACGGCTGAATTGACTCTGCTATGTGTGCTGCTGCTGCAACATTTTGAATTGGAGTTTGGTATACCTAAGTTTCCGTCGGAAACAACCGTCTGGCCCGTCGACTAGATTCGGGAACCCGCTGACAAGCACGCTCGTCAAGTGCGTTCTGCAGATTCTCCAAGCGCGTACGCTCAGCCAAAGTGGCCAAGCGCACCACCTCCAGGGCCCGAGCCTCGGCGGTCTCCCCAATGATGGGGTCTGGAGCGCCTGAACATTGTGTCGATGCAACTCTTCCCTCTGCTCCGTGGTGAGGGCCTCGGGGACGTACTCATCATGCCCTTGTGATGGGCCAGCGCCGGCATCGCCGCCACTGTTGCGGCGAAATCCGGGTGGGCTGTGCTGGGAAGTGACCATGAGAACTTTTGTTGCTGGGTCATTACTCTCACACTCGGAGAGGGAATCCGATTGACTAGTCGGCAGATCAGATAGACCATAAAGAGATTCATCGGGCTCGATCGCCGCGACTTGGAGGGTGGTCGACTGGCGAGCCACCGCATGCTTCACCCACCATTGGAGCCTTGAATGGCCGGACCGCTTGCGACGGCGAACATCAGGGAGTGATGATGTCACCAGTGATGATGTAATTCCTGCTCGTCCTCGAGTAGGTAAATGATAAAAAAAGATTTTTTGATGTGGAATGCTACCTAGCATATTTCTCAATGTAATTTTCTTTATTGTGTCATGAATGTTCAGATCCGAAAGATTCAAGACAAAAGTTTAATGTTGACATAAAAATAGTAATACTTCAAGCATACTAACAAAGTAATCATGTCTTCTCGAAATAACATGGCCAAAGGAAGTTATCTCTACAAAATCATATAGTCTGGCTATGCTCTATGTTCATCACACAAAATATTTAAATCATGCACAACACCGGTTTTAGCCAAGCAATTGTTTCATACTTTAGTATTTGCAAACTTTTTTAATCTTCACGCAATACATGAGCGTGAGCCATGGACATAGCACTATCGGTGGAATAGGATGGTGGCTGTGGAGAAGACAAAAAAGGAGAAGATAGTCTCACATCAACTAGGTGTATCAACGGGCTATGGAGATTCCCATTAATAGATATCAATATGAGTGAGTAGGGATTGCCATGCAACAGATGCACTAGACCTATAAGTGTATGAAAGATCATCAAAAGAAACTAAGTGGGTGTGCATCCAACTTGCTTGCTCACGAAGACCTAGGGCAATTTGAGGAAGCCCATCATTGGAATATACAAGCCAAGTTCTATAATGCAAAATTCCCACTAGCATATGAAGGTGACAACATAGGAGACTCTCTATCATGAAGATCATGGTGCTACTTTGAAGCACAAGTGTGGTAAAAGGATAGTAACATTGTCCCTTCTCTCTTTTTCTTTCATTTTTTTGGTGGGCTTCTTTGGCCTCTTTTTTTATTTGGGCTTCTTTGGCCTCTTTTATTTTTCATAAATTCCGGAGACTCGCATCCCAACTTGTGAGGGAATCATTGCTTCCATCATCCTTTCCTCACATGGGACAATGCTCTAATAATGAAGATCATCAAACTTTTATTTACTTACAACTCAAGTATCTTAGAACAAAATATGACTCTATGTGGATGCCTCCAGTGGTGTACCGGGATATGCAATGAATCAAGAGCGACAAGTATGAAACAATTATAAAGGTGGCTGATACGTCCATTTTGCATCATGCTTTTATATCAATATTTATTGCATTATGGGTTGTTACTTCACGTTATGTCACAATACTTATGGCTATTCTCTCTTATTTTACAAGGTTTACATGAAGAGAGAGAATGCCGGCAGCTGGAATTCTGGGCTGGAAAAGGAGCAAATATTGAAGGACTATTCTGCGCAACTCCAAAAGTCCTGAAACTCCACGGAATACCTTAAAATAAATAAAGAAAAATCATCGCCAAAGATGAAGGCCAGGGGTCCACACCCTTCTCACGAGGGTGGCCCCCCCTGGGCGCGCCCCCTACCTCGTGGGCCCCCTGGTGGCTCTCCGACGTCCATCTTCTCCTATATGAAGTCTTTTGATGAGAAAAAAATAGAAGAGAACTTTTCGGCATGAGACTCCGCAGCCACGAGGCGGAACCTTGGCGGAACCAATCTAGGGCTCCGGTAGAGCTGTTCTGCCGGGGACACTTCCCTCCGGGAGGGGGAAATCATCACCATCGCCATCACCAAAGCTCCTCTCATCGGGAGAGGGCAATCTCCATCAACATCTTCATCAGCACCATCTCATCTCCAAACCCTAGTTCATCTCTTGTATCCAATTCTTGTCTCCAAGTCCGGGATTGGTGCAAGCAGGTTGCTAGTAGTGTTGATTACTCCTTGTAGTTGATGCTAGTTGGTTTATTTGGTGGAAGATCATATGTTCAGATCCTTCATGCACATTATTACCCCTCTGATTATGAACATGAATATGCTTTGTGAGTAGTTACGTTTGTTCCTGAGGACAAGGGAGAAGTCTTGCTATTAGTAGTCATGTGAATTTGGTATTCGTTCGATAGTTTGATAAGATGTATGTTGTCTACCTCTAGTGGTGTTATGTGAACGTCGACTACATAACACTTCACCATTATTTGGGCCTAGAGGAAGGCATTGGGAAGTAATAAGTATATGATGGGTTGCTAGAGTGACAGAAGCTTAAACCCTAGTTTATGCGTTGCTTCGTAAGGGGCTGATTTGGATCCATATGTTTCATGCTATGGTTAGGTTTACCTTAATACTTTTGTTGTAGTTGCGGATGCTTGCAATAGAGGTTAATCATAAGTGGGATGCTTGTTCAAGTAAGAACAGCACCCAAGCACCGGTCCACCCACATATCAAATTATCAAAGTACCGAACGCGAATCATATGAGCGTGATGAAAACTAGCTTGACGATGTTCCCATGTGTCCTCGGGAGCTCTTTTCCTATTATAAGAGTTTGTCCAGGCTTGTCCTTTGCTACAAAAAGGATTGGGCCACCTTGCTGCACTTTATTTACTTTTGTTACTTGTTGCTCGTTACCATTTATCCTATCACAAAACTATCTGTTACCACTTATTTCAGTACTTGCAGAGAATACCTTGCTGAAAACCGCTTATCATTTCCTTCTGCTCCTCGTTGGGTTCGACACTCTTACTTATCGAAAGGACTACGATAGATCCCCTATACTTGTGGGTCATCAAGACTCTTTTCTGGCGCCATTGCCGGGGAGTGAAGCGTCTTTGGTAGGTGGAATTTGGTAAGGAAAATTGTTATTTAGTGTGCTGAAATTTTCTGTCACTTGTTACTATGGAAGGTAATTGTCTGAGGGGCTTGTTCGGGGTATCTTCACCCCGTCCAGTTGAGCCAAGAGTTGCTCCTCAACCTACTGAACCTACTGAACCTATTGAAAATGAAACTCCTTTTGAAATTCCTTCGGGTATGATGGAAAAACTGGTAGCTAACACTTTTGCAGGAGATGGAACAAAGCATCCTGACGAACATCTACGCTATGTGGATGATATTTGTGGACTATTTAAGCTTGCAGGTATACCCGATGATGTTGTTAAGAAGAAGGCTTTCCCTTTATCTTTGGAGGGAGACGCATTGACATGGTATAGGCTATGTGATGATACGAGATCATGGAACTATAAAAGAGTGAAATTGGAATTTCATCAAAAGTATTACCCTATGCATCTTGTTCATCGTGATCGCAATTATATATATAATTTTTGGCCTCGCGAAGGAGAAAGCATCGCTCAAGCTTGGGGGAGGCTTAAATCAATGTTATATTCATGCCCCAATCATGAGATCTCAAGAGAAGTGATTATGCAAAAATTTATGCTCGGCTTTCTGATAACAATCGCACCATGCTCGATAATTCTTGTGCTGGCTCTTTTATGATGAAGCCTATTGAATTTAGATGGAATTTATTGGATAGAATTAAACGCAACTCTGAAGATTGGGACCTCGACGAAGGTAAGGAGTCAGGTATGACACCTAAGTTTGATTGAGTTAAATCTTTTATGGATACCGATATTTTCCGTAAGTTTAGCACTAAATATGGACTTGACTCTGAGATAGTAGCTTCTTTCTGTGAATCTTTTTCTACTTATGTTGATCTCCCCAAGGAGAAGTGGTTTAAATATCATCCTCCCATAGAAGTAAAAGTAGCTACACCTATTAAAGTTGAAGAAAAGACTGTCACTTACAATGATCCTATTGTTCCCACTTCTTATGTTGAGAAACCACCTTTCCTTGTTAGAATGAAGGATCATGCTAAAGCTTCAACTGTTGTTCGTAAAAGCAATACTAGGACTTATACATCTCCTAAGCAAGTCAAAGTAGAACCCAATATTGCAATTGTTAAAGATCTCTTCTCTGATAATATTGATGGGCATGTCATTCAATTCTCTGGTGAAACTGCTAGAATTGCTAAACCCTGTGATAGAGATAAACATAGACCCGTGGTAGGCGTGCCTGTTATTTCTGTTAAAATAGGAGATCATTGTTGTCATGGCTTATGTGATATAGGTGCTAGTGCTAGTGTTATACCCATTGTCTTATACAAAGAAATTATGCATGAGATTGCACCTGCTGAGTTAGAAGAAATTGATGTTACGATTAAACTTGCCAATAGAGATACTGTATCTCCAATGGGAATTGTTAGAGATGTTGAAGTCTTGTGTGGGAAAACCAAATATCCCACTGATTTTCTTGTTCTTGGTTCTCCACAAGATAGCTTTTGTCCCATCATATTTGTTAGACCCTTCTTGAATACTGTTAATGCTACGATAGACTGCAATAAAAATGTTGTTACTGTTGGTTTGGATGATATGGTTCATGAGTTTAATTTCTCTAAATTTAGTAAACAACATCGTGAGGAAGAATTGCCTAGTAAGGATGAAATTATTGGTCTTGCTTCTATTGTTGTACCTCCTAGTGATCCTTTAGAACACTATTTGCTAGACCATAAAAATGATATGTTCATGAATGAAAGAAGGGAAATAGATGAAGTATTCTTTAAACAGGAACCTATTCTGCAACACAATTTGCCTGTTGAAATCCTAGGGGATCCTCCTCCACCCAAGGGTGATCCCATGTTTGAGCTTAAATCGTTGCCTGATAATCTTAAATATGCTTATCTTGATGAAAAGAAAATATATCCTGTTATTATTAGCGCTAACCTTTCAGAGCATGAAGAGGAAAGATTACTGAAAACTCTAAAGAAGCACCGTGCCGCTATTGGATATACTCTGGATGATCTTAAGGGCATCAGTCCCACTCTATGTCAACATAAAATAAATTTGGAAGCTGATGCCAAACCAGTTTGTGATCCTCAACGACATTTGAATCCTAAAATGAAAGAAGTGGTAAGGAAGGAAATACTCAAGCTTCTGGAGGCAGGTATAATTTATCACGTTGCTGATAGTCAGTGGGTAAGTCCTGTCCATTGTGTCCCTAAGAAGAGAGGTGTTACTGTTGTCCCTAATGATAAAGATGAATTGATTCCGCAAAGAATTATCACAGGTTATAGGATGGTAATTGATTTCCGCAAATTAAATAAGGCTACTAAGAAAGATCATTACCCCTTACCTTTTATTGATCAAATGCTAGAAAGATTATGCAAACATACACATTATTGCTTTCTAGATGGTTATTCTGGTTTTTCTCAAATACCTGTGTCGGCTAAAGATCAATCAAAGACTACTTTTACATGCCCTTTTGGTACTTTTTCTTATAGACGTATGCCTTTTGGTTTATGTAATGCACCTGCTACCTTTCAAAGATGCATGATGGCTATATTCTCTGACTTCTGCGAGAAAATTTGTGAGGTTTTCATGGATGACTTTTCCGTCTATGGTTCCTCTTTTGATGATTGCTTGAGCAATCTTGCTCGAGTTTTGCAGAGATGTGAAGAAACTAATCTTGTCTTGAATCGGGAAAAGTGCCACTTTATGGTTAATGAAGGTATTGTCTTGGGGCACAAAGTTTCTGAAAGAGGTATTGAAGGTTATAAAGCCAAGGTTGATATATCGAAAAGATGCCATGTCCCAAGGACATCAAAGGTATAAGTTTCCTTGGTCACGCCGGATTTATAGGAGGTTCATTAAGGACTTCTCAAAAATTTCTCGGCCTCTGACTAATTTATTACAAAAAGATGTACCATTTGTCTTTGATGATGATTGTGTAGAAGCATTTGAAATACTTAAGAAAGCATTAGTCTCTGCACCTGTTGTTCAGCCACCTGATTGGAATTTACCCTTTGAAATTATGTGTGATGCTAGTGATTATGCTGTAGGTGCTGTTCTAGGGCAAAGAGTTGATAAGAAATTGAATGTTATCCATTATGCTAGTAAGACTCTAGACAATGCTCAAAGAAATTATGCTACTACCGAAAAGGAACTTTTAGCAGTTGTTTTTGCTTGTGATAAATTCAGACCCTATATTGTTGATTCTAAAGTAACTATTCACACAGATCATGCTGCTATTAAATATCTTATGGAAAAGAAAGATGCAAAACCTAGACTTATTAGATGGGTTCTCCTGTTGCAAGAATTTGATTTGCATATCATTGATAGAAAAGGAGCTGAGAACCCCGTTGCAGACAACTTATCTAGGTTAGAGAATGTTCTTGATGACCCACTACCTATTGATGATAGCTTTCCTGATGAGCAATTGAATGTCATAAGTACTTCTCGTAGCACTCCATGGTATGCTGACTATGCTAATTATATTGTTGCTAAATTCATACCACCTAGCTTCACATACCAACAAAAGAAAAAGTTTTTCTATGACTTGCAACATTACTTCTGGGATGACCCACATCTTTATAAAGAAGGAGTAGATGGTGTTATTAGACGTTGTGTACCTGAGCATGAACAGGAATAGATCCTATGCAAGTGTCACTCCGAAGCTTATGGAGGACACCACGCTGGAGATAGAACTGCACATAAGGTATTGCAATCCGGTTTTTATTGGCCTACTCTCTTCAAGGATGCCCGTAAGTTTGTTTTGTCTTGCGATGAATGTCAAAGAATTGGTAATATTAGTAGACGTCAAGAAATGCCTATGAATTATTCACTTGTTATTGAACCATTTGATGTT
Organism: Triticum aestivum; assembly: GCF_018294505.1. Classification (NCBI taxonomy): domain Eukaryota; kingdom Viridiplantae; phylum Streptophyta; class Magnoliopsida; order Poales; family Poaceae; genus Triticum; species Triticum aestivum. The sequence continues at coordinate 146,088,476 of NC_057810.1, forward strand.
TGGGGCTTTGATTATATGGGAGCTTTTCCTGCCTCTAATGGATACACACATATTTTAGTTGTTGTTGATTACATTACTAAGTGGGTGGAAGCTATTCCAACCAGTAGTGTTGATCATAACACTTCTATTAAAATGCTTAAGGAAGTTATTTTTCCGAGGTTTGGAGTCCCTAGATACTTAATGACTGATGATGGTTCACATTTTATTCATGGTGCTTTCCGTAAGATGCTTGCTAAATACGACGTTAATCATAGAATTGCATCTCCATATCATCCGCAGTCTAATGGTCAGGTAGAATTGAGCAATAGAGAGCTCAAATTAATTTTGCAAAAGACTGTCAATAGGTCTAGGAAGAATTGGTCCAAAAAACTTGATGATGCATTATGGTCCTATAGAACTGCATACAAAAATCCTATGGGTATGTCTCCGTATAAAATGGTTTATGGAAAAGCATGTCACTTACCTCTCGAACTAGAACATAAGGCATATTGGGCTATTAAAGAGCTCAACTATGATTTCAAACTTGCCGGTGAGAAGAGGTTATTTGATATTAGCTCACTTGATGAATGGAGAACCCAAGTGTATGAAAATGCCAAGTTGTTTAAAGAAAAGGTTAAAAGATGGCATGACAAAAGGATACAAAAACGTGAGTTTAATGTAGGTGATTATGTATTGCTATACAACTCTCGTTTAAGACTTTTTGCAGGAAAACTTCTCTCCAAATGGGAAGGTCCTTACGTTATCGAGGAGGTCTATCGTTCCGGTGCCATAAAAATCAACAACTTTGCAGGCACAAATCCGAAGGTGGTAAACGGTCAAAGGATCAAACATTATATCTCAGGTAATCCTATAAATGTTGAAACTAATATTATTGAAACTGTAACCCCAGAGGAGTACATAAGGGACACTTTCCATAATGTTCCAGACCCCGAAAAGGAATAGGTATGTGGTACGGTAAGTAAACCGACTCCAAAACAATTTTTAAGGCAATATTTCTCCGTTTTAGAAAAATAGAAAAATAAGTAGCAGTTCGGGGCCTCCACGAGGGTGGAGGGCACGGCCTACCCCCCTGGGCGCGCCCCCCTACCTCGTGAGCACCTTGTGTGCTCTCCAGACTCTATTTCCTTGCACGATACGTGTTTTGGTCGGTAAAAATTCATTATATATACTCCTGAAGGTTTTGACTCTCGTATCACGCAAATCTCCCCTGTTCTTGTTTCGAGCTGTTTTTTTGACAGGTCTAGATCATCATGACGACCCCAAGTGCTTCCAAGGACAAGTTCTTCGAGAAGGTGATCAACCCATACCTCGCGGAGGTGCTGCGACACCCTCAAACCATTGAGATGCGTGATGGGTTGCTGCACATCCGTGATGTTGAGGGACCCAAGGGAACCGGAAGCGTGGAGTTGAGGCTCGAAGCAATGGAGCAACAAGTTTTCAAGTGCCAGGGGATGGTGGAGGGTGGAATCAATGCTACCCACAAGATGCTCGCGGAGTTCACCAACAACTATGAGCCGGATGCCAAGAAGACCAAGGAAGCCATCTTCAAGCTACATGAGAAGATCGAGCACCTCCAAGCCCAAATCTATGATTTGCAAAACCAAAACTATGAGTATGAATATAGATTCAAAAGGATGAGTTTGGCTGTATATTTGAGGATTCCGGAGACTCGGTCATCCTTCTATGATGGTGAGCCTATGCCATGGAAGGTGGACGACAAGCTTGCATCATCATCAACACCTCCACCGCCAATAACAAGGAAGGAGACATAATCACATGGGTATGGGCACTCCCCTTGGCAACTGCCAAGCTTGGGGGAGGTGCCCTGGTATCGTATCACCATCACAACTCCTATCTTTACCGTTTTTCTTAGTTCGATCCTATTAGTAGTATCTTGATTTAATAGAATAAAGTCATGGCATGATCTAGTTTTGAGTTTTGCTTTATGATCCTTCTTTGTAATCGAGTCCGTAAGCTATATAATAAAGATTAGTGTTGAGTCAAGGGCTTGAGTATTTTGCCATGATCTTGGGTGATTAGAAGAAAAAGAATAAAAAGAATCAAAGAGTTCATATCGATCTTATTGAAAGTAATAACTTCACATAGAAAGAGTATGATGATTTAAAGTTGTTGGGAGTTGATAAATATAGCTTTGGTCATCGTTGCAATTAATAGGAAGTAATAAGGAAAGAGAGGTTTCACATATAGATATATTATCATTGACATCTTTTATGATTGGGAGCACTCATTAAAATATGACATGCTAAAGAGTTGATGTTGGACAAGGAAGACAACATAATGAGTTATGTTTTCTTACATCTGAGATAAAGTATGTTGTTGTGGATCCTCTACCGTGTTGAGCTTGCCTTTCCCCCTCATGCTAGCCAAATTCTCAGCACCAAGTAGAAATACTACTTGTGCTTCCAAATACCCTTAAACCAGTTTTGCCATGAGAGTCCACCATATCTACCTATGGATTGAGCAAGATCCTTCAAGTAAGTTGTCGTTGGTGCAAGCAATAAAAATTGCTCTTTAACTATGCATGACTTATTAGTGCGAAGAAAATAAACTTTGTACGAACTTGTTGTGGACGCAATAAAAGCGACGGACTGCATAATAAAGGTTCACATACAAGGGGCAATATAAAGTGACGTTCTCTTGCATTAAGATTTTGTGCATCAACCCTAAATGCGCATGACAACCTCTGCTTCCCTCTGCGAAGGGCCTATCTTTTATTATTATCCTCTACTTTATGCAAGAGTCACGGTGATCTTCACCTTTCCTCTTTTATTTTATCCTTTGGCAAGCTCAGCATGTTGGAAAGAACATGATATATATATCTAATTGGATGTGGGGGAGCATGAATTATTATTGTTGACATTACCCTTGAGGTAAAAAGTTTGTTGGGGAACGTAGTAATTTCAAAAAAAATCCTACGCACACGCAAGATCATGGTGATGCATAGCAACGAGAGGGGAGAGTATTGTCCACGTACCCTCGTAGACCGTAAGCGGAAGCGTTATGACAACGCAGTTGATCTAGTCGTACGTCTTCATGATCCGACAGATCCAAGTACCGAACGTATGGCACCTCCGAGTTCAGCACACGTTCAGCTCGGTGACGATCCCCGGACTCCGATCCAGCAAAGTGTCGGGGATGAGTTCGGTCAGCACGACGGCGTGGTGACGATGATGATGTTCTACCGGCGCAGGGCTTCGCCTCAACTCCGCGACAATATGACCGAGGTGGAATATGGTGGAGGGGGGCACCGCACACGGCTAAGGAACGATCACATAGATCAACTTGTGTTGTTGTGGGGTGCCCCCCTGCCCCCGTATATAAAGGAGCAAGGGAGGAGGAGGCCGGCCCTAGGAGGGGGCGCACCAAGTGTAGAGTCCTACTAGGACTCCCTAGTCCTAGTAGGATTCCACCTCCCATATGGAATAGGAAAAGAGGAAAGGAAAAGGAGAAGGAAGGAAGGGGGCGCCCCCCTTCCCTAGTCCAATTCGGACCAGACCAAGGGGAGGGGTGCGGCCACCCTTGAGGCCCTTTTCCTTCTTTCCCGTATGGCCCAATAAGGCCTAATACGTATTCCCGTAACTCTCCGGTACTCCGAAAAATACCCGAATCACTCGGAACCTTTTTGATGTCCGAATATAGTCGTCCAATATATCGATCTTTACATCTCGACCATTTCGAGACTCCTCGTCATGTCCCTGATCTCATCCGGGACTCTGAACTCCTTCGGTACATCAAAACTCATAAACTCATAATAAAACTGTCATCGAAACCTTAAGCGTGCGGACCCTACGGGTTCGAGAACTATGTAGACATGACCTAGAACTATTCTCGGTCAATAACCAATAGCGGAACCTGGATGCTTATATTGGCTCCTACATATTCTACGAAGATCTTTATCGGTCAAACCGCATAACAACATACGTTGTTCCCTTTGTCATCGATATGTTACTTGCCCGAGATTTGATCGTCGCTATCCAATACCTAGTTCAATCTCATTACCGGCAAGTCTCTTTACTCGTTATGTAATGCATCATTCCATAACTAACTCATTAGCTACATTGCTTGCAAGGCTTATAGTGATGTGCATTACCGAGAGGGCCCGGAGATACCTCTCCGATAATCGGAGTGACAAAACCTAATCTCGAAATACGCCAACCCAACATGTACTTTTGGAGACACCTGTAGAGCTCCTTTATAATCACCCAGTTACGTTGTGACGTTTGGTAGCACACAAAGTGTTCCTCCGGTAAACGGGAGTTGCATAATCTCATAGTTACAGGAACATATATAGGTCATGAAGAAAGCAATAGCAACATACTAAACGATCAAGTGCTAGGCTAACGGAATGGGTCATGTCAATCACATCATTCCCCTAATGATGTGATCCCGTTAATCAAATGACAACACATGTCTATGGTTAGGAAACATAACCATCTTTGATTAATGAGCTAGTCAAGTAGAGGCATACTAGTGACACTTAGTTTGTCTATGTATTCACACATGTATCATGTTTCCGGTTAATACAATTCTAGCATGAATAATAAACATTCATCATGATATAAGGAAATAAATAATAACTTTATTATTGCCTCTAGGGCATATTTCCTTGAGTCTCCCACTTGCACTAGAGTCAATAATCTAGTTGACATCGTCATGTGATTTAACACCAATATTCATATCTGTATATGATTAACATAGTTCACATGGTTATGTGACCAATACCCAAAGGGCTTACTAGAGTCAATAATCTAGTTCACATTGCTATGTGATTAACACCCAAAGAGTACTAAGGTATGATCATGTTTTGCTCGTGAGAGAAGTTTAGTCAACGGGTCTGTCACATTCAGAGCCATATGTATTTTGCAAATATTCTATGTCTACAATGCTCTGCATGCAGCTACTCTAGCTAATTGCTCCCACTTTCAATATGTATCCAGATTAAGACTTAGAGTCATCTGGATTAGTGCCAAAACTTGTATCGACGTAACCCTTTACGACGAACCTTTTGTCACCTCCATAATTGAGAAACATATCCTTATTCTACTAAGGATAATTTTTGACCAATGTCCAGTGATCTACTCCTAGATCACTATTGTACTCCCTTGCCAAACCAGGGCAGAGTATACAATAGGTCTGGTCCATAGCATAGCATACTTTTATAGAACCTATGACTGATGCATAGGGAATGACTTTCATTCTTTTTCTATTTTCTGCTGTGGTCAGGATTTGAGTCTTACTCAATTTCATACCTTTGCAACACAGGCAAGAACTCTTTCTTTGACTGTTTCATTTTGAACTACTTCAAAATCTTGTCAAGGTATGTACTTGTTGAAAATCTTATCAAGCGTCTTGATTTATCTCAATAGATCTTGATGCTCAATATGTAAGTAGCTTTATAGAGGTATTGAAAAAACTTTTATTCAAGTATCCTTTGATGCTATCCAGAAATTCTATATCATTTCCAATCAACAATATGTCGTATACATATAATATCAGAAATGCTACAGAGCTCCCACTCACTTTCTTGTAAATACAGGCTTCTCCAGAATTCTGTATAAAACCATATGCTTTGATCATACTATCAAAGCGTATATTCCAACTCCGAGATGCTTGCACCAGTCCCTAGATGGATTGTTGGAGCGTGCACATTTTGTTAGCACTTTTAGGATTGACAAAACCTTTTGGTTGCATCATATACAACTCTTCTATAATAAATCCATTAAGGAATGCAATTTTGACATCCTTTTGCCAGATTTCATAAAATGTGGCAATTGCTAACATGATTCGGACAGACTTAAGCATCGATACGAGTGAGAAAAAACTCATCGTAGTCAACATCTTGAACTTTGTCAAAAAACTTTTTTTCGACAAATCTAGCTTTGTAGATAGTAACACTACTATCAACGTCCGTCTTCCTCTTGAAGATCCATTTATTTTCTATGGATTGCCGATCATCGAGCAAGTCAATCAAAGTCCACACTTTGTTCTCATATATGGATCCCATCTCAGATTTCATGGCCTTCAAGCCATTTCACGGAATCTGGGCTGATCATCGCTTCCTCATAGTTCGTAGGTTTATCATGGTCTAGTAACATGACTTCCAGAATAGGATTACCGTACCACACTGGTGTAGACTGTACTCTAGAAGACCTACGAGGTTTTTGTAGTAACTTGATCTGAAGTTTCATGATCATCATCATTAGCTTCCTCACTAATTGGTGTAGAAATTACTGGAATTGATTTCAATGATGAACTACTTTCCAATTCGGGAGAAGGTACAATTACCTTATCAAGCTCTACTTTCCTCCCACTCACTTCTTTCGAGAGAAACTCCTTCTCTAGAAAGGATCCAATCTTAGCAACGAATGTTTTGCCTTCGGATCTGTGATAGAAGGTGTACCCAACAGTTTCCTTTGGGTATTCTATGAAGACGCACTTCTCCGATTTGGGTTCGAGATTATCAGGTTGAAAAACTTTTTCATATAAGTATCGCAACTCCAAACTTTAAGAAATGATAGCTTAGGTTTACTGCTAAACCATAGTTCATATGATGTCGTCTCAACGGATTTAGATGGTGCCCTTTTAACGTGAATGCAGTTGTCTCTAATGCATAACCCCAAAACAATAGTGGTAAATCAGTAAGAGACATCATAGATCGCACCATATCCAATAAAGTGCGGTTACGATGTTCGGACACACCATAACGTTGTGGTGTTCCAGGTGGCGTGAGTTGTGAAACTATTCCACATTATTTTAATTAAAGACCAAACTCGTAACTCAAATATTCGTCTCCGCGATTAGATCGCACAAACTTTATTTTCTTGTTACGATGATTTTTCCACTTCACTCTAAAATTCTTTGAACCTTTCAACTATTTCAGACTTATGTTTCATCAAGTAGATATACCCATATCTGCTCAAATCATCTTGTGAAGGTCAGAAAATAACGATACTTGCCACGAGCATCAACACTCATTGGATCGCATACATTGGTATGTATTATTTCCAATAAGTCAGTAGCTTGTTCCATTGTTCCGGAGAACGGAGTTTTAGTCATCTTGCCCAAAAGGCACGGTTCGCAAGCATCAAATGATTCATAACCAAGTGTTTCTGAAAATCCATCTTTATGGAGTTTCTTCATGCGCTTTACACCGATATGACCCAAACGGCAGTGCCACAAATAAGTTGCACTATCATTATTAACTTTGCATCTTTTGGCATCAATATTATGAATATGTGTATCACTACGATCGAGATCCAACAAACTATTTTCATTGGGTGTATAACCATCGAAGGTCTTATTCATGTAAACAGAATAACAATTATTCTTTAACTTCAAATGAATAACCGTATCACAATAAACATGATCAAATCATATTCATGCTCAACGCAAACGCCAAATAACATTTATTTAGGTTTAACACTAATCCCAAAAGTATAGGGAGTGTGCGATGATGATAATATCAATCTTGGAACTACTTCCAACACTCATCGTCACTTCACCCTCAACTAGTCTCTGTTTATTCGGTAACTCCTGTTTCGAGTTACTAATATTAGCAACCGAACAAGTATCAAATACTCAGGGGCTACTATAAACACTAGTAAGGCACACATCAATAACATGTATATCAAATATACCCGCGTTCACTTTGCCATCCTTCTTATCCACCAAATATTCAGGGCATTTCCGCTTCCAGTGACCATTTCCTTTGCAGTGTAAGCACTCAGTTTCAGGCTTTGGTCCAGCTTTGGTCTTCTTCACGGGAGTGACAACTTGTTCGCCATTCTACTTGAAGTTTCCCTTTCTTTCCCTTTGCCCTTTTCTTGAAACTAGTGGTCTTGTCAATCATCAACACTTGATGCTCTTTCTTGATTTCTACCTTCGTTGATTTCAACATCACGAAGAGCTCGGGAATCATTTTCGTCATCCCTTGCATACTATAGTTCATCACGAAGTTCTAGTAACTTAGTGATGGTGACTAGAGAATTCTGGCAATCACTATCTTATCTGGAAGATTAACTCCCACTTGATTCAAGTGATTGAAGTACCCAGACAATCTGAGCACATGCTCACTAGTTGAGCGATTCTCCTCCATCTTTTAGCTATAGAACTTGTTGCAGACTTCATATCTCTCAACTCGGGTATTTGCTGGAAATATTAACTTCAACTCCTGGAACATCTGATATGGTCCATGACGTTCAAAACGTCTTTGAAGTCCCGATTCTAAGCCTTTTAAGCATGGTGCACTAAACTATCAAGTAGTCATCATTTTTGAGCTATCCAAACGTTCATAACATCTGCATCTGCTCCTGCAATAGGTTTGTCACGTAGCGGTGCATCAAGGACATAATTCTTCTATGCAGTAATGAGGATAAACCTCAGATCACGGATCCAATCCGCATCATTGCTACTAACATCTTTCAACACAATTTTCTCTAGGAACATATCAAAATGAACATATGAAAGCAACAACGCGGGCTATTGATCTACAACATAATTTGCAAAATACTACCAGGACTAAGTTCATGATAAATTTAAGTTCAATTAATCATATTACTTAAGAACTCCCACTTAGATAGACATCCCTCTAATCCTCTAAGTGATTACGTGATCCATATCAACTACACCATGTCCGATCATCACGTGAGATGGAGTAGTTTCAACGGTGAACATCAATATGTTGATCATATCTACTATATGATTCATGCTCGACCTTTCGGTCTCCGTGTTCCGAGGCCATATCTGTTATATGCTACGCTCGTCAAGTTTAACCTGAGTATTCCGCGTGTGCAACTGTTTTGCACCCGTTGTATTGGAACGTAGAGCCTATTACACCCGATCATCACGTGGTGTCTCAGCACGAAGAACTTTCGCAACGGTGCATACTCAGGGAGAATACTTCTTGATAATTAGTGAGAGATCATCTTAAAATGCTACTGTCAATCAAAGCAAGATAAGATGCATAAAGGATAAACATCACATGCAATCAATATAAGTGATATGATATGGCCATCATCATCTTGTGCTTGTGATCTCCATCTCCAAAGCACCGTCGTGATCACCATCGTCACCGGCGCGACACCTTTATCTCCACCGTAGCATCGTTGTCGTTATGCCATCTATTGCTTCTACGACTATTGCTACCGCTTAGTGATAAAGTAAAGCAATTACAGGGCGTTTGCATTTCATACAATAAAGCGACAACCATATGGCTCCTGCCAGTTGCCGATAACTTCGGTTACAAAACATGATCATCTCATACAATAAAATATAGCATCACGTCTTGACCATATCACATCACAACATGCCCTACAAAAACAATTCTAGCATGAATAATAAGCATTCATCATGATATAAGGAAATAAATAATAACTTTATTATTGCCTCTAGGGCATATTTCCTTCAGTCTCCCACGTGCACTGGAGTCAATAATCTACTTGACATCCTCATGTGATTTAACACCAATATTCATATCTGTATATGATTAACATAGTTCACATCATTATGTGACCAATACCCAAAGGGGTTACTAGAGTTAATAATCTAGTTCACATCGCTATGTGATTAACACCCAAAGAGTACTAAGGTATGATCATGTTTTGCTCGTGAGAGAAGTTTAGTCAATAGGTCTGTCACATTCAGAGCCGTATGTATTTTGCAAATATTCTATGTCTACAATGCTCTGCATGGAGCTACTCTAGCTAATTGCTCCCACTTTCAATATGTATCCAGATTAAGACTTAGAGTCATCTGGGTCAGTGCCAAAACTTGTATCGACGTAACCCTTTATGACGAACCTTTTGTCACCTCCATAATCGAGAAACATATCCTTATTCTAGTAAGGATAATTTTTGACCAATGTCCAGTGATCTACTCCTAGATCACTATTGTACTCCCTTGCCAAACCAGGGCAGAGTATACAATAGGTCTGGTCCATAGCATAGCATACTTTTATAGAACCTATGACTGATGCATAGGGAATGACTTTCATTCTTTTTCTATTTTCTGTTGTGGTCGGTATTTGAGTCTTACTCAATTTCATACCTTTGCAACACAGGCAAGAACTCTTTCTTTGACTGTTTCATTTTGAACTACTTCAAAATCTTGTCAAGGTATGTACTTATTGAAAATCTTATCAAGCGTCTTGATTTATCTCAATAGATCTTGATGCTCAATATGTAAGTAGCTTTATAGAGGTATTGAAAAAACTTTTATTCAAGTATCCTTTGATGCTATCCAGAAATTCTATATCATTTCCAATCAACAATATGTCGTATACATATAATATCAGAAATGCTACAGAGCTCCCACTCACTTTCTTGTAAATACAGGCTTCTCCAGAATTCTGTATAAAACCATATGCTTTGATCATACTATCAAAGCGTATATTCCAACTCCAAGATGCTTGCACCAGTCCCTAGATGGATTGTTGGAGCTTGCACATTTTGTTAGCACTTTTAGGATTGACAAAACCTTTTGGTTGCATCATATACAGCTCTTCTATAATAAATCCATTAAGGAATGCAATTTTGACATCCTTTTGCCAGATTTCATAAAATGTGGCAATTGCTAACATGATTCAGACAGACTTAAGCATCGATACGAGTGAGAAAAAACTCATCGTAGTCAACATCTTGAACTTTGTCAAAAAACTTTTTTTCGACAAATCTAGCTTTGTAGATAGTAACACTACTATCAACGTCCGTCTTCCTCTTGAAGATCCATTTATTTTCTATGGATTGCCGATCATCGAGCAAGTCAATCAAAGTCCACACTTTGTTCTCATATATGGATCCCATCTCAGATTTCATGGCCTTCAAGCCATTTCGGGGAATCTGGGCTGATCATCGCTTCCTCATAGTTCGTAGGTTTATCATGGTCTAGTAACATGACTTCCAGAATAGGATTACCATACCACACTGGTGTAGACCGTACTCTAGAAGACCTACGAGGTTTTTGTAGTAACTTGATCTGAAGTTTCATGATCATCATCATTAGCTTCCTCACTAATTGGTGTAGGAATTACTGGAACTGATTTCAATGATGAACTACTTTCCAATTCGGGAGAAGGTACAATAACCTTATCAAGCTCTACTTTCCTCCCACTCACTTCTTTCAAGAGAAACTCCTTCTCTAGAAAGGATCCAATCTTAGCAACGAATGTTTTGCCTTCGGATCTGTGATAGAAGGTGTACCCAACAGTTTCCTTTGGGTATTCTATGAAGACGCACTTCTCCGATTTGGGTTCGAGATTATCAGGTTGAAAAACTTTTTCATATAAGTATCGCAACTCCAAACTTTAAGAAATGACAGCTTAGGTTTACTGCTAAACCATAGTTCATACGGTGTCGTCTCAACGGATTTAGGTGGTGCCCTTTTAACGTGAATGCAGCTGTCTCTAATGCATAACCCCAAAACAATAGTGGTAAATCAGTAAGAGACATCATAGATCGCACCATATCCAATAAAGTGCGGTTACGACGTTCGGACACACCATAACGTTGTGGTGTTCCAGGTGGCGTGAGTTGTGAAACTATTCCACATTATTTTAATTGAAGACCAAACTCGTAACTCAAATATTCGTCTCCGCGATTAGATCGCACAAACTTTATTTTCTTGTTACGATGATTTTTCCACTTCACTCTAAAATTCTTTGAACCTTTCAACTATTTCAGACTTATGTTTCATCAAGTAGATATACCCATATCTGCTCAAATCATCTTGTGATGGTCAGAAAATAACGATACTTGCCACGAGCATCAACACTCATTGGATCGCATACATCGGTATGTATTATTTCCAATAAGTCAGTAGCTTGTTCCATTGTTCCGGAGAACGGAGTTTTAGTCATCTTGCCCAAAAGGCACGGTTCGCAAGCATCAAATGATTCATAACCAAGTGTTTCTGAAAATCCATCTTTATGGAGTTTCTTCATGCGCTTTACACCGATATGACCCAAACGGCAGTGCCACAAATAAGTTGCACTATCATTATTAACTTTGCATCTTTTGGCATCAATATTATGAATATGTGTATCACTACGATCAAGATCCAACAAACTATTTTCATTGGGTGTATAACCATCGAAGGTCTTATTCATGTAAATAGAATAACAATTATTCTTTAACTTCGAATGAATAACCGTATCACAATACACATGATCAAATCATATTCATGCTCAACGCAAACGCCAAATAACATTTATTTAGGTTTAACACTAATCCCAAAAGTATAGGGAGTGTGCGATGATGATAATATCAATCTTGGAACTACTTCCAACACTCATCGTCACTTCACCCTCAACTAGTCTCTGTTTATTCTGTAACTCCTGTTCCGAGTTACTAATATTAGCAACCGAACAAGTATCAAATACTCAGGGGCTACTATAAACACTAGTAAGGCACACATCAATAACCTGTATATCAAATATACCCACGTTCACTTTGCCATCCTTCTTATCCACCAAATATTCAGGGCATTTCCGCTTCCAGTGACCATTTCCTTTGCAGTGTAAGCACTCAGTTTCAGGCTTTGGTCCAGCTTTGGTCTTCTTCACGGGAGTGACAACTTGTTCGCCATTCTACTTGAAGTTTCCCTTTCTTTCCCTTTGCCCTTTTCTTGAAACTAGTGGTCTTGTCAATCATCAACACTTGATGCTCTTTCTTGATTTCTACCTTCGTTGATTTCAACATCACGAAGAGCTCGGGAATCGTTTTCGTCATCCCTTGCATACTATAGTTCATCACGAAGTTCTAGTAACTTAGTGATGGTGACTAGAGAATTCTGGCAATCACTATCTTATCTGGAAGATTAACTCCCACTTGATTCAAGTGATTGAAGTACCCAGACAATCTGAGCACATGCTCACTAGTTGAGCGATTCTCCTCCATCTTTTAGCTATAGAACTTGTTGCAGACTTCATATCTCTCAACTCGGGTATTTGCTGGAAATATTAACTTCAACTCCTGGAACATCTGATATGGTCCATGACGTTCAAAACGTCTTTGAAGTCCCGATTCTAAGCCTTTTAAGCATGGTGCACTAAACTATCAAGTAGTCATCATTTTTGAGCTATCCAAACGTTCATAACATCTGCATCTGCTCCTGCAATAGGTTTGTCACCTAGCGGTGCATCAAGGACATGATTCTTCTATGCAGTAATGAGGATAAACCTCAGATCACGGATCCAATCCGCATCATTGCTACTAACATCTCTCAACACAATTTTCTCTAGGAACATATCAAAATGAACATATGAAAGCAACAACGCGGGCTATTGATCTACAACATAATTTGCAAAATACTACCAGGACTAAGTTCATGATAAATTTAAGTTCAATTAATCATATTACTTAAGAACTCCCACTTGGATAGACATCCCTCTAATCCTCTAAGTGATTACGTGATCCATATCAACTACACCATGTCCGATCATCACGTGAGATGGAGTAGTTTCAACGGTGAACATCAATATGTTTATCATATCTACTATATGATTCATGCTCGACCTTTCGGTCTCCGTGTTCCGAGGCCATATCTGTTATATGCTACGCTCGTCAAGTTTAACCTGAGTATTCCACGTGTGCAACTGTTTTGCACCCGTTGTATTGGAACGTAGAGCCTATTACACCCGATCATCACGTGGTGTCTCAGCACGAAGAACTTTCGCAACGGTGCATACTCAGGGAGAATACTTCTTGATAATTAGTGAGAGATCATCTTAAAATGCTACTGTCAATCAAAGCAAGATAAGATGCATAAAGGATAAACATCACATGCAATCAATATAAGTGATATGATATGGCCATCATCATCTTGTGCTTGTGATCTCCATCTCCAAAGCACCGTCGTGATCACCATCGTCACCGGCGCGACACCTTTATCTCCACCGTAGCATCGTTGTCGTTATGCCATCTATTGCTTCTACGACTATTGCTACCGCTTAGTGATAAAGTAAAGCAATTACAGGGCGTTTGCATTTCATACAATAAAGCGACAACCATATGGCTCCTGCCAGTTGCCGATAACTTCGGTTACAAAACATGATCATCTCATACAATAAAATATAGCATCACGTCTTGACCATATCACATCACAACATGCCCTACAAAAACAATTCTAGCATGAATAATAAACATTCATCATGATATAAGGAAATAAATAATAACTTTATTATTGCCTCTAGGGCATATTTCCTTCAGTCTCCCACGTGCACTGGAGTCAATAATCTACTTGACATCCTCATGTGATTTAACACCAATATTCATATATGTATATGATTAACATAGTTCACATCATTATGTGACCAATACCCAAAGGGGTTACTAGAGTTAATAATCTAGTTCACATCGCTATGTGATTAACACCCAAAGAGTACTAAGGTATGATCATGTTTTGCTCGTGAGAGAAGTTTAGTCAACGGGTCTGTCACATTCAGAGCCGTATGTATTTTGCAAATATTCTATGTCTACAATGCTCTGCATGGAGCTACTCTAGCTAATTGCTCCCACTTTCAATATGTATCCAGATTAAGACTTAGAGTCATCTGGATCAGTGCCAAAACTTGTATCGACGTAACCCTTTACGACGAACCTTTTGTCACCTCCATAATCGAGAAACATATCCTTATTCTAGTAAGGATAATTTTTGACCAATGTCCAGTGATCTACTCCTAGATCACTATTGTACTCCCTTGCCAAACCAGGGCAGAGTATACAATAGGTCTGGTCCATAGCATAGCATACTTTTGTAGAACCTATGACTGATGCATAGGGAATGACTTTCATTCTTTTTCTATTTTCTGCTGTGGTCGGTATTTGAGTCTTACTCAATTTCATACCTTTGCAACACAGGCCAGAACTCTTTCTTTGACTGTTTCATTTTGAACTACTTCAAAATCTTGTCAAGGTATGTACTTATTGAAAATCTTATCAAGCGTCTTGATTTATCTCAATAGATCTTGATGCTCAATATGTAAGTAGCTTTATAGAGGTATTGAAAAAACTTTTATTCAAGTATCCTTTGATGCTATCCAGAAATTCTATATCATTTCCAATCAACAATATGTCGTATACATATAATATCAGAAATGCTACAGAGCTCCCACTCACTTTCTTGTAAATACAGGCTTCTCCAGAATTCTGTATAAAACCATTTGTTTTGATCATACTATCAAAGCGCATATTCCAACTCCGAGATGCTTGCACCAGTCCCTAGATGGATTGTTGGAGCTTGCACATTTTGTTAGCACTTTTAGGATTGACAAAACCTTTTGGTTGCATCATATACAACTCTTCTATAATAAATCCATTAAGGAATGCAATTTTGACATCCTTTTGCCAGATTTCATAAAATGTGGCAATTGCTAATATGATTCGGACAGACTTAAGCATCGATACGAGTGAGAAAAAACTCATCGTAGTCAACATCTTGAACTTTGTCAAAAAACTTTTTTTTTTGACAAATCTAGCTTTGTAGATAGTAACACTACTATCAATGCCCATCTTCCTCTTGAAGATCCATTTATTTTCTATGGATTGCCGATCATCGAGCAAGTCAATCAAAGTCCACACTTTGTTCTCATATATGGATCCCATCTCAGATTTCATGGCCTTCAAGCCATTTCGCGGAATCTGGGCTGATCATTGCTTCCTCATAGTTCGTAGGTTTATCATGGTCTAGTAACATGACTTCCAGAATAGGATTACCGTACCACACTGGTGTAGACCGTACTCTATAAGACCTACGAGGTTTTTGTAGTAACTTGATCTGAAGTTTCATGATCATCATCATTAGCTTCCTCACTAATTGGTGTAGGAATTACTGGAGCTGATTTCAATGATGAACTACTTTCCAATTCGGGAGAAGGTACAATTACCTTATCAAGCTCTACTTTCCTCCCACTCACTTCTTTCGAGAGAAACTCCTTCTCTAGAAAGGATCCAATCTTAGCAACGAATGTTTTGCCTTCGGATCTGTGATAGAAGGTGTACCCAACAGTTTCCTTTGGGTATTCTATGAAGACGCACTTCTCCGATTTGGGTTCGAGATTATCAGGTTGAAAAACTTTTTCATATAAGTATCGCAACTCCAAACTTTAAGAAATGACAGCTTAGGTTTACTGCTAAACCATAGTTCATACGGTGTCGTCTCAACGGATTTAGATGGTGCCCTTTTAACGTGAATGCAGCTGTCTCTAATGCATAACCCCAAAACAATAGTGGTAAATCAGTAAGAGACATCATAGATCGCACCATATCCAATAAAGTGCGGTTACAACGTTCGGACACACCATAACGTTGTGGTGTTCCAGGTGGCGTGAGTTGTGAAACTATTCCACATTATTTTAATTGAAGACCAAACTCGTAACTCAAATATTCGTCTCTGCGATTAGATTGCACAAACTTTATTTTCTTGTTACGATGATTTTTCCACTTCACTCTAAAATTCTTTGAACCTTTCAACTATTTCAGACTTATGTTTCATCAAGTAGATATACCCATATCTGCTCAAATCATCTTGTGAAGGTCAAAAAATAACGATACTTGCCATGAGCATCAACACTCATTGGATCGCATACATCGGTATGTATTATTTCCAATAAGTCAGTAGCTTGTTCCATTGTTCCGGAGAACGGAGTTTTAGTCATCTTGCCCAAAAGGCACGGTTCGCAAGCATCAAATGATTCATAACCAAGTGTTTCTGAAAATCCATCTTTATGGAGTTTCTTCATGCGCTTTACACCGATATGACCCAAACGGCAGTGCGACAAATAAGTTGCACTATCATTATTAACTTTGCATCTTTTGGCATCAATATTATGAATATGTGTATCACTACGATCGAGATCCAACAAACTATTTTCATTGGGTGTATAACCATCGAAGGTCTTATTCATGTAAATAGAATAACAATTATTCTTTAACTTTGAATGAATAACCGTATCACAATAAACATGATCAAATCATATTCATGCTCAACGCAAACGCCAAATAACATTTATTTAGGTTTAACACTAATCCCAAAAGTATAGGGAGTGTGCGATGATGATAATATCAATCTTGGAACTACTTCCAACACTCATCGTCACTTCACCCTCAACTAGTCTCTGTTTATTCTGTAACTCCTGTTCCGAGTTACTAATATTAGCAACCGAACAAGTATCAAACACTCAGGGGCTACTATAAACACTAGTAAGGCACACATCAATAACCTGTATATCAAATATACCCGCGTTCACTTTTCCATCCTTCTTATCCACCAAATATTCAGGGCATTTCCGCTTCCAGTGACCATTTCCTTTGCAGTGTAAGCACTCAGTTTCAGGCTTTGGTCCAGCTTTGGTCTTCTTCACGGGAGTGACAACTTGTTTGCCATTCTACTTGAAGTTTCCCTTTCTTTCCCTTTACCCTTTTCTTGAAACTAGTGGTCTTGTCAATCATCAACACTTGATGCTCTTTCTTGATTTCTACCTTCGTTGATTTCAACATCACGAAGAGCTCGGGAATCGTTTTCGTCATCCCTTGCATACTATAGTTCATCACGAAGTTCTAGTAACTTAGTGATGGTGACTAGAGAATTCTGGCAATCACTATCTTATCTGGAAGATTAACTCCCACTTGATTCAAGTGATTGAAGTACCCAGACAATCTGAGCACATGCTCACTAGTTGACGATTCTCCTCCATCTTTTAGCTATAGAACTTGTTGCAGACTTCATATCTCTCAACTCGGGTATTTGCTGGAAATATTAACTTCAACTCCTGGAACATCTCATATGGTCCATGATGTTCAAAACGTCTTTGAAGTCCTGATTCTAAGCCTTTTAAGCATGGTGCACTAAACTATCAAGTAGTCATCATTTTTGAGTTATCCAAACGTTCATAACATCTGCATCTGCTCCTGCAATATGTTTGTCACCTAGCGGTAAATCAAGGACATAATTCTTCTATGCAGCAATGAGGATAAACCTCAGATCACGGATCTAATCTGCATCATTGCTACTAACATCTTTCAACACAATTTTCTCTAGGAACATATCAAAATAAACATATGAAAGCAACAACGCGGGCTATTGATCTACAACATAATTTGCAAAATACTACCAGGACTAAGTTCATGATAAATTTAAGTTCAATTAATCATATTACTTAAGAACTCCCACTTAGATAGACATCCCTCTAATCCTCTAAGTGATTACGTGATCCATATCAACTACACCATGTCCGATCATCACGTGAGATGGAGTAGTTTCAACGGTGAACATCAATATGTTGATCATATCTACTATATGATTCACGCTCGACCTTTCGGTCTCCGTATTCCGAGGCCATATCTGTTATATGCTAGGCTCGTCAAGTTTAACCTGAGTATTCCGCGTGTGCAACTGTTTTGCACCCGTTGTATTTGAACGTAGAGCCTATTACACCCGATCATCATGTGGTGTCTCAGCACGAAGAACTTTCGCAATGGTGCATACTCAGGGAGAACACTTCTTGATAATTAGTGAGAGATCATCTTAAAATGCTACTGCCAATCAAAGCAAGATAAGATGCATAAAGGATAAACATCACATGCAATCAATATAAGTGATATGATATGGCCATCATCATCTTGTGCTTGTGATCTCCATCTCCAAAGCACCGTCGTGATCACCATCGTCACCGGCACGACACCTTTATCTCCACCGTAGCATCATTGTCGTTACGCCATCTATTGCTTCTACGACAATTGCTACCGCTTAGTGATAAAGTAAAGCAATTACAGGGCGTTTGCATTTCATACAATAAAGCGACAACCATATGGCTCCTGTCAGTTGCCGATAACTTCGGTTACAAAACATGATCATCTCATACAATAAAATATAGCATCACGTCTTGACCATATCACATCACAACATGCCCTACAAAAACAATTCTAGCATGAATAATAAACATTCATCATGATATAAGGAAATAAATAATAACTTTATTATTGCCTCTAGGGCATATTTCCTTCAGTCTCCCACTTGCACTAGAGTCAATAATCTAGTTGACATCGTCATGTGATTTAACACCAATATTCATATCTGTATATGATTAACATAGTTCACATCATTATGTGACCAATACCCAAAGGGGTTACTAGAGTCAATAATCTAGTTCACATCGCTATGTGATTAACACCCAAAGAGTACTAAGGTATGATCATGTTTTGCTCGTGAGAGAAGTTTAGTCAATGGGTCTGTCACATTCAGAGCCGTATGTATTTTGCAAATATTCTATGTCTACAATGCTCTGCATGGAGCTACTCTAGCTAATTGCTCCCACTTTCAATATGTATCCAGATTAAGACTTAGAGTCATCTGGATCAGTGCCAAAACATGTATCGACGTAACCCTTTACGACGAACCTTTTGTCACCTCCATAATTGAGAAACATATCCTTATTCTACTAAGGATAATTTTTTACCAATGTCCAGTGATCTACTCCTAGATCACTATTGTACTCCCTTGCCAAACCAGGGCAGAGTATACAATAGGTCTGGTCCATAGCATAGCATACTTTTATAGAACCTATGACTAATGCATAGGGAATGACTTTCATTCTTTTTCTATTTTCTGTTGTGGTCGGGATTTGAGTCTTACTCAATTTCATACCTTTGCAACACAGGCAAGAACTCTTTCTTTGACTGTTTCATTTTGAACTACTTCAAAATCTTGTCAAGGTATGTACTTATTGAAAATCTTATCAAGCGTCTTGATTTATCTCAATAGATCTTGATGCTCAATATGTAAGTAGCTTTACAGAGGTACTGAAAAACTTTTATTCAAGTATCCTTTGATGCTATCCAGAAATTCTATATCATTTCCAATCAACAATATGTCGTACACATATAATATCAGAAATGCTATAGAGCTCCCACTCACTTTCTTGTAAATACAGGCTTCTCCAGAATTCTGTATAAAACCATATGCTTTGATCATACTATCAAAGCGTATATTCCAACTCCGAGATGCTTGCACCAGTCCCTAGATGGATTGCTGGAGCTTGCACATTTTGTTAGCACTTTAGGATTGACAAAACCTTTTGGTTGCATCATATACAACTCTTCTATAATAAATCCATTAAGGAATGCAATTTTGACATCCTTTTGCCAGATTTCATAAAATGTGGCAATTGCTAACATGATTCGGACAGACTTAAGCATCGATACGAGTGAGAAAAAACTCATCGTAGTCAACATCTTGAACTTTGTCAAAAAACTTTTTTTCGACAAATCTAGCTTTGTAGATAGTAACACTACTATCAACGTCCATCTTCCTCTTGAAGATCCATTTATTTTCTATGGATTGCCGATCATCGAGCAAGTCAATCAAAGTCCACACTTTGTTCTCATATATGGATCCCATCTCAGATTTCATGGCCTTCAAGCCATTTCGCGGAATCTGGGTTGATCATCGCTTCCTCATAGTTCGTAGGTTTATCATGGTCTAGTAACATGACTTCCAGAATAGGATTACCGTACCACACTGGTGTAGACTGTACTCTAGAAGACCTACGAGGTTTTTGTAGTAACTTGATCTGAAGTTTCATGATCATCATCATTAGCTTCCTCACTAATTGGTGTAGGAATTACTGGAACTGATTTCAATGATGAACTACTTTCCAATTCGGGAGAAGGTACAATTACCTTATCAAGCTCTACTTTCCTCCCACTCACTTCTTTCGAGAGAAACTCCTTCTCTAGAAAGGATCCAATCTTAGCAACGAATGTTTTGCCTTCGGATCTGTGATAGAAGGTGTACCCAACAGTTTCCTTTGGGTATTCTATGAAGACGCACTTCTCCGATTTGGGTTCGAGATTATCATGTTGAAAAACTTTTTCATATAAGTATCGCAACTCCAAACTTTAAGAAATGATAGCTTAGGTTTACTGCTAAACCATAGTTCATACGGTGTCGTCTCAATGGATTTAGATGGTGCCCTTTTAATGTGAATGCAGCTGTCTCTAATGCATAACCCCAAAACAATAGTGGTAAATCAGTAAGAGACATCATAGATCGCACCATATCCAATAAAGTGCGGTTACGACGTTCGGACACACCATAACATTGTGGTGTTCCAGGTGGCGTGAGCTGTGAAACTATTCCACATTATTTTAATTGAAGACCAAACTCGTAACTCAAATATTCGTCTCCGCGATCAGATCACAGAAACTTTATTTTCTTGTTACGATGATTTTTCCACTTCACTCTGAAATTCTTTGAACCTTTCAACTATTTCAGACTTATGTTTCATCAAGTAGATATACCCATATCTGCTCAAATCATCTTGTGAAGGTCAGAAAATAATGATACTTGCCACAAGCATCAACACTCATTGGATCGCATACATCGGTATGTATTATTTCCAATAAGTCAGTAGCTTGTTCCATTGTTCCGGAGAACGGAGTTTTAGTCATCTTGCCCAAAAGGCACGGTTCGCAAGCATCAAATGATTCATAACCAAGTGTTTCTGAAAATCCATCTTCATGGAGTTTCTTCATGCGCTTTACACCGATATGACCCAAACGGCAGTGCCACAAATAAGTTGCACTATCATTATTAACTTTGCATCTTTTGGCATCAATATTATGAATATGTGTATCACTACGATCGAGATCCAACAAACTATTTTCATTGGGTGTATAACCATCGAAGGTCTTATTCATGTAAACAGAATAAGAATTATTCTTTAACTTCGAATGAATAACTGTATCACAATAAACATGATCAAATCATATTCATGCTCAACGCAAACGCCAAATAACATTTATTTAGGTTTAACACTAATCCCAAAAGTATAGGGAGTGTGCGATGATGATAATATCAATCTTGGAACTACTTCCAACACTCATCGTCACTTCACCCTCAACTAGTCTCTGTTTATTCTGTAACTCCTGTTTCGAGTTACTAATATTAGCAACCGAACAAGTATCAAATACTCAGGGGCTACTATAAACACTAGTAAGGCACACATCAATAACCTGTATATCAAATATACCCGCGTTCACTTTGCCATCCTTCTTATCCACCAAATATTCAGGGCATTTCCGTTTCCAGTGACCATTTCCTTTGCAGTGTAAGCACTCAGTTTCAGGCTTTGGTCCAGCTTTGGTCTTCTTCACGGGAGTGACAACTTGTTTGCCATTCTACTTGAAGTTTCCCTTTCTTTCCCTTTGCCCTTTTCTTGAAACTAGTGGTCTTGTCAATCATCAACACTTGATGCTCTTTCTTGATTTCTACCTTCGTTGATTTCAACATCACGAAGAGCTCGGGAATCGTTTTCGTCATCTCTTGCATACTATAGTTCATCACGAAGTTCTAGTAACTTAGTGATGGTGACTAGAGAATTCTGTCAATCACTATCTTATCTAGAAGATTAACTGCCACTTGATTCAAGTGATTGAAGTACCCAGACAATCTGAGCACATGCTCACTAGTTGAGCGATTCTCCTCCATCTTTTAGCTATAGAACTTGTTGCAGACTTCATATCTCTCAACTCGGGTATTTGCTGGAAATATTAACTTCAACTCCTGGAACATCTCATATGGTCCATGATGTTCAAAACGTCTTTGAAGTCCCGATTCTAAGCCTTTTAAGCATGGTGCACTAAACTATCAAGTAGTCATCATTTTTGAGCTATCCAAACGTTCATAACATCTGCATCTGCTCCTGCAATAGGTTTGTCACCTAGCGGTGCATCAAGGACATAATTCTTCTATGCAACAATGAGGATAAACCTCAGATCACGGATCCAATCCGCATCATTGCTACTAACATCTTTCAACACAATTTTCTCTAGGAACATATCAAAATAAACATATGAA
Source organism: Triticum aestivum (assembly GCF_018294505.1). Classification (NCBI taxonomy): domain Eukaryota; kingdom Viridiplantae; phylum Streptophyta; class Magnoliopsida; order Poales; family Poaceae; genus Triticum; species Triticum aestivum. The sequence continues at coordinate 146,111,345 of NC_057810.1, forward strand.
AGCAACAACGCGGGCTATTGATCTACAACATAATTTGCAAAATACTACCAGGACTAAGTTCATGATAAATTTAAGTTCAATTAATCATATTACTTAAGAACTCCCACTTAGATAGACATCCCTCTAATCCTCTAAGTGATTACGTGATCCATATCAACTACACCATGTCCGATCATCACGTGAGATGGAGTAGTTTCAACGGTGAACATCAATATGTTGATCATATCTACTATATGATTCACGCTCGACCTTTCGGTCTCCGTGTTCCGAGGCCATATCTGTTATATGCTAGGCTCGTCAAATTTAACCTGAGTATTTCGCGTGTGCAACTGTTTTGCACCCGTTGTATTTGAACGTAGAGCCTATTACACCCGATCATCACGTGGTATCTCGGCACGAAGAACTTTTGCAACGGTGCATACTCAGGGAGAACACTTCTTGATAATTAGTGAGAGATCATCTTAAAATGCTACTGTCAATCAAAGCAACATAAGATGCATAAAGGATAAACATCACATGCAATCAATATAAGTGATATGATATGGCCATCATCATCTTGTGCTTGTGATCTCCATCTGCAAAGCTCTGTCGTGATCACCATCGTCACCGGCGCGACACCTTGATCTCCACCGTAGCATCGTTGTCGTTACGCCATCTATTGCTTCTACGACTATTGCTACGACTATGGCTCCTGCCAGTTGCCGATAACTTCGGTTACAAAACATGATCATCTCATACAATAAAATATAGCATCACGTCTTGACCATATCACATCACAACATGCCCTGCAAAAACAAGTTAGATGTCCTCTACTTTGTTGTTGCAAATTTTACGTGGCTGCTCTGGGCTGAGCAAGAACCGTTCTTACTTACGCATCAAAACCACAACGATAGTTCGTCAAGTTAGTGCTGTTTTAACCTTCGCAAGGACCGGGCGTAGCCACAGTCGTTTCAACTAAAGTGAGAGAGACAGACACCCGCCAGTCACCTTTAAGTAACGAGTGCTCGTAACGGTGAAACCAGTCTCGCGTAAGCGTACGCGTAATGTCGGTCTGGGCCGCTTCATCTCACAATACCGCTGAACCAAAGTATGACATGCTGGTAAGCAGTATGACTTGTATCGCCCACAACTCACTTGTGTTCTACTCGTGCATATGACATCTACGCATAAAACCAGGCTCGGATGCCACTGTTGGGGAACGTAGTAATTTCAAAAAAATTCCTACGCACACGCAAGATCATGGTGATGCATAGCAACCAGAGGGGAGAGTATTGTCCACGTACCCTTGTAGACCGTAAGCGGAAGCGTTATGATAACGCGGTTGATGTAGTCGTACGTCTTCACGATCCGACCGATCCAAGTACCGAACATACGGCACCTCCGAGTTCAGCACACGTTCAGCTCGATGACGATCCCCGGACTCTGATCCAGCAAAGTGTCGGGGATGAGTTCCGTCAGCACGATGGCGTGGTGACGATGATGATGTTCTACCGGCGCAGGGCTTCGCCTAAACTCCGCGACGATATGACCGAGGTGGAATATGGTGGAGAGGGGCACCGCACACGGCTAAGGAACGATCACGTAGATCAACTTATGTTGTTGTGGGGTGCCCCCCTACCCCCGTATATAAAGGAGCAAGGGAGGAGGAGGCCGGCCCTAGGAGGGGGCGCAGCAAGTGTGGAGTCCTACTAGGACTCCCTAGTCCTAGTAGGATTCCACCTCCCATATGGAATAGGAAAAGAGGAAGGGAAAAGGAGAAGGAAGGAAGGGGGCGCCCCCCTTCCCTAGTCCAATTCGGACTAGACCAAGGGGAGGGGTGCGGCCACCCTTGAGGCCCTTTTCCTTCTTTCCCGTATGGCCCAATAAGGCCCAATACGTATTCCCGTAACTCTCGGGTACTCCGAAAAAACCCGAATCACTCGGAACCTTTCTGATGTCCGAATATAGTCGTCCAATATATCAATCTTTACGTCTCGACCATTTCGAGACTCCTCGTCATGTCCCCGATCTCATCCGGGACTCCGAACTCCTTCAGTACATCAAAACTCATAAACTCATAATAAAACTGTCATCGAAACCTTAAGCGTGCGGACCCTACGGGTTCGAGAACTATGTAGAAATGACCTAGAACTATTCTCGGTCAATAACCAATAGCGGAACCTGGATGCTTATATTGGCTCCTACATATTCTATGAAGATCTTTATTGGTCAAACCGCATAACAACATACGTTGTTCCCTTTGTCATCGGTATGTTACTTGCCCGAGATTCGATCGTCGGTATCCAATACCTAGTTCAATCTCATTACCGGCAAGTCTCTTTACTCGTTACGTAATGCATCATTCCGTAACTAACTCATTATCTACATTGCTTGCAAGGCTTATAGTGATGCGCATTACCGAGAGGGCCCAGAGATACCTCTCCGACAATCGGAGTGACAAAACCTAATCTCGAAATACGCCAACCCAACATGTACCTTTGGAGACACCTGTAGAGCTCCTTTATAATCACCCAGTTACGTTGTGACGTTTGGTAGCACACAAAGTGTTCCTCCGGTAAACGGGAGTTGCATAATCTCATAGTTACAGGAACATATATAAGTCATGAAGAAAGCAATAGCAACATACTAAACGATCAAGTGCTATGCTAACGGAATGGGTCATGTCAATCACATCATTCTCCTAATGATGTGATCCCGTTAATCAAATGACAACACATGTCTATGGTTAGGAAACATAACCATCTTTGATTAATGAGCTAATCAAGTAGAGGCATACTAGTAACACTTAGTTTGTCTATGTATTCACACATGTATCATGTTTCTGGTTAATACATATCTAGCATGAATAATAAACATTCATCATGATATAAGGAAATAAATAATAACTTTATTATTGCCTCTAGGGCATATTTCCTTCAAAGTTGTGGGGCAAAACTATAAGCCCCTATCGTTCTCTATGTCCGATTAAAACTCCGTAACCACAAGTATTGCGTGAGTATTAGCAATTATGAAGGACTAACTGATAGTTGAGTATGTGGACTTGCTTTTAAGCTCTGACATAGACTCTTTCCGATGTTATGATAAATTGCCATTGTTTCAATGACTGAGGGTATAAATTGTTGATGCTCAATAAGGTTTCTGATTCATACTTTGGCTTTGTGAAAAGATCATCACTTGAACTTGAGTAACCTTATGACAAAATTTATATATGTTGCTGTTATGAAATAATTATGATGCCTTCATGTCCGTATTCTATTTTTATCGACGCCTCTACCCCTAAACATGAGGACATATTTATTGTTATCGGCTTTTCGCTCGAGGACAAGCAAGGTCTAAGCTTGTGGGAGTTGATACGTCTGCTACCTCTTGAGCACTGCGTTGGATTTCCCCTAAGAGGAGAGGATGATGCAGCAAAGTAGCGTAAGAATTTCCATCAGTTTTTGAGAACCAAGGTATCAATCCAGTAGGAGACCAGGCACAAGTCCCTCGTACCTACACAAAATGATAGCAACTCGCAACCAACGCTTAGGGGTTGTCAATCCCTTCACGGTCACTTACGAGAGTGAGATCTGATAGAGATAATATTTTTGGTATTTTTGATAGATATATGCAAAGTAAAAAGTAAAAGGCAAAGTAAAAACAAAGAAAGTAAATAAAGTGATAGAGATTGATATGATCAGAATAGACCCGGGGGCCATAGGTTTCACTAGTGGCTTCTCTCAAGAGCATAAGTATTCTACGGTGGGTGAACAAATTACTGTTGAGCAATTGACAGAATTGAGCATAGTTATGAGTATATCTAGGCAATGATCATGTATATAGGCATCACGTCCAAAACAAGTAGATCGAAACGATTCTGCATCTACTACTATTACTCCACTCATCGACCGCTATCCAGCATGCATCTAGAGTATTAAGTAAAAACAGAGTAACGCCTTAAGCAAGATGACATGATGTAGAGGGATAAATTCATGCAATATGATAAAAAAACATCTTGTTATCCTCGATGGCAACCATACAATACGTGCCTTGCAACCCTTTCTGTCACTGGGTAAGGACACCGCAAGATTGAACCCAAAGCTAAGCACTTCTCCCATTGCAAGAACTACCAATCTAGTTGGCCATACCAAAAAGGATAATTCGAAGAGACTTGCAAAGATAACTCAATCATACATAAAAGAATTCAGAGAAGAATCAAATATTTTCCATAGATAATACTGGATCATAAACCCACAATTCATCGTTCTCAACAAACACACCACAAAAAGAAGATTACATCAAATAGATCTCCACGAGAGAGGGGGAGAACATTGTATTGAGATCCAAAAAGAGAGAAGAAGCCATCTAGCTACTAGCTATGGACCCGAAGGTCTGAAGTAAACTACTCACACTTCATCGGAGGGGCTATGGTGATGATGTAGAAGCCCTCCGTGGTCGATGCCCCCTCCGGTGGAGCTCCAGAACAGGCCCCAATGGGATCTCGTGGATACAGAAGGTTGCGGCGGTGGAATTGGGTATTTGGCTCCTGTTCTGATCGTTCGGGGATACGTAGGTATATATAGGAGGAAGGAGTACGTCGGTGGACCGTCAGGGGGCCCACGAGGTAGGGGGCGTGCCCTCCACCCTCGTGACCGCCTCTGGCACTTCTTGGAGTAGGGTCCAAGTCTCCTGGATCACATTCAGTTGGAAAATCACGTTCCCGAAGGTTTCATTCCGTTTGGACTCCGTTTGATATTCCGTTTCTTCGAAACACTGAAATAGGCAAAAAAACAGCAATTCTGGGTTGGGCCTCCGGTTAATAGGTTAGTCCCAAAAATAATATAAAAGTGGAAAATAAAGCCCAATATAGTCCAAAACAGTAGATAAAGTAGCATGGAGCAATCAAAAATTATAGATATGTTGGAGACGTATCAGGCATCCCTAAGCTTAATTCCTGCTCGTCCTCGAGTAGGTAAATGATAAAAAAGAATTTTTGATGCGGAGTGATACTTTGGCATAATTTCAATATAAATCTTCTTAATTGTGATAGGAATATTCAGATCCGAAAGATTCAAGACAAAAGTTCATATTGACACAAAAATAATAATACTTCAAGCATACTAATCAGAGCAATCATGTCTTCTCAAAATAACATGGCAAAAGAAAGTTCATCCCTACAAAATCATATAGTTAGGCTATGCTTCATGTTCATCACATAAAGGTGTTCCCAACTTCTATACCCCCGATGACAAGCCAAGCAATTGTTTCATACTCAAATAATCTCAAACTTTTTCAACTTTCACACAATACATGAGTGCAAGCCATGGATATAGCACTATGGGCGGAATAGAATATGATGATGGGGATTGTGTGGAGAAGACAAAAAGGAGAAAGTATCACATTGACGAGGCTAATCAACGGGCTATGGAGATGCCCATCCATTAATGTCAACATGAGGAGTAAGGATTGCCATGCAACGGATGCACTAGAGCTATGAGTGCTCAACAAAAGAAAACTAGTGGGTGTGCATCCAACTCGCTTGCTCACGAAGACCTAGGCATTTTGAGGAAGCCCATCATTGGAATATACAATCCAAGTTTTATAATGAAAAATTCCCACTAGTATAAAAAGACAACTTATGAGACTCACTACCATGAAGATCTTGGTGCTACTTTGAAGCACAATATATGAGACTCACTACATGAAGAACAAGGTGCTACTTTGAAGCACAAGTGTGGTAAAAGGATAGTAGCATTGTCCCTTCTCTCTTTTTCTCTCATTTTTTTATTTGTTTGGGCCTTTCTCTCTCTCTTTTTTATGGCCTCTTTGTTTCGTCCAGAGTCTCATCCCGACTTATGGGGGAATCATAGTCTCCATCATCCTTTCCTCACTTGGGACAATGCTCTAATAATGATGATCATCACACTTTTATTTTTCTTACAACTCAACAATTACAACTTGATACTTAGAACAAAGTATGACTCTATATGAATGCCTCCGGCGGTGTACCGGGATGGTGCAATGAATCAAGAGTGACACGTATGGAAAATAATGCATGGTGGCTTTGCCACAAATACGATGTCAACTATATGATCATGCAATGGCAATATGACAAAAGTAATGTATGTCATGATGATGATGGTGGAAGTTGCATGGCAATATATCTCGGAATGGCTATGGAAATGCCATGATAGGTAGGTATGGTGGCTATTTTGAGGAAGATATAAGGAGGTTTATGTGTGATAGAGCGAATCGTATCACGGGGTTTGGATGCACCGGCGAAGTTTGCACCAACTCTCAAGGTGAGAAAGGGCAATGCACGGTACCGAAGAGGCTAGCAAAGGCGGAAAGGTGAGAGTGCGTATAATCCATGGACTCAATATTAGTCAAAAGAACTCATATACTTATTGCAAAAATTTAGAAGCCATCAAAAAATTCAAGTACTACGCGCATACTCCTAGGGGGATATATTGGTAGGAAAAGACCATCGCTCGTCCCCGACCGCCACTCATAAGGATGCACAAGCCAGGTACACTTCATGTTTCAAATTTGTTACACAACTTTACCCATATGTGTATGCTACGGGACTTGCAAACTTCAACACAAGTATTTCTCAAATTCACAATTATCAACTAGCACGACTTTGATATTATTACCTCCATATCTCAAAACAATTATCAAGCATCAAACTTATCTTAGTATTCAATTTACTCAAAAGAAAGTTTCACATGTCTTGAACACTAAGTATATTAACATTAAGCGAATTACCATGCTATTAACGACTCTCAAAATAATCTAAGTGAAGCATGAGAGATCAATAGTTTCTTTAAAACAAATCCACCACCGTGCTCTAAAATATATAAGTGAAGCACTAGAGCAAAAATTATCACGCTCAAAAGATATAAGTGAAGCACTATGAGCAAAACTATCAAGCTCAAAAGATATAAGTGAAGCACATAGAGTATTCTAACAAATTCCAATTCATATATGGATCTCTCAAAAGATGTGTACAGCAAGGATGATTGTGGTAAACTAACAAGCAAAGACGCAAATAATACAAGACGCTCCAAGCAAAACACATATCATGTTGGTGAATAAAAATATAGCTCCAAGTAAATTACCGATGGAAGTGGACGAAAGAGGGGATGCCTTCCGGGGCATCCCCAAGCTTTGACTTTTTGGTGTCCTTGGATTATCTTGGGGGTGCCATGGGCATCCCCAAGCTTAGGCTCTTGCCACTCCTTGTTCCGTAATCCATCAAAAGAATTCACCCAAAACTTGAAAACTTCACAACACAAAACTCAACAGAAATCTCGTGAGCTCCGTTAGAGAAAGAAAACAAAAGACTACTTCAAGGTAATGTAATGAACTCATTATTTATTTATATTGGTGTTAAACCTACTGTATTCCAACTTCTCTATGGATTATAAACTATTTTACTAGCCATAGATTCATCAAAATAAGCAAACAACAGACATAAAACAGAATCTGTCAAAAACAGAACAGTTTGTAGCAATCTGTAACTAACGCAAACTTCTGGAACTCTAAAAATTATACCAAAATAGGAAGTCCTGGAAATTTTGTTTATGGAACAGAAACAAAAAGAATCAACACAAAATCACGTTTCTGTGATTTATCATAACCAAATTCGTGCGCGCAAAGTTTCTGTTTTTCAGCAGAATCAAATCAACTATCATCATAGGTTATCCTATAGGTCCTACTTGGCACAAACACTAATTAAAACATAAAACCACATCCAAACATAAGGTATATGGATTATTTATTCCTAAACAGAAGCAAAAACAAAAAAGACACAAGATAAAATTGGGTTGCCTCCCAACAAGCGCTATCGTTTAATGCCCCTAGCTAGGCATTGATAATTTTAACGATGCTCACATCAAAGACAAGATTAAAGCACAAAGAGAGCATCATGAAACACGTGACAAACACATCTAAGTCTAACATACTTCCTATGCATAGGCATCTTATAGGCAAACAAATTATCATAGAAAGCAAAAACTAGCATATGTAAGGAAGCGGAAAGAAACAATAGCAATCTCAACATAACGAGAGGTAATTTATTATCATGAAAAATTTTACGACCATATTTTCCTCTCTCATAATAGTTACATGTAGGATCATAAGAAAATTCAACAATATATCTATCACATAACATATTCTCAACACGATCCACATTCATGCGAAGTTGACACTCTTCCAAAATAGTGGGATTATCATTAACTAAAGTCATGACCTCTCCAAACCCACTTCCATCAAAAATTTCATCAGATTGAACATTCTCCAAATATGTGGGATCTAAAGTTGACACTCTTACAAACCCACTTTTAATATCATTGCAAACAATATTATCAATCTCATATTCATCATGGGGATTAAATAAATTTTCAAGATCATAAGAAAAATCACCCCAATCGTGATCATTGCAACAAATAGTAGACATAGCAAAACTAGCATCCCCAAGCTTAGGGTTTTGCATATTTTTAGCACCATTGACATCAAGAGAATTTATAATAAAATCATTGCAATCATGCTTTTCATCAAAGGAATTATCAAGTATGGGAGCAATAGCAACAATATCATGTTTAACATAAGGAACTATAGCAAATTCATCTTCATAAATATTGGCATCATGGCCACAAGAATAGCAAGCATCACTTTCATCAAGGGATATTTCAACCAAATCATCGGAATCATCATTATCTATAGATTCATGCATATCATTATTTTCTTCCAAAGCAACGGTCATTCTTTCAATAAACTCTTGGACATAGACATTATGAGCAAGGTTTTCATTGCAATATTTAAGTATGACGGAATTTTCAGATTTGTTGAGAGTAAAATCATACTTTTCAATCAAAGAAGCAACTTCGTGAGCACCCTTAAAAACGACAAATTCTTCAATTTGTTCAATATCATAGTAACTATAAACACCCTTTGCATAAGAAGATAAGATTTCATTATCATTGAACTCACATAGGTAGGGAAGGTGTTTTTTAGGGTTCTTAGAGCAACAAGTAAAATCACACATTTCACAAAGATTTCAAGCATAGCATAGCAAACTATTTATATGATACCGTAAGAGTCTCCCCTTTTCAGACAAACGATGACGCACAAAATAAGCATGCTCATCTAAAGATTTCCCATTAACTAGGCTAGTTGGGGTTTCAGCACGAGCACATAAGGATCGAAGATGATCCAAGTAGAACACTTTAAGTGGATCCATATCAATAGATTTTCAGCAAGTGAAGATGCAAGAATATAGAAGGCACAAGGAAACACAAACAAAGATACATACGGGAAGAAGGCAAACGGGAAAGAGAGGAGGAGATTGGGAAAGAGAGGGCGAATAAAATGGTAAGGGTGAAGTGGGGGAGAGGAAAACGAGAGGCAAATGGCAAATAATATAATGCAAGAGATAGGGATTGTGACGGGTACTTGGTATGGTTGGCTTGCTTGCGTGAGCCTCCCTGGCAATGGCGCCAGAAATTCTTCTTGCTACCTCTTGAGCACTCCGTTGGATTTCCCCGAAGAGGAGAGGATGATGCAGCAAAGTAGCGTAAGTATTTCCCTCAGTTTTTGAGAACCAAGGTATCAATCCAGTAGGAGACCATGCACAAGTCCCTCGTACCTACACAAAACGATAGCAACTCGCAACCAACGCTTAGGGGTTGTCAATCCCTTCACGGTCACTTACGAGAGTGAGATCTGATAGAGATAATATTTTTGGTATTTTTGATAGATATATGCAAAGTAAAAAGTAAAAGGCAAAGTAAAAACAAAGAAAGTAAATAAAGTGATAGAGATTGATATGATCAGAATAGACCCGGGGGCCATAGGTTTCACTAGTGGCTTCTCTCAAGAGCATAAGTATTCTACGGTGGGTGAACAAATTACTGTTGAGCAATTGACAGAATTGAGCATAGTTATGAGTATATCTAGGCAATGATCATGTATATAGGCATCACGTCCAAAACAAGTAGATCGAAACGATTCTGCATCTACTACTATTACTCCACTCATCGACCGCTATCCAGCATGCATCTAGAGTATTAAGTAAAAACAGAGTAACGCCTTAAGCAAGATGACATGATGTAGAGGGATAAATTCATGCAATATGATAAAAAAAACATCTTGTTATCCTCGATGGCAACCATACAATACGTGCCTTGCAACCCTTTCTGTCACTGGGTAAGGACACCGCAAGATTGAACCCAAAGCTAAGCACTTCTCCCATTGCAAGAACTACCAATCTAGTTGGCCAAACCAAAAAGGATAATTCAAAGAGACTTGCAAAGATAACTCAATCATACATAAAAGAATTCAGAGAAGAATCAAATATTTTCCATAGATAATACTGGATCATAAACCCACAATTCATCGGTCTCAACAAACACATCGCAAAAAGAAGATTACATCGAATAGATCTCCATGAGAGAGGGGGAGAACATTGTATTGAGATCCAAAAAGAGAGAATAAGCCATCTAGCTACTAGCTATGGACCCGAAGGTCTGAAGTAAACTACTCACACTTCATCGGAGGGGCTATGGTGATGATGTAGAAGCCCTCCATGGTGGATGCCCCCTCCGACGGAGCTTCGGAACAGGCCCCAAGATGGGATCTCGTGGATACAGAAGGTTGCAGCAGTGGAATTAGGTATTTGGCTCCTGTTCTGATCATTCGGGGATACGTAGGTATATATAGGAGGAAGGAGTACGTCGGTGGAGCGTTAGCGGGCCCACGAGGTAGGGTGGCGCACCTAGGGGGCGCGCCCTCCACCCTCATGACCGCCTCTGGCACTTCTTGGAGTAGGGTCCAAGTCTCGTGGATCACGTTCGGTTGGAAAATCACGTTCCCGAAGGTTTCATTCCGTTTGGACTCCGTTTGATATTCTGTTTCTTCGAAACACTGAGATAGGCAAAAAAACAACAATTCTGAGCTGGGCCTCCGGTTAATAGGTTAGTCCCAAAAATAATATAAAGTGGAAAATAAAGCCCAATATAGTCCAAAACAGTAGATAAAGTAGCATGGAGCAATCAAAAATTATAGATACGTTGGAGACGTATCAACGTCAATTTTGCATCATGCTTTTATATCAATATTTATTGCATTATGGGTTGTTATTTCACGTTATGTCACAATACTTATGGCTATTCTCTCTTATTTTACAAGGTTTACATGAAGAGAGAGAATGCCGGCAGCTGGAATTCTGGGCTGGAAAAGGAGCAAATATTGAAGGACTATTCTGCGCAACTCCAAAAGTCCTGAAACTCCACGGAATACGTTAAAATAAATAAAGAAAAATCATCGCCAAAGATGAAGGCCAGGGGGCCCACACCCTGCTCACGAGGGTGGGGGCGCCCCCCTGGGCGCGTCCCCTGCCTCGTGGGCCCCCTGGTGGCTCTCCAACGTCCATCTTCTCCTATATGAAGTCTTTCCATGAGAAAAAAATAGAAGAGAACTTTTCGGGACAAGACTCCGCCGCCACGAGGCGGAACCTTGGCGGAACCAATCTAGGGCTCCGGCGGAGCTGCTCTGCCGGGGACACTTCCCTCCGGGAGGGAGAAATCATCACCATCGTCATCACCAACACTCCTCTCATCGGGAGAGGGCAATCTCCATCAACATCTTCATCAGCACCATCTCATCTCCAAACCCTAGTTCATCTCTTGTATCCAATTCTTGTCACCAAGTTCGGGATTGGTGCTAGCAGGTTGCTAGTAGTGTTGATTACTCCTTGTAGTTGATGCTAGTTGGTTTATTTGGTGGAAGATCATATGTTCAGATCCTTTATGCACATTATTACCCCTCTGATTATGAACATGAATATGCTTTGTGAGTAGTTACGTTTGTTCTTGAGGACAAGGGAGAAGTCTTGCTATTAGTAGTCATGTGAATTTGGTATTCGTTCGATATTTTGATAAGATGTATGTTGTCTAACCTCTAGTGGTGTTATGTGAACGTCAACTACATAAAACTTCACCATTATTTGGGCCTAGAGGAAGGCATTGGGAAGTAATAAGTAGATGATGGGTTTCTAGAGTGACAGAAGCTTAAACCCTAGTTTATGCGTTGCTTCGTAAGGGGCTGATTTGGATCCATATGTTTCATGCTATGGTTAGGTTTACCTTAATACTTTTGTTGTAGTTGCGGATGCTTGCAATAGAGGTTAATCATAAGTGGGATGCTTGTTCAAGTAAGAACAGCACCCAAGCACCGGTCCACCCACATATCAAATTATCAAAGTACCGAACGCGAATCATATGAGCGTGATGAAAACTAGCTTGACGATATTCCCATGTGTCCTCGGGAGCGCTTTTCCTATTATAAGAGTTTGTCCAGGCTTGTCCTTTGCTACAAAAAGGATTGGGCCACCTTGCTGCACTTTATTTACTTTTGTTACTTGTTGCTCGTTACCATTTATCCTATCACAAAACTATCTGTTACCATTTATTTCAGTACTTGCAGAGAATACCTTGCTGAAAACTGCTTATCATTTCCTTGTGCTCCTCGTTGGGTTCTACACTCTTACTTATCGAAAGGACTATGATAGATCCCCTATACTTGTGGGTCATCAGTGGCTTTGCCACAAATACGATGTCAACTACATGATCATGCAAAGCAATATGACAATGGAGGAGCATGTCATAATAAACATAATGACGGAAATTTGCATGGCAATATATCTCAGAATGGCTATGGAAATGCCATAATAGGTAGGTATGGTGGCTAATTTGAGGAAGGTATATGGTGGTTGTATGATACCAGCGAAAGTTGCATGGCACAAGAGAGTCTAGTAATGGTGGAAGGGTGAGAGTGCGTATAATCCATGGACTCAACATTAGTCATGAAGAATTCACATACTTATTGCAAAAATCTGCAAGTTATCAAAACAAAGTACTACACGCATGCTCCTAGGGGAAGGGTTGGTAGGAGTTAACCATCACGCGATCCCGACCTCCACACATAAGGAAGACAATCAATAAATAAATCATGCTCCAACTTCATCACATAACGGTTCACCATACGTGCATGCTACGGGAATCACAAACTTTTAACACAAGTATTCCTCAAATTCGCAACTACTCAACTAGCATGACTCTAATATTACCATCCTCATATCTCAAAACAATCATCAAGTATCAAACTTCTCATAGTATTCAATGCACTTTATATCATAGTTTTTATTATACCTATCTTGGATGCCCATCATATTAGGACTAATTTTATAACCCAAGCAAATTACCATGTTGTTCTAAAAGACTCTCAAAATAATATAAGTTAAGCATGAGAGATCGACAATTTCTATAAAATAAAACCACCGACGTGCTCTAAAAAGGTATAAGTGAAGTACTAGAGCAAAATTATCTAGCTGAAAAGATATAAGTGAAGCACATAGAGTATTCTAATAAATTCCGATTCATGTGTGTCTCTCCCAAAGGGTGTGTACAGCAAGGATGATTGTGGTAAACTTAAAACAAAGACTCAAATCATACAAGACACTCCAAGCAAAACACATATCATGTGGTGAATAAAAATATAGCATCAAGTAAAGTTACCGATGGACGAAGACGAAAGAGGGGATGCCTTCCGGGGCATCCCCAAGCTTAGGCTTTTGGTTGTCCTTGAATTTTACCTTGGGGTGCCTTGGGAATCCCCAAGCTTAGGCTCTTGCCACTCCTTATTCCATAATCCATCAAATCTTTACCCAAAAACTTGAAAACTTCACAACACAAAACTCAACAGAAAATCTCATGAGCTCCGTTAGCGAAATAAAACAAACCACCACTTTAAGGTACTGTAATTAACTCATTATTTATTTATATTGGTGTTAAACCTACAGTATTCCAACTTCTCTATGGTTCATACCCCCGATACTATCCATAGATTCATCAAAATAAGCAAACAACACACAAAAACAGAATCTGTCAAAAACAGAACAGTCTGTAGTAATCTGTAACTCTCGAATACTTCTGGAACCCTAAAAATTCTACCAAATTAGGAAGTCCTAGATAATTTATCTATTAATCATATTAATAAAGAATCAACTGAAAATCACGTTTCTGTGATTTATGGAAATTATTCTCGTGCCTGCAAAAGTTTCTGTTTTTCAGCAAGATCAAATTAACTATCACCGTAGGTTATCCTAAAGATTTTACTTGGCACAAACACTAACTAAAACACAAAACCACATCTAAACAGAGGCTAGATGAATTATTTATTACTAAACAGGAACAAAAAGTAAAGGACAAAAATAAAATTGGGTTGCCTCCCAACAAGCGCTATCGTTTAACGCCCCTAGCTAGGCATTGATAATTTCAATGATGCTCACATGAAAGATAGTAATTGAAACACAAAGAGAGCATCATAAAACATGTGAAAATAACCTCTAAGTCTAACATACTTCCTATGCATAGGCATTTTATAGGAAAACAAATTAGCAAGACAAGCAAGATCTAGCATATGCAAGGAAGAAGAAAGAAACAGTAGCAATCTCAACCTAACGAGAGGAAATTTAGTGACATGAAAATTTCTAAAACCATATTTTCCTCTCTCATAATAATTACATGTAGGATCATAAGCAAATTCAACAATATAGCTATCACAAAACGTATTCTTAACACGATCCACATGTATGCAAAGTTGACACTCTTCCAAAATAGTGGGATTAACATTAACTAAAGTCATGACCTCTGCAAACCCACTTTTATCAAAAACTTCATAAGATTGAACATTCTCCAAATATGTGGGATCTAAAGTTGACACTCTTCCAAACCCACTTTCAATATTATTGTAAACATTATTATCAATCCCATATTCATCATGAGGCTTAAATAAATTTTAAAAATCATAAGAAGAATCACCCCAATCATGATCATTGCAACAAATAGTAGTCATAGCAAAACTAGCATCTCCAAGCTTCAGGTTTTACATATCATTAACACAATTGACATTAAGAGAATTTATAATAACATCATTGCAATCATGCTTTTCATCGAAGGAACTATCAAGTATGGGTGCAATAGCAATGATCTCATGTTTAACATAAGGAACTAAAGCAAATTCATCTTCATAAATATTGGCATCATGGCCACCAGAATAGCAAGCATCATGTTAATCAAGGGATGTTTCAATCAAATCATCGGAATCATAATTATATATAGATTCATGCATATCATTATTTTCTTCAGAAGCAATGGTCATTCTTTCAATAAATTCTTTGACATAGACATTATGAGCATAGTTTTCATAGCAATATTTAAGTATGTCAAAATTTTCAGATTCGTAGAGAGTAATATCATACTTTTCAATCAAAGAAGCAACTTCATAAGCACCCTTAAAAGCAACAAATTCTTCAATTTGTTCGATATCGTAGTAACTATAAACACCCTTTGCATAAGAAGATAAGATTTCATTATTATTAAACTCACATAGGTAGGGGAGGTGTTTTTTAGGGTTCTTAGAGTAACAAGTAAAATCATAAATTTCACAAAGATTCCAAGCATAACACAACAATCTGTTATTTGATCCCATAAGAGTCTCCCTTTTTCAGACAAACGGTGACGCACAAAATGAGCATGCTCATCTAAAGATTTCCCATCAACTAGGCTAGTTGGGGTTTCAGCACGAGCGCATAAGGATCGAAGATGATCCAAGTAGAACACTTTAAGTGAATCCATATCAATAGATTTTTAGCAAGCAAAGATGCAAGCAAATAGAAGTCACATGGAAACACAAACAAAAAGACATACGGGAAGAAGGCGAAGAAAAGGCAAAGGTGAAGTGGGGGAGAAGAAAACGAGAGGCAAATGACAAATAATTTAATGCGAGGGATAAGAGTTTGTGATGGGTACTTGGTACGTCTTGACTTGTGCGTAGACCTCCCCGGCAACGGCGCCAGAAATCCTTCTTGCTACCTCTTGAGCATTCGTTGGTTTTCCCTTGAAGAGGAAAGGGTGATGCAGCAAAGTAGCGTAAGTATTTCCCTTAGTTTTTGAGAACCAAGGTATCAATCTAGTAGGAGGCTACACGCAAATCCCTCATACCTGCACAAACAAATAAGAACCTTGCAACCAACGCGATAAAGGGGTTGTCAATCCCTTCACGGCCACTTGCAAAAGTGAGATCTGATAGAGATAATAAATATTTTTGGTATTTTTATGATATAGATTGGAAAGTAAAGATTGCAAAATAAAATAGATCGGAAACTTTATGCTGGAAAATAGACCCGAGGGCCATAGGTTTCACTAGTGGCTTCTCTCAAGATAGCATAAGTATTACGGTGGGTGAACAAATTACTGTCGAGCAATTGATAGAAAAGTGCATATTTATGAGAATATCTAGGCATGATCATGTATATAGGCATCACGTCCGCGACAAGTAGATCGAAACGATTCTGCATCTACTACTATTACTCCACACATCGATCGCTATACAGCATGCATCTAGAGTATTAAGTTCATAAGAATAGAGTAACGCATTAAGCAAGATGACATGATGTTGAGGGATAAACTCAAGCAATATGATATAAACCCCATCTTTTTATCCTCGATGGCAACAATACAATACATGCTTGCTGCCCCTACTGTCACTGGGAAAGGACACCGCAAGATTGAACCCAAAGCTAAGCACTTCTCCCATTGCAAGAAAGATCAATCTAGTAGGCCAAACCAAAGTAATAATTCGACGAGACTTGCAAAGATAACAAATCATACATAAAAGAATTCAGAGGATATTCAAATATTGTTCATAGATAATCTTTATTATAAACCCACAATTCATAGATCTCAACAAACACACCGCAAAAAGAATTACATTGAATAGATCTCCAAGAAGATCGAGGAGAACTTTGTATTGAGATCCAAAGAGAGAGAAGAAGCCATCTAGCTAATAACTATGGACCCGAAGGTCTGTTGTAAACTACTCACACTTCATCAGAGAGGCTATGGTGTTGATGTAGAAGCCCTTCGTGATCGATTCCCCCTCCGACGAAGCATCGGAAAAGGCCCCAAGATGGGATCTCACGGGTACAGAAGGTTGCAGCGGTGGAAATAGGGTTTTGTGGTGCTCCTAGATGTTTTCAGGGTATATCAGTATATATAGGCGAAGGAAGTCGGTCAGGGGAGCCACGAGGGGCCCACGAGGGTGGGGGCGTGCCTACCCCCCCGGGCGCGCCCTCCTGCCTCGTGGTCGCCTCATTTCTTTCTTGACATCCACTCCAAGTCTCCTGGATTGCGTTTGTTCCAAAAATAACTCTCCCGAAGGTTTCATTCCGTTTGGACTCTGTTTGATATTCCTTTTCTGTGAAACACTGAAATAGGCAAAAAACAACAATTTGGATTGGGCCTTCGGTCAATAGGTTAGTCCCAAAAATAATATAAAAGTGTATAGTAAAGTCCATTAAACATCCAAAACGGATAATATAATAGCGTGGAACAATCAAAAATTATAGATACGTTGGAGACGTATCAGTGATCAACTCTTCAGAGAAAGTGTGACTGCAGTGGTGCATTACTCCAAAAGAGTGTTGATTGATCCTAAATGAGATTCACTCGGGGACCTGTGGTTACCATGTGTCCTCTCGGACCATTGTGGCCAAAGCATACCGAGCGGGATTCTATTGGCCGCGAGCAAACGAAATGGCTAAGTAGATAGTCGAGAACTGTGAAGGTTGCCAGTTTTACTCGAACATGTCTCACAAACCTGCAACGGCCTTGAAGACTATTCTACTCGTCTGGCCCTTTGCTGTTTAGGGACTTGACATGGTTGGACCCTTGAGGACCAGCAGAAGCGGCTTCACCCATCTGCTCGTGGCAGTCGACAAATTCACTAAGTGGATTGAAGCTAAACCCATCAAGAACCTCGACTCAAGCACAACCATCACTTTCATTAGAGAGCTAATATTCAGATATGGAGTTCCGCACAACATCATCGTAGATAATGGTTCAAACTTTGATTCCGATGAATTCAGAGCTTTCTGTGCTTCTCAAGGCACTCGGGTTGACTATGCATCCGTAGCACATCCACAGTCGAATGGGCAAGCAGAAAGAGCAAATGGTTTGACCTTACAAGGGCTGAAACCCAGACTGATGTGCGACCTCAAGCATGCAGTAGGTGCCTGGGTGACGGAGCTACCCTCTGTTATGTGGGGATTAAGGACGACCCCTAACCGGTCGACTGGTCGGACTACTTTCTTCATGGTATATGGAGCTGAAGCAATGCTTCCGAGAGACTTGCTCCACCATGCGCCCTGAGTAGAACTATTCTCAGAAGCCGAAGCCGAACAAGCACGTCAAGATGCTGACCTTCTGGAAGAGGAGAGGGAGATGGCTTTGACCCGGTCGACCATTTATCAGAACGATCTTCGTCGACTCCATGCGCGAAACGTCACGGGTCGTGCATTCCAGGAAGGAGACCTTGTGCTCCAAGTGGACTAGCAACGGCCTCACAAGCTTGCCCCTGCCTGGGAAGGTCCCATCATCGTCACCAAGGTACTGCACAATGGAGCGTATCACCTTTACAACATGTCCAAGAGGAAAGACGAGTCGCATGCCTGGAACGTAGATCTGCTCTGCCGCTTTTATACCTGAAAACACTCGGATCGACGGGATGTAATAAGAAGTATTTTTCATATTGTTTATCAAAGACATGACTTTTGTAGTCGTAAATTGATTGTTTTTTTGCATATACTTGTGTTCAAATCCCCAGTGGGTGGCTTAGCCGCGAACCCGATTCGTGTAAGTTCAAAAACACTCCGAGTGAAGAGCAATCCTCTCACCCGGGGGCTTAGCTGCGACCCCGTACTCGCCTAAGTTAAAAACACTCCAAGTGAAGAGCGATCCTCTCACCCGGGGGCTTAGCTGCGAGCCCGTACTCGCCTAAGTTTCAAAAACACTCTGAGTGAAGAGCAATCCTCTCACTCGGGGGCTTAGCTATGATCACGTACTCGCCTAAGTTTCGAAAACACTCCGAGTGAAGAGCAATCCTCTCACTCAAAGGCTTAGCTGTGATCCCGTACTCGCCTCAGTTTTAAAAACACTCTGAGTGAAGACCAATCCTCTCACTCGGGGGCTTAGCTGCGACCCCGTACTCGCCTAAGTTAAAAACACTCAATGTTGGTTAACGTAGTAATTTCAAAAAAATCCTACGCACACTCAAGGTCATGGTGATGCATAGCAACGAGAGGGGAGAGTGATGTCCACGTACCCTCGTATACTGTAAGCGGAAGCGTTATGACAACGCGGTTGATGTAGTCGTACGTCTTCACGATCCGACCGATCCAAGTACCGAACGTACGGCACCTCCGTGTTCTGCACACGTTCAGCTCGATGGCGATCCCCGGACTCCGATCAAGCAGGGTGTCGGGGATGAGTTCTGTCAGCACAACGGTGTGGTGATGATGATGATGTTATACCGATGCAGGGCTTCGCCTAAGCACCGCAATGATATGACCGAGGTGGAATATGGTGGAGGGGGGCACCGCACACGGCTAAGGAACGATCACGTTGATCAACTTGTGTGTCATGGGGTGCCCCCCTACCCCCGTATATAAAGGAGCAAGGGGGGAGGAGGCCGGCCCTAGGAGGGGGCGTGCCATGTGTGGAGTCCTACTAGGACTCCCTAGTCCTAGTAGGATTCCACCTCCCTTGTTGGAGTAGGAGAAGGGGAAAGAGGGGGAGAGGGAGAAGGAAAGGGGGGCTGCGCCCCTTGTCCAATTCGGACCAGAGGGGGGGGCGCAGGCCTCCTCCCTTTTGGCCTCTCTCTCCTCTATTCCCGTATGGCCCAATAAGGCCCATATACTCCCCGGCGAATTCCCGTAACTCTCCGGTACTTCAAAAAATACCCGAATCACTCGGAACCTTTCCGAACTCCGAATATAGTCGTCCAATATATCGATCTTTACGTCTCGACCATTTCGAGACTCCTCGACTCTGAACTCCTTCGGTACATCAAAACTCTTAAACTCATAATATAACTGTCATCGAAACCTTAAGCGTGCGGACCCTATGGGTTCGAGAACTATGTAGACATGACCGAGACACGTTTCCGGTCAATAACCAATAGAGGAACCTGGATGCTCATATTGGCTCCTACATATTCTACGAAGATCTTTATCGGTCAAACCGCATAACAACATACGTTGTTCCCTTTGTCATCGGTATGTTACTTGCCCGAGATTCAATCGTCGGTATCCAATACCTAGTTCAATCTCGTTACCGGCAAGTCTCTTTACTCATTCCGTAATACATCATCCCGTAACTAACTCATTAGTTATAATGCTTGCAAGGCTTAAGTGATGTGTATTACCAAGAGGGCCCAGAGATACCTCTCTGACAATCGGAGTGACAAAACCTAATCTCGAAATACGCCAACCCAACATGTACCTTCGGAGACACCTGTAGAGCACATTTATAATCACCCAGTTACGTTGTGACGTTTGGTAGCACACAAAGTGTTCCTCCAGTAAACGGGAGTTACATAATCTCATAGTTGTAGGAACTTTGTATAAGTCATGAAGAAAGCAATAACAACATACTAAACGATCGTGTGCTAAGCTAATGGAATGGGTCATGTCAATCACATCATTCTCCTAATGATGTGATCCCGTTAATCAAATGACAACTCATGTCTATGGCTAGGAAACATAACCATCTTTGATCAACGAGCTAGTCTAGTAGAGGCATACTAGTGACACTCTGTTTGTCTATATATTCACACATGTATTATGTTTCCGGTTAATACAATTCTAGCATGAATAATAAACATTTATCATGAAATAAGGAAATAAATAATAACTTTATTATTGCCTCTAGGGCATATTTCCTTCAGTCTCCCACTTGCACTAGAGTCAATAATCTAGTTCATATCGCCATGTGATTTAACACCAATAATTCACATCACCATGTGATTAGCACCCATAGTTCACCTCGTCATGTGACCAACACCCAAAGGGTTTACTAGAGTCAATAATCTAGTTCACATCGCTATGTGATTAACACCCAAAGGGTACTAAGGTGTGATCATGTTTTGCTTGTGAGATAATTTTAGTCAACGGGTCTGTCACATTCAGATCCGTAAGTATTTTGCAAATATTCTATGTCTACAATGCTCTGCACGGAGCTACTCTAGCTAATTGCTCCCACTTTCAATATGTATCTAGACCGAGACTTAGAGTCATCTAGATCAGTGCCAAAACTTGTATCGACGTAACCCTTTACGACGAACCTTTTGTCACGTCCACAATCGAGAAACATACCCTTATTCCACTAAGGATAATTTTGACCGTTGTCCAGTGATCTACTCCTAGATCACTATTGTACTCCCTTGCCAAAATCAGTGTAGGGTATACAATAGATCTGGCAGCATGGCATACTTTATAGAACCTATGGCTGAGGTATAGGGAATGACTTTCATTCTCTTTCTATCTTCTGTTGTGGTCGGGCTTTGAGTCTTACTCAATTTCACACCTTGTAACACAAGTAAGAATTCTTTCTTTGAATGTTCCATTTTGAACTACTTCAAAATCTTGTCAAGGTATGTACTCATTGAAAAACTTATCAAGCGCCTTGATCTATCTCTATAGATCTTGATGCTCAATATGTAAGCAGCTTCACTGAGGTCTTTCTTTGAAAAAACTCCTTTCAAACACTTCTTTATGCTTTGCAGAATAATTCTATAATATTTCTGATCAATAATATGTCATTCACATATAATTATCAGAAATGTTGTAGTGCTCCCACTCACTTTCTTGTAAATACAGGCTTCACCGCAAGTCTGTATAAAACTATATGCTTTGATCAACTTATCAAAGCATATATTCCAACTCCGAGATGCTTGCACCAGTCCATAGATGGATCGCTGGAGCTTGCACATTTTGTTAACACCTTTAGGATCGACAAAACCTCTTGGCTGCATCATATACAACTCTTCTTTAATAAATCCATTAAGGAATGCGATTTTGACATCCATTTGCCAAATTTCATAAAATGTGGCAAATGTTAACATGATTCGGACATACTTAAGCATCATTACAGTTGAGAAAATCTCATTGTATTCAACACCTTGAACTTGTCGAAAACCTTTTTTGCGACAAGTCGAGCTTTGTAGATAGTAACACTACTATCAGTGTCCGTTTTCCTCTTGTAGATCCATTTATTCTCAATGGCTTGCCAATCATTGGGCAAGTCAATCAAAGTTCATACTTTGTTCTCATACATGGATCCCATCTCACATCTCATGGCTTTAAACCATTTTGCGGAATCTGGGCTCATCATCGCTTCCTCATAGTTCGTAGGTTTGTCATGTTCAAGTAACATGACCTCCAGAACAGGATTACCGTACCACTCTGGTGCGGATCTTACTCTGGTTGATCTACGAAGTTCAGTAACAACTTGATCTGAAGTTTCATGATCATCATCATTAACTTCCTCACTAATTGGTGTAGGTGTCACAGGAACCGATTTCTGTGATGAACTACTTTCCAATAAGGGAGTTGGTACTATTACCTCATCAAGTTCTACTTTCCTCCCACTCACTTCTTTCGAGAGAAACTCCTTCTGTAGAAAGGATCCATTATCAGCAACAAATACCTTGCCTTCGGATCTGTGATAGAAGTTGTACCCAACAGTTTCCTTTGGGTATTCTATGAAGACGCACTTCTCCGATTTGGGTTCAAGCTTATCATGTTGAAACTTTTTCACATAAGCATCGCAACCCAAACTTTAAGAAATGACAACTTTGGTTTCTAGCTAAACCATAATTCATACGGTGTCGTCTCAATGGATTTTATATGGTGCCCTTTTAACGTGAATGCAGCTATCTCTAATGCATAACCCCAAAATGATAATGGTAAATCAGTAAGAGACATCATAGATCGCACCATATCCAATAAAGTGCGGTTACGACGTTCGGACATACCATAACGTTGTGGTGTTCCAGGTGGCGTGAGCTGTGAAACTATTCCACATTGTTTTAATTGAAGACCAAACTCGTAACTCAAATATTCGTCTCCGGGATCAGATCGCAGAAACTTTATTTTCTTGTTACGATGATTTTTCTGTTGGAAATATGCCCTAGAGGCAATAATAAAAAGATTATTATTATATTTCCTTGTTCATGATAATTGTCTTTATTCATGCTATAATTGTATTATCCGGAAATCGTAATACATGTGTGAATACTTAGACCAAATACGTCCCTAGTAAGCCTCTAGTTGACTAGCTCGTTGATCAACAGATAGTCATGGTTTCCTGACTATGGACATTAGATGTCATTGATAACGGGATCACATCATTAGGAGAATGATGTGATGGACAAGACCCAATCCTAAGCATAGCACAAGATCGTGTAGTTCGTTTTGCTAGAGCTTTTCCAATGTCAAGTATCTCTTCCTTAGACCATGAGATCGTGTAACTCCCGGATACAGTAGGAGTGCTTTGGGTGTACCAAACGTCACAACGTAACTGGGTGACTATAAAGGTGCACTACAGGTATCTCCGAAAGTGTCTGTTGGGTTGACACGGATCGAGACTGGGATTTGTCACTCCGTATAACGGAGAGGTATCACTGGGCCCACTCGGTAGTGCATCATCATAATGAGCTCAAAGTGACCAAGTGTCTGGTCATGGGATCATGCATTATGGTACGAGTAAAGTGACTTGCCGGTAACGAGACTGAACAAGGTATTGGGATACCGACGATCGAGTCTTGGGCAAGTAACATACCGTCTGACAAAGGGAATAGTATACGGGGTTGCTTGAATCCTCGACATCGTGGTTCATCCGATGAGATCATCGAGGAGCACGTGGGAGCCAACATGGGTATCCAGATCCCGCTATTGGTTATTGACCGGAGAGCCGTCTCGGTCATGTCTGCATGTCTCCCGAACCCGTAGGGTCTACACACTTAAGGTTCGGTGACGCTAGGGTTGTATGAATATGAGTATGCAGCAAACCGAATGTTGTTCAGAGTCTCGGATGAGATCCTGGACATCACGAGGAGTTCCGGAATGGTCCGGAGGTAAAGAAAACTATATAGGAAGTGTTGTTTCGGCCATCGGGAAAGTTTCGGGGTCACCCGGTATTGTACCGGGACCACCGAAAGGGTCCCGGGGGTCCACCGGGTGGGGCCACCTATCCCGGAGGGCCCCGTGGGCTGAAGTGGGAGGGGAACCAGCCCCTAGTGGGCTGGTGCGCCCCCCCCCCCTTGCCCCCCTGCGCCTAGGGTTGGAAACCCTAGGTGGGGGGCGCACCACTTGCCTTGGGTGGCACTCCACCCCCCTGGCCGCCGCCCCCTTGGGAGATTGCATCTCCCAGGGCCGGCGCCCCCCCTGGGGGCCTATATAAAGGAGGGCAAGGGGGAGGGCAGCCTCAACCCAGTGTCTTGGCGCCTCCCTCCCCCTGCTACACCTCGTCCTCCTCCCGCAGCAGCTTGGCGAAGCCCTGCTGGAGTTCTGCTGCATCCACCACCACGCCGTCGTGCTGCTGGATCATCATCAACCTCTCCTTCCCGCTTGCTAGATCAAGACGGAGGAGACATCACGCTGACCGTACGTGTGTTGAACGCGGAGGTGCCGTCCATTCGGCGCTAGGATCTCCAGTGATAGGATCACGACGAGAACGACTACTTCAACCCCGTTCTTTTGAACGCTTCCGCTCACGATCTACAAAGTGGTATGTACATGCATCTCTCCTTTCACTCGATGCTTAGATGAACTCATAGATGGATCTTGGTGAAACCGTAGGAAAAATTTTAATTTTCGGCAACGTTCCCCAACAATGGCATCATGAGCTAGGTCTATGCGTAGTTCTCTATTGCACGAGTAGAACACAATTTTGTTGTGGGCGTAGATCTTGTCAACTTGCTTGCCGCTACTAGTCTTTTCTTGCTTCAGTGGTATTGTGGGATGAAGCGGCCCGGACCGACCTTACACATACGCTTACGTGAGACAGGTTCCACCGACTGACATGCACTAGTTGCATAAGGTGGCTAGCGGGTGTCTGTCTCTCCTACTTTAGTTGGAGCGGATTCGACGAAAAGGGTCCTTATGAAGGGTAAATAGAAGTTGACAAAATCATGTTGTGGTTATTCGTAGGTAAGAAAACGTTCTTGCTAGAACCCAATTGCAGCCACGTAAAAGATGCAACAACAATTAGAGGACGTCTAACTTGTTTTTGCAGCAATTGTCATGTGATGTGATATGGCCAGAAGTTGTGATGAATGATGAATGATATATTGTGATGTATGAGATCATGTTCTTGTAATAGGAATCACGACTTGCATGTCGATGAGTATGACAACCGGCAGGAGCCATAGGAGTTGTCTTTATTTTTGTATGACCTGCGTGTCATTGAAGAACGCCATGTAAATTACTTTACTTTATTGCTAAACGCGTTAGCCATAGAAGTAGAAGTAGTCGTTGGCGTGACAACTTCATGAAGACACGATGATGGAGATCATGGTGTCATGCCAGTGACGAAGATGATCATGGAGCCCCGAAGATGGAGATCGAAGGAGCTATATGATATTGGCCATATCATGTCACTACTTTATATAATTACATGTGATGTTTATTATGTTTATGCATCTTGTTTACTTAGAACGGCGGTAGTAAATAAGATGAGCCCTTATAATAATTTCAAGAAAGTGTTCCCCCTAACTGTGCACCGTTGCTAAAGTTCATCGTTTCGAAGCACCACGTGATGATCGGGTGTGATAGATCCTTACGTTCACATACAACGGGTGTAAGACAGATTTACACATGCAGAACACTTAGGGTTAACTTGACGAGCCTAGCATGTACAGACATGGCCTCGGAACACAAGAGACCGAAAGGTCGAACATGAGTCGTATGGAAGATACGATCAACATGGAGATGTTCACCGATGATGACTAGTCTGTCTCACGTGATGATCGGACACGGCCTAGTCGACTCGGATTGTGTAACACTTAGATGACCAGAGGGATGTCAAATCTGAGTGGGAGTTCATTCAATAATTTGATTAGATGAACTTAATTATCATGAGCTTAGTCTAAAACTTTTGCAAAATATGTCTTGTAGATCAAATGGCCAACGCTCATGTCAACATGAACTTCAACGCGTTCCTAGAGAAAACCAAGCTGAAAGATGATGGCAGCAACTATTCAGACTGGGTCCGGAACCTGAGGATCATCCTCATAGCAGCCAAGAAAGCATATGTCCTAGATGAACCGCTAGGTGAAGCACCCATCCCAGAGAACCAAGACGTTATGAACGTTTGGCAGTCACGTGCTGATGATTACTCCCTCGTTCAGTGCGGCATGCTTTACAGCTTAGAACCGGGGCTCCAAAGGCGTTTTGAGAAACACGGAGTATATGAGATGTTCGAGGAGCTGAAAATGGTTTTTCAAGCTCATGCCTGGGTCGAGAGATATGAAGTCTCCGACAAGTTCTATAGTTGTAAGATGGAGGAAAACAGTTCTGTCAGTGAGCACATACTCAAAATGTCTGGGTTGCACAAACGCCTGTCCCAGCTGGAGATCAACCTCCCGGACGAGGCGGTCATTGACAGAATCCTTCAGTCGCTCCCACCGAGCTACAAGAGCTTTGTGTTGAACTACAATATGCAGGGGATGGTGAAGACCATTCCTGAAGTATTTTCAATGCTGAAGTCAGCAGAGGTTGAAATCAAGAAAGAACATCAAGTGTTGATGGTCAATAAGACCACTAAGTTCAAGAAGGGCAAGGGTAAGAAGAACTTCAAGAAGGACGGCAAAGATGTTGCCGCGCCCGGTAAGCCAGTTGCCGGGAAGAAGTCAAAGAATGGACCCAAGCCTGAGATTGAGTGCTTTTATTGCAAGGGGAAGGGTCACTAGAAGCGGAACTGCCCCAAATACTTAGCGGACAAGAAGGCCGGCAACACTAAAGGTATATTTGATATACATGTAATTGATGTGTACCTTACCAGTACTCGTAGTAACTCCTGGGTATTTGATACCAGTGTCGTTGCTCATATTTGTAACTCACAGCAGGAGCTGTGGAATAAGCGGAGACTGGCGAAGGACGAGGTGACGATGCGCGTCGGGAATGGTTCCAAGGTCGATGTGATCGCCGTCGGCACGCTACCTCTACATTTACCCACGGGATTAGTTATGAACCTCAATAATTGTTATTTAGTACCAAGTTTGAGCATGAACATTGTATCTGGATCTCGTTTAATACGAGATGGCTACTCATTTAAATCCGAGAATAATGGTTGTTCTATTTATATGAGAGATATGTTTTATGGTCATGCCCCGATGGTCAATGGTTTATTCTTAATGAATCTCGAACGTAATGTTACACATATTCATAGCGTGAATACCAAAAGATGTAAAGTTGATAACGATAGTCCCACATACTTGTGCCACTGCCGCCTTGGTCACATTGGTGTCAAGCGCATGAAGAAGCTCCATGCTGATGGACTTTTAGAGTATCTTGATTATGAATCATTTGACACATGCGAACCATGCCTCATGGGCAAAATGACCAAGACTCCGTTCTCCGGAACAATGGAGCGAGCAACCAACTTATTGGAAATCATACATACCGATGTGTGCGGTCCAATGAGCATTGAGGCTCGCGGAGGATATCGTTATGTTCTCACTCTCACTGATGACTTGAGTAGATATGGGTATGTCTACTTGATGAAACACAAGTCTGAGACCTTTGAAAAGTTCAAGGAATTTCAGAATGAGGTAGAGAATCAACATGACCGAAAGATAAAGTTCCTACAATCAGATCGTGGAGGAGAATACTTAAGTCACGAATTTGGTACACACTTAAGGAAATGTGGAATCGTTTCACAACTCACGCCGCCTGGAACACCTCAGCGTGATGGTGTGTCCGAACGTCGTAATCGCACTCTATTGGATATGGTACGGTCTATGATGTCTCTTACCGATTTACCGCTATCATTTTGGGGATACGCTCTAGAGACAGCTACATTCACTTTAAATAGGGCACCGTCTAAATCCGTTGAGACGACACCGTATGAATTATGGTTTGGGAAGAAACCTAAGATGTCGTTTCTAAAAGTTTGGGGATGCGATGCTTATGTCAAGAAATTACAACCTGAAAAGCTCGAACCCAAGTCGGAAAAATGCGTCTTCATAGGATACCCTAAGGAAACCATTGGGTATACCTTCTACTTAAGATCCGAGGGCAAGACCTTTGTTGCCAAGAACGGATCCTTTCTGGAAAAAGAGTTTCTCTCGAAAGAAGTAAGTGGGAGGAAAGTAGAACTCGATGAAGTACTACCTCTTGAACCGGAAAGTAGTGCAGCTCAGGAAAATGTTCCTGTGGTGCCTACACCAACTGGAGAGGAAATTAATGATTATGATCAAGGTACTTTGGATCAAGTTGCTACTAAACCTCGTAGGTCCACAAGGACACGTTCCACACCAGAGTGGTATGGCAACCCTGTCCTGGAAATCATGTTGTTAGACAACGGTGAACCTTCGAACTATGAAGAAGCGATGGCGGGCCCAGATTCCAACAAATGGCTTGAAGCCATGCAATCCGAGATAGAATCCATGTATGAAAACAAAGTATGGACTTTGACAGACTTGCCCAATGATCGGCGAGCGATAGAAAACAAATGGATCTTTAAGAAGAAGACGGACGCGGATGGTAATATTACCATCTATAAAGCTCGACTTGTCGTTAAGGGTTATCGACAAGTTCAAGGGGTTGACTACGATGAGACATTCTCTCCTGTAGCGAAGCTGAAGTCCGTCCGAATCATGTTAGCAATTGCCGCATACTATGATTATGAGATATGGCATATGGACGTCAAAACGGCATTCCTTAACGGGCATCTTAAGGAAGAACTGTATATGATGCAGCCGGAGGGTTTTGTCGATCCTGAGAATGCTAACAAAGTATGCCAGCTCCAGCGATCCATTTATGGTCTGGTGCAAGCATATCGGAGTTGGAACATTCGCTTTGATGAGATGATCAAAGCGTTTGGGTTTATGCAGACTTATGGAGAAGCCTGCGTTTACAAGAAAGTGAGTGGGAGCTCTGTAGCATTTCTCATATTATATGTAGATGACATACTTTTGATGGGAAATGATATAGAACTTTTGGACAGCATTAAGGCCTACTTGAATAAGTGTTTTTCAATGAAGGACCTTGGAGAAGCTGCTTACATATTAGGCATCAAGATCTATAGGGATAGATCGAGACGCCTCATAGGTCTTTCACAAAGCACATACCTTGATAAGATTTTCAAGAAGTTCAAAATGGATTAGTCTAACAAAGGGTTCTTGCCTGTATCGCAAGGTGTGAGATTGAGCTCAGCTCAATGCCCGACCACGGCAAAAGATAAAGAAGAGATGAGTGTCATCCCCTATGCTTCAGCCATAGGATCTATTATGTATGCCATGCTGTGTACCAGACCTGATGTAAACCTTGCCGTAAGTTTGGTAGGAAGATACCAAAGTAATCCCGGCAAGGAACACTGGACATCGGTCAAGAATATCCTGAAGTACCTGAAAAGGACAAAGGACATGTTTCTCGTTTATGGAGGTGACGAAGAGCTCGCCGTAAAGGGTTACGTCGATGCTAGCTTCGATACAGATCTGGATGACTCTAAGTCACAAACTGGATACGTGTATATGTTGAATGGTGGAGCAGTAAGCTGGTGCAGCTGCAAGCAGAGTGTCGTGGCAGGATCTACATATGAAGCGGAGTACATGGCAGCCTCGGAGGCAGCGCATGAAGCTATTTGGGTGAAGGAGTTCATCACCGACCTAGGAGTCATACCCAATGCGTCGGGGCCGATCAAACTCTTCTGTGACAACACTGGAGCTATCGCCCTTGCAAAGGAGCTCAGGTTTCACAAGAAGACCAGGCACATCAAGCGTCATTTCAACTCCATCCGTGGAAATGTTCAAGATGGAGACATAGATATTTGCAAAGTACATATGGATCAGAATGTCGCAGATCCGTTGACTAAACCTCTCTCGCGAGCAAAACATGATCAACACCAGAACTCTATGGGTGTTCGATTCATCACAATGTAACTAGATAATTGACTCTAGTGCAAGTGGGAGACTGTTGGAAATATGCCCTAGAGGCAATAATAAAAAGATTATTATTATATTTCCTTGTTCATGATAATTGTCTTTATTCATGCTATAATTGTATTATCCGGAAATCGTAATACATGTGTGAATACTTAGACCAAATACGTCCCTAGTAAGCCTCTAGTTGACTAGCTCGTTGATCAACAGATAGTCATGGTTTCCTGACTATGGACATTAGATGTCATTGATAACGGGATCACATCATTAGGAGAATGATGTGATGGACAAGACCCAATCCTAAGCATAGCACAAGATCGTGTAGTTCGTTTTGCTAGAGCTTTTCCAATGTCAAGTATCTCTTCCTTAGACCATGAGATCATGTAACTCCCGGATACCGTAGGAGTGCTTTGGGTGTACCAAACATCACAACGTAACTAGGTGACTATAAAGGTGCACTACAGGTATCTCCGAAAGTGTCTGTTGGGTTGACACGGATCGAGACTAGGATTTGTCACTCCATATAACGGAGAGGTATCACTGGGCCCACTCGGTAGTGCATCATCATAATGAGCTCAAAGTGACCAAGTGTCTGGTCACTGGATCATGCATTATGGTACGAGTAAAGTGACTTGCCGGTAACGAGACTGAACGAGGTATTGGGATACCGACGATCGAGTCTCGGGCAAGTAACATACCGTCTGACAGAGGGAATAGTATATGGGGTTGCTTGAATCCTCGACATCGTGGTTCATCCGATGAGATCATCGAGGAGCATGTGGGAGACAACATGGGTATCCAGATCCCGTTGTTGGTTATTGACCGGAGAGCCGTCTCGGTCATGTCTGCATGTCTCCCGAACCCGTAGGGTCTACACACTTAAGGTTCGGTGACGCTAGGGTTGTATGAATATGAGTATGCAGCAAACTGGATATTGTTCGGAGACCCGAATGAGATCCCGGACGTCACGAGGAGTTCTGGAATGGTCCAGAGGTAAAGAAAACTATATAGGAAGTGTTGTTTCGGCCATCGGGAAAGTTTCGGGGTCACCCGGTATTGTACCAGGACCACCGGAAGGGTCCTGGGGGTCCACCGGGTGGGGCCACCTATCCCGGAGGGCCCCGTGGGCTGAAGTGGGAGGGGAACCAGCCCCTAGTGGGCTGGTGCACCCCCCTTGGGGGCCCCCTGCGCCTAGGGTTGGAAACCCTAGGTGGGGGAGCGCACCACTTGCCTTGGGGGCCACTCCACCCCCCTGGCCGCCGCCCCCTTGGGAGATTGCATCTCCCAAGGCCGGCGCCCCCCCCCCCCCTGGGCGCCTATATAAAGGAGGGAAAGGGGGAGGGCAGCCGCAACCCTGTGTCTTGGCGCCTCCCTCCCCCTGCTACAC
The DNA here is from genome assembly GCF_018294505.1 of Triticum aestivum. Taxonomy (NCBI): domain Eukaryota; kingdom Viridiplantae; phylum Streptophyta; class Magnoliopsida; order Poales; family Poaceae; genus Triticum; species Triticum aestivum. The sequence continues at coordinate 146,142,774 of NC_057810.1, forward strand.
CTCGTCCTCCTCCCGCAGCAGCTTGGCGAAGCCCTGCCGGAGTTCTGCTGCATCCACCACCACGCCGTCGTGCTGCTGGATCATCATCAACCTCTCCTTCCCCCTTGATGGATCAAGACAGAGGAGACGTCACGCTGAACGTACGTGTGTTGAACGCGGAGGTGCCGTCCGTTCGGCGCTAGGATCTCCGGTGATAGGATCACGACGAGAACGACTACTTCAACCCCGTTCTTTTGAACGCTTCCGCTCACGATCTACAAAGTGGTATGTAGATGCATCTCTCCTTTCACTCGTTGCTTAGATGAACTCATAGATGGATCTTGGTGAAACCGTAGGAAAAATTTTAATTTTCTGCAACGTTCCCCAACATTTTCCACTTCACTCTGAAATTCTTTGAACCTTTCAATTATTTCAGACTTATGTTTCATCAAGTAAATATACCCATATCTGCTCAAATCATTTTGTGAAGGTCAGAAAATAACGATACTTGCCACGAGAATCAACACTCATTGGATCGCATACATCGATATGTATTATTTCCAATAAGTCAGTAGCTCATTCCATTGTTCCGGAGAACGGAGTTTTAGTCGTCTTTTCCAAAAGGCATGGTTCGCAAGCATCAAATGATTCATAACCAAGTGATTCTGATAGTCCATCTTTATGGAGTTTCTTCATGCGCTTTACACCGATATGACACAAACGGCAGTGCCACAAATAAGTTGCACTATCATTATCAACTTTGCATCTTTTGGCACATCAATATTATGTATATGTGTATCACTACGATCGAGATCCAACAAACTATTTTCATTGGGTGTATGACCATCGAAGGTTTTATTCATGTAAACAGAACAACAATTATTCTCTGACTTTAAATGAATAACCGTATTGCAATAAACATGATCAAATCATATTCATGCTCAACGCAAACGCCAAATAACATTTATTTAGGTTTAACACTAATCCCGAAAGTATAGGGAGTGTGCGATGATGATCATATCAATCTTGGAACCAGTTCCGACACACATCGTCACTTCACCCTCAACTAGTCTCTGTTTATTCTGTAACTCCTATTTCGAGTTACTAAGTTTTAGCAACCGAACAAGTATCAAATACTCAGGGGCTACTATAAACACTAGTAAGGCACACATCAATAACCTGTATATCAAGTATACCTTTGTTCACTTTACCATCCTTCTTATCCACCAAATATTCAGGGCATTTCCGCTTGCAGTGACCATTTCCTTTGCAGTGTAAGCACTCAGTTTCAGGCTTTGGTCCAGCTTTGGTCTTCTTCACGGGAGTGACAACTTGTTTACCATTCTACTTGAAGTTTCCCTTTCTTTCCCTTTGCCCTTTTCTTGAAACTAGTGGTCTTGTCAATCATCAACACTTGATGCTCTTTCTTGATTTCTACCTTCGTCGATTTCAACATCACGAAGAGCTCAGGAATCATTTTCGTCATCCCTTGCATACTATAGGTCATCACGAAGTTCTAGTAACTTAGTGATGATGACTAGAGAATTCTGTCAATCACTATCTTATCTGGAAGATTAACTCCCACTTGATTCAAGCGATTTTAGTACCCAGACAATCTGAGCACACGCTCACTAGTTGAGCGATTCTCCTCCAACTTTTAGCTATAGAACTTGTTGGAGACTTCATATCTCTCAACTCGGGTATTTGCTGGAAATATTAACTTCAACTCCTGGAACATCTCATATGGTCCATGACGTTCAAAACATCTTTGAAGTCCCGATTCTAAGCCTTTAAGCATGGTGCACTAAACTATCAAGTAGTTATCATATTGAGCTAGCTAGACGTTCATAACGTCTGCATCTGCTCCTGCAATAGGTCTGTCACCTAGCGGTGCATTAAGGACATAATTCTTCTGTGCAGCAATGAGGATAAACCTCAGATCATGGATCCAATCCGCATCATTGCTACTAACATTTTTCAACACAATTTTCTCTAGGAACATATCAAAATAAACATATGAAAGCAACAACGCAACCTGTTGATCTACAACATAATTTGCAAAATACTATCAGGACTAAGTTCATGATAAATTTAAGTTCAATTAATCATATTACTTAAGAACTCCCACTTAGACAGACATCTCTCTAGTCATCTAAGTGATCACGTGATCCAAATCAACTAAACCATAACCGATCATCACGTGAGATGGAGTAGTTTTCAATGGTGACCATCACTATGTTGATCATATCTACTATATGATTCACGTTTGACCTTTCGGTCTCCGTGTTCCGAGGCCATATCTGCATATGCTAGGCTCGTCAAGTTTAACCTGAGTATTCTGTGTGTGCAACACTGGCTTGCACCCGTTGTAGATGGACGTAGAGCTTATCACACCCGATCATCACGTGGTGTCTAGGCACGACGAACTTTGGCAACGGTGCATACTCAGGGAGAACACTTCTTGATAATTAGTGAGAGATCATCTTAAAATGCTACCGTCAATCAAAGCAAGATAAGATGCATAAAAGATAAACATCATATGCAATCAATATAAGTGATATGATATGGCCATCATCATCTTGTGCTTGTGATCTCCATCTCCGAAGCACCGTCATGATCACCATCGTCACCGGCATGACACCATGATCTCCATCATCTTGATCTATATCAATGTGTCGTCACATGGTTGTCTCGCAAACTATTGCTCTTGCAACTATTGCTATCGCATAGCGATAAAGTAAAGCAATTATTTGGTGCTTGCATCTTATGCAATAAAGAGGCAATCATAAGGCTTCTGCTAGTTGCCGATAACTTCAACAAAACATGATCATCTCATACAACAACTTATATCTCATCATGTCTTGACCATATCACATCACAACATGCCCTGCAAAAACAAGTTAGACGTCCTCTACTTTGTTGTTGCAAGTTTTACGTGGCTGCTACAGGCTTAGCAAGAACCGTTCTTACCTACGCATCAAAGCCACAATGATAGTTCGTCAAGTTAGTGCTGTTTTAACCTTCGCAAGGACCGGGCATAGCCACACTCGATTCAGCTAAAGTGAGAGAGACAGACACCCGCCAGCCACCTTTAAGCACGAGTGCTCGTAACGGTGAAATCAGTCTCGCGTAAGCGTACGCGTAATGTCGGTCCGGGCCGCTTCATCTCACAATACCGCCGAACCAAAGTATGACATGCTGGTAAGCAGTATGACTTGTATCGCCCACAACTCACTTGTGTTCTACTCATGCATATGACATCTACGCATAAAACCTGGCTCGGATGCCACTGTTGGTTAACGTAGTAATTTCAAAAAAATTCCTACGCACACTCAAGATCATGGTGATGCATAGCAACGAGAGGGGAGAGTGATGTCCACGTACCCTCGTATACAGTAAGCGGAAGCGTTATGACAACGCGGTTGATGTAGTCATACATCTTCACGATCCGACCGATCCAAGTACCGAACGTACGGCACCTCCGTGTTCTGCACACGTTCAGCTCGATGACGATCCCCGGACTCCGGTCCAGCAGGGTGTCGGGGATGAGTTCCATCAGCACGACGGTGTGGTTATGATGATGATGTTCTACCGACGCAGGGCTTCGCCTAAGCACCGCAATGATATGACCGAGGTGGAATATGGTGGAGGGGGCACCGCACACGGCTAAGGAACGATCACGTAGATCAACTTGTGTGTCATGGGGTGCCTCTTGCCCCCGTATATAAAGGAGCAAGGGGGGAGGAGGCTGGCCCTAGGAGGGGGCACGCCAAGTGTGGAGTCCTACTAGGACTCCCTAGTCCTAGTAGGATTCCACCTCCCTTGTTGGAGTAGGAGAAGGGGAAAGAGGGGGAGAGGGAGAAGGAAAGGGGGGCTGCGCCCCTTGTCCAATTTGGACCAGAGGGGGGCGCAGGCCTCCTCCCTTTTGGCCTCTCTCTCCTCTATTCCCGTACGGCCCAATAAGGCCCATATACTCCCCAGCGAATTCCTGTAACTCTCCGGTACTCCGAAAAATACCTGAATCACTCGAAACCTTTCCGAACTCCGAATATAGTCATCCAATATATCGATCTTTACGTCTCGACCATTTCGAGACTCCTCGTCATGTCCCCGATCTCATCCGGGACTCCGAACTCCTTCGGTACATCAAAACTCATAAACTCATAATATAACTGTCATCGAAACCTTAAGCGTGCGGACCCTACGGGTTCGAGAACTATGTAGACATGACCGAGACACGTTTCCGGTCAATAACCAATAGAGGAACCTGGATGCTCATATTGGCTCCTACATATTCTACGAAGATCTTTATCGGTCAAACCGCATAACAACATACGTTGTTCCCTTTGTCATAGGTATGTTACTTGCCCGAGATTCGATCGTCGGTATCCAATACCTAGTTCAATCTCGTTACCGGCAAGTCTCTTTACTCGTTCCGTAATACATCATCCCGTAACTAACTCATTAGTTACAATGCTTGCAAGGCTTAAGTGATGTGTATTACCGAGAGGGCCCAGAGATACCTCTTTGACAATCGGTGTGACAAAACCTAATCTCGAAATACGCCAACCCAACATGTACCTTCGGAGACACCTGTAGAGCACCTTTATAATCACCCAGTTACGTTGTGACGTTTGGTAGCACACAAAGTGTACCTCTAGTAAACGGGAGTTGCATAATCACATAGTTGTAGGAACTTTGTATAAGTCATGAAGAAAGCAATAGCAACATACTAAACGATCGTGTGCTAAGCTAACGGAATGGGTCATGTCAATCACATCATTCTCCTAATGATGTGATCCCGTTAATCAAATGACAACTCATGTCTATGGCTAGGAAACATAACCATCTTTGATCAACGAGCTAGTCTAGTAGAGGCATACTAGTGACACTCTGTTTGTCTATATATTCACACATGTATTATGTTTCCGGTTAATACAATTCTAGCATGAATAATAAACATTTATCATGAAATAAGGAAATAAATAATAACTTTATTATTGCCTCTAGGGCATATTTCCTTCACTCCAAGTGAAGAGCAATCCTCTCACTCGGGGGCTTAGCTGCGACCCATACTTTCCTAAGTTAAAAACACTCCAAGTGAAGAGTGATCCTCTCACTCGGGGGCTTAGCTGCGAGCCCGTACTCGCCTAAGTTTCAAAAACACTTTGAGTGAAGAGCAATCCTCTCACTCGGGGGCTTAGCTGCGGTCCCGTACTCGCCTAAGTTTCGAAAACACTCCGAGTGAAGAGCAATCCTCTCACTCGGAGGCTTAGCTGTGATCCTGTACTCGCCTAAGTTTCAAAAACACTCCAAGTGAAGAGCAATCCTCTCACTCGGGGGCTTAGCTGCGACCCTGTACTCACCTAAGTTAGAAACACTCCAAGGCACGCTCTGAGCTGCACCACAAGTACAACATCTGGACGCACTATGAGCTGCGCCACAAGTACAACGTATGGGTGCACTCTGAGCTACATCACAAGTACAATGTCGACTATGAATGTAGAGCAACCCTCTCACTCGGAGGAATAGTTGTGATCTCAGATTCACTCGAACCAATAAAATCCAAAGAATAGTGGAAACAAAAGCAACCATGTTCGGATAAATCTAGCAAGGTTCAACATCCCAAATGAAAGTACTCGAGCATCAGGCTCGAAGGAGTTTTAACAATTACAAAATCCACTCGACATTCCGAGGCAAATAAAATTATCAAGTTTTTTCACTCATCAGGAGGACGGCTGGCTGGCTTGACAAATGCATCCAAGTCAATGCCATCTGCGATGCGAGTGGCTGCGTCGATGAAGGTCTCCATGAAGGATTGGAATTGATGCTTCTTGGTGTTGGCTACTTGCAGAGCCTCCAGCTTCTCTTCTTTGACGTCCCTACAGTGAACGCGGACGAGGGATACAGCGACATCAGCACCACAATGCGCAGCTGACTTATTCCACGCCCGCACTCGGTCAGGGATGTTATTGAGTCGAGTCATCAGTGACTCGAGGTCATTCTGTAGCACAACCTCTGGCCAGAGCTCCTTGTCGACCCGAGACATTGCAGTTTTCAGGCCGGCGATGTAGTCCAAGACGTTAGCAAGTCGAGCTTCTAGTCGCATCACATTCATGGTAGTTTCATCCTTGACAGGGGAGTTGATGGGGTCCAGTCCAGTCTCGATCCGCCCGGTCTCCTCCTGGAAGTTCTAACAAAATTCTGCAAGCATGGAAAGATAGTGAATCAACAGCAACATGGCAAGAAAGTTTTTTTCAGTCGGATGAAAGGGAATACCTTCAAGTTTAAGGAACATCTTCTGGGCAAGATCACTCAGATAAGCTTCCAGGTCGTCTCTCTTCTTGGTCAGAGCCGTTTTTTCCTCCTTCAGTTGCACCGTTTCTTTCTTCGCTTCATCAACAGCAGTCTTTAGCTTGGCGTTCTCATCTTCCAATTTACCGACTGAAGCAAGCTTCCGGTCGGCAAGTTCAGTCTTCTCACGGGCCGTCTTCTGCGCTGCAGCAAGATCGAGATCCTTTTGCTCTAGGGCCTGCGTCATTTTGTCTAAAGAAATAACATTCCTTGGACGTGCTTGGAGTTGACGATTTTCACTACGCACATCTGTTCGAGTGAAATCACTCGGTTCAAAGGATAGACATGAAAAATGACAAGGTATGCAGTCAGCAAGTGGTTACCTCCCATGATCGCTACTTCCTCTTGGGCTTTCTTCAAGTTCTCCTTGGCCAGTTCTAGGTCGAGCTTAAGTTGGGTCGTCTCCTGTTCCACAGTGGCATATTTGGCCCCAAGCTCACAAGATTTCTACAAATAACAACTTGACAAGTCAGTCGATAGTTACCTCCGAATGGAAAGATACACGAATGAATTACATAGCAGAAGAGTTTTAAGACTGTTGCCGAATCAAACATCCAATAGCAGTCTCGGGGAATACACCCAGTGGGTGCACTTAGCATGCCCCAGCTGGTTTCAGTTCCCACTTAGCATGGTTAGCCCAGCTAGAGTGGAAGGAGTAAAAAACAACATTATTGGTTCTCAGACCACCGCCGACTACCCGCAGTCGACCGTAGTCTCGGGGATTACACCCAGTGGGTGCACTTAGCGTGCCCCCACTGGTTTCAGTTCCCACTCGACAAGACATGTCTACGTCGAGTGGAAGTGCTATAAGCAAAAAAAATCAATAAGACCCCCCGCCAAATCAAACATTCGACGGTGGTCTCGGGGACTACACCCAGTGGGTGCACTTAGCGTGCCCCCACTGGACCAAGGTTTTCTCACTCGACACGACCTGGTCGACTCAAGCGAAAGAACTACAGAATGAAAAGAAAACACCCAGTGGGTGAATAGACTCAGGTTGCAAAATTCAAGATAGATATATGGACATCTTACAAATACTAACGCAATAGTATACAAAGAGCATGTCTGAACAGAACAAAAGCCAGGATATAGAATTCAGTCAGAAATTAACTTACAATTCCACTTACTTGGACATTAGCTTGAAGAGCAGAGCTAGCGTTGTATGCGGCCTTGCTGGTATCATACACCACCTTCAGTCGGTCCATCATTAGACCCGCCTGAATCATGGCCTCCTTGGCAGCTCCTACTTGATCCTCTAGGACAGGATAAGCAGCAAACATGCGGGATGATGGTGCGGGTGATGGAGCCGGTGGAGGAGGAGCGTGAACTTGGGTAACGGGCTCTGAAGTCTGCGCAGTCGACGCTGAAGGCTGGTCAGTCGACAAGGGATTGGCAAAGGACACTCAAACCCATATTGGTTCATTAAGCGGCTGGACCACAGGCTCAGACGACGAACGAGGCGTTCTGGATCCAGGCACCCTCCTGCTCGAAGCTCGACCTCTCCTCCCAGTATTCTTCGGAGGCACGTCCTCATCATCATCATCAGGGAGTTGAATGATATTTGTTGGAGCTGCAAACACTCGACGGTAAAATTTCCATCGACCCAAAAGTTCATTGTTCATTAACGGAGCATAGGCGCAGTCATGAAACCATACCTGACCGAGAAGTGGCCGCATCTACAGTTTCCGTGTCGCCACACTCCTCGTCAATATCCATGGATGTCACTGATGCAGTAGCAGCGCTGGGAGTTCCGAATTTCACTCGGTCAAGCAAAGCAAATGAATTCACGACAACACAAAAGAACACAAGAAAGAAGTTCTTACGTTGAAGTCACGGGCACAACCACCTTGATCTTTGGCAAGGCCTTCCGAAGCTTGGGCGGGGCAACTTTGGCTTGCTTTGGAGCCTTTTCAGTCGGCTCAGGAGTTGACGTTCGAGTGCGCTTAGGAACTTTGGCACTTGACACAGCAACCTTGCCGTGTCCCCCCACGGGGTCTTGCGATTGTTTGGATCGACGCTCCGAGCGAGCGGCGAGTTGACTTCTTCGTTGCTGCTGCTCGAGTCCTCACTCTCCTCTTCACTATCTTTAGCATACTGGTTGTCACTACCCTCACTGTCACTGTCAATCCCTTCCTGGTACTGCTCTCCGTTGGGCATCGAGTGCAGCTTGGTGAAAACCTGCAAGACACAAGTTCCATATATGAGTCGGATTTGAGAACAACCACTCGACAAAAGAAAAAGGAAGAAAAACACTCGGATATGCGAGCCTGATCTCTCCTGGCATGGTTGGCGTCGAATGGCTGAATTCTTCTGGCCCCCCTTGGATTGTCCTTGTTGCCAGTAATGCTCCGGAGCCATTGGGACACCGTCTCCTCGTCAACCTCCTCCAATTGGGTTTGAGTGGTGTCCTCTGGGCCCGAGTACATCCACATGGGGTGGTCACGAGCTTGCAGGGGCTGGATCCGTCGACTGAGATACACCTCCAACAGATCCATCGCCTTCACTCCTCCCTTTACCAATTCAACAACAGCCGCAACCAGCATCTACACTTCCTCCCTATCCTCCGGAGCTATGACTAGTGAGCGAGGGGTGCGGAGTCTCTCCAAAGTGAAGGGAGGGAGGCTAGTCGACTAACCAGGAGTCGGAACATTCTTGTAGTAAAACCAGGTCGACTGCCACCCTCTAACTAACTCGGGAAAAGTCATAGGGGGGAAACAGCTCCTACCCCTCATTTGGATCCCTAACCCCCACACATCTTGATCACGTGCGTTTTCTCGTCGACTGGGTTAGCTTTCTTCACCGTCTGAGATCGACAAGTGAATATATGCTTGAAGAGGCCCTAGTGCGGGTAGCATCCCAGGAAGTTTTTGCACATGGAAATGAAGGCAGCAAGATACAAGATTGTGTTGGGAGGGAAATGGTGAATCTGGGCTATGAAGAGGTTCAAGAACCCTCGAAAGAATGGGTGCAGAGGCAAAGAAAAACAGCGCTCGACATGGCTGGTGAGGAGAACACATTCACCATCGCGCGGCTGAGGCTCAAATTCGTCCCCGGGTAGTCTCCAAGACCCAGGAGTAATCAAGCCATCATGGGCGAGATTCTCCAAATCCTCCCGCACGACCGTCGAACGGGTCCAATCCCCTTGATCCAGCCGGCCGGCAGACCGGACCGCGATGACGAGCCCCACGCCGTCTTCTTCCCCTTCGCCGCCGCCGCCGCCTTCTTCGCGCACTTTAGCGCTCGGTCTTCTCCTTCACCATTGCTTGGAGCTTGGGAAGGTTGAGGAGAGGCGTGGGGAATAGAGAAAAAGGAGGCGGAGAAGAAGAGGGAATGGGGATTGATTGAAGGCACTGTACCTCGCGTCGGCTCCAACGCCTTTTATAAGGCTGGCTCCGAGTTGCTGACCAGTGGCCCCAGGCGATCAAATCATATCCCATCGCAGGCGCAAGCTCGATACGTGGCGAAAAAGGTGGCGCAAAAGTCGAGGAGTCCCAATCCAATCCGTTCCACTTACTGCGCCACGCTCTGTCCGGCGTGCTTCTCTGAAATTTTGAATCCCGTGAAATCCGGGAACCGCAGGGCAATCAACCGCGTCTAAGATTTCGCGTCCTAATTCACTCGAAGGCTTACCACATTTATTCACTCGACAACTTCAAGCTATCAGAATCGATCGAGCCAACTGAAGCAAGATTGAAAGTACCAGTGTACTTCCCAGACTTCAATGAGATGCCTCCAGAGCATTGAATTGAGTCAGAGTCAACTTCAACCTTTCTCCACTCGGACCTCAATCCATTCGGGGGCTAATGACGAGGACATGTTCTTAGGGTAGGGTCTTAGGCCTGACCTAGACACCCCACCCAAGGACACTGACCTACAGCCAAACGCATTCACGGACCAACAGGGAATACCGACTGAATCACCCCGAAGAGCGATTCACTCGACAGAAGACTCCACTCGGATACCCCAATTTCACTCGACCACAGCATAATCACTCTACCATATGAAGAACCACTAGGCGTATAGAAGATCTAAAGCCACCCCAGGATGGCAACGGTCAGGCGTTCACTCTGTAGTCTTAAAGATCATTTATGGATGGCATTACCAGTAACGCCCCATCTTAACTCACATTGAACCCTGTGTAACGGAGGTTTGAGAGGGTCCTGGCGCACTCTATATAAGCCACCCTCCTCCTCTGGCACAAGGGTTTGCACCCCTTGTAACATTCACGCATAATCCAGTCGACACAGCCTCAGGGCACCGAGACGTGGGGCTTTTACCTCCTCCGAGAGGGGCTTGAACTCGTAAAACTTGTGTTTACAACCTCACCATAGCTAGGACCTTGCCTTCTCCTACGTACCCCCTATTCTTACTGTCAGACTTACACCCACGACAATGACCAACTTCATTCCTCTTTCCTCCATTGATTGAAAGCTTCAACCTTCGATTACTTCCTCTCTAGCCAATCAATACACACACCACATTCAGAGAGATAAGGAGGAACACCCAATCTACCAATCCATCCAAGAAAAACTCGATTTTGTTGATTCGCCGCAAGATCCTCGCGAATCTTGTTAACCCTAGTGGAAGGGAGCCAAAGCATTCGTTGCTTGTGGTTCTTAGAGAAGAATGTGAGGCATTCATTGTTTCCCCCTCCCCAACGAACATTAGCAACCCCCCAAGTGTGTGAATTTCAAATTACACCATTGTCTCCACCACTTTTCGTCGTCTCTTTACCCTACCTTTTGTTTCCACTTGCTTGTGTGTTGCCCTAGCTTACTAGCTTGTTTGTAACGCATCATATAGGGTTGTATCACCTAGTTGCATTTCTAGTGAACTTATATTTCCGCACTTTTCTCTAAAAAGCAACCAAGAAAAGAATTCAATTTGGTAGCTGCCTATTCACTCCCCATCTAGGCGGCATTATTGGCATCTTTGATGCTTCATTGGGTATGCCAAGATGTTGTCCTAAAGATCATCTTTAAAAGAACACACCTATATAAGTTAGACTATTAAACGTCACAGTTTATGAGAGTCGTGTGCTCTCTAGTAAACTCATGAAGAGTCCCCGGAGTATAATATAAGCCCCTACCCATGGGAAAGTCATTCAGCAGCCTAGTATCAGTGAAGATTTCACGTGAAACTTTTTTGCACAAAACTTGCAACTCAAGGCGTAATCCATTGTTCAAGTTGTGAATGGATGTAGCGTGGAGTTTTAGGTTGAAGTTTAACTTAACAGTCTCCACCAAAATACTGGTATATAAACAATGCTTTGGAACCATATGCAAACTCTGTGTGCCGCTTGTATCTTCTAGGGGATTGGTAGAATGATTGGGGTTAGCCTGCTTATTATTACCAATAATTCATGAAAAATTCAGAAGTCCATGTGGCCCATTCATGCATTACAAGGGAGCGTAGAAAGCTTAGGGATTGTTGGTTGCTGCCCACATTCACCCAGCCAAATTGTGGGCAGAGCAAACAATTGGCGACTGATTCATCCGCCCTAGTTTTGCCAACATTTTGGCATGAAATTAGATGGAAGGAGTGCATATGATTGGGCGTGCCAAAAAATTGGAGTCGATCCAAACAGACGCTCACATTTGAGTCAACGCCTTTATGTTGGCTTGACAAGTGTGGGCTACGATCCAAACAACCCCTTAGTCCCACCCAGATTGTGGAAGAGGCTTTGGACCAATATGTAAGGTTGGCTGGCTCACACACTATTAAAAGCTTAAGAAGAGGACACATAGACGTGCGTTTGTCCGCCTCCGGCCTTGCCACGCCTCGCACGCGCGTCATGTTTAGTGAACGAGCTGAGCCGGTTTAGGACCTTTGCACGTGTGCATGCTGGACTCGTTTTTCAAGCAAGTAAGAAACCGAAACGTTTTTCCGCTAGTGGAAAACCAAACCAAAGTGTTGTGACTGCTTCCATTCATCCCCGTTAGGCCTTGTACAATGCAAGGTGTTTAGGGAAGGTGTTTGAAGAAATAAACTAGACTTTTTTTAAGCGTCGGTGTTTATTTATACAGAGTAGACACTTAATTAGGCGTCTCTCCTATAAAAATAGGCACTGGTGCTTCAGAAAAATCCGGTTTATTTTTCTAAACGCCTCCCAACGCGACTATCTCCTAGTTTTAGGCTTTGCATTGCCTGCCGGTTCTCCATCTCGCTCCTCGCGTACACTGCAAAGTCAAGTAGCAGGTCTTCGAAACCTCGCCTCTTATGATTCTGTACGGGAGAGGGATGATCAGGTTTTGGAGAGCGCTGCATTAAATTATCATGTTCTATCTATTGTTTTTCTAAATTTAACTTGATGAAAAATTGCTCAATATTCAACACACCTGAAAGCACCAGTACGAGGTAGAAGTAGCAAGGAAAGCGTAGGGTTGGAGGCAGCACGGCGTCTCACTCGGATCCGTCAGTACGATGGTTTCTTCGTTGAGGCCGAGCGGCATCAGGACGCGCTTGTCGCACAGCGCCTCTTACGGGCTCAGGCTGTAGCAGGACCATCCACTGACGATTAGTTTCGTCAATGGATACGTGCTTCCGTTGATGTTTTGATCTCATCTGTAATGGGTTCTTTACAACCTAATTCTGCTCAGGTTATACGCGCAGATGGGCAGTTGCTACATCAGTAGTTAGGGCATGTACATTGGTTTAGACGCCTGCTGTCCATAATAAACCTCCACATCACCTATAGACAGCCGTGAAAACAACCTTTACAACGGGTTGTCTTTTAGGCTATCTGTAGCACCACAAAATTATCAAATTAAGTTGATCAGTAAACATTTACTCTAAACTTAATTATCTCCGGCTGCCCTGGACACGGCGTCCACTAGTCATCCGCTAGTCATCCGCGACGGAGACGACACCATTAATTATGGCAGTCCGGCTCGATGCTCATGAGCTCATCCCGGGGACACAAGTGATTGAGATAAACTCAGAAACTACCATAGTTGATAGGCACGCACACACATAGGCGAAGATCGATTGCTCCTGAACGCACTGATATGTGCAAGCTTTACGTAAGCTAGCTAGATAGATCACTATCGCTTGGTGGATCTACGATTGATTGACGACTCAGATCCGTACTCTAGCACCTCCTCCTCGCCGCCGGCTTGCAGAACTACGGTGGCTCGATTCCATCCAAGCAGCGCGGCAGCCGGTATGGAGGGTTGGAAGGCTAGATCCACAAATTAAGGAGTTCGTTGGAGACGGCCGCGATACAACGCTAGAAAGCCGTCGGTAGGGGCCGAAATTTTAGCGCTACAGACGATCTGCAATTCTACCGACGGCCTCCCTCTCTCTCTTCATTCTCTCTCTTCCACGTCATAAAAAGTCTGAGTTGGCGGCTCTTATAGACAGCTGAGTCATTACTGTTGTACATGCCCTTACTGTGAACTCCAGTGCATATTCCATACTCCATAGCTATTGGTTTTGACTCACAAGTGTCAGCACCACAAAACACGCAAATGTTGGGTAACTTATTTACCAACTAAAACCACGACACTTATTTTGAATCGGAAAGAGCATACTATAGTGCCTTTAACAACAGAATAAAATTTTAGAACAGGCGAGCACACCATTCTTTGTGACCAACAACTGTGAACGCAAGCATAATTTGGCGATCACAAGGCGCAACTGTAAATTCTGAACCCGGCATGAAAAACACGTGAGTTTTCCACCATATATAGCTTCCAAATCAACAAACAGAAATACCTCATCTGTATTATCTGTCACGCAGCTGAACAATACTTACTGCCCCATGGGCGAGGATCAGTAAAATGCATTGCATTCCACATCTCAGAATCATATTAGGTGCATCTGATATGATAGGTACTTTTACAAGCCAAAAAGGCCAAAAACAATATTCAGCCAGGGTACTTCCACATCTCAGTCTCCTCAAGAAAGAGTGCAACATGCTAGTAAAACATGTCGATGTGATAAGTAAACTAATAAGTAAACATGTCGATGTGATAAGTAAACTAACATGTCGATGAATGACCTTCATGGCCTCATTCCTACCTTCTCAGTTCACCCCAAAATTATGAAGAACTAATAAGTAAACTAGTACCACACCCTTAGCAGCTCAAAGTAAACATGTCGATGTGAAATAGCACCAGCATCAGTACCATGATCAAAAACAGAAACCTCTAATGCCATAACTCGAGAAGCGATCCAGCACTTGTCATGCCTCAACACACAGAAGGGATCCTCCACTGACAAGTCAATGGCGTTCTGAAAGGTCCAGCAAGGGGAGGCAACGTAAACATAAATAATATTACTGCCACTGCTTCCACCTGATGGCGCATTGCCCTCACCAACGGATCCTGACACAGGACCTCCCTCCATTACCACACCATCACTGCCACTACTTCCACCTGATGACACATTGCCCTCACCAGCAGAACCTGACATAGGGCCTCCCTCCACTACCACATCATCACTCTCAGCACAATCGATGCCCAGCGTCTTAAGCACCTTCGCCTTCTTCAGGATATAACAAAGAAACAAGTACTCACAGTCCAGACCCTGGTATCTATTGAAGACGAATGTCTTCAGATGAGATTCAAGGCAATCACAAGAGCCCAGGGACTTCCAGAACTCAGCAAAACCGACACTATCAGGTGAACTGGGTCGAATGGACTGGATAGCAAAAAAAAAAAATGTTAGTGTTTAGCATATCAATCTTCAAATTACACCAAAAATACAACTAGAAGTGCTAGAACAGATATCTACAACATCAATCTGGAATATATAACAATGAACAACTAGCACTTGAATAAGCTGATATCCACATTATCATCTTGAATCGCAATCGATAAACAAGTATAGGGACGAACAGATATGCATATGATGCGTGTACTACCATGACATGAAGCGTTTCGAGGCGAGGAAAGCATCTGAGCAGAGTGTCCAGCATCTTGACCTCCATGTCGTGCGAAAACCGCACCTTGACAGCCAGCATCTTCAAACTTGGCAGCATGGCCCTAGCTCTCACATTCATACCGGCCTGCCATTGAGGCAAATTAAACACCATGAGAAATTTGATTGAATGCACAGTCATGTAATGATATTAAGTGCAGGTCACAGAAGTAACAAGACCCAGTTACCCTGATGACAACGCCACCAATCTCGAGCGCGTGGACCTGGAGGTCCAAGAAGCCGAGCACCTCCAGCCTAGGCGCATTGACAATCCTAACGGGCCTCCGATCGGAAATGCTATGGAAGAGCAGGCGCTCCAGGCAAGGTGCATCCTCGACGATGATTTCATTGAAACCGCATCTCCATTCCATCATGACGCAGAGGCTGCTGGACCTGATACGGAGGCGTGAACGGCAGCTGTACGCCATGGCAAAGGAGAGGATTCTCAGCTTGGAGCAGTGCGCGAGCAAGGCATCGACATCCCTGTCCTCGATGATGGAGTGAAAAAGGCCGAGCTCATGGAGGTTGGGAAATGCGGGCTGGTGGGCAGTAGTGTCTGGGAAGCGCCAGAAGCCGATGTAGAGGCGGGTGAGAGAGCCACAGCTGAGGATGTCGTCGGGGAGCGGCATGTCGAGCGGCCAGGGGCGGTTGAAGAGGATGAGGTCCTGGACGTCCTTGGCGGCGAGGCTGGCGATCAGGCGCTCGAGCGCGTACTCCTGCCGGTGGAAGGAGGTGCGTGTGACGCGCACGGCACGGACGGGGCCGGGGTGAGCGGCCACGCAGCGCGAGAGGGCACGCACGGCGCTGAAACCGCGGGCCCTGATGTGGGCGTCGTCGACGAGGAGCGGGGTCGCCGCCCAGACGCCGCGCCAGCGGGTCGAGAGGACCATGGTGCGCGCGGCTTCGTTGGTGGGGAGGCAGGAGACGATGTTGGAGAGCAGGTCGTCCGGTAGGCGGCTGATGTGGTCCTGGCCGTCATCGTCAAGTGCCGCCGGATCGACAGCGGGCCCGTCGGCGGGGGCGGCGGTGTCGTCATCGGAGGAGGTGAGGGAGAAGTGGTCGTCGTCGGAGTCGGAGGACTCGTCGGCGTCGGCGTCGGGCGCGGGGACGAAGGGTGGGGGCAGGAGGGAGATGAGGTAGGGGACGATGCGATCGATGCGATCCTGCGCGGACGGCCCCTCCAGTGCCAGAATGTTGAAGTACGCCCCGATTTGGGCGTAGGTGACAAATACTTCTTCTCCTCCCCCTGCGGCGGCGTCCATGGCGGCGGATCCCGCTAGGGTTTTGTCGGCGGGCTGAACGAATGGGGACTGGCGTGGGGTGCCGTGGACCGTGGTGGACTGGTGATAGTGGGCTCTGGTCTGACTAGTGCTGTGATTTCTGAACTTGTGGGCCAAAATTTAAAATTCAAATTCATTCCATATTGCAGATCGATCAAACAGATATATTCAGCTGTGAACAGTTGTGACACAACTACTACTGACAGGTGAATTGATTTTTTTTCTTGTGTATGTCAAAGTCAGATTCATAATTCTTAGTGGTTCATAATAGTCTACTTGTCGCGCCACTTTGCGAACTAGAGGCCGCACTATAGGAAGCCACACTATGGGAAGGGAGTTTTTATTATGTTTGAGATGCTTTATACTTTCGGTAAATCTCTACTTCTAATGTCTGAGTTGGTGAATAATTTCCACGTTTTTTTCCGTTGGTTTTTTTCGTCTCTCCTCCCACCACCCCCTCCCACCGTGGTCCATCGGTTTATTTATCTCTTCACTCTTCATTATAACCAGAACTTTCCTAACGTATAACAAATCACGAAATTTGTTTTAGGAAACAAATAACAGATTTTCAGGAAACAAATAATAAATTTTAATCTAACTTTCCTAACTTATCCAAATCAATCGATTTCTCTCATTAGTGAATCTCTACTCCTAATGTCTGAGTTGATGAATAGTTTCCACAGTTTTTTTCACTGGGTTTTTTCGTCTCTCCTCCCACCACCCCCTCCCACCGTGGTCCATCGGTTTATTTTTCTCTTCACTCTTTATTACAACCAGAACTTTCCTAATGTATAACAAATCACGAAATTTGTTTTAGGAAACAAATAACAGATTTTCAGGAAACAAATAATAAATTTTAATCTAACTTTCCTAACTTATCCAAATCAATCGATTTCTCTCATTAGTGAAATTTGTTTTAGGAAACAAATAATAGATTTTTAGGAAACAAAGAACTGATTTTAAGGAAATAAACAAATAGCAGATTTGTGCTCCTACGGTGACCTCTGAGGCTGCCGGCGTCGGCGCCATCACGAAGAGAAAACGGACGATCCCATCACGAAGAGAAAACGGACGATCCCGTCGACGACCACACAGCGACGCCCCACTCGTGCAGAAAAAAACGGACCACGACCATGTAGGGACATCCCCTCGCACGAAAAAAGATCAAACGAACCAGGGAAACGAGGCCACCCCGCACGAAAAAATATCGGGTGAATGAGGCTCCCTCTCTCCATCCCTCGATCTCATCCTCCTGTCACTCGACCATATTTTTTCTAGGGTTCCCACCTCCGCCGCCCATCGTCTTCGCCCGCCCACTGCCGCCCCTCCCCTCGACCTGCCCCCGCCGGTGAGGCCTAACCAAACCTCGGGGTTCTCCTCCGCTGTTGTCACGAGTGGTCAAGGTCGACAAGGTGGTGATGAATCTGCACGCCAGCCTTCTTCCACTCCCATCCCCATCTTCCTCGGTACTCGATTTGGAACAACACCTGTGGAGTGCGGACGTGGCGAAGGGGACCTAGCGAGGTGTGCGTGTAAGAGGACCTGGTGTTCCCGGCTTCCCTGGTGGCGCGGTCCATGATAGGGCAAGACCTGGCGGTGGCCTTCTTCAGCAACTTCTTCGGCTCCGTTGGCCCTGACCTCCGCTTCGTCATTGACGATAGGTACGGCCATGACCCCTCCGCTGTTGACGTCACATGGCACCTCAAAACGCAAATTAAATTCATGTCATCTATTTGTCACCGTTGTACGTCAGGTAGAGCAGCTCTGCGGAAGCCGCCGGCCACCAGGATCAGCTACGTGAGCAGCTGCATCCATCCATCTTGCGAGTTAATTAGCATAAATAAATGCCCAACTGATTCCGTTACTTTGCAGATTCTGTAGTGCAGTATGTGTGAAGCAAGAAAGTTATGATCTGGTGACAGAAGTCCTTTGAACGTGGACAAATCGGTACCAAAATTGATTTGGTTCTTCCAATCTGTGTGTACAATGTTGTTTCTGAGGAGCGAGTAGGTGGAGCACATGAGTGACGCGATACGCCAAACTCTCACTAACTCTTAGCATCTCATAATGTGACGTCTATAGGAGATGGAGCAGCGCCTCCTTGATGCATGAGCCGATGCGGTCTGAATCAAGCCTGTGTGCATCTTGGTGAGAATCATTGGTCTGGTTTGACCATATTTTTGGACTGCATTTTGTGGTTGTGTGGGAAATTGTGTGCAGCGTAGGATCTGTACTGTACATGGATTGCAATTGCAGGACTGATGGTAAGGTTTGATCAATGAACATCAACACAATTTACCGTTTGATCTTGATTAAGCACGTGTGATGGCGTAGTCTCTCTCTGTGTCGCTGAAAGGCACTTGGTGGTGTGGGCGCACACGGAGATGGGTTTAGTAGGGGCCCTACGAGTGGGTAAGGGCGGGCGTGGAGATCACTATTCCTGTGTCAGCGAACATACTGCAAGCGTGTGTGACGAGGACGAACTTGGCAAATGCAATGGTGGGGTGTTATGACCAGCATATTAGGAGCTTAGCCCAGTTGGTTATGGCCCAAGTATCTTAATCATTATTAGGGGCTTAGCCCAATTATCTTATCGTATTAAGATCGTTTGCTTAGGAGTCAAGTAAACCTCTCTATATAAGGAGAGGAGATGTATCAATCTAATCAAGCAAGAAGCAATCAATATTTGCTCGGCTTCCCTTAGGGAGCCGGGAGACCTAAACCCTAGCCGCACCTCTCTCTCTCGCCGCCATCCTCCTTCCCGATCGCGATGGCGCCAGTGCGCCGGCCGCCGCGCCCTCGGCCCCGTCAACCCTTCCCCTTCCCCTACAACCTGAGGAGCAGGTCCGGTAGGACCCTGGGTTCTACCAATTTGGTATCCAGAGACTCGGGTTCGATCATGTCTTCTTCAACGCCCATGCCGTCGCTGCCCATCGTCCCATTGCGCCATTGACCACCGCCCCGATGTTCACCGCCTCGATGATCACCGTCGGGGGCCCCACGCTGCCGGGCCTGGTCACCACCGTGGGCTCCCCACCGCCGCCGGCCCCCATCACTTCAGCGCCGCCAATGACCGCCGTCTTCACGCCGGAACAGGTCACCAATACCTTGCGGGATCTCGTGACGGCCCTCCAGGGACTCCTTCTGAACCAGTACCACCAGTACATGGCCAGGCCATACGCACCTCCGCCGGCTGCACCGACCGCCGCATACGGCTACCCCACGCTGTCGTGGCCGTCCCAAGGCGCGCCTGCCTATAGCGGGCAGCCGCTGCTGCCGTTCCAGCCCCCCCCCCCCCCGCGCTACCGTGGCCGGCCAGGGCGCGCCGGCCTGCACTGGGCCGCCGCTGCTGCCGTTCCAAGCGGGGCACCCCGGCGGGACCACTCTGGTCGCGGCTCCTCTGTGGCATCTGCCGCCGCCGCCAGCTGTGGCTCCCCTCTGGCTTCTGCGAGCTCTGCCTCCTTCGTTTTGGGCCCCCGATCCGCGGGAGCCGCCTGGCGGAGCTAGGACACCTTCCCTTCACCTCCACGGTTCAGGACTTCGCCGGCCGTTTCCAGGCCCTGGCATGCCACGCGTCGGGCGTGACGGCGCAGCAGCGGGCCGACCTCTTTGTCAGTGGACTTCCGGATCACATCCGCATGTACGTGGAGCTTCGGGGACCCCAGGATCTCTAGACGGCCATGTACTACGCCCGCGCGTTCGAGCGCTGCGCGGTGGCCGTCCAGCAGGAGTCACCATTCCGGGCCACTGGGTCGCTACCCTGGCCAGATCCCGCTCAGGGTCGGCCTGCTCAGGCTTCCGCGGCACCACTCGCCACGACCGCGTCACGCCCGTTTCGCCGGCTCACCTCGTCCGAGCTTCTCAAGCATCGCCGCCAAGGGTTGTACTTCAACTGCGATGAGCCCTACACGCCCGGCCACGCCTGCCCGCGACTCTTCTACCTGGAGGTTGCAGACTACATTCCGGAGGACGCCGTCACCGCCGACCTTGCCGCCCCAGCTGTCGCGAAGATGTTTGACGCTAGTTGATCACCTCAAGGAGTTCAACAAGCGCTTCCCCACCTTACAGCTCGAGGACGAGTTGTTTGTCCAAGCGGGGAGAAGTGTTATGACCAGCATATTAGGGGCTTAGCCCAGTGGGTTATGGCCCAAGTATCTTAATCATTATTAGGGGCCTAGCCCAATTATCTTATCGTATTAGGATCGTTTGCTTAGGAGTCAAGTAAACCTCTCTATATAAGGAGAGGAGATTTATCAATCTAATCAAGCAAGAAGCAATCAATATTTGCTCGGCTTTCCTTAGGGAGCCGGGATACCTAGGCCCTAGCCGCACCTCTCTCTCTCTCGATTGCGACGGCGCCAGCATGCCGGCCGCCGCGCCCTCGCCCCCGTCAACCCTTCCCCTTCCCCTACAACCTGAGGAGCAGGTCCGGTAGGACCCTGGGTTCTACCATGGGGAGTGGCGACGATGGTCAGGCGGAGGAGAACACAAGAAACGAAGCCATGCGACTGCATCAGGCATGTATAGCTGATCAATGACTATGCATATTTTTGCCCGAATGGTTTAGATGGTCTTATCTGGAGGTATGTATGTGCTTTCTTTGGATGCATGTATTTTGTTTTGATTATTGGAGAGAAGAGACCTAACTACGTTTGCATTGGCACAAACGAAATATTTGAGTCTCAGTTTCTCATGTTCATGTAGTTAATAACACAACATATGGATTAAAGTAAAGATCACCTGCATTAATGTTGTGAGTTGTGAAGTGTGAACTTGTGGACCAAAATTTAAAATTCAAATACAGTCCATATATTGCAGATCAATCAAACAGATACATTCAGCTGTGAACAGTTGTGACACAACTACTATTGACAGGTGAATTGTTTTTTTTCTTGTGTATGTCAAAATCAGATTCATAATTCTTAGGGGTTTATAATAGTCTATGTGTCGCGCCACTTTGCGAACTAGAGGCCGCACTATGGTAAGCCACACTATAGGAAGGGAGTTTCTATTATGTTTGAGATGCTTTATACTTCCGGTGAATTTTTATAATATATCTGTTCATTTTCAAAAAAAGAAGGAAGGGAGAAGTCGAGAATAATTTTCTCGCCACTCTATATCCAACTTTTCATTCAAATCACCGGCAGGACAAGTCCTGACAAAACCAATCGGTGCTTACACTAATATATAAATTTGTAGCGCCACTGGGTATCTCCTTTTGTGTAGTGCAACCAAAATATAACTCTACCTAGTATTAAAAAATGGCAAGACTATCTTACCTAAGTACAATCCATTGCAAATGCAATATATCTAATGTGGGCATATGTGGCCAATAACTTGTGCGATTCATTTCGTACCCACCAATGACTGGTCTTCTTTTGTGGTGATATTCACTACATAATCTACTACCGACTTCGCATTCATTTTGTGCAGTGCAAATAAAATCGATCCACATATGGAGAATATGGTTAACTTATTTGAAATCGAATGCAAGCAAACTTTATGAAATAAGCAATTAGTTAACCTTAAACTCGACTTAGTCCATGATGTGATTAGGACAATAGCACTCGGAACTTTTCCAGGTCATGTTCACCATTTACGATGCTTGCGGAGAAGAAATAAAAATTGGCAACTCTCTTGACTTCTTCGAGAAACGGGTGGTCGCGGAAACCCAACAACTATGTTGGCTTCGTTGATGGTTGTGATCCTACAAAAATCCTCTCCACGAAACCTCAAATCCATAACCAAGTTTTTTTGTGCACTGCAACTAAAATTTATATCTATTTCAAGAAAATAGTTATTATCTACTTTTTAGCTAATGTAGAGGTATATAGAACGTACAAACCTCAGATAACAAAATGAACCATAATTTTTTACATCAAAGGCACAACTGCTATGGCTAGCACGAGTTAAATAAATCAAGTTATTCTTCAACACATATTAGCCAAAGCTAACCATGCATTAGTTATGTGTAAAGGCAGCAAGTTTCATCATCATTCTACTGCGTGGCCCAACACCATTAGAATAGTTTGACTTAACTGTAATTTTTTTATAGATTTCTATAAACACTAGCTAACCCTACAAAAATCCATAAGCATACAACATCTAACCCTACAAAATTGCATCGATATGAAGGTTGGTCACACAGAAAAGCCTGAAATTGCTATATTGTAAGAAGCAATGGAGCTCACTACTATGGTCATCGCCCCAACCGAAGAACAAGGCAACACATGCCAATTCTATGACCGAGCATGATGGCGCGGGAGACCCGATGTCCGACTAAAAGGCAGATTGCATGGAACCAGAAATGGTCGAATAGAGGCGACGCCTCACGGACGCCGAGGCGATGCACGGAAAGAAAGCGCCGCTCGAGATGATATGGGAGCGACTGTGTAAGGATGGTGCGTCTGCGACGAGTGTCTGCGGGCGAGTCGGATAGGGCACCATCGGAACGGATCAATGTCTGTATACAATGAAAACTAAGCGGAGAGGAGCTCATCGACGCTAGCAAGAGTTGGGAATCGAGGATGTGCAATGGATTATAAGAGGCAGTGAACACCACAACACCGAGCGACCAAAGAAAGATGTTCAACCATGAATGAACAACACAGACATATCAAATATAGCAGTCGATGAGTGATTACCTTCCTTCCATTTTGGTCATCGGAACATATGATCATTGACCGGTCATTTCTAGACTAGACCGTGAGAACATCCAACCAAGCCCAAAAAACTATATCATTGACGCCTTTGGAATGGCAGGTTAGTGTTGTCCCTCATCATTGAAGCTAGGCCAGGAACCACTTAGCGATGAGGCATCAGTGCTATTCAGCTATGCAGTAGTGATTAGAGTAGTTTTAATGCAACAAAACCATCCTTTAGCATTTGTGAACGAAGATTTGGGCCCGAGGAAGAGAGCCTTGACAGCGTATGAGAAGGAATATGTGGCTATTTTGATAGCACTAGAACAATGGAGATCTACTTGCAAATTCGGAATTTTCTGATAAGAAAACTGACCAGAAAAGTTTTTCTAGCTTGAAATAAAATATTACATACACCCTAGAAATAGAAGGCACTCACTAAATTGTCGAGTCTTGATTATCAGATTGTATACAAGTAAGGTACAAGGAACCCTGCCACTTATGCATTATCTAGGAGGCCTCAAGGTGAGTTACAAGTCCTGAATGTCACTAGTTTACAACCTGCCTAGCTTTATGAGGTTATTGCCTCTTATGAGCAAGATGCTAAGGTCCGTGAAATTCTTCAGCAATTAGTTGTGCCACCAGATTCTCGTCCTCCTTAATAGCACATCAATGGATTGCTCAGCGACAAGGATTGTATTGGGATTGGAGCTACCCCTGAGTTATCAGAATTGCGCATGCTTTTCATGCCTACCCTGTTGAAGGTCACCCTGGTTTCCCGATGACTTACAAGAGAGTTCACTCCCTGTTTAGGTGCACTCAGACAAAAGTTTTCATCAAGACATTTTTTTTCAAAATTGCATGATTTGTCAACAAAAAGCAAAACTTGAGCATGCCAATTACCCATGATTGCTATCTCCCTTGTGAGTACCTCAAAAAGCTTGGGAAACTATCACTATGGATTTGAATATATGGTCTACCACACTCTGCACATTATGACCACATTATGATTGTTATAGATAAGTTTACTAAGTACATGCAATTTATTCTTGTTAAACTTCCATATAATGCCGAGAAGATTGTTGATCTCTTTCTGGAAAATGTGTATACAACGTGCCCAAATTCATTGTTTCAGATAGGGATCCTGTGTTCACAGGTGCATTATGGCAACATTTGGACAAAAGGACAGGGGTTGAGCTAAGCATGAGTACTGCTTACCATCATGAAACTGATGGACAAACTAAAAGAGTTAATCAAGTGGAATGCTTTCTCAGGTGTTTCATTGTGTTCACCCTAAGAAATGAATAAAATGGCTCTCATTGTGTGAATTTTGGTATAACACCAACTGGCATTCTTCCTTAAACAAGTCTCCTTATTAAGTGATGTATGGACACAATCCTAGTTACCTTGGAATTACTCTTTCTAATACAATGGCACCAGTGGATTTGCGACAATGGTTGGATGATAGAGAAGTGGAAAATCAGCATGTCAGACAACTCTTGTTGAGAACTCAGCAAAGCATGAAAGCTCATGCTGATAAGCATAGAATTGAAATAGAGGTTTATGAGGGTGATGAAGTATTTTTGAAATTGCAGCCCTATGTGCAAACTTCAGTTGCCCATTTTTCAAATCACAAGCTTGCCTTTAATTATTATGGTCCTTATCCTATGACTAGGAGAGTTGGAGAAGTGACCTACAGATTACAGCTACCTGACACTAGCAAGACCCATCTGGTGTTTCATGTTTCCCAATGAAAGAAGTGTACAGGGCCTCCAGTCTAGGTACATGAAAGTGCAACTATCCCAAGGTGGTTTTGGTAATTCATAACAACATATAGCTTATTGAGCTAATGCTATTCCAAGACAAATATTTTAGGAAAGCTCAATGAATGGCATGGCATGGATGATGAAAGTGGATCCCTCAAAATATTAAGGACAAAGGATTGGCTCAAGCTCAAAAGCTAAAGACTCTACATTTTACATTTTAGTGATCCAAGATCACATTGAGTCTATAGGAAAAGCCAATACTATCAAGGAGGGATGAGGTGTTGCTTAATGAGCATCTTGCTTCATGTGCTTGGTGATATGCTCCAAAACCCTCAACTACTTTCTCACATCCACATATGACCTAAACCTAAAGTCAAAATCAGTCCTACCGATTCTTCCTATCCGGCGCCACCGAGTTCTAATGTCATAGCCACTGCCACAAACCCTAGGCAAATCAGTTTCACCGATAGGGATCTCGGTCTCACCGAGATGGGATTGTAATCTCTCTGTTTCCCTTCGTAACGTTTCGATCTAACCGAAGTGAGAGATCGGTCCCACCGAGATTGCAATGTAAACTCTCTGTTTCCCTTTCGTAACATTTCGGTCTCACCGAAAGAGCGAATCGGTCCCACCGAGTTTGCCTGACCAACTCTTTGGTTAGCTAATTAGCAAAATCGGTCTCACCGAGTTTGTGTAATCGGTCTCACCGAGATTACGTTATGCCCTAACCCTAACCATATCGGTCCTACCGAGTTGCATATCGGTCCCACCGAAAACCCTAACGGTCACTAGGTTTACTGAATCGGTCCGTCCGAGTTTGTTGATTCGGTCCCACCGAGTTTGGTAAATTGTGTGTAACGGTTAGATTTTGTGTGGAGGCTATATATACCCCTCCACCTCCTCTTCATTCGTGGAGAGAGCCATCAGAACAAACCTACTCTTCCAACTTACTAGTTCTGAGAGAGAACCACCTACTCATGTGTTGAGGCCAAGATATTCCATTCCAACCACATGAATCTTGATCTCTAGCCTTCCCAAGTTACTTTCCACTCAAATCTTCTTTCCACCAAATCAAAATCCTGTGAGAGAGAGTTGAGTGTTGGGGAGACTATCATTTGAAGCACAAGAGCAAGGAGTTCATCATCAACACACCATTTGTTACTTCTTGGAGAGTGGTGTCTCCTAGATTGGCTAGGTGTCACTTGGGAGCCTCCGACAAGATTGTGGAGTTGAACCAAGGAGTTTGTAAGGGCAAGGAGATCGCCTACTTCGTGAAGATCTACCGCTAGTGAGGCAAGTCCTTCGTGGGCGACGGCCATGGTGGGATAGACAAGGTTGCTTCTTCGTGGACCCTTCGTGGGTGGAGCCCTCCATGGACTCGCGCAACCGTTACCCTTCGTGGGTTGAAGTCTCCATCAACGTGGATGTACGATTGCACCACCTATCGGAACCACGACAAAAACATCCGTGTCTCCAATTGCGTTTGAATCCTCCAAACCCTTCCCTTTACTTTCTTGCAAGTTGCATGCTTTGAATTCCGCTGCTCATATACTCTTTGCATGCTTGCTTGAATTGTGTGAAGATTGCTTGACTTGTGCAAAGATAGCTAAAATCTGCCAAAGTCTAAAATTGGAAAAAGGTTAAGTTTTTAATTGGTCAAGTAGTCTAATCACCCCCCCCCTCTAGACATACTTCAAGGTCCTACAAGTGGTATTAGAGCTTTGGTCTCCATTTGCTTTGATTTCCATCCTTGGTTTCACAACCTAGGAGAGTATGGCGTCTAGCGAGGGAAATTATGACCGTAGAGGTCCTTACTTTGATGGCACTAATTTTGCTAGTTGGAAGCATAAGATGAAAATGCATATTCTCGGACATAACCCCGCCGTTTGGGCTATTGTGTGTATTGGCTTGCAAGGTGAATTCTTTGATGGGAGAGAACCGAACCCTGAAGCTAGTGTGGAGGAATTGAAGATGCTGCAATACAACGCTCAAGCTTGTGATATCCTCTTCAATGGCTTGTGCCCCAAAGAATTCAACAAAATCAGCCGTCTTGAGAATGCAAAGGAAATTTGGGATACTTTGATTGATATGCATGAAGGTACTGACTCCGTCAAGGAATCCAAGTTGGATGTGCTCCAAAGTCAGCTTGACAAGTTCAAAATGAAGGATGGTGAAGGTGTCGCTGAAATGTACTCTAGGCTTGCTCTTATCACAAATGAGATTGCCAGCTTAGGAAGTGAAGAGATGACCGACAGGTTCATCATCAAGAAGATCCTAAGAGCATTGGATGGAAAATATGATACTGTGTGCACATTGATCCAAATGATGCCAAATTACAAAGATCTCAAGCCAACGGAAGTCATTGGAAGAATTGTTGCTCATGAGATGTCACTCAAGGATAAGGAGGAACTTCACAACAAGTCAAGTGGTTCTTACAATGTGAAGCCCCCACATCATCAAGTGAGAAACAAACCTTCAATGAAGAATTGAGCTTAATGGTGAAGAACTTCAACAAATTCTACAAGAGTAGAAGCAAAGAAAGAAGCTCCAAGTCAAGGTCCTACAATGACAAAAGATCTTCTAGTCGAGAGCGCAATTGCTACAATTGTGGGAGACCCGGACACTATTCCAATGAGTGTACGACACCCTACAAAAGAAGAGAAGATTCTCCAAAGAGAAGAAGTAGAAGAGAAGAATCACCACCAAGAGAAAGAAGGAGTAGAGATGATCGTTATGAACGACGACCCTCACGGAGAAGCAAGGATTCGAAAAGGAAGGACAAGTCATCAAAGACCTACACAAAATGAAGACATCAAGCTCATGTTGGTGAATGGGTATCCGGCTCCGACTCCGACAATCACTCCGAGAGAAGCTATCACTCCGACTCCGAATACACTCAAGATGAAGGTATTGCCGGTCTAGCACTTGTGTCAACCAACTCCTACGACATATTTGATTCACCAAATGAAGGAATTGGAATATGCTTCATGGCCAAAGGTCCTAAGGTAACACACCCCGAGTATGTTGATTTTAATAGTGATGAAGATGACTTGTTAGGTGATGATGGTTTACTTGTTGACAACTCTAGTGGTGAATACTATGATGAAGCGTCAATTAATCACACTAATCAAGATGAAACGAATGACAATGATAAGGAGAAGATTGAGCGTCTAACTAAAGAACTAAACACTCTTAAGTTAGCTCATGAAACTATCTTCGAAGATCATCGAGAACTTTTAAGGGCTCATGAGAAGTTACGCTTTGAAAATCTCAATCTTGAGCAAGAGCATGAGTTCCCAAAGGCAATCAATGATGATCTCCGTAAGAAAAGTTCTTATTACATTGCCAAGCGTTTACTCTTATCTACTTACATGCCTCAAGTCAAGTCTAGTAACAAGAACAAGAAAGATTCTTCCTCTAGTAGTAACAATAACAATGCTAAATCCAATATTGTTGCTTCTAGTAGTTCTATTGATTCCACTAATGATTCTCTTAGCCAAGTTACAGTTGAGCAAGAAAACAACTTATTGAAGGGAATTATAGAGAAAGGTGT
Organism: Triticum aestivum; assembly: GCF_018294505.1. NCBI lineage: Eukaryota > Viridiplantae > Streptophyta > Magnoliopsida > Poales > Poaceae > Triticum > Triticum aestivum. Next base: position 146,171,269 of record NC_057810.1, read on the forward strand.
ATACAAGAGCCTTGCCGGGAGTAAGCAATTCGAGGAAATTGTACGCAAGCAAGGAAGGCACCGGAAGAATCAAGGTGTTGGTTTCGAACGAAAGTTCAATGCCAATGGAGTTGAGTGGGAAGAAGGTCAATACCCCAAGACGAAGTTTGTTCCTCAACAAGAGAAGTATGATCCTACTTCCTTCAAGGGAACACAAGCACAAGATGATGTTCCACCACAAGACCACAAGAACAAAGGCAAGGACGAGCTTCAAGAGGAGATTGATGCATTTGAAGAAGCACCTAAAGCCTTGGTCAAGTGGGTTCCCAAGACTACGTCAAGTTCTACTTCATCAAGTACAACTACAACACCAAGGATTCCCATCAAGATGATGTGGATCCCGAAGAAGAAGAACTAGAGAGTTCTTGAGGGTGACTCCGCCAACATTCTTCACTCATAGCATTATGGCAAGGACAAGTGCAATCATCTTCCATATCTTGCACTAGTTCAAGGAGTCACAAACCCTCATGTTGGTAAGGCAAGGGACAAGGTAACCAAATGTTTTCATGGACATCATTTTGTGTGTGCATCACTCTATGTCTATTAATATTCTTGTTTGTCCCTTGTGGGACTAACCCATGTAGGTATTGAAAGTGCAACTCACTCCAAAGGATTGCTCCAAAAGATCTACATCAACATTGAGCATCCACATCTTCAACACCTATGTGAAGTCGTCATCGACAAAACCCAAGGTTAGTTCATCCCTCTAAGGGGGGATCTCACATCTAGGGGGAGCTTAACTCTAAGAATTGAGTCAAAGCAACTCTAATGATGTGAACACATAAATGCTTTATGTAAAAGTGGTAACCCCACTTGAGCTTAAATGATGAGTATGACCTATGATCAAATGTTCTCATTTGACTCCTAAGTCAATATACTCATATATAGATGACCTAGTCATCGCCAGTTGTTTGATAGATGCTAGAATTGGTTGTGCATGCTTTGTCACATATTTCATTTGTCATTTTATTGTGTGAGCATGTTGGTTGCATATTTTACTCATTTGAGGACATCCACTTGTTGTTTTGATTGATTGGTTTCTTTTTCTTTGGCCAAGTGGATGGACAAGAATGCCTAAGAACCTTCTCTAGCTATCTATGCTTTTCTCGTCTCAAACTCTATTCATGCTATATCACAAAATTTGATAAAGTCAGATTCGAACCACTCTGTGTGAGGAGCACTCGGAGTCCCCGATTCGTCATAGACTTAAACTTCCAAAACTTCTTTGTGCTTTTCGGTCTGACCGATTCATCCATTTCGGTCATACCGAGATCACTAAGTCGATCTAGGTTTTCATCTCAGTGCAACTGATTTGAATTTTTCGGTCACACCGAGTTACTGTAACTGTCAACAGTTATGCATCTCGGTGCCACCGAGTCGTTCCACTCGGTCACACCGACAGTGTCGGGCTATATATTCTCACGGGCAAAATTTTGGAAAACTTTCTCCAAACCTCTCGTCCGCGCATAGCTCGCTCTGCCTTCTAGGTCTCCGGATTGTCGACTTCGTCGCCAGTCACCTCCTATCGCTGGTCTCCGCCGCCGTCAACGGATTTCATCTCCGTCGTTGCCGCCGTAGCGAGTTCATCGCCGAACTAGGGTATGAACTCGATCACAGTGCTATCCTCGTCTGATTCTCAGCACATTGTGTTCATTATGATTCTTGCCACGATTGAAACACCTCTATCCAGTCAAAACAATCCTTAGAATAGATGCGATTCGAAAATTTAGGGTTAGGTTTCCACCGAAACCATCTCGGACCCACCGAGTTGAAAAACTCGGTCCCACCGATTCGGCTAACGCCATTGCACTAGTAACTCTCGGTCTGACCGAGAATTGCTAATTGGTGTGACCGATTTTAGAACTTTGTGAAACCCTAGCAGTCTCGGTGCCACCGAACTGTAACTCGGTCTGACCGATTTCACTAGTTTAGGTTCCAAAACTGCTTCGGTATCACCGAGTTTGAAAATCGGTTGATCCGAAATGCTTTCTGTGGAAAACTAAAACTAAGTTTTTTGAATCTTCTTTTGCAAAAATCTCTGCATTTTGTGATGCTCATCCACTCCATCTCATCTATAACTATTCACAGGGTCAACAGTCAGTGTGTGCAGCATGTCAGACCAAAGTGACAGCCAGAACAAGTCAGAGGAGCAGATACAGATGAGTGAGGGCACTAGTCCCTCTAGCAGCTCAGATGAAGGAAGCAGAAGCACTCCCAGCAATTTTCCCAAAGCTGTCACTAGGACAAGGAAGAAGAGAACCTCAGAATCTGAGGATGAGGATTATGTGGCAATAGAATATGAAGCCATTTCAAAGAAGAAAGTGCTCAAGAAGGAGTATAGCTCAACTGCAGCAAAGCCAGGGATGAAGATCAAAAGGCCTGCAGGAAGACAACCAATGTCTAAAGCCAGAGTCTCCACTCAAGCATCGTTGGAATCCCAACCCAAAGAGCCTGCTGCATAAGGAAAGAAAAAGGAAGGAAAGGGTCAAGAAGACCATGGCCAGAGTGATTGGAAAGCCTTCCATGATGGAAGAAGAAGAAGAAGAGGTTGCTGCACCAGCACCCAAGGCACAAAAGCTGATGGGTGATGCTATAAAGTCAGGGGCTGCAACATCAAAGCCCAAAGATGCACCCAAAGCTGACTCCAAGCCCAAGAGTGCACCTAAGAGGAATACTAGGAGTATACCAGCTGCTGAAAAGAACAAGGCCCTAGTGCCTGATGTTGCTGCTGAGGAAGATGATGAAGGACAAGTCCTAAGGAAGCTCAAACCCAAGATTCCAGACCACAATGATGCTCATCCTGTGGCTGAGAACATGAAGATCATGAGAGACTTAGGGTTGAGGCTACGGAGAGAGTCAGATCCATATGCCACCAGGAGAAGGACTGTTGTTGATTACAGGTTCCACACAAAGGAATAGCAGGACTTCTATGAGACAATCTTGTTGGACAAGAAGCTCATAGTGTGTGATATGAGGTGGGTCGACTGGACCTACATACAGGAGAATGAAGAACATTATCCTGGAGTGTATGACAGCTTCAGTGCATGTGGAGTTGCAAACTTTGTTGGGCAGAAGCTCACAAACTGGAATGATGAGCTCATTATGCAATTCTACTCCACAGCACATTTCTATCCAGATGGCAGGATAGTTTGGATGTCTAAAGGTACGAGGTACCAATCAACCATTGAGGAATGGACAAGTCTGATCAATGCCCCAAAGGAGAGTAAAGATGACTTGGACGTTTATGCCAAGAAGAAGATGGATCACAACTCTATGTCACAGATGTACAAGGAGATCCCAGACAAAGCTCTTGAGACTTTCAAGCTTGGGTCAGTCCATTTTCTTCTGTCAGGGCTGCCAACGATCAACTGGATCCTAAGGCACACTCTTTTGCCCAAATCAGGTGACCACAACATGATCAAAGGGCATGCAATTAATTTGCTACACATATTTGATGTGCCACAGAAATTTAAGGTCATGAGCCTCATGGTTGAGACTATCAAGAGGACAACAGCAGACCAAAAGAGAAGCTGTGGATATGCCCCACAAATTCAGGAGTTGATTAACTCAAAGATGGGCACAGGAAAGTATCTGTTGGATAAGGAACACTTTGTTCTCTATCCTGACTTTGAGGACAATCAAGTTGTGATGAATGAGAATGAACCATCATCAGTACAAGCTCAAGAGAAGAAGGAGAAAGCAAAGAAAGAGAAGGCTGCCAAGATGCCAACTCAAGAGGAGGCATCTGAGTACTTTTTGAAGAGCAAGCAGGACCAGCTTAGTTACTTGATAGCATCATCACTGAGGATTGAGAAAGGGTTGGCCACCCTAACTCAAAACCAGGAGAGCCTGGAAAGAATCATGGAACAAAAATTCTATGATCTTGATGTCAAAGTAACTGAGATTCAGTCAGTTGTGGAGCAGCTACAGGATGACATGCAGGAGAGGAAGGGCAGGACAACTACTGATGCATTTGCCAGAGTGCCTCGAGCTCAGAGATCGGCTGCAGAGCCAGTAACAGACACCAGAGTCACTTCATCTGCTCCAGCTACAGCTCCAGCGCAACCAGCTCCAGCACCAACTCCTTCAGCTCCTTCCACATCAACTGAAGTCTTCGTCCAAGGAGCCATATCTACGCCACCAACTGAAGACCAAGCCTGAGAGACGATATAGTACTATGCATTTTCTAGGAACTTTTTGGTAACTTGTTGCCAAAGGGGAAGAAAAATGTATAGATCATAGGCTTCGAGAGAGAGAGAGAGTTTGCTTTTGTTCTCTCTTGTCTTCTTGGTTGAACTTTGTTTGCTTTTGATTGCTTGAGATACTATGCTATTATCTGTGAGACATTGATGATCATGTGTTTGATCATAAGCTACACTTATGCTTGTTCGATGATATTATCTTACTTATCCTTATATGATCATTCACTTTGCTTGGTGATGAGTGCATGTATTCAATCTTTATTATTTTGAGCGCTCTACCAAGATGTATGTGACATGGAAGAGTAACCCATGAGCCTAATTCCTTGTGCATTTGCAGTCCAAAGCAAATCTTAAAATATGCACAAATTTAGGGGGAGCTCTTGCTTATCACATACTTCTCAAAGCGACGATGTTTTTCAATCTTATTATCATTTGTCGAAGCTTTGATCTATATGTTGTCATCAATTACCAAAAAGGGGGAGATTGAAAGTGCAACTATCCCTAGGTGGTTTTGGTAATTCATAACAACATATAGCTCATTGAGCTAATGCTATTCCAAGACAAATATTTCAGGAAAGCTCAATGAATGGCATGGCATGGATGATGAAAGTGGATCCCTCAAAATATTAAGGACAAAGGATTGGCTCAAGCTCAAAAGCTAAAGACTCTACATTTTACATTTTAGTGATCCAAGATCACATTGAGTCTATAGGAAAAGCCAATACTATCAAAGAGGGATGAGGTGTTGCTTAATGAGCCTCTTGCTTCATGTGCTTGCTGATATGCTCCAAAACCCTCAACTACTTTCTCACATCCACATATGACCTAAACCTAAAGTCAAAATCGGTCCTACCGATTCTTTCTATCCGGAGCCACCGAGTTCTAATGTCATAGCCACTGCCACAAACCCTAGGCAAATCGGTTTCACCAATAGGGATCTCGGTCTCACCGAGATGGGATTGTAATCTCTCTGTTTCCCTTTGTAACGTTTCGGTCTAACCGAAGTGAGCGATCGGTCCCACCGAGATTGCAATGTAAACTCTCTGTTTCCCTTTCGTAACATTTCGGTCTCACCGAAAGAGCGAATCGGTCCCACCGAGTTTGCCTGACCAACTCTTTGGTTAGCTAATTAGCAAAATCGGTCTCACCGAGTTTGTGTAATCGGTCTCACCGAGATTACGTTATGCCCTAACCCTAACCATAACGGTCCTACCGAGTTGCATATCGGTCCCACCGAAAACCCTAACGGTCACTAGGTTTACTGAATCGGTCCGACCGAGTTTGTTGATTCGGTCCCACCGAGTTTGGTAAATTGTGTGTAACGGTTAGATTTTGTGTGGAGGCTATATATACCCCTCCACCTCCTCTTCATTCGTGGAGAGAGCCATCAGAACAAACCTACTCTTCCAACTTACTAGTTCTGAGAGAGAACCACCTACTCATGTGTTGAGGCCAAGATATTCCATTCCAACCACATGAATCTTGAACTCTAGCCTTCCCCAAGTTGCTTTCCACTCAAATCTTCTTTCCACCAAATCAAAAACCTGTGAGAGAGAGTTGAGTGTTGGGGAGACTATCATTTGAAGCACAAGAGCAAGGAGTTCATCATCAACACACCATTTGTTACTTCTTAGAGAGTGGTGTCTCCTAGATTGGCTAGGTGTCACTTGGGAGCCTCCGACAAGATTGTGGAGTTGAACCAAGGAGTTTGTAAGGGCAAGGAGATCGCCTACTTCGTGAAGATCTACCGCTAGTGAGGCAAGTCCTTCGTGGGCGACGACCATGGTGGGATAGACAAGGTTGCTTCTTTGTGGACCCTTCGTGGGTGGATCCCTCCGTGGACTCGCACAACCGTTACCCTTCGTGGGTTGAAGTCTCCATCAACGTGGATGTACGATAGCACCACCTATCGGAACCACGAGAAAAACATCTGTGTCTCCAATTGCGTTTGAATCCTCCAAACCCTTCCCTTTACTTTCTTGCAAGTTGCATGCTTTAAATTCCGCTGCTCATATACTCTTTGCATGCTTGCTTGAATTGTGTGAAGATTGCTTGACTTGTGCAAAGATAGCTAAAATCTGCCATGTCTAAAATTGGAAAAAGGTTAAGTTTTTAATTGGTCAAGTAGTCTAATCACCCCCCCCCCTCTAGACATACTTCAAGGTCCTACAATACAAAAGGAATTACCCTCTTTCATTTCACCATTTTAAGTTCCCGTCAGAATCCTGCAACAGCGAGTTCGACAAGCTACTATGGCCCAAGAACTTGTTGAATGGAGTGATGCAGCACCTCAAGAATCAACTTGGGAAGACATGTATTCTCTCAAAGAGACATTTCCACATGCGTCGGCTAGGAGGCAAGCAGTTACTCAAGAACAGGGGATCCCAACTGCTCTACTGATGGCAAGAAGATAACATACAAGCGGGAAGTACCAAATTCAAGTCGTGGGCATAAAGACCCATATGGTGTTTCATGTTTCCCTATGAAAGAAGTGTATAAAGTCCCCACTCCAGGTACAAAAGAGAAGGACCCTCTTCCATTTTACCATTTCAAGTTCCTGTCAGGATCCTACAATGGCGAATTTGATGAGCTGGCAATCGTACTGTGGGCCAAGTACTTGTTGAATGGAGTGATGCATCATGCATCACTACAATAGTCAACTTGAGAAGACATGGATTCTCTCAAGCAAACATTTCCATGGATTCGGCTTGGGGGGGGGGGGTTCTAGCGGCTACTCAAGAATGGTGGGGATCTCAGCAGCTCTATTGACAACAACAAAAGAACATACAAGCGGGGAATACCAAATTCAACTCATGGGCTTAAAGACCCCTGGTGTTCCATGTTTCCCATTGAAAGAAGTGCATGCGGCCTCCACTCAAGGTACAAAGAGATTTGCCCTCTTTCACTTCACCGTTTCAAGTTCCTGTCAAGATTCTGCAACAGTGAGCTCGGCAAGATGAGATGTTTATCATACTCTGGCCCAAGTCACTGTTAAATGGGTTGACGCATCACCTCAAGAGTCAACTTGGGAAGACATGGATTCTCTCAAGCAAATATTTCCACGTGCATCGGCCGGGGGGCATGCAACTACTCAAGAACGAGGGGGTGCCATCACCTCTACTAACGACAACAAGAGAACAAACAAGTCGGAAATGTCAAGTTCAACTCGTGGGCCTGAAGCACGACCCACTCGTCATCGCCACCTCCCCTAGTGGCTTTGCAAGCCTGAACTGGACCCGTTAATCAGGTGTAATAGCTTACGCTTAAATATATAACCAGGGATCTTCTATATGGCCTCATACGCGCCAGAAGCCACGGAGCGCGCACCCTCCCCGCTCTTATGAGCGCACTCATGGGCTGGCCCATGTGCGGGGCGGCGAGCCTCTTGTTTTTTTGCTTTTTGTTCTGTTTTAAGTTTTTTCATTTTTAGAAAAAATTCAGGATTTCAAAAAAGTTGCAAATTGTGAATTGTTTGTGAATTAAAAAATTGTTCATGACTTAAAAAATGTTCGGGAAATGATAAATGCTCACGGATTCAAAAAATGTTCGTGATTATAAGAAAAAAATGGTTGTCTATTCAGAAAATGTTTACAATTTAAAAATGTTCATGAATTTATAGGAAAATGTTTACAATATTCAAAAATCAAGAACTTCAAAGAATGTTCCCATATTTCAAAAAAAATGTTCACAAAATTCAAAAAATATTTGTTGTGTTCAGAAGTCTTAATGAACTCAATAATTATTTGCCGAAAACAAAAATGCTCCTGAATTTCAAAAATTGTTCCCAAATTTCAAGAAATGTTCACATGTTCGAAAAATGTACGCAATTTCAAGAAATGTTTGTGATTTTAATAAATGTTCAGGAGTTTATATAAAATGTTCACGATTTGATAAAAAATGCTCACCACTTCGAAATGATGTTCACTTTTTCAAAAAATATTTTCGGGTTTGTAAAAAAAGTTCGTCTATTCAAAAATTGTTCATGATTTTTTTATAGTGTCCGTGAATCTATAAAAAATGTTTGGGAATTTGAAAATTGTTCACGATTTCAAAAAATGTTCACGAGTTCAAAGAATGTTCGGATTGAGAAAATGTGTTCGTAAATTTGAAAGATGACCGGAAATAAAGAAAAAGAAAAGCAGAACAGTAAATATAAGCAAAAAATAAAAAATAAAAACAAAAAAGTAAACGAAAATGAAAAATGAAAAAGAAAGAAAAAACTGAGAAAAAAAACGGTTCTGGGACGGTTCTCCCAAAACCGGTGAGGAGGAAATAGCGAAAGGGCCGACCAAAAAGGAGCAGACGCTGTAGGGGGGTACGTGCAGACGGGCTGTTACTACATCAGTTGTACGTACTCCATAGTCCATAGCTATTGGTTTCGACATACAAGTGGCACTGTGGCAGCACCTCACAACACTCTTGGTCTGCTTAAAATGCTGGGCAACTCATTTATACTGCCTGTAGCGACCGAGTAAAACTGGAAACAGGTAGTAGCCACACCTTATCGTTGCTGTTACAACTGTCAACACATGCATAATTTTGGAAAACAATGACAACTACAAATTCCGAGCGCGGCCTGTAAACGTGTGGATTTTTCCGGCATAGCTACTGAATCAACAAAAAAAAAAACGGGTCCATCCGTATTTGTTCGTCACCAATACTATGTTACTAATTTATCAGCTTAGCAGCAAAAGCACAGATGTGAAATAACATCAGGATGTCAGTAGAGAAAATAATTCCACCCCGGTGCTGTTAAGTTCTTCTCTTCTCTTGCCGTTGCCAGGATCCATGGATGAGATAATCCATCGACGTCAAACTGGCGAGATGAATGAATACTTCTATCTTTTTTTCACCCATCATCTATCCTAACATCTCGGTCATCAAACCATATCAATCCAACGATCTAGATTGCTCCAATGGTGAGCGTTAAACATGTTTAACGTGCAATTAATATCATACCAAATAACAACGACGGTGTCAATCACATAATTAACGCGTGACTGATACCCTACCTAATATAAAACGTGCAATCAATTTCCCCAATATCAACGTGCATTCCACGTGTGCATTTACTAGTGATAATAAATGAACAAACGTTTATTTTCTCATGAGCGTGATAACATCAGTATCGCGAGAACTAAAGCAAAAAAAAAACTCATCGTTTCATTTCTTTCATTACAAACCCAAATACAAGGGCACTTTGGGAATATATTTGTTTATATTACTTGTGAACCCCAGTTCCTTAAGTAAGTTCTATCCTAACATAGGAGTACTTTACAAGAAGCCATCATCATCTCTTGGGCAGCAGAAAGTCCAAGCTCTGGAAATGGCCTCATCATCTGCTGATCATTGGAACCTGCTAATCTTTCTTTTCGGATTCTATAACTCCCCAACGTCAGAATTTTAAAAGTCGCCTCCGAACGTCTTCTAGACCAGTGGATAGGAGCACGAATCCTAAAGATTGGATTGCTGACACGTCAGCTCTGAAAATCGTTCGGGAGGAGTTCCATCACCCCGAACCTTATCTTCTCCCCCACCGCATTAGCTTCTGCCTTGTTTATCCACTCCCACCTCCCCGACAGTGAGGCGGAGGCCATGCCGCCGCGGCCGCTGCGGCGGGCGTCCAGGCCGGCCCCTCCGCGTGCTCCTCGCCGACGCTGGGGCACCAGACGCGTTTTCCGTTCCGTCTTGGGCGTAGCCGAGTGCCAGCCGGCTCAACCCGCTCGAGGTGTCAGGTCGCACCGCCGCAACAGGCGTCCATGGCGGCCCCTCCTCGTGCTCCTCGCCGACGACGGGGCACCATGACGCTGTTTTCTCCGTTCCGTCTTGGGCGTAGCCGAGCGCCGCCTGCTCGCCCGCGCCACCGCGGCGGGCGTCGAGGACGCCTCCATTCGAGCGCTCCTCGCTGACAACGAGCACCAGACCGCCGGTTTTCAGGGTCCAGGCTGAGAGGTCCTGCAGCCACGCCCGAGCTGCGCAGCTCGCCTCCAACCCTGCAGCAGCCGCTACCTTGCCGCGCGACCGGTGAGGCCCCGCCACGACCTCCTACTTTCGTCTTCTCCAGCTTCCTGCTCTCTCACTCCTTGCGGCAGCTAAGCTTTTCAGTGGAGGAATCTTTGATGGTGAACTACGAGGTCAGGGGAAAAGTAGCCAACAGCTCGAGCGGTGCGCTCGATTCATGTCGCCGTCGCAGGACCACTGGTCCTTCGGGAGGCGGCGAGGCAGACGGGAGGCAGGCGTGGTAGGCGCAGCAAGCCTTTGCGGCAGTTGCAGGCAGGGCTAGTAATTTCAGGTTCTGCACACACTCAATCCATCCTAGTTTAGCTATCAAAATTTTCTTCAATGTGCGTGCACTTATTGAGAGAGGTTGTACCTTTCAATCTAGCTGTAGATGGGGCCATGGCAAATTTAGTATAAGTTTGTTCAATCCCATGGCAATTTTCTAACAAAATCTACCCTTTATCATGGCGATTACATATTACTTTGTTGGAAGTTCATGGAATTTGTTCATACCTTGGCAAATTTGTATCTGGTCGCATGGAAAATTCTATAACAAAAAATGATGGCCATGTCAACCATAGCTTCAAGGTGTGTTTTGCCATGCCAACTTGAAGCTTAGGTGTTTCCATGACGGCAACATTTGTGTTGTGTCTTTTTTGAATGTTGCCATGGCAATTACATTTTTGTTTGAGAACATGGCAACTTTGGTGTTCTAACTTTTTCTTGCCATGGCAAAATTTATTATCTTTTTTTTAAAACATGGCAAACTTGCCATGGCAACTTTGCTATGTTCAAGAACATGACAAAGTTATGGATGTTCAAAAACATGGCAAACTTAAAATGTTTTTGGCAAATGTATTGACGGGGCATGGCAATTCTAGTTCATGGGGCATGGCAAAAATACCTTTATTCACAGCCAAAAGTGAGATTTTTTCTACGTTTTTCTTGCCATGGCAACTTTACTTTAATGGCATGTCAATTTTTACTTTATTTTTTTGACATGGCAAATTTATTGTATAGAGCATGACAATTTTAATTTAAATATGATGGCAAATTTACATTTCCACACATTAATTTTTTTAATATGTAGCATGGCAAATATACTTGTGTAGCCATGGCAATTTTTAATTTATTTCCATGACAAAATTACACCATTTTTGCCATGGCAAAATTTACTTCATTTTTTTGCCACAGCGTACTTTTAATGACATGGCAAATTTTAGTTTTTTTTCATGGCAAATTTATTGTAAAGAGCATGGCAATTTTAATTTAAATATGATGGCAAATTTACATTTTCCGGAACATGACAAATTTTTACTATGTAGCATGGTAAATGTATTTGTATTCCCATGGCAATTTTTAATTTATTTTCCATGGCAAAATTTAATCCATTTTTTGCCATGGAAAAATTTACTCCATTTTTGCCATGGCAAAAATACTTCTATTCACATGGCAAATTTTAGTTTAACTTGCCATGTGAAAATTTCCTGCTTTTTTACATTTGTATATTGAAAGATGGCAAAGTTAAGAAATTTTGATCCATTGATATAGCATTGCTCAGATTTTTATACATGCCCAATGACAATTTTTGTAGAAATCTTTTTTGTTGTATCTGATATTTCCATTTTTTTTTGTTTTTCCATAATATCATAGCAAACCTTTTCCACACTCAATTGTAATGAAGTCTGTATGAACATCATGGCAAATCATGTAATTTTTTAATATACCCTTTTTCATGATTATATGCTAGTTTTGTTCATTAGAGCATGGCAACTTTTTGTCGCGTACTATGGATTTTCTAGATTTGTTTCAAGGAGAGATTTCTTGGTCCAGTGCATTTTTAGGCCTTTTTCCGTTTCTGTCTATTTGTTGGGATAGCAGTTTTGTTTTTTTGAAACAAGGGTAGTAGCAGTTTTTGGGCCTACAGAAAATGCAATTCTTTGTTTTTTAATTTATTCAATTTAATGAAGTTTTTGGGCTGGTCTGTTGGAGTCATTGAGCTGGCCCGCTGAAGGCGAGCGGAGACAGGCGTTCGGGAGGGGGGTAGATCGTAACGAACGAAATCGTTCGTTCGGTCCTCTCTCCTGGATCGAAAGAAACCTCCCCTCCCCGAACGTTCGGGGTGTTATTTCTAAACCGAACGAAGCGCAGCTGACGTTGCCGTCTATATCCAGATGAGATCGCCTCCTACTTTTCCTCTGACTGTTATCTCGCAAACCAATTCTATTATATATATCTCCTGCTTATTAGCCGATTCTGTTTGATTCACGTACGTTCGTTCTCTCAGGTGCTTCTTCTTCCAGCAGGCGTCACCTGCGAGTCTCCCATCTCTTCTTCAATCAAGCTCACCACCAGGGGAAAATGGTATGTGTCTTTCAAACCATAGAAGGTGTAATTGCAGAACTACATATATCAACAACTAGATCACATCGCCTTCATCAGCGGATCGGCCCGCGACACCGGCCGCGCCACGGCCCACTATGCCGAGCTCGCCATCGGCCTGGTCTGTGATGCCGGAGTCGCCAGCTGCTTCGTCTGCTCTGCCGGTTTCGTCGGTGGGTCGGCCTTCTTCGCCAACCGAGTCCGAGGCTACCGTGACTGGCTCCTCGTCACCGGCTGACTCGTCAACGTCGCCGTCCTCCAGCCCGTTGCAGGCTGCTCCATCGACCTCGGTGGTTCCTGTGTCCCGACCACATACACGCAGTCGCAGTGGCATTTTCAAACCTAAGGAACGTAAGGATGGTACGGTTGCTTGGTTGGCTGCTTGTTTGGCTGCTGCTGTTGCGGATCCATCTTCTGAGCCTCGCTCATATCAGGCTGCCCTGCGCATTCCACATTGGCGAGAGGCTATGGAGCAGGAGTTTCATGCTCTTCTTCGTAACAAGACATGGACTCTCGTTCCTCCACCACCACGGGTAAATGTTATTGACTCAAAATGGGTATTCAAAGTGAAGAAGCATTCGGATGGATCTATTGAGCGTTACAAAGCGCGACTTGTTGCTCGCGGTTTTCGGCAGCGTCATGGTCTTGATTATGAGGACACCTTCAGTCCTGTCGTCAAGCCTACCACTATTCGGCTTCTTCTCTTCATTGATGTTTCTCGTGGTTGGTCACTTCGTCAACTTGATGTGCAGAATGCTTTTCTACATGGATTTTTGGAGGAAGAGGTTTATATGAAACAGCCGCCTGGCTTCTCTGATCCTGATCGTCCTGACTATATCTGTCGTCTTTTCAAAGCACTATATGGTTTGAAGCAAGCTCCTCGTGCCTGGCATGCCCGCCTTGCCTCTGCCCTTCGTGCTCATGGGTTTGTGCCGTCTACTGCTGACACTTCGTTATTTCTTCTACAGAAGCCAAAAGTCACTATGTATCTTTTGGTATATGTCGATGATATTATCCTTGTCAGCTCTTCTCAGTATGCTGCTGATGCTCTTGTCTGCTCTCTTGGTGCTGATTTTGCGGTCAAAGATCTTGGGAAGCTTCACTACTTTCTTGGAGTTGAGGTCACTTCTCGTGCTACTGGTCTTGTCCTTACGCAGAAGAAGTACTCCTTGGAGTTGTTACAGAGAGCTGGCATGCTGAAGTGCAAACCGACCACCACACCCATGTCATCTACCGACAAGATAACAGCTGTTGATGGTGAGCTTTTGTCTCCTGCGGATGCCACAGAGTACAGGAGCATTGTTGGTGGACTTCAGTACTTGACGATCACGAGACCAGATATCTCTTATGCTGTTAATAGGGTTTGTCAGTATCTTCAGGCTCCCAGAGATACTCATTGGGCTGCTGTTAAACGCATTCTTCGTTATGTTCAGTTCACCCTGACATTTGGTATGCATATTCGGCCGACTTCCTCTCGGGTCCTTTCGGCCTTCTCTGATGCAGATTGGGCTGGTAGCCCAGATGACAGGCGATCCACGGGGGGTTATGCAGTATTCTTTGGCTCTAATTTGATCGCCTGGAGTGCTCGGAAACAGGCTACTGTGTCACGTAGCAGTACTGAAGCTGAGTACAAGGCTGTGGCTAATGCTACTGCAGAGATTATTTGGGTACAGTCTTTGCTTCAGGAGTTGGGTTTGTCTCAACCACAGCCTCCTATTCTTTGGTGTGATAACATCGGTGCTATATACCTTTCTGCAAATCCAGTATTTCATGCCCGAATGAAACACATTGAAGTTGACTATCACTTTGTACGGGAACGTGTATCACAGAAGCAACTCCAGATCAAGTTTATCTCATCTAAGGATCAACTTGCAGACATCTTCACTAAGCCTTTACCGCTGCCACAATTTGAGGCTTGTAGGCGCAATCTTACCCTTCTCAGTTCTTTAGAAAGTGGCTAAGATTGAGGGAGGGTGTTAGACTATGTATAGCTTCTGTACCTATGTACGTATATGGTACATATTGTAACACAACCATTATATATAATGAGATAAGCCACCCCTAGAGGGTTGTGCTGGTTCCCCAAAACTTATTGTCTTACAATTTGTTATCAAATTCCCAATATCGCTGCCACCGCCCGCTTGTTGTCATCTGCCGCCTTCAGGAAGCACTGTTGGTTGTGATCGTTCTATCTCCTCTTTGTCCAAATTTGAGTAAACGGTGATGCTGCAATGGCCGGCTTGCCGCAAGCAAGCGCCATCTTCCATGGCACCAATACATCGTTTCTCTATTATTAATATGGTCTGATTGGGTAACGCCCTATGCATTATTTAGTAGCAATTGTAGTTACATGTGTTTACTAATAGAGATCTGATCTTTATCCCAGTTTAGATGTATTTGTCTAGATAAAAATAAATAGAAAGAAAGAATAGAACATAATGCTATTTTCAAGCCATTTTCTTCAAGTCTGAACGTTGTGCGCTAAAGATCTGAATTCACCGTGCTAATCATATGATCATATACGTACTGCTAGAGCTAAATTTACACCCACATTTGCAAAACATGTGTTTTTTTTCTCTTATATTAATTATTATTTGTGCAACTATTACAGAACATACATTGCGATTTTATGTGAGATTTGATATGCAGGTGGCGACGGCTACGTCTGCAACTGCCGCGCGATGGGCGGCGGCGGCTGCCACTGCGGCTCTTACCTAGTATCCAAAAGGAAGGACGGCAAACTAAATACGCCACAAAAGGAGATAATAATGGACAAAATCTCTAAGATAGGGCCCGAATTACCTTTGCTCGTGCTGAAGATGACAAAAAATGGTATACTGAATCCAAACCTGGTGAGTTCATAACTTCAGATACCATGCGCAATATGTATAAAGCTCGCAAATTTAGAACCATTTTCTTGCTGAATTAATCATCGGCCTGATACCCGATCTCCATCTTGACGCGCTCTTTTCTGGACAGCATATCTGCGACGCATATGTTTCGAGGTGTCTCCAGTATTTCATCGACGCATATGTTTCGAGGCGTCTCCCGCACGAACAAGAGGGCGACCAAATAATACCTCTCCCGCACGAACAAGAGGGCGACCAAATGATACCTCTCAAAGTTTTGCTAGAAGGTATGGAGGTGAACACAAAGCTGGTCATCAAGAAATATCCCTCTGGGACGTGGCATACTACTCCCTCCGTCCGGAAATACTTGTCATCAAAATAAATAAAAGAGGATGTATCTAGATGTATTTTAGTTCTAGATACACCCTTTTTTGTCCATTTTGATGACAAGTTTTTTCGGACGGAGGGAGCATATATCAAAAAGACTGGAAGCAATTGATCAAAGATGCCGGGATGGAGGCGGGAGACATCTGCCTCTTCCAAGTTGTAGACAGGGGCAGCAGCGAGCTCACGATGATGGTCCATATGATCCGCACGTCGGAAATGCTGGTAATAGCCTTAGTCTTGGAGGGTTGTATAAACCATTTTTTCTTGTGGAGATTTTGCCTTTTAGTAGAATTCATATATATTATATTGTGCCTCACTCAATTCATTCTGCTAGCATTACATGCCTCTTACTGTCTATCTATATATATCAGTTGTACTAACATTTCAATCTGCGGAAGGAAAGCACCATCGTCGAGGCCAGCGAGCCTCGCGCGGAGGAGACACGCTTGGCCCGGCGGGAGGATACGTCGGCAAGCCTCGCGCTGAGCCCTCCGGAGGGAGCGACAGCGACAGCCGCCCCCATCTGCATGTGAAGAGGAGCCTCTCGCCTTCACCTGGCGAGTAAGTACCCGCATCTTACTTTCTGCTTCGTGATCTTTGTTTCCTACCTCTTGAGACCGGGAGCTGAGCCCCCGTGCCATGCAGGTCCCTCCAAAAGGAGAAGAAGATGCAGCTAGGGGCCACGACGTCCACCGAGCCCTCACCGGAGGCGCCCGCTGAGGAGACCCATGCGCCCCTGTCGAGCCCTGAGGGGCGTGAGGAGATGGCCCGCCATGTTGAGGCGGCGACGAGGCAGACGGTGACCGAAGATGGTTTTGTGACTTGGCAGCCGCTCGAAGACTTGCCTCCCCCAGCTGGGAGGAACTAGCTTCGCAAGGGAAGGGGGCCTCCGGAGGTGAGGAGGTGCCTCTAAAGGCGCGACGAGCCCCCAGCACAAGCCCACAGACGTGAAATAACAATTTTGCATCTGATAATAGGCTACGTACTTTTACAAGTCTAATAAAAGGCCAAAACAATTATTAGCCAGGGTACTTCCACATCTCAGAATCACATTTGTCTTCCCCAATAGACAACTCAAGAAAGACGATTGGCTTAGTCAATCAATCGAGACGTGCTTCCATATCCTGATGCACTTGCCTTTGTCTCGGCCACGGCAGCAGATACGTGCTTCCATTGACGACTGGTTTTTATCTGTAATGGGTTCTTTACACCCTAACTCTGCTTCAGGTGATACGTGCAGATGGGGAGTTGCTACATCAGTAGTTACTGTGAGCTCCAGTACGTACTCCATACTCCATAGCTGTTGGTTTCGACACACAAGTGCCAGCACCACAAAACACACAATGTTTTCTTTTTTTGAACTTCAAAACACACAATGTTGGGTATTTGTGAACTGAAACAACGACACTTATTTTGGATCGGAGGCAGTATACTATAGTGCCTTTAACAACAAAATAAAATTTTAGAACAGGCAAGCACACCATATCTTTGTTACTTACAACTGTGAATGCAAGCATAATTTTGTGATCACAAGGAGCAACTGCAAATTCTGAACTGCGTCGAGTTTTCCACCATATATAGCTTCCAAATCAACAAACAGAAATACCTCATATTTATTATCTGTCACGCAGCTGAACAATACTTACTGCCCCATGGGCGAGGATCAGTAAAATGCATTGCATTCCACATCTCAGAATCATACTAGGTGCATCTGATATGATAGGTACTTTTACAAGCCAAAAAGGCCAAAAACAATATTCAGCCAGGGTACTTCCACATCTCAGTCTCCCCAGTAGAGAACTCAAGAAAGAGTACAACATGCTAGTAAAACTACCTTCCAGACCTTCATGGGCTCAGTTTGCCTTCTCAGTTCACCATAAAATTATGCAGAACTAATAAGTAAACTACCATACCCTTAGCAGCTCAAAGTAAACATCTCGATGTGAAATACTACCAGCATCAGTACCATCATCAAAATTTAAAAATATCTCATGCCATAACTCGAGAAGCGATCCAGCACTTGTCATGCCTCAACACACAGAAGGGATCCTCAACTGAAAATATTTTAAAGCAGCAACAGCAGCAGCAGATCGAGCACTAAATCAATTTCGAAATTAAACCATTGATGCAATTAATTAGCTAGACAGTTAATTAAATATGCGATTAATTAGGTCCATTTAAATAGGGTTTTTTTGCACCGAATCAATTTGAAATTTGAGTGATTAATGCAATTAATTAATTTGTTAGACAATTATTTATGCTTATAGATAATTAGAAGTAGGGACATTTTACAATTAGTCAGATTATTAATTGATTTGGTTGACAGTTAATTAGGCATGCAGAGAATTAGGTAGATTGTTAATTATTTGTGTACTTAATCAATTAAGCAAGCAGTTAATCACGGTGAATCATTTTGAAAGCGCTCGTGGGCAAGGTTGATCAACGGGCTCTCAGCTGCATGACCAATCACCGAGCACCACTTGCCAACATGGACAACGACCACCATGCGCTTGCGACATGGGTGACCTAGCGTTCACCTAGATGGATGAAGACTATGCTCTGCAGGATGTTCACACGCAGACGGTTGCCGAAATATTCGCGGGTGAGGACAACAAGACACAACATTGGCCAGGTGGTTCATGAGATAATAAGAAGAAAGAGTGTTCCGAGAATAAAAAGGAAAAAGAGAATTAAAGCCACCAAACGGTCCATGGTGTTGGAGAAAGAAAAGTGTTCCAAATAATAAGAGGGAGAGAAAAAAAGAAAGAGTATTCTTGAAAATAAGTAGGAACGAGAACTAAAGCTGACGAGAAATGAGAAATAAGAAGCTGAGGCGTCGATGACGAACACACTAATGTTGACGTGGTGTTGGTTGGCGCCAATGAAACGGGTTAGCAAAAACGCGAGGAGTAGAAGGTGTAGGGAAAGACGAGGAAGAGAAGAACGACAATTATCCCTTCTAGCATATCTGTGATGGAGATGGAGCTTATTGGCGACTAGGAATACGTTCATGTTGCCACTCTCCTCCAATGTCAATGTGCATTTGCAAAGTTGAATGGACGTTTGAGAATGCTATCTGTAGTTATTTGTTGCTTTGTGTCAATAGTATGTTGTTAGTTTAACCCACTATTATATCATAAACATGAAAATTTTCATCTTTATTGCAATGCACGACAAAGATGAGGTCGATGTCATATGGTTCTAAAGGAGATGGCCCCAGCAATAAATGTCCCACAACGGCAGGAAGCCGATCGGGAATGGGAGGTCCCGATAAAAAAAGGGAAGGTACATTCGTTGGATGAGGTTTTTTGTGTTGAACCTGAGTGTTACAGATACATTACGGATAGCCCGTAGCAACGCGCGGGTTTTCTGCTAGTAGCTATTGGTTTCTGACACACAAGTGCCCCCGTGGCAGCACCTCACAACACTCTTGGCCTCCTTAGAGGGTGTTTGTTTTCAGGGACTTATTGGTTTAGGAACTTAAAAAAGTCCTTGTAAGTCCCATCTAAATCAAATAGGAGGGACTTATTGGGACTTATTGTGGTGATTTGGGACTTATCAAATAAGAGGGTTTTGTTTCCAGGGACTTATTGGTTTAGGGACTTAAAAAATCCCTGTAAGTCCCATCTAAACCAAACAGGAGGGACTTATTGGGACTTATTGTGGTGATTTGGGACTTATCAAATAAGACTCTCAGGGAGGAGCTTATTGGGACTTATCCCGGGCTGGACCTACCCCGCGTCGCTCCAGACTCGTTCCCCGCTCGCCGCCGCCCCGCCTCTCGCCCCGTCGCCGGCCCGCCTCTCGCCCCGCCTCTCGCCCCGTCGCTGTCCCGCCTCTCGCCCCGTCGCCGCCCGCCTCTCGCCCCGTCGTCGCCCCGTCGCCGCCCCGCCTCAGTTCGCTGCCCCGTCGCCGCCCCGCCTCGGTTCATTCTGCCTCGGTTCGTTGCAGCGGTGCCTCCAATCGCCGGACAGGCCCTCTCCTGAGCCTCGTTACAGCGGTGCAACGTGGACTTATAAGTCCTTGTAAACAAACAGGTAGGGACTCGGGACTTATAAGTCCCTGTAAACAAACAGGTAGGGACTTATGACTTATAAGTTGGGACTTAAAAAAGTCCTAGGACTTATGAAACAAACAGGGCCTTAAAATGCTGGGCAACTCATTTATACTGCTTGTAGCGACCCAGTAAAACTTTAAACAGGTAGCCACACCATATCGTTAAACAGGTAGCCTGTTATGACCGGCCAGGTCTATGGCTGCAGGAGGCCCACCGGGCAAACTTAGCCCTCAAGTTATCTTAGTTTTATTTCATATCGTGGTTATATATATGACTTGTAAGACTATTTTCAGAATTAAGCAATAAGACTATTTCTATTGCCCGGCTCCCAGAGGAGTCGGAACCCTAAAACCCTAGCCGCCTCCTGTCTCCGCCGCCGCCCCACGCGCAAGGACAGCGCCATGCCGCCGGCCGCCGCGCTCGAGCCCTCGCCCCTCTCCCTCCTTCCCCTACAGCCTCCGGCCAAGACCGGGCAGAACCCTAGCTCCTAACACCTTGGTATCAGGTACCCGGGTTTCGACCATGTCTTCACCGCCTCCAAACCCGCCACCACCACCGCCGCCGCTGCCTAACGCTTCCCCCACCGCCGCTGCCACCGACTCCACCAACGCCGCCGCTTCATCACCGGGCGCCACAGCCTCCCTATCGGTGCCGATCTCCCCCGCACCCGGCACCACGCTGGGCCAGGGCCAGCCGCAACCCCCATCCAGCAACCACCGTGATCGCCTCCCCCAGCGCCGCAGCAGTTCACACCGGAGGCCATGGCCGGCGTGCTCAACGACCTGGTCGTCGCGGTCCAGGGCATCCGCCTCTACTTGGCGAGCCCATACGGGCCGCCCCCACCGCTCCATCCGGCCGCACCCGTGGGCCAGCAGCCGCTGCCGTGGTACTCAGTACCGGCGGCCATCACCGGAGGCTACCCGGCGCTTCCCCCACCGGTGGCTTCAACGTCGCCTTGGCCACAGTGGCCGATGCCGTTCACGGCGCCAACCGCGCTGCCCGCCGCCACCCAGGGACCACAGTGGCCGACCTGGGCCGCGCCGTCCGCGTCGTCCCCCACCGCGCCGTCCCTCCCGGCGGCAACGGTGCAGGTTCCACCACCGCCCCCGCCCAGCCCTAGCCTGGGCCGGTCCTCGCCGAGCGGACTTCCGATCCAGGAGGTCTGCTTCCCTTCGTCACCGTCGCCACTTCCCGGCTGGCTCCACGGGCCGCCATCGGCTTACACGGAGGCCCGGCCGCCGTCAGGTTTCCAGTTGCAGCCCAAGGTGTCGGGCGCCACAAGGAACTACGCCGGCCCTTCCACCCTGGACCGAGCTCCGTCATCAGCCCTCCGTACCGCCGAGGCAGTGGGCCAGGGCGCGCCACACCAGCAGCCGCCTCGGTTCGCCAAGATTGACTTCGCCACGTACGACGGTTCGGACGACCCGCTTAACTGGCTCAACCAGTGTGACCAGTTCTTCCGCGGACAGCGCACGCCAGCGTCAGAGCGCACTTGGCTGGCTTCCTACCATCTCCGCGGGGCCGCCCAGACATGGTACTATGCCCTCGAGCAGGACGAGGGTGGCATGCCACCGTGGGATCGTTTTCGCGAGCTGTGTCTTCTTCGGTTTGGACCACCGGTACGCGGGAGCCGCTTGGCCGAGTTGGGCCGCCTGCCTTTCACCTCCACGGTGCAGGATTTCACCGACCGCTTCCGGGCACTGGCATGCCACGCGCCCGGTGTGACGGCCTTACAGCGGGCGGAGCTCTTCGTCGGCGGCCTTCCCGACCACATCCGCGTGGACGTCGAGATGAAGGGGCCCCAAGACCTTCAGACAGCCATGTACTATGCTCGGGCGTTCGAGCAACGCGCCCAGGCTTTGACGCGGCCATCCGCGCCACGTGGGGGCCGCCAAACCCCTCGGCCGCCTCCGACAGCACCGGCATCTTCCACCACCGCCCCAGCAGCTACCCCGGCACCAACGCGGCCGTTCAGGCGCCTTACTCAGGCGGAGCAGCTGGAACACAGGCGCTTGGGCCTGTGCTTCAACTGCGATGTGCCCTATGCACCGGGCCATGTCTGCCCGCGCCTCTTCTACTTGGAGACGACAGACGGGACCGAGGATGACACCCCGGAGGATGGCCTCGGCGCCCCAGCCCTTACGGAGCCCGCAACGACACCCGCGCCCGCCCTGGCTACCGCCCTTGTGGTGTCACTTCATGCGCTGGCCGGCATCCGTGATGAACGGACGATGCTCTTACCGGTCATGATCCATGGCAAGCGCCTGGTGGCCCTCCTAGACACAGGTTCCATGCATAATTTCCTGCCGGAGGCCACCATGCAGCGCCTTGCACTACAGCCGACCGGCGGGGAGCAGTTGCGGGTCACTGTCGCTAATGGCGACCATCTACGCTGCCACGGGCTCGCCCGCGACGTGCCTATCACTATCGGCGACGAGCACTTCACCATCACCTGCGCTGGCATCGACTTGGGTTGCTTCGACTTCATCCTCGGCGTCGACTTCTTGCGCACGTTGGGACTTCGGCGCGCTGACGATGACCTTCTAGTGTTTGGGTCGCCGCATTCAGTGGGACGACATTGGGGGTGTCGCGCCCGCACCACCTCTTCAGCTGGCCGCGACCACCGCCAAGGCCGAGCATTCGCTCTTGGACGACCTCCTGCAGCAGCACCAGGATCTCTATGAAGAGCCGCAGGGCCTGCCGCTGGCCCGGATCTACAACCACCGTATTCACCTCCTCCCGGGATCGGCCCCTGTGGCCGTACGGCCTTACCGGTATCCTCAACTACATAAGGACGAGTTGGAGTGGCAGTGTGCACTCATACTTGCCACCGGCATCATCCGCATCTCCATGTCACCATTCACAGCGTCGGTCCTCCTCGTTCGCAAGTCGGATGGCACATGGCGTTTCTGCATTGACTACCGCGCCCTTAATGCTCTCACATTGAAGGACAAGTTTCCTATTCCGGTGGTTGATGAGCTTCTCGACGAGCTGCACGGGGCACACTTCTTCACCAAGTTGGATCTTCGGTCCGGGTATCATCAGGTGCGCATGCACCCGGATGACATCGCCAAGACGACGTTTCGGACTCACCATGGCCACTTTGAGTTCTTGGTGATGCCCTTTGGCCTCTCCAACGCGCCGGCGACCTTTCAGGCTTTGATGAATGATGTCCTCCGACCCTACTTGCGTCGGTTTGTGCTTGTTTTCTTTGATGACATTCTTATCTACAATGCCTCTTGGGCAGAGCACCTCCAGCATGTGGCTATCGTCTTCAACGAGCTTTGGGCGCATCATCTTCATCTTAAGAGCTCGAAGTGCTCGTTCGGGACGCCTTCTATCGCTTACCTCGGCCACGTCATCTTGGCCGAGGGAGTAGCCATGGACGCCGACAAGGTGGCGGCCGTTGCCGCCTGGCCGATTCCGCAGTCTCCGCGGGCTCTTCGCGGGTTCCTGGGCCTTGTGGGGTACTACCGGAAGTTCATCCGGGAATTTGGCCTCATCGCGGCCCCGCTCATGCGTCTTCTCCGTCGCGACGCCTTCTCTTGGGATGAGGAGGCCACTACATCGTTTGAGGCCCTCAAGGGGGCCCTCACGACGGGACCCGTCCTGCAGATGCCGGATTTCGACCTCCCATTCACCATCGACTGCGACGCCTCCGGTGCGGGGTTCGGTGCGGTCCTTCATCAGGGCAATGGTCCCCTCACTTTGTTCAGCCGCCCCTTTGCCGCACGATATCTTAAGCTGGCGGCTTATGAGCGCGAGCTCATTGGGTTGGTGCAGGCAGTGCGCCATTGGCGGCCCTATCTTTGGGGTCGTTCCTTCCGGATCTGCATGGACCATTACAGCCTCAAGTTCATGCTGGATCAGAGGCTCTCGACGGTACCCCAACACCAGTGGATCAGTAAACTCTTTGGGTTTGACTTCACAGTCGAGTACCGGTCGGGTCGTCTTAACACCGTCGCCGACGCCCTGTCTCGGCGTGACGTCGATGTGGACGATGGTGCGACGGAGGGGGCGGCCTTCTGCATCATCACCGGGCCCTCCTTCGCCCTCTACACCGACATCCGACGGGCGACCGCTGCCGCGGCCGACTCCCTCCTCCTGCAGCAGCAGCTGGCGACGGGAGAGCTGGAGGAGCCGTGGCGCCTCGCCGATGGCCTGCTCCTCCATGGGCGCAGGGTCTTCGTTCCGGCGCACGACGATCTTCGTCAGCAGGTGCTGCGCCTCGCCCACTCGGCGGGCCATGAGGGGGTGCAGAAGACACTCCATCGTCTCCGCGCCGACTTCTACATTCCCGGTGATCGTGCCCTGGTCCGTGATTGGGTACGGTCTTGTGTGACGTGCCAGTGCAACAAAACGGAGACTCTACGGCCGGCTGGCATGCTTCAGCCCTTGGAGGTGCCATCCCAGGTTTGGGCGTGTTGGGGAACATAGTAATTTCAAAAAAATTCCTACGCACACGCAAGATCATGTTGATGTATAGCAACGAGAGGGGAGAGTGTTGTCCACGTACCCTCGTAGACCGAAAGCGGAAGCGTTAGAACAACGCGGTTGATGTAGTCGTACGTCTTCACGGCCCGACCGATCAAGCACCGAAACTACGACACCTCTGAGTTCTAGCACACGTTCAGCTCGATGACGTCCCTCGAACTCCGATCCAGCCGATCTTTGAGGGAGAGTTCCATCAGCACGACGGTGTGGTGACGATGCTGATGTTCTACCGACGCGGGACTTCGCCTAAGCACCGCTACGATATTATCGAGGTGGATTATGGTGGAGGGGGGCACCGCACACGGCTAAGAGATCCAAGGAATCAATTGTTGTGTCTAAAGGTGCCCCCTGCCCCCGTATATAAAGGAGTGGAGGAGGGGGAGAGGGCCGGGCCCTATGGCGCGTCCTGGAGGAGTCCTACTCCCACCGGGAGTAGGATTCCTCCCCTTCCATGTAGTAGGAGTAGGAGACAAGGAAGGGGGAGAGGGAAGAGAAGGAAGGAGGGGGCCGCCCCTCCCCCTAGTACAATTCGGACTAGTCATTGGGGGAGGGGGCGCGGCCTGCCTCTCTCTCTCCCCTAAAGCCCAATAAGGCCCACATACTTCTTCCCCCGTATTCCCGTAACTCCCCGGTACTCCGAAAAATACCCGAACCACTCGGAACCTTTCCGATGTCCGAATATAGTCGTCCAATATATCGATCTTTACGTCTCGACCATTTCGAGACTCCTCGTCATGTCCCCGATCTCATACGGGACTCCGAACTCCTTCGGTACATCAAAACTCATAAACTCATAATAAAACTGTCATCGAAACCTTAAGCGTGCGGACCCTACGGGTTCGAGAACTATGTAGACATGACTGAAACACGTTTCCGGTCAATAACCAATAGCGGAACCTGGATGCTCATATTGGCTCCTACATATTCTACGAAGATCTTTATCGGTCAAACCGCATAACAACATACGTTGTTCCCTTTGTCATCGGTATGTTACTTGCCTGAGATTCGATCGTCGGTATCTCAATACCTAGTTCAATCTCGTTACCGGCAAGTCTCTTTACTCGTTATGTAATGCATTATTCGGTAACTAACTCATTAGCTACATTGCTTGCAAGGCTTATAGTGATGTGCATTACCGAGAGGGCCTAGAGATACCTCTCCGACAATCGGAGTGACAAAACCTAATCTCAAAATACGCCAACTCAACATGTACCTTTGGAGACACCTGTAGAGCTCCTTTATAATCACCCAGTTACGTTGTGACGTTTGGTAGCACACAAAGTGTTCCTCCGGTAAACGGGAGTTTCATAATCTCATAGTTGTAGGAACATGTATAAGTCATGAAGACAGCAATAGCAACATACTAAACGATCAAGTGCTAAGCTAACGGAATGGGTCATGTCAATCACATCATTCTACTAATGATGTGATCCCGTTAATCAAATAACAACTCATGTCTATGGTTAGGAAACATAACCATCTTTGATTAATGAGCTAGTCTAGTAGAGGCATACTAGTGACAATATGTTTGTCTATGTATTCACACATGTATCATGTTTCCGGTTAATACAATTCTAGCATGAATAATAAATATTTATCATGATATAAGAAAATAAATAATAAATTTATTATTGCCTCTAGGGCATATTTCCTTCAGGGCGGACATCTCCATGGACTTCATCGAGGGCCTTCCCAAGGTGGGCGGCAAGTCCGTCATTCTCACGGTGGTCGACCGCTTCTCCAAGTATGCTCACTTCATCGTGCTTGGCCATCCCTATACAGCGGCGTCTGTCGCGCGGGCCTTCTTTGATGGCATTGTCCGTCTCCACGGGTTCCCTTCTTCGACCTCTTCCGGCTGGCGGGCGTGAAGCTCCGCCTGAGCACCGCCTTCCACCCTCAGACGGACGGACAGTCTGTGATCGTTAACAAGGTTATTGCCATGTATTTGCGTTGTGTTATAGGTGATCGACCTCGCGCATGGGTGGACTGGCTCTCGTGGGCGGAGTACTGCTACAACACCTCTTATCACTCCGCCCTCCGTGCTACGCCCTTTGAGGTGGTGTATGGCCGGCCACCCCCGCCGATCCTTCCGGTTGATCCGGCCTTGGCACGCACCGAGGCAGCTGGTGCTCTTCTGAGGAGCCGTGATGAGATGCTCGCGGAAGTCCGGCAACGGCTCCTACAGGCCCAGCAGTTGGCCAAACATTACTATGATGGCCACCATCGCGAGGCGGAGTTCGCGGTGGGTGATTGGGTCTGGCTGCGTCTACTTCATCGCTCTACGCAGTCCTTGGACCCACGCGCGAGGAGGAAGCTCGGTCCTCGCTATGCCGGTCCCTTTGCTATCCTGGAACGCATTGGGAAGGTGGCTTACCGTCTTCAGCTTCCGGCAGGCGCGCGGATCCATGATTTCTTCCATGTCGGGCTGCTCAAGCCATTCTGCGGCGAGCCACCCGCGGCACCACCGGCACTTCCACCGATCACGGACGGGCGTCTCCTTCCTGAGCCGGAGAAGGCGTTGAAGGCTCAGCTGCGACGCGGCTCCTGGTACGTGTTGATTCAGTGGACTGGACTGCCAGAGGAGGACGCTACTTGGGAGCAGCGCGAGGAGTTCCGCCAGCACTACCCCGACTTTCAGCTCGAGGACGAGCTGTTTGCGCAGGCGGGGAGAGATGTTATGACCGGCCAGGTCTGGCCGCAGGAGGCCCACCGGGCAAACTTAGCCCTCAAGTTATCTTAGTTTTATTTCATATCGTGGTTATATATACGACTTGTAAGACTATTTTCAGAATTAAGCAATAAGACTATTTCTATTGCCCGGCTCCCAGAGGAGCCGGAACCCTAAAACCCTAGCCGCCTCCTGTCTCCGCCGCCGCCCCACGCGCAAGGACGGCACCACGCCGCCGGCCGCCGCGCTCGAGCCCTCGCCCCTCTCCCCCCCCCCCCCCCCCCCCCCCCCCCCCCCCCCCCCCCCCCCCCCTACAGCCTCCGACCAAGACCGGGCAGAACCCTAGCTCCTAACATAGCCACACCATATCGTTGCTGCTACAACTGCAACACAGGCATAATTTTGGGAAACAATGGCAACTACAAATTCTGAACGCGACCTGAAAACATGTGGATTTTTCCACCATAGCTACCGAATCAACAACAACACGGCTTCGTCTGTATTTGTTCATCACGAATATTATTGTCCCGTGGGCGAGCATCAGTCAACCACATTGCATTCCAGGAACTATGTTATTTCATCAACTTAGCAGCAAAAGCACACACGTGAAATAACATCAGGATGTCAGTAGAGATAGATTTTGCATCTGATAGTAGGGTACTTTTACAAGCCAAAAGGCCAAAACAATAATCAGCCAGGGTACTTCCACATCTCAGAATCACATTACTCTTCCCCAATAGAGGACTCAAGAAAGAGTGCAACATAAATAGTAGTAAAACTAGCTTCCAGACCATCATGGCCTCATTCTACCTTCTCAGTTCACCGCAAAATTATGCAGAAGTGCACAACTAATAAGTAAAGTACCAAACCCTTAGCAGCTCAAAGTAAACATGTCGATGCGAAATACCACCAGCATGAAAAACAAAAACTACTCATGCCTCAGCTCGAGAAGCCCTCCAGGCCCTGGCACGCCTCAACACACAGAAGGGATCCTCCACTGACAAGTCAATGGCGTTCTGAAAGCTCCAGCTAGGGGAGGCGGGGCAAATGTAAATGACATCACTGCCAGTGCCTCCGCCTGATGGCGCATCGCCTTCACTAACGGAAACTGACACGGGACCTCCCTCCATTACCACATCATGGCTGCCGGTGCTTCCACCTGATGAAAAATTGCCCTCACCAGCAGAACCTGAGACAGGGCCTCCCTCCACCACCACATCATCACTGCCACTACTTCCACCTGATGGCGCATTGCCCTCGCCAACAGAACATGACATCCGGCCTGCCTCCGATACCACATCATCACTGTCTCTACAAACCATTCCCAGCGTCTTAAGCACCTTCCCATTCTTCAAGATGTAACCGAGGAACAGCAACTCACAGTCCAGGCCCTGGAGTCCGTGGAGGACGAGTGTCTTCAGATGTGATTCGAGGCAATCACAAGAGCTCTGAGACTCCCAGAACTCAGCAGAATGTACACCATCAGGTGAAGTGGATTGAATGGACTGAAATTGAGCAAAAAGAAACAATGTCAGCGTTTAGCATATCAAACTTCAAATTACACCAAAATACAATTACAAGTGCAAAGAACAGATATCTACAACATCAATCTGGACCATATAGCAATTAACTAGTACTGGAATAAGCTGGTATTCATATTATCATCTTGAATCACCATCGATAGACAAGTATAGGGAAGGTATCAAAATGCCATATTATCGATAAACAAGTATAGGGAGGACATCAATATGCCATATTATCGCTAAACAAGTATAGGGAAGATAACAAGTGCTAGAACGAATATCGTATCTGAGTAATGCTACACACACGGGGACTTTACCGGGGCTTCACGGGGGATAATTAAAGATTAATGGCTGTGATTTAGTTCAGTAGGACGGGCCCCACCAGTTAAATTCAGGGAGGGGGGGGGGGGGTTAAATTAGGCCACATTCTTCAGCCCGTGAAGTTCGTTGAAACATCCCCGTGAATCTAGTATCATCGTATCTACAGTATCAAACTGTAATACTCCCTCTGTTCATTCATATAAGATGTTTTGGCAGTTCAAATTGAACTGCCAAAAACATCTTATATGAATGAACAGAGGTATAGTAGTATATAGCAATGGGCAACTAGCACTTGAATAAGCTGATATCCATATTATCGTCTTGAATGGCAATTGATAAACAAGTGCAGAGATGAACAGATATCGATATGGCATACCATGATGTGAAGTGTCTCGAGGCGAGGAAAGCATCTGAGCAGGGTGTGCAGCATCTTGACCTCCATGTCGTGCGAAAGTCGCACCTTGACAGCTAATATCTTCAAACTTGGCAGCATGGCGCTAGCTCTCACACTCATCCCAGCCTGCCATTGAGGCAAATTATTAAAAAAATGAGAAATTTGTTTGGTTGCACAGTCACGTAATGAATGCCAAGTGCAGATGACAGAAGTTACAATAAGCAGTTACCCTGATGACAATGCCACCAATCTCGAGAGCGTGGAGTTCAAGGTCCAAGTAGCCGAGCACCTCCAGCCTAGGGGCGTGGACAATCTTGACGGGCCTCCGGTCGGAAATGCTTTGGAAGAGCAGGCGCTCCAGGCAGGGGGCATCCTCGACAATGATTTCATCGAAGCTGCATCCCCATTCCATCACGACGCGGAGGCTGCTGGACTTGATGCGGAGGCGTGAACGGCTAATGTACGCGATGGCAAAGGAGAGGATTTTCAGCTTGGGGCAGTGCGCGAGCAAGGCATCGACTTCTCTGTCCTCGATGATGGAGTGGAAAAGGCCGAGCTCTTCGAGGTTGGGGAAGGCGGGGCGGAGGGTGGTGGTGTCTGGGAAGCGCCAGCGCCAGACGCCGATGTAGAGGCGGGTGAGGGAGGCACAGCTGAGGATGTTGTCGGGGAGCGGCATGTCGAGCGGCCAGGGGCGGTTGAAGAGGATGAGGTCCTGGATCTTCTTGGCGGCGAGGCTGGCGATCAGCTGCTCGAGCGCGTACTCCTGCCGGTGGAAGGAGGTGCGGATGAAGCGCACGGCACGGACGGGGCCGGGGTGAGCGGCCACGCAGCGAGAGACGGCGCGCACGGCGTGGAAATCGCGGGGCCCGTCGGCGGCCCTGAGGTGGGCGTCGTCGACGAGGAGCGGGGTCGCCGCCCACACGCAGCGCCAGCGGGTGGAGAGTACCATGGTGCGCGCGGCTTCCTTGGTGGGGAGGCGGGAGATGATGTTGCAGAGCAGGTCGTCCGGGAGGCGGCTGATGTGGTCCTGGCCGTCACCATCCTGCACGGCGGGCCGGTCGGCGTCGACGGCGGCGGCGGCGGTGTCCTCGGAGTCGGAGGAGGTGAGGGAGAAGTGGTCGTCGTCGGAGTCGGAGGAGTCGTCGGCGTCGGGCGCGGGGAGGAAG
This sequence comes from Triticum aestivum, assembly GCF_018294505.1. Taxonomy (NCBI): domain Eukaryota; kingdom Viridiplantae; phylum Streptophyta; class Magnoliopsida; order Poales; family Poaceae; genus Triticum; species Triticum aestivum. Next base: position 146,201,751 of record NC_057810.1, read on the forward strand.
GGCGCGGGGAGGAGGGAGATGATTTGGGAGACGATGCCATAACTCGAGAAGCGATCCAGCACTTGTCATGCCTCAACACACAGAAGGGATCCTCAACTGAAAATATTTTAAAGCAGCAACAGCAGCAGCAGATCGAGCACTAAATCAATTTCGAAATTAAACCATTGATGCAATTAATTAGCTAGACAGTTAATTAAATATGCGATTAATTAGGTCCATTTAAATAGGGTTTTTTTGCACCGAATCAATTTGAAATTTGAGTGATTAATGCAATTAATTAATTTGTTAGACAATTATTTATGCTTATAGATAATTAGAAGTAGGGACATTTTACAATTAGTCAGATTATTAATTGATTTGGTTGACAGTTAATTAGGCATGCAGAGAATTAGGTAGATTGTTAATTATTTGTGTACTTAATCAATTAAGCAAGCAGTTAATCACGGTGAATCATTTTGAAAGCGCTCGTGGGCAAGGTTGATCAACGGGCTCTCAGCTGCATGACCAATCACCGAGCACCACTTGCCAACATGGACAACGACCACCATGCGCTTGCGACATGGGTGACCTAGCGTTCACCTAGATGGATGAAGACTATGCTCTGCAGGATGTTCACACGCAGACGGTTGCCGAAATATTCGCGGGTGAGGACAACAAGACACAACATTGGCCAGGTGGTTCATGAGATAATAAGAAGAAAGAGTGTTCCGAGAATAAAAAGGAAAAAGAGAATTAAAGCCACCAAACGGTCCATGGTGTTGGAGAAAGAAAAGTGTTCCAAATAATAAGAGGGAGAGAAAAAAAGAAAGAGTATTCTTGAAAATAAGTAGGAACGAGAACTAAAGCTGACGAGAAATGAGAAATAAGAAGCTGAGGCGTCGATGACGAACACACTAATGTTGACGTGGTGTTGGTTGGCGCCAATGAAACGGGTTAGCAAAAACGCGAGGAGTAGAAGGTGTAGGGAAAGACGAGGAAGAGAAGAACGACAATTATCCCTTCTAGCATATCTGTGATGGAGATGGAGCTTATTGGCGACTAGGAATACGTTCATGTTGCCACTCTCCTCCAATGTCAATGTGCATTTGCAAAGTTGAATGGACGTTTGAGAATGCTATCTGTAGTTATTTGTTGCTTTGTGTCAATAGTATGTTGTTAGTTTAACCCACTATTATATCATAAACATGAAAATTTTCATCTTTATTGCAATGCACGACAAAGATGAGGTCGATGTCATATGGTTCTAAAGGAGATGGCCCCAGCAATAAATGTCCCACAACGGCAGGAAGCCGATCGGGAATGGGAGGTCCCGATAAAAAAAGGGAAGGTACATTCGTTGGATGAGGTTTTTTGTGTTGAACCTGAGTGTTACAGATACATTACGGATAGCCCGTAGCAACGCGCGGGTTTTCTGCTAGTAGCTATTGGTTTCTGACACACAAGTGCCCCCGTGGCAGCACCTCACAACACTCTTGGCCTCCTTAGAGGGTGTTTGTTTTCAGGGACTTATTGGTTTAGGAACTTAAAAAAGTCCTTGTAAGTCCCATCTAAATCAAATAGGAGGGACTTATTGGGACTTATTGTGGTGATTTGGGACTTATCAAATAAGAGGGTTTTGTTTCCAGGGACTTATTGGTTTAGGGACTTAAAAAATCCCTGTAAGTCCCATCTAAACCAAACAGGAGGGACTTATTGGGACTTATTGTGGTGATTTGGGACTTATCAAATAAGACTCTCAGGGAGGAGCTTATTGGGACTTATCCCGGGCTGGACCTACCCCGCGTCGCTCCAGACTCGTTCCCCGCTCGCCGCCGCCCCGCCTCTCGCCCCGTCGCCGGCCCGCCTCTCGCCCCGCCTCTCGCCCCGTCGCTGTCCCGCCTCTCGCCCCGTCGCCGCCCGCCTCTCGCCCCGTCGTCGCCCCGTCGCCGCCCCGCCTCAGTTCGCTGCCCCGTCGCCGCCCCGCCTCGGTTCATTCTGCCTCGGTTCGTTGCAGCGGTGCCTCCAATCGCCGGACAGGCCCTCTCCTGAGCCTCGTTACAGCGGTGCAACGTGGACTTATAAGTCCTTGTAAACAAACAGGTAGGGACTCGGGACTTATAAGTCCCTGTAAACAAACAGGTAGGGACTTATGACTTATAAGTTGGGACTTAAAAAAGTCCTAGGACTTATGAAACAAACAGGGCCTTAAAATGCTGGGCAACTCATTTATACTGCTTGTAGCGACCCAGTAAAACTTTAAACAGGTAGCCACACCATATCGTTAAACAGGTAGCCTGTTATGACCGGCCAGGTCTATGGCTGCAGGAGGCCCACCGGGCAAACTTAGCCCTCAAGTTATCTTAGTTTTATTTCATATCATGGTTATATATATGACTTGTAAGACTATTTTCAGAATTAAGCAATAAGACTATTTCTATTGCCCGGCTCCCAGAGGAGTCGGAACCCTAAAACCCTAGCCGCCTCCTGTCTCCGCCGCCGCCCCACGCGCAAGGACAGCGCCATGCCGCCGGCCGCCGCGCTCGAGCCCTCGCCCCTCTCCCTCCTTCCCCTACAGCCTCCGGCCAAGACCGGGCAGAACCCTAGCTCCTAACACCTTGGTATCAGGTACCCGGGTTTCGACCATGTCTTCACCGCCTCCAAACCCGCCACCACCACCGCCGCCGCTGCCTAACGCTTCCCCCACCGCCGCTGCCACCGACTCCACCAACGCCGCCGCTTCATCACCGGGCGCCACAGCCTCCCTATCGGTGCCGATCTCCCCCGCACCCGGCACCACGCTGGGCCAGGGCCAGCCGCAACCCCCCATCCAGCAACCACCGTGATCGCCTCCCCCAGCGCCGCAGCAGTTCACACCGGAGGCCATGGCCGGCGTGCTCAACGACCTGGTCGTCGCGGTCCAGGGCATCCGCCTCTACTTGGCGAGCCCATACGGGCCGCCCCCACCGCTCCATCCGGCCGCACCCGTGGGCCAGCAGCCGCTGCCGTGGTACTCAGTACCGGCGGCCATCACCGGAGGCTACCCGGCGCTTCCCCCACCGGTGGCTTCAACGTCGCCTTGGCCACAGTGGCCGATGCCGTTCACGGCGCCAACCGCGCTGCCCGCCGCCACCCAGGGACCACAGTGGCCGACCTGGGCCGCGCCGTCCGCGTCGTCCCCCACCGCGCCGTCCCTCCCGGCGGCAACGGTGCAGGTTCCACCACCGCCCCCGCCCAGCCCTAGCCTGGGCCGGTCCTCGCCGAGCGGACTTCCGATCCAGGAGGTCTGCTTCCCTTCGTCACCGTCGCCACTTCCCGGCTGGCTCCACGGGCCGCCATCGGCTTACACGGAGGCCCGGCCGCCGTCAGGTTTCCAGTTGCAGCCCAAGGTGTCGGGCGCCACAAGGAACTACGCCGGCCCTTCCACCCTGGACCGAGCTCCGTCATCAGCCCTCCGTACCGCCGAGGCAGTGGGCCAGGGCGCGCCACACCAGCAGCCGCCTCGGTTCGCCAAGATTGACTTCGCCACGTACGACGGTTCGGACGACCCGCTTAACTGGCTCAACCAGTGTGACCAGTTCTTCCGCGGACAGCGCACGCCAGCGTCAGAGCGCACTTGGCTGGCTTCCTACCATCTCCGCGGGGCCGCCCAGACATGGTACTATGCCCTCGAGCAGGACGAGGGTGGCATGCCACCGTGGGATCGTTTTCGCGAGCTGTGTCTTCTTCGGTTTGGACCACCGGTACGCGGGAGCCGCTTGGCCGAGTTGGGCCGCCTGCCTTTCACCTCCACGGTGCAGGATTTCACCGACCGCTTCCGGGCACTGGCATGCCACGCGCCCGGTGTGACGGCCTTACAGCGGGCGGAGCTCTTCGTCGGCGGCCTTCCCGACCACATCCGCGTGGACGTCGAGATGAAGGGGCCCCAAGACCTTCAGACAGCCATGTACTATGCTCGGGCGTTCGAGCAACGCGCCCAGGCTTTGACGCGGCCATCCGCGCCACGTGGGGGCCGCCAAACCCCTCGGCCGCCTCCGACAGCACCGGCATCTTCCACCACCGCCCCAGCAGCTACCCCGGCACCAACGCGGCCGTTCAGGCGCCTTACTCAGGCGGAGCAGCTGGAACACAGGCGCTTGGGCCTGTGCTTCAACTGCGATGTGCCCTATGCACCGGGCCATGTCTGCCCGCGCCTCTTCTACTTGGAGACGACAGACGAGACCGAGGATGACACCCCGGAGGATGGCCTCGGCGCCCCAGCCCTTACGGAGCCCGCAACGACACCCGCGCCCGCCCTGGCTACCGCCCTTGTGGTGTCACTTCATGCGCTGGCCGGCATCCGTGATGAACGGACGATGCTCTTACCGGTCATGATCCATGGCAAGCGCCTGGTGGCCCTCCTAGACACAGGTTCCATGCATAATTTCCTGCCGGAGGCCACCATGCAGCGCCTTGCACTACAGCCGACCGGCGGGGAGCAGTTGCGGGTCACTGTCGCTAATGGCGACCATCTACGCTGCCACGGGCTCGCCCGCGACGTGCCTATCACTATCGGCGACGAGCACTTCACCATCACCTGCGCTGGCATCGACTTGGGTTGCTTCGACTTCATCCTCGGCGTCGACTTCTTGCGCACGTTGGGACTTCGGCGCGCTGACGATGACCTTCTAGTGTTTGGGTCGCCGCATTCAGTGGGACGACATTGGGGGTGTCGCGCCCGCACCACCTCTTCAGCTGGCCGCGACCACCGCCAAGGCCGAGCATTCGCTCTTGGACGACCTCCTGCAGCAGCACCAGGATCTCTATGAAGAGCCGCAGGGCCTGCCGCTGGCCCGGATCTACAACCACCGTATTCACCTCCTCCCGGGATCGGCCCCTGTGGCCGTACGGCCTTACCGGTATCCTCAACTACATAAGGACGAGTTGGAGTGGCAGTGTGCACTCATACTTGCCACCGGCATCATCCGCATCTCCATGTCACCATTCACAGCGTCGGTCCTCCTCGTTCGCAAGTCGGATGGCACATGGCGTTTCTGCATTGACTACCGCGCCCTTAATGCTCTCACATTGAAGGACAAGTTTCCTATTCCGGTGGTTGATGAGCTTCTCGACGAGCTGCACGGGGCACACTTCTTCACCAAGTTGGATCTTCGGTCCGGGTATCATCAGGTGCGCATGCACCCGGATGACATCGCCAAGACGACGTTTCGGACTCACCATGGCCACTTTGAGTTCTTGGTGATGCCCTTTGGCCTCTCCAACGCGCCGGCGACCTTTCAGGCTTTGATGAATGATGTCCTCCGACCCTACTTGCGTCGGTTTGTGCTTGTTTTCTTTGATGACATTCTTATCTACAATGCCTCTTGGGCAGAGCACCTCCAGCATGTGGCTATCGTCTTCAACGAGCTTTGGGCGCATCATCTTCATCTTAAGAGCTCGAAGTGCTCGTTCGGGACGCCTTCTATCGCTTACCTCGGCCACGTCATCTTGGCCGAGGGAGTAGCCATGGACGCCGACAAGGTGGCGGCCGTTGCCGCCTGGCCGATTCCGCAGTCTCCGCGGGCTCTTCGCGGGTTCCTGGGCCTTGTGGGGTACTACCGGAAGTTCATCCGGGAATTTGGCCTCATCGCGGCCCCGCTCATGCGTCTTCTCCGTCGCGACGCCTTCTCTTGGGATGAGGAGGCCACTACATCGTTTGAGGCCCTCAAGGGGGCCCTCACGACGGGACCCGTCCTGCAGATGCCGGATTTCGACCTCCCATTCACCATCGACTGCGACGCCTCCGGTGCGGGGTTCGGTGCGGTCCTTCATCAGGGCAATGGTCCCCTCACTTTGTTCAGCCGCCCCTTTGCCGCACGATATCTTAAGCTGGCGGCTTATGAGCGCGAGCTCATTGGGTTGGTGCAGGCAGTGCGCCATTGGCGGCCCTATCTTTGGGGTCGTTCCTTCCGGATCTGCATGGACCATTACAGCCTCAAGTTCATGCTGGATCAGAGGCTCTCGACGGTACCCCAACACCAGTGGATCAGTAAACTCTTTGGGTTTGACTTCACAGTCGAGTACCGGTCGGGTCGTCTTAACACCGTCGCCGACGCCCTGTCTCGGCGTGACGTCGATGTGGACGATGGTGCGACGGAGGGGGCGGCCTTCTGCATCATCACCGGGCCCTCCTTCGCCCTCTACACCGACATCCGACGGGCGACCGCTGCCGCGGCCGACTCCCTCCTCCTGCAGCAGCAGCTGGCGACGGGAGAGCTGGAGGAGCCGTGGCGCCTCGCCGATGGCCTGCTCCTCCATGGGCGCAGGGTCTTCGTTCCGGCGCACGACGATCTTCGTCAGCAGGTGCTGCGCCTCGCCCACTCGGCGGGCCATGAGGGGGTGCAGAAGACACTCCATCGTCTCCGCGCCGACTTCTACATTCCCGGTGATCGTGCCCTGGTCCGTGATTGGGTACGGTCTTGTGTGACGTGCCAGTGCAACAAAACGGAGACTCTACGGCCGGCTGGCATGCTTCAGCCCTTGGAGGTGCCATCCCAGGTTTGGGCGTGTTGGGGAACATAGTAATTTCAAAAAAATTCCTACGCACACGCAAGATCATGTTGATGTATAGCAACGAGAGGGGAGAGTGTTGTCCACGTACCCTCGTAGACCGAAAGCGGAAGCGTTAGAACAACGCGGTTGATGTAGTCGTACGTCTTCACGGCCCGACCGATCAAGCACCGAAACTACGACACCTCTGAGTTCTAGCACACGTTCAGCTCGATGACGTCCCTCGAACTCCGATCCAGCCGATCTTTGAGGGAGAGTTCCATCAGCACGACGGTGTGGTGACGATGCTGATGTTCTACCGACGCGGGACTTCGCCTAAGCACCGCTACGATATTATCGAGGTGGATTATGGTGGAGGGGGGCACCGCACACGGCTAAGAGATCCAAGGAATCAATTGTTGTGTCTAAAGGTGCCCCCTGCCCCCGTATATAAAGGAGTGGAGGAGGGGGAGAGGGCCGGGCCCTATGGCGCGTCCTGGAGGAGTCCTACTCCCACCGGGAGTAGGATTCCTCCCCTTCCATGTAGTAGGAGTAGGAGACAAGGAAGGGGGAGAGGGAAGAGAAGGAAGGAGGGGGCCGCCCCTCCCCCTAGTACAATTCGGACTAGTCATTGGGGGAGGGGGCGCGGCCTGCCTCTCTCTCTCCCCTAAAGCCCAATAAGGCCCACATACTTCTTCCCCCGTATTCCCGTAACTCCCCGGTACTCCGAAAAATACCCGAACCACTCGGAACCTTTCCGATGTCCGAATATAGTCGTCCAATATATCGATCTTTACGTCTCGACCATTTCGAGACTCCTCGTCATGTCCCCGATCTCATACGGGACTCCGAACTCCTTCGGTACATCAAAACTCATAAACTCATAATAAAACTGTCATCGAAACCTTAAGCGTGCGGACCCTACGGGTTCGAGAACTATGTAGACATGACTGAAACACGTTTCCGGTCAATAACCAATAGCGGAACCTGGATGCTCATATTGGCTCCTACATATTCTACGAAGATCTTTATCGGTCAAACCGCATAACAACATACGTTGTTCCCTTTGTCATCGGTATGTTACTTGCCTGAGATTCGATCGTCGGTATCTCAATACCTAGTTCAATCTCGTTACCGGCAAGTCTCTTTACTCGTTATGTAATGCATTATTCGGTAACTAACTCATTAGCTACATTGCTTGCAAGGCTTATAGTGATGTGCATTACCGAGAGGGCCTAGAGATACCTCTCCGACAATCGGAGTGACAAAACCTAATCTCAAAATACGCCAACTCAACATGTACCTTTGGAGACACCTGTAGAGCTCCTTTATAATCACCCAGTTACGTTGTGACGTTTGGTAGCACACAAAGTGTTCCTCCGGTAAACGGGAGTTTCATAATCTCATAGTTGTAGGAACATGTATAAGTCATGAAGACAGCAATAGCAACATACTAAACGATCAAGTGCTAAGCTAACGGAATGGGTCATGTCAATCACATCATTCTACTAATGATGTGATCCCGTTAATCAAATAACAACTCATGTCTATGGTTAGGAAACATAACCATCTTTGATTAATGAGCTAGTCTAGTAGAGGCATACTAGTGACAATATGTTTGTCTATGTATTCACACATGTATCATGTTTCCGGTTAATACAATTCTAGCATGAATAATAAATATTTATCATGATATAAGAAAATAAATAATAAATTTATTATTGCCTCTAGGGCATATTTCCTTCAGGGCGGACATCTCCATGGACTTCATCGAGGGCCTTCCCAAGGTGGGCGGCAAGTCCGTCATTCTCACGGTGGTCGACCGCTTCTCCAAGTATGCTCACTTCATCGTGCTTGGCCATCCCTATACAGCGGCGTCTGTCGCGCGGGCCTTCTTTGATGGCATTGTCCGTCTCCACGGGTTCCCTTCTTCGACCTCTTCCGGCTGGCGGGCGTGAAGCTCCGCCTGAGCACCGCCTTCCACCCTCAGACGGACGGACAGTCTGTGATCGTTAACAAGGTTATTGCCATGTATTTGCGTTGTGTTATAGGTGATCGACCTCGCGCATGGGTGGACTGGCTCTCGTGGGCGGAGTACTGCTACAACACCTCTTATCACTCCGCCCTCCGTGCTACGCCCTTTGAGGTGGTGTATGGCCGGCCACCCCCGCCGATCCTTCCGGTTGATCCGGCCTTGGCACGCACCGAGGCAGCTGGTGCTCTTCTGAGGAGCCGTGATGAGATGCTCGCGGAAGTCCGGCAACGGCTCCTACAGGCCCAGCAGTTGGCCAAACATTACTATGATGGCCACCATCGCGAGGCGGAGTTCGCGGTGGGTGATTGGGTCTGGCTGCGTCTACTTCATCGCTCTACGCAGTCCTTGGACCCACGCGCGAGGAGGAAGCTCGGTCCTCGCTATGCCGGTCCCTTTGCTATCCTGGAACGCATTGGGAAGGTGGCTTACCGTCTTCAGCTTCCGGCAGGCGCGCGGATCCATGATTTCTTCCATGTCGGGCTGCTCAAGCCATTCTGCGGCGAGCCACCCGCGGCACCACCGGCACTTCCACCGATCACGGACGGGCGTCTCCTTCCTGAGCCGGAGAAGGCGTTGAAGGCTCAGCTGCGACGCGGCTCCTGGTACGTGTTGATTCAGTGGACTGGACTGCCAGAGGAGGACGCTACTTGGGAGCAGCGCGAGGAGTTCCGCCAGCACTACCCCGACTTTCAGCTCGAGGACGAGCTGTTTGCGCAGGCGGGGAGAGATGTTATGACCGGCCAGGTCTGGCCGCAGGAGGCCCACCGGGCAAACTTAGCCCTCAAGTTATCTTAGTTTTATTTCATATCGTGGTTATATATACGACTTGTAAGACTATTTTCAGAATTAAGCAATAAGACTATTTCTATTGCCCGGCTCCCAGAGGAGCCGGAACCCTAAAACCCTAGCCGCCTCCTGTCTCCGCCGCCGCCCCACGCGCAAGGACGGCACCACGCCGCCGGCCGCCGCGCTCGAGCCCTCGCCCCTCTCCCTTTATATATACGACTTGTAAGACTATTTTCAGAATTAAGCAATAAGACTATTTCTATTGCCCGGCTCCCCCCAGAGGAGCCGGAACCCTAAAACCCTAGCCGCCTCCTGTCTCCGCCGCCGCCCCACGCGCAAGGACGGCACCACGCCGCCGGCCGCCGCGCTCGAGCCCTCGCCCCTCTCCCTCCCCCCCCCCCCCCCCCCCCCCTACAGCCTCCGACCAAGACCGGGCAGAACCCTAGCTCCTAACATAGCCACACCATATCGTTGCTGCTACAACTGCAACACAGGCATAATTTTGGGAAACAATGGCAACTACAAATTCTGAACGCGACCTGAAAACATGTGGATTTTTCCACCATAGCTACCGAATCAACAACAACACGGCTTCGTCTGTATTTGTTCATCACGAATATTATTGTCCCGTGGGCGAGCATCAGTCAACCACATTGCATTCCAGGAACTATGTTATTTCATCAACTTAGCAGCAAAAGCACACACGTGAAATAACATCAGGATGTCAGTAGAGATAGATTTTGCATCTGATAGTAGGGTACTTTTACAAGCCAAAAGGCCAAAACAATAATCAGCCAGGGTACTTCCACATCTCAGAATCACATTACTCTTCCCCAATAGAGGACTCAAGAAAGAGTGCAACATAAATAGTAGTAAAACTAGCTTCCAGACCATCATGGCCTCATTCTACCTTCTCAGTTCACCGCAAAATTATGCAGAAGTGCACAACTAATAAGTAAAGTACCAAACCCTTAGCAGCTCAAAGTAAACATGTCGATGCGAAATACCACCAGCATGAAAAACAAAAACTACTCATGCCTCAGCTCGAGAAGCCCTCCAGGCCCTGGCACGCCTCAACACACAGAAGGGATCCTCCACTGACAAGTCAATGGCGTTCTGAAAGCTCCAGCTAGGGGAGGCGGGGCAAATGTAAATGACATCACTGCCAGTGCCTCCGCCTGATGGCGCATCGCCTTCACTAACGGAAACTGACACGGGACCTCCCTCCATTACCACATCATGGCTGCCGGTGCTTCCACCTGATGAAAAATTGCCCTCACCAGCAGAACCTGAGACAGGGCCTCCCTCCACCACCACATCATCACTGCCACTACTTCCACCTGATGGCGCATTGCCCTCGCCAACAGAACATGACATCCGGCCTGCCTCCGATACCACATCATCACTGTCTCTACAAACCATTCCCAGCGTCTTAAGCACCTTCCCATTCTTCAAGATGTAACCGAGGAACAGCAACTCACAGTCCAGGCCCTGGAGTCCGTGGAGGACGAGTGTCTTCAGATGTGATTCGAGGCAATCACAAGAGCTCTGAGACTCCCAGAACTCAGCAGAATGTACACCATCAGGTGAAGTGGATTGAATGGACTGAAATTGAGCAAAAAGAAACAATGTCAGCGTTTAGCATATCAAACTTCAAATTACACCAAAATACAATTACAAGTGCAAAGAACAGATATCTACAACATCAATCTGGACCATATAGCAATTAACTAGTACTGGAATAAGCTGGTATTCATATTATCATCTTGAATCACCATCGATAGACAAGTATAGGGAAGGTATCAAAATGCCATATTATCGATAAACAAGTATAGGGAGGACATCAATATGCCATATTATCGCTAAACAAGTATAGGGAAGATAACAAGTGCTAGAACGAATATCGTATCTGAGTAATGCTACACACACGGGGACTTTACCGGGGCTTCACGGGGGATAATTAAAGATTAATGGCTGTGATTTAGTTCAGTAGGACGGGCCCCACCAGTTAAATTCAGGGAGGGGGGGGGGGGGGTTAAATTAGGCCACATTCTTCAGCCCGTGAAGTTCGTTGAAACATCCCCGTGAATCTAGTATCATCGTATCTACAGTATCAATCTGTAATACTCCCTCTGTTCATTCATATAAGATGTTTTGGCAGTTCAAATTGAACTGCCAAAAACATCTTATATGAATGAACAGAGGTATAGTAGTATATAGCAATGGGCAACTAGCACTTGAATAAGCTGATATCCATATTATCGTCTTGAATGGCAATTGATAAACAAGTGCAGAGATGAACAGATATCGATATGGCATACCATGATGTGAAGTGTCTCGAGGCGAGGAAAGCATCTGAGCAGGGTGTGCAGCATCTTGACCTCCATGTCGTGCGAAAGTCGCACCTTGACAGCTAATATCTTCAAACTTGGCAGCATGGCGCTAGCTCTCACACTCATCCCAGCCTGCCATTGAGGCAAATTATAAAAAAAATGAGAAATTTGTTTGGTTGCACAGTCACGTAATGAATGCCAAGTGCAGATGACAGAAGTTACAATAAGCAGTTACCCTGATGACAATGCCACCAATCTCGAGAGCGTGGAGTTCAAGGTCCAAGTAGCCGAGCACCTCCAGCCTAGGGGCGTGGACAATCTTGACGGGCCTCCGGTCGAAATGCTTTGGAAGAGCAGGCGCTCCAGGCAGGGGGCATCCTCGACAATGATTTCATCGAAGCTGCATCCCCATTCCATCACGACGCGGAGGCTGCTGGACTTGATGCGGAGGCGTGAACGGCTAATGTACGCGATGGCAAAGGAGAGGATTTTCAGCTTGGGGCAGTGCGCGAGCAAGGCATCGACTTCTCTGTCCTCGATGATGGAGTGGAAAAGGCCGAGCTCTTCGAGGTTGGGGAAGGCGGGCGGAGGGTGGTGGTGTCTGGGAAGCGCCAGCGCCAGACGCCGATGTAGAGGCGGGTGAGGGAGGCACAGCTGAGGATGTTGTCGGGGAGCGGCATGTCGAGCGGCCAGGGGCGGTTGAAGAGGATGAGGTCCTGGATCTTCTTGGCGGCGAGGCTGGCGATCAGCTGCTCGAGCGCGTACTCCTGCCGGTGGAAGGAGGTGCGGATGAAGCGCACGGCACGGACGGGGCCGGGGTGAGCGGCCACGCAGCGAGAGACGGCGCGCACGGCGTGGAAATCGCGGGGCCCGTCGGCGGCCCTGAGGTGGGCGTCGTCGACGAGGAGCGGGGTCGCCGCCCACACGCAGCGCCAGCGGGTGGAGAGTACCATGGTGCGCGCGGCTTCCTTGGTGGGGAGGCGGGAGATGATGTTGCAGAGCAGGTCGTCCGGGAGGCGGCTGATGTGGTCCTGGCCGTCACCATCCTGCACGGCGGGCCGGTCGGCGCGACGGCGGCGGCGGCGGTGTCCTCGGAGTCGGAGGAGGTGAGGGAGAAGTGGTCGTCGTCGGAGTCGGAGGAGTCGTCGGCGTCGGGCGCGGGGAGGAAGGGCGCGGGGAGGAGGGAGATGATTTGGGAGACGATGCCGTCCATGCGGTCCTGCGCGGACGGGCCCTCCAGTGCCATGTTGTTGAAGTACTCCTCGATTTGGGCGTAGTTGACAAATACTTCTCCCTCTCCTCCCCCTGCGGCGGCGTCCATGGCGGCGGCGGCCGGCTAGGGTTTTGTCGGCGGGCGGGTGGGAGAGACCTCACCTCCGCGAGGGGAGCAGGCTGAACAAATGGGGACTGGTGTGTGGTGTGGGATGCCGTGGACCGTGTGGACTGGCTGTACGGGGCTCTTTGGTCTGACTAGTGTTGTGAACTTGTGGACCAAAATGTAAATTTCAAAGTTCAAAGAGATAAATTCAGCTGTGAACAGTTGTTGGCGGTGTCCCGACCGGCCGCTCACCACGTCGGTTCTCGGTCCTCTGGGCCGGGCCAAGGACCCCTTTGCCAGTTCCGTCTAGGCCACTTCAGCGAGTCCATCACATAAAAACTCCATAAGACTTGCATGCAAGACAAGAATCTGGAATCATGGAGAACTCTGCCTCACCGTACGTAGCCGGGAGAACTCTGCCTCATCGCACGTAGCCGACTAGGATTTGTACCCCTAAGGGTCCTCGGTATGTTATATAAGCCAGGGTCTTGGTGGTCGAAAGTGATTGGTACACCCGACCACTTATTGTCCGAAGTCATTGTGCTTTCAATGGTACACATCTCTCGAAGAGCACTCTTTCGTTGATTTCTTGGTGAGTGTGTTTCATAGATCATATGTACGTCTTTGGCCTCGAACGTGTATTGTTCTTTTGTACGGTCGATTTGTACACCACGAACCCTTCCATTATTGGGGTTATTGGGGAAGTCCCAGCCTCCTTTTGCCACTTGCCTGACAACCCGACGGTTCCTACTTTTTTGGGTGGCTGGTTTATCTGATGAGGCAGAGTGGATCGCACACGGGTGGTCGAGTATCGTATCCAGCAGTGATTTGACTCCAATGCCGACTACCCGGCTCTTCTTCTATGGAAGCTGCTCGTCGGGTGTATCAATATTGTTGTTCTTGGAACGGCGGTTGCAAAAACCATGCCTGCCTTCTACTTCGGGTAACCCCGGGCTGGGGTCTCCAGCAATATTGGTTGGCTAAGCAGGCGTCCTCTATGGCGTAATAGTTTGTCATTAGGTCGGAGAGTGTGGTGAATGTGCTCGGATGATGACAGCAGATCTCTCTAGTCTCTACTGACCCCTTCGTCGGAAACATTGAGACGAAATGCAGCTAGGGATTCAGTGTTGCTGCAATCTAGGTTCTCGTTCTTCTTTTAAAAAGAGTGTTCAGAATTGTCAGACGGATTGTCTTTTCTTTTGGGTGACTAGCGCTAGGTCCCATATGTCAATCAGTCAAGTGCTATCTGGACAATATTCGGCATGGCTGGTGGGTGGGAGCGAAATTTTGGCTCCGATCAGACATCGGCGCCATGGATTGATCTAACATCAATCCTAGGTCTTTCGACTAGGCCGGATATGCCTGCTTTTGCTACTTGTGAGTTGCGTTGGGATTTCCTCAAAGAGGAGAGGATGATGCAGTACAGTAGAGATACGCATTTCCCTCAGTTAAGAACCAAGGTTATCAATCCAGTAGGAGAACCACACAGAACCTCGTTAGCAGAACCTACACACACAAAAGCAAATACTTGCACCAACACAAACAATAGGGTTGTCAATCCCCTTGACGGTTATTTGCAAGGATTAAATCTTGTAGTGATAGATAGATAAATTAAGATACAAAACAAAATAAAGGAAATAAAATTGCAGCAAGGTATTTTTGTATTTTTATATATAATAAAAGTACACCCCAGGGGCCATAGTTTTCACTAGAGGCTTCTTTCTCAAGCACACAACATACGGTGGGTAAACAGATTACTGTTGGGCAATTGATAAAAAAACGCATAGTTATGACGATATTCAAGGCAATGATCATGTATATAGGCATCATGTCCGAGACAAGTAGACCGACTCCTGGCTGCATCTACTACTATTACTCCACCCATCGACTGATATCCAGCATGCATATAGGGTATTAAGTGAATAAAAACATAGTAACACCTTAAGCAAGAAAACATGATGTAGACAAAGTAAATCTAAGCAATATGAATAAACCCCATCGTTTCCCCCTTAATAGCAATAATACAAATCCATGTCTTGTCCCCTACTTTGTCACTGGGATATAGAGCACCGCAAGATTGAACCCTTTGAAAGCACCTCTCCCATTGCAAGATAAATCAATCTAGTTGGCCAAACCAAACAGATAGATCGGAGAGAAATACAAAGCTACAATAATCATGCATAAATAAGTTCAGAGAAGACTCAAATGTTTCTCATGAATGTTCAGATCATAAACCCACAATTCATCGGATCCAAAAAAACACACCGCAAAACAAGATTATATCTGATGGAACTCCGAGAAGATCGAGGAGAACATGGTATTGAAGATCAAAGAGAGAGAAGAAGTCATCCTAGCTATGGACCCATAGGTCTATGGTAAACTACTCATGCATCATTGGAAGGGCGGTAAGGTTGAGGTAGATGCCCTCCGTGATCGATTTTCCCTCCGGCAGAGTACCGGAAAAAACCTTCAGATGTGATCGCAGAAGAACAAAGACGTGTGGCATCAGAAAAACTGTTTTGGGTGGCTCTCTAGTATATTGGGAATATCTGAGAATTTATAGAAGTGAAATTGGGTCAAGAGGTGCCACAAGGGGCCCACAAGCCTGGGGCACCCCCTTGGGGCGCGCTTAGCAAGCTTGTCGCTCCCTCGTGGCTCTTCTAGTCTTCTCCTGAACCTTCTAGGGTCTCTCTTCTCTAGAAAAAAATCGTCAAAAAGTTTCGTAGGCTTTGGACTCCGTTTGGTACTGATTTTCTGAAAAGCCAAAAACAAGCAAAAAAAAGGCAACTAACATTGGGCACTAAGTTAATAGGTTAGTCCAAAAAATGATATATAATTGCATATAAAACATCCAAGATTGATACTATAATAGTATGGAACAATAAAAATTATAGATACATTAGAGATGTATCAATCGTCCCCAAGCTTAATTCCTGCTCGTCCTCGAGTAGGTAAATGATAAAAACGGAATTTTTGATGTGGAATGCTACCTAACATGTTCATCATGTAATCTTTCTTTTATGGTATGAATATTAAGATCTGAATGATTCAAATCAATAGTCTATAATTTGATATAAAGACATCAATACTCAAGCATACAAACAAACAATCATGTCTTTTAAAATAAAAATGCTAAAGAACGTTATCCCTACAAAATCATATAGTCTTGTCATGCTCCATCTTCTTAACACACAGTATTTATCATGCGCAACCCCGATGACAAGCCGAGCAATGGTTCATACTTTTTAACGCGCCTCAGCTTTTTCAACCCCCGCGCAATACATGAGCACAAGCCATGGATATAGCACTATGGATGGAATAGAATGCGGTAGTAGAGATTAATAAGGGGAAGTCAAAAAGAAAGATAGTCTCACATCGACGTGGCTAATCAATGGGCTATGGAGATGTCCATCAATTGATGTCAATGCGAGGAGTAGGGATTAATTGGCATTACAACGGATGCACTAACAACTATAAGTGTATGAAAACTCAAATTGGAAACTAAGTGTGTGTGCATCCAATTTGCTTACTCATGAAGACCTCAGGCATTTGAGAAAGCCCATCATTGAAATATACAATCCAAGTTCAATAATGAAAAATTTCCCACTAGTATATGAAAGTGAGAACATAGGAGACTTGTTGGGAAATGTTGCATGAAAATAAAAACAAAAATTCTACGCACACGCAATGATCTATCCATGGGGATGCATAGCAACGAGGGGGGGAGTGTGTCTACATACCCTTGTAGACCGTAAGCGGAAGCATTTAACAACGCGGTTGATGTAGTCGAACTTTCTTCGCGATCCAACCAATCGAGTACCGAACGTACGGCACCTCCGCGTTCAGCACACGTTCAGCTCGGTGACATCCTCCGCCTTCTTGATCCAGCAAGACAGAGAGGTAGTGGATGAGTTCTAGCAGCACGATGGCCTGGTGATGGTGATGGTGAAGTGATCTTCACAGGGCTTCGCCTAAGCACTACAAAAATATGACTGGGGGTGTAAACGATGGAGGGGGGCGCCGCACATGGCTAGGCAATTGTCTGGGGCGTGCTAGGCGCTGTCGGTGTCAAAACCGGCGGATCTCGGGTAGGGGGTCCCGATCTGTGCGTCTTAGGCTGATGGTAACAGGAGGCAAGGGACACAATGTTTACCCAGGTTCGGGCCCTCTCGATGGAGGTAAAACCCTACTTCCTGCTTGATTGATATTGATGATATGAGTAGTACAAGAGTTGATCTACCACGAGATCGTAGAGGCTAAATCCTAGAAGCTAGCCTATGATGATTATGATTGTGATCGTCCCTCTAAGGACCAAACTCTCCGGTTTATATAGACACCGGAGAGGGCTAGGGTTTACATGGAGTCGGTTACAAAGAAGGAAATATAATATCCGGATCGCCAAGCTTGTCTTCCACGCAAAGGAGAGTCCCATCCAGACACGGGACGGAGTCTTGAGTCTTGTATCTTCACGCTCTAACAGTCCGGACAAAGTATATAGTCCGGCTGTCCGGATACCCCCTAATCCAGGACTCCCTCAGTAGCCCCTGAACCAGGCTTCAATGACGATGAGTCCAGCGTGCAGTTTTGTCTTCGGCATTGCAAGGCGGGTTCCATCTCCGAATACTCCAAAGTATTTATCGAACACTTAGACCATGTCCGGATCTGTAAGATGATCTTCACATACCACCGTAGGGGGCATAGCATAAATCTGATCTGCTGGCAATCTTTGTACGTCGTGCCCTTGTATCGTGGCCCGGCCCAACACGAACCGGTTTTTCTTAGCCCACCTCGACACACGTTGCGAGGCGGTTTTATTGGAACGCCCTACCAAAGCAGAGATCGTGTTCCCCTTATTACGGGATCTTCCATCAATACGGGCGTGTGCCACCCCATGACGACTGTGGGTATGACTCCGTATTTTTAGATAAGTCTCAAGCGGTCATGCTGACGACTCTTGATATTCACCCCCTTTATAAAGGGGACAAGGCCTATACCTCTTTTCCACCACCCTTGCGCCCTTTCGCATCTCGAGTTCTAACACCCGAGACCCAAACTCAAACACCCCAGATCCTCCAGTATATCCGGATCCAACCTTCAAGGCCGGTGGGTGGCTTCCTCAATCAAAGAGGAGGACAATGCGAGGCTTAGGGAGGTCGGATATCTGACTGCCGACATCCAGCACAGGCTTCCTCCTCCAGGGCAGGTCATCCCTACTCCCGAGCCTAATGAGAGCGTCGTATTTGTTCCTCACTTCCTCCGCGGCTTGGGCCTCACCCTTGATCCCTTTGTGAGGGGGCTCATGTTCTATTACGGGTTAGATTTTCACGATCTAGCTCTGGACGCTATCCTCCATATCTCATCGTTCATCATTGTGTGTGAGGCTTTTCTCCACGTCAGTCCACACTTCGGCTTATGGCTTAAGACCTTCAATGTGAAGCCGAAGATGATCGAGGGGCGACATGCGGAGTGCGGAGGTGCCATAATAAGCAGGAACACCGATGCCCCATGGCCAGAGGGTTCTTTCCCAGAGGTATCCGATTTATGGCAGCGGAGGTGGTTTTACGTCACGGCTCCCAGAGGCACAAAGTGGGTGGCTTCCCCCGACTTCCGCTTGGGCCCTCCGTCACAACTGGCGTCATGGACCAACGTAGGACGGGATTGGGGGTCTGCTAGCGATGTACCAACACTGCAGAGCCGTATCCGGGAGCTTCTTGAAAGGGACATTAACCTTGTCAGCATAATTCAGGTAATGCTAATCCGACGGATGTTGCCGTGCAAACGCCGGCCTCTCCGGATGTGGGAGTTCAATCCAGAGGGTCCGCGGACTATTCAGCACTTCTTCGGCCTGAAGCTCGAAGGGATCTGTAAATTATTCTCCGGACCACAAGTAAAGTGTCCGGACACCGCCGAGGATGCGGTCCTAAGCTACAATCGCCTAGATACCCAAGTAAGTAACCCCGAAACCGGACACTTCGTTTATATTTAGCATAATCATCATTCTAAAAATCCTCAGTGGCCAGGAATGGCTCAGCAAGGCGGAGAGAATCAGGTGTCCGGCGCCACTTCCCGAAGGCTCACCTAGTCCTACCATAGCTAAGATGCTTGGCCGGGTGATTAGCAAAATGCCCTCAGGGAAAGACGAAGGGAAGAACAGAGAAGCCGAACTTCACACACTATGCATCCGAACCGGGGGAATTGCTACCTCCCCTAAGGAGGATAGTTGGGGAGGGGAGTCTAAAGCCTTCTCCCCACGCGGGAAGAAGAGGGCCGCCTCCGAAGACTTGGAGACGGAGGTGCCCAAGCAAGGGAAGAAAACGTCACTAGGGGGCCCTGCCCCGGAGGGCGCCCTTACCGCGTCATGCCCGTCGACGGGCCAGCCCTCGACCGAGCTGTGAGTTAATCATTAATTCGTAGGTACTGCATCTCTGCAAGAACAATAACCAGGATTCATTTTTTGCAGTCCGGCTAGCAGCTCTTCTCGATAGAGTTCGTCTTTGGGGGACCTCCCTCCGGAGATGATGGAGAGTGAGACCCCACCAACCTCTCCACCTCACGAGGCAGGTGACCCTGAGGTGTTGTCACGGAGGAGTCCGGATCTGCCGAAGCCAGAAGCTACTCCTTTGGTCGCCCTGAGCCCGGAGCGGTCGGCTCCCACGGGGGGCGATGAGAAGGGTCCGGCACAGGTCGATGTCCGGCCGGACATACTGATGGGCCTTCTGGAACGAGTTGCACTCTCGGAGGAGCACCGCTCATTAATGAGCATGGTGCTCAAGAAGATTTCATCCGCCACAAGCGGTTTGAATGAAGCATTTACGAGCCTGCTCAGAGTCTTCGAGGTATGTAATAAGAAATACATAATTTCTTGGCTGTGAGGCACACGCTAGGTGTGCTCCATATGGATAGTAGCCCCGGAGACTCTGGTTGCCCGCCCTAGGCGGCAAATGGAGGATCATATTGTGTAAGTAATGAATGCGCTGTATATATGCGCGGGTGTCTAAGGATCCGGCAGCCGACCAGTCCGTTGAAGTTGCCGAACTAAGGAGGCAGATTGGAGCTATTGATGCCGATATCACGCTGGTGAATGAGTGGCTGAACGAGTCACAAGGTATGTGCTCTGCTTTCCTAAATATGTTTTATAGGAAAATTTGAGAGGGGCATGATATTAATGCGATATGTTTGGACTGCAGACGGTGCTGCTGTCGTGGAAGCCCTGAGGGCGGAACTTGCCCAGGCCAAGGAACAAGCTCGGGCTAGCAGTGCGGCTGCCCTAAAGGCGGCCAAAGAGTTGAGAGCCGAATATGCTGCTCATCGCCGAAGCAAGGACAAGATAGCCGAAATGGATGTGGAGTTGAAAAATGTCGCCGACCGGTACGAGCTCCTTAAAAAGGAGAATCAGGTTAATTCGCTTGACCTGAACAAGGTGCTTAATGGAGCCAAGGAGATGCAGACCGAAGTCAGGGATGTGCGGGAGGAGCTTCGACGAGCCGGGAAAATCACGACTGGGAGCCCCTACTTATTGCGGGTGAAGTTTTTGGATCCGAAGTATGCTCCCCTGGATCGACGCTGGAGTCCTATAGACGCGTATGCGGACTTGGCGAAGAGTACAGCTGACGCGGCCAAGTTTTTCGAGGATCAAGGTGATAAAGAAGTGGAGAAGCTGTTCTGGTCTCAATTTAATGCTCCCGCGCGCCCATTGCCGTTGAGTGAGAAAATGGCTGTTGTGGCTGAGCTTCATAGGCTGTCCGGGGTTGCAATGCGGTCTGTAATAGACCATCTTTGGCCGAAGGGTCCTAAGCCGAACAGTTATTTTGGTTTGGTGCAACAATTCCTCGGTGTCATATCTCGGTTCGACACCATGAGAAGGTCGACGTGCATAGAGGGTGCACGAATGGCTCTTGCCCGTGTTAAAGCATATTGGACAGATATGGAGGCCGGCATTGTTGCGACCCAGAATCCGGCGGGAGGCCAGGATCCAGCCGAGCACTACTTGGAGCAGGTAACAGAAGGTGCCCGCTTAATAGAGGCGCAGTGCTCGAAGAATGTCTTGTTCGAGTGACAAATTGATTCATTGTAAAAACAATGTTATTTTGATTACAAGGCTATATTTATACTTTTTGCCCGAAAGTATTATCGTGTCTCCTGTGTGGCCGTTTTTATGTATATGTGTAATCTGAAAGTTAGCAGTCGTTGGCTTTAGCCCCCACGCATACAATGCGGGGGTGTTCGCGAAAAATATGCGTAATCACAATTGATCCAACGTCTTGGTCCATTAGGGAGGTGATCGCACGTCGAACTAGGCAACCAGACTATATAGCTGTAACACTTTCGCTTAGCCATGGGAGTTTAACGGTGGGGCTACTATGTAGCCCCTGGTACCTTCGCGTGCATCCCAATACGGGCGCGTGTGTACATGACCGGGAAACGGTCCTTTGTTAATGCGGAGGAATCCTAAAGATTCTGGTAAGTCTTCGAGTGGTTGAACAGTCTCTCGCTGTATCATGACAGTCAGTTTTCGGCTTTCTCTACTGAGGTGCTCATCCGGAATAACCAGGGCACAATCGCAGTAGTTCTCCTTTGGCCGCCTTAGCCGATAAGAACAGAACATAAGGTGGCAAACCCAGGAGCCGGGCAAACCCAACATTTGACCAAAGACATGATTCGGAGCTGATACATATAAGGCCAAACTCATGACGCCAAACACTCCCAAAGGTATTCAGACTTTGCAACATAAAATGGGCTGAAGAATGCCCTTTCTTTATGAACCCTGTAGTTCCAGATATGTGCATTAATCTATCGTGGCGAAATTCCAATAACGACAGTAACCTCTGTGGGTATAGTACCCATGGGATGTGAAAACAACAACAGACAATAAAAAGGTTTACACAGGTGAGGGAGTCCTGGATTAAGGGGTATCCGGATAGCCGGACTGTGTACATCGTCCGGACTATTGAAGCGTGAAGATACAAGACTCAAGACTTCGGCCCGTGTCCGGATGGAACTCTCCTTTGCGTGGAAGGCAAGCTTGGCGATCCGGATATTGTGTTTCCTTCCTTATAACCGACTCCATGTAAACCCTAGCCCTCTCCGGTGTCTATATAAACCGGAGAGGTTGGTCCTTAGAAGGCCGATCACAATTACAATCATACCATCATAGGCTAGCTCTTAGGGTTTAGCCTCTACGATCTCGTGGTAGATCTACTCTTGTACTACTCATATCTTCAATATTAATCCAGCAGGAAGTAGGGTTTTACCTCCATCGAGAGGGCCCGAACCTGGGTAAACATTGTGTCCCTTGCTTCCTGTTACCATCATCCTAGACACATAGGTCGGGACCCCCTACCCGAGATCCGCCGGTTTTGACACCGACATTGGTTCTTTCATTGAGAGTTCCTCTGTGTTGTTGCCACAGGGCTTGATGGCACCTTCAATCATCAACAACATGGTCCAGGGGGAGATTTTTCTCCCCAGACAGATCTTCATGTTCAGCGGCTTCGCACTGCGGGCCAATTCGCTTGGCCATCTAGAGCAGATCAACAGCTACGCCCCTGGCCACCAGGTCAGGTTCAGAAACTTGAGCTACACGACAGATATTCGCGGAGACTTGATCTTCGACGGATTTGGGCCTGCGCTAGGAGCACTGAACAGTTACGATGGGCACGGCTTAGGGAGAAAAGCAACGCATGGTCGTCGTCGGCGCCGCTCCAAGCCTCGCCACAGCAATACCGACCCCGAAGAAGAAAGCAATCCGGATGGTGCCGAAGAGGAATACAACCCTGACCAGCCTGCCTTCAAGGAGGCCGAATAGGAGGATGAGCAGGTCAGCCCAGACGAACAGGCGACTGAGGGATACCCAGAGGAGGACAACTATATGCCCCCTCCGAAGACGAGATTAGCCTCGGCGACAACGAGTTCGGCGTGCCTGAGGATCCCGTGGAGCAGGAGCGCTTCAAGCGCCGGCTTATTGCCACTGCGAGGAGCCTAAAGAAGCAGCAGCAACAACTCCAGGCCGATCAAGACCTGCTCACAGATAGATGGACTGAAGTCCTGGCAGCCGAGGATAATACAGACTCGAGCGCCAAACGGATGATCGGCCACCCCGTGGCCGGGATAAAACGGGATATCAGCCCGAATACCAGCCCGCGCCCCCACGCCAATACACTACGGCCCGGGGCAACACGCAAGACCTGCAAGATATTCTGGAGAACAAAGCAGGACAGCCAAGATCGATCTACGGACCACGGGGGCGCGCCCCAGCGCGCGACGATGACCGTCACGACGGATACATCATCAACAAGTCCGGCCGGGCCGAACACAGCAACCCAAACCAATTCGAACTGCGTAGCCACATAGCTCGGCACAGAGGCGCCGCACACCCCCTCTGCTTCATTGAAGAAGTGATGGATCATGAATTTCCAGAAGGGTTCAAACCCGTAAACATCGACTCATACGATGGCACAACAGACCCCGCAATATGGATCGAAGATTTCCTTCTCCACATTCACATAGCCCGCGGAGACGATCTACACGCCATCAAGTATCTTCCCCTTAAGCTCAAAGGACCAGCCCGGCACTGGCTAAACAGCCTGCCAGCAAATTCCATTGGTAGTTGGGAAAACCCGGAAGACGCATTCCTCGACAACTTCCAGGGCACATATGTGCGACCACCGAACGCTGATGACCTGAGCCACATTACTCAACAGCCCGGAGAGTCAGCCAGGAAATTCTGGACTCGGTTCCTAACTAAAAAGAACCAAATAGTCGACTGTCCGGACGCTGAAGCCCTGGCGGCTTTTAAGCATAATATCCGTGACGAGTGGCTTGCTCGACACCTCGGCCAAGAAAAACCCAAGTCCATGGCAGCTCTCACAACACTAATGACCCGCTTTTGCGCGGGCGAGGACAGCTGGTTGGCTCGCAGCGGCACCACGCCACATTCCCGCACTTCGGATGTCCGCGACAATAACGGCAAGCCTCGACGCAACAGACATAAACGACGGAACAATGGTGACAACACTGAAGACACGATAGTAAATGCCGGATTCAGCGGATCCAAGTCCGGTCAACGGAAGAAGCCGTTCAAAAGAAACAATCAGGGATCGTCCAGTCTGGACCGTATACTGGAGCGCTCGTGCCAAATTCATGGCACCCCTGACAAGCCAACCAACCACACCAACAAAGACTACTTGGTATTCAAACAGGCCGGCAAAATAAACGCCGAAAAAAAGGACAAGGGGCTGCACAGCGACGATGATGAGGAGCCTCGGCGTCCGAACACGGGGGGATAGAAGAAATTTCCCCCAGGTGAAAATGGTCAACATGATCTACGCCACTCACATCCCCAAGCGGGAACGGAAGCGAGCACTACGGGACGTCTACACGATGGAGCCAGTCGCCCCCAAGTTTAACCCATGGTCAGCTTGTCCGATCACCTTTGATCGTAGGGATCATCCTACTAGCATCCGTCACGGCGGCTCAGCCGCATTGGTCTTAGACCCAATCATCGACGGATTTCACCTCATGCGAGTCCTTATGGACGGCGGTAGCAGCCTAAACCTGCTTTATCAGGACACAGTGCGCAAAATGGTCATCGACCCCTCAAGGATCAAGCCCACCAAAACCACCTTTAAAGGTGTAATTCCTGGAGTAGAGGCCCGCTGTACGGGCTCCATAACATTGGAAGTGGTCTTCGGATCTCCGGACAACTTCCGAAGCGAAGAGTTAATCTTCGACATCATCCCTTTCCGTAGTGGTTACCACGCACTGCTCGGACGAACCGCATTCGCTAGATTCAATGCGGTATCACACTATGCATACCTCAAGATCAAGATGCCAGGCCCGCGCGGGGTCATAACAGTCAACGGAAACATGGACCGCTCTCTCCGTACAGAAGAGCATACTGCAGCCCTCGCGGCAGAAGTACAATGCGGCCTCCTCCGGCCAACCACCAATCCGGCGACGACAACCTCAAGCACCGTCAAGCGAGTCCGGAGCACCCCGCAGCAGAATCATCAGGCACACCAAGAGCGTGATTAGCAGTCCGGCCTCCGCTCAAACCCCATTAAAGCAGCATTCGTGCCACGCGTACACAATTACACACTCAAAATACCATGGGCACAGGCGGAGGCGCATTAGTGACTCAGTCAACAGTGCAGTATCACCGCAACATACCTTCATAATCTTTCCCTTTTACCTTTCAGGACATTGCTTTAGTGCAACCTCTTCAGAAGGGCCGGATTGTCGAACCTATACAGGGGTGAAAACCAAGCAGGCAACAGGCGTTGCGCACAGAAGGAAATACCCAGGTGGAATCTATTTACGATCGTTATACCTATTTTATCTATCTATACGCGGCCTGCCCCTGGATAGGACATGTCAAATAGTCCTACTTATCTCCGCTTAATGCATCCATTGTAAACATACGCTTAAACGTATTATTCACCAATGGGAGATCATATATAGCGTCAGCTTATTATTCTTATTTGAGCATTTTTCTCACAAATGTTTATTTGATATTGCATCCGTACACCTTGGTACGTTCAGTTTGCCAGGGGCTTCTTATGGCGCCCCATAACACGACAAGACAAGTCCGAACACTTTCAACAGTGCGGCACCCCGAACTTATAGCACTATATGCATCAGCTCCGAATCATGTCTTGGGTCTACAGTTGGGTTAGCCCTGTTTTGGTACCTTACGTTCTGTTATATCGGCTAAGGTAGCGCAGGGAGAACTACTGCGATTGTGTCCTGGTTCTTCCGGACGAGCACCTCAGTAGAGAAAGCCGAAAACTGATCGGCATGATGTGGCGAGAGCTGGTCGCTGTTTGAGAGGTCTTAAAATCCTTAAAGATTCTTCTGCTTTAGGCGATAAATCAGCTTCGCCCGATATAGGCGTATATAGTGCCCCAATTCGGCCTTCCGGATTCTAGGGGCTTCGCCGAAATTTAAAATTGTAGACTTCTATGGCTAAGTGAAAGTTATAAAGCCGCATAGTCCGATTGCCTTGTTCGCTGCGCCGGACACCTCCTTAAGGGACCAAACATTTGGATAAAGAGTGTCCAGGTTTTCCACGAACACCGCAGTACTAGTTACGTGGGGGCGGAAGCCGACGACTGGCCTACTTTCAGAATTCTATAAACAGCTGCACAGAAGGTAATATTTTAAATCAAACAGTGCTACATAGCACAAGTAACTTCGTCTTTAAATTACAACAACGACAGAGGTACATTCAGTCAAAGATCTTGTCCTTGGTACATTCATCGACCACGAGACGAGCGCCCTTCATAACGCCATCATAGTACATCTCGGGATGGCGATGCGCCTTGCCCTCCGGCGGCCCATCCTTCACCAGCTTCTCCGCATCCAGCTTGCCCCAATGCACCTTTGCGCGGGCAAAGGCCCAGCGGGCACCCTCAATGCAAACGGATCGCTTGATCACTTCAAGCCGCGGACAGGCATTCACCACCCGCTTGATCAGGCCGAAGTAGCTAGTGGGCAGGGGCTCACCAGGCCACATCCGGACTATGAAATCTTTCATAACCACTTCGGCCGCCCTGTGGAGTTCGACCAACTGCTTCAGTTGGTCACTCAGAGGCATTGGGTGTTCGGCCCCAGCATACTGGGACTAGAACAGCTTCTCCGTTGAGCTCCCCTCCTGGGCACGGTAGAACTCCGCGGCATCTGATATGCTACGTGGTAGATCCGTGAATGCCCCTGGAGAGCTCCAAATTCAGGTAAGTAAAAGAAACGCCTCCTCCACATGTTTGCTTTGCATAAAGAATTTCTTACCCGTCGCTATCTTTTTGGCCTCCTGGATTTCCTACTGTGCCTTCTCGGCTTCGGCCTTGGCGTCTCTCATACTCACGAGGGCCTTCGCAAGCTCGGCCTCTTTCATCTTCAGATCAAAATGCTCCACGGACTCGAACTTCTTGCCGAGGTCCCGGAGCTCTTGCTGTACCTCGCCCACTCTAGCACTTTGCTTTTCGCGCTCCTTGCATTCCAAGGCCGCCTTGTCTTCGGCCTCGGACAGCGCTTTCTTCAGGGACGCCACTTCGGCGGTGGCCCCTAGTACACAGTCACGACGCTTTGGCATTAGACTAACCAATTTTGTCTATCCTTAAATACATAAGAGCGGGGAATCACTTACCCTTGTTCTCTTCGAGCTGCCTCTTCGTGAGGTCGAGCTCTCCCTACGCCTGCTCCAGGTCCCGCTTTAGTTCGGCAACCTTGGCTATGCGTGCAGCAGCGGCAAGCAGCACAGCCTGCTTATTCACATGAATGTTTATTATTAGACTCCTGCGGATTATAATTGACCCTCTATTTGGCTTTTCCTTCCGAACACCAAACATAGTATCATGGGCTACTACCTATCGGGTGGTAATTTCATACATTTTTATTACTTACCTCAAAGCCCGTCAGGAGGCTGGTACACGCTTCGGTCAGTCCGCTCTTGGCGGACAGAACCTTCTGAATCACCGCACCCATAAGAGTACAGTGCTCGTCATCCATGGAAGTGCCGAGAAGTGCTTCCAGTAGACTATCCAACGCCTCTGGCGTGACGGAAGTCATCAGCACGAACGACTCGCCCTCCCTAGCGAGGGGCCGCCTGCCCGCATCCGGAGCCATTGAAGGCTCCGGCACAGTATCCGGATGAGAGCCCGGCTTGCTGCGGCTCTCATCGGTACGATCCGCGGGGATCTTGAACCCCGCGTGTCCGACATCTGGAATCCCACCTTGGGGCGTCTCCAGAATCACCTCCCCCCGCTCTGGGAGCCTTTGGGACAACACCTTAGTGTCACCCATGGGCTGAGGAGTAGTGGCCGTCGGGAGCGAATTCATCTCCGAGGTGAGCCCTGGCCGGACTGCATATATGTTCGGCGTTATAAAACCAAAAACTATGAAGTAAAGTCAAGATAGAGTGCGGATACTTACGATCGCGCCAGGGGCTTCCCCCTGGGCAGCCACCCCTCCTCGTTGTGAGCGGTCGTGGCAGAGTAGTCCGGAAGGGACACCTTTCCCTTCTTGGACGCCCCAGCCTCCCCCTCCGAGGCGACTTTCCTCTTTTTCTCCTCCCCAGTGCAGGGAGGTAGAGTTTCTTCTTGCTTCCTCCCGCCTCCACGGGAGGAATCTGTCTCGTCGTCATCGGACGACGTGGGTATGACGGCCTTGCGCCGGGGGCCTTTTCCGGCCCCTGGTCCGCCTCCCCAGGCCCCTCATCCTTTCCGGATGGGGTGTCTTCTTCTTCTTCTTCCTCCCCTTCGTGGGAGGAGTGTGCCTAGTCGTCTTCGGACGAGGCTTCTGGCACAACCTTACGCCGGAGACCCTTTCGGATCACCGGGGCCTTCTTTTCGGCCTTCTTCTCCGGCACCTTGTAGGGCGCCGGGACTAGCATCTCCATCAAGAGAGCATCAATAGGGCCTTCTGGCAGCGGAGCCGGACAGTCAATCTGCTCCTCTGTCCCCACATAATCCTGAGCAAATATGCACAGTTACTTAAGACTCCCCCATGAATATATTGGGAAGAATCGAATCCGGTGGTAGTCTGAGAACTCACCTGACTAGGAGGCCGCGCAGCGTGAATCCCGCGGTCCTCGAATGTGGGAGGAGGTACTTTAGAGGCCTTGGACAACACCTTCCATGCGCCTTTATGCGTCATGTCATAGAGCCTCTGAAGCGTCTGGTGTTCGGATGGGTCGAACTCCCACATGTTAAATGCCCGCCTTTGGCACGGGAGAATCCGGCGAACGAGCATGACCTGGATCACGTTGACAAGCTTGATGTTCTTGTCCTTCATGCTCTTGATGCAGGTCTAGAGTCCGGTCAGCTCTGTAGATTCACCCCAGGGCAGGCCCTTCCTTTCCCAGGAGGTGAGCCGCATGGGGGCTCCGGAACGAAACTCGGGGGCCGCCGCCCGGGTTGCGTCGCGCGGCTCGGTGATGTAGAACCACCCTGACTGCCACCACTTCACGGTTTCCGCAAAGGAGCCATCAAGCCAGGTGACGTTAGGCATCTTGCCCACCATGGCTCCTCCGCACTCCGCTTGCTGGCCGCTCACAATCTTCGGCTTCACACAGAAGGTTTGCAGCCACAAGCCGAAATGAGGCTTGATGCGGAGGAAGGCCTCGCATACGATGATGAACGCCGAGATGTTAAGGACGAAATTCGAGGCTAGATCATGGAAATCTAGCCCGTAGTAGAACATGAGCCCGCGGACGAAGGGATGAAGTGGGAATCCCAGTCCATGGACGAAGTGGGCGACAAACACGACCCTCTCATGGGGTCCTGAGGTCGGAATGACCTGCCCTACGTCCGATAGCCGGTGCGCTATGTCTGCGGCCAAGTATCCGGCCGCCCGAAGATTTGCGATATGTTTCTCCTTGACGGTGGAAGCCACCCACTTGCCTCCTGCTCCGGACATGTTTAGTTGTGCGGAGAAGACTTGGGCTTGGGCGCTAGAGCTCGAGGGGGCAAGAGTGGACAAGGGAGAAAGAAGGCGTGGGTAAAAATGGGGAAATCTTATCCCTTTATAGAGGCGACGAAAGTGGTGCGCCTCCCCACTTTCCCGTTGGGAATCTCTTGCTTCCCAAGCGCCATGATTGATGGCGTGGTGGGATTACCCATACCCGTATTGATGAGAATCCCGTGATAAAGGGACACGATCTCTGCTTTGACAAGACGTGTCAAAGAAACCGCCTCGCAATATGCGCTGTGGCTGGTTGTGGGGAAACGGTTCGAATAATAATCCGACCATAATGACATGTCCCGTTGTCTAAAAGAGTTGTCAGCAGATTGCATTTGTGAAATATCATTCTCTCTACAGCGGTATGTGAAGATCATTTTGTGGATCCGGACACGATTCAAGTGTTCGATAATTACTTTGGAGTATTCGGAGAAGGAACCCGCCCTGCAATGCCGGAGACAAGACTACGTGCCGGACTCATCGTCATTGAAGCCTGGTTCAGGGGCTACTGAGGGAGTCCTGGATTAGGGGGTATCCGGACAGCTGGACTGTGTACATCGTCCGGACTATTGAAGCGTGAAGATACAAGACTCAAGACTTTGGCCCGTGTCCTGATGGAACTCTCCTTTGCGTGGAAGGCAAGCTTGGCGATCCGAATATTGTGTTTCCTTCCTTGTAACCGACTCCATGTAAACCCTAGCCTTCTCCGGTGTCTATATAAACCGGAGAGGTTGGTCCTTAGAAGGCCGATCACAATTACAATCACACCATCATAGGCTAGCTCTTAGGGTTTAGCCTCTACGATCTCATGGTAGATCTGCTCTTGTACTACTCATATCTTCAATATTAATCAAGCAGGAAGTAGGGTTTTACCTCCATCGAGAGGGCCCGAACCTGGGTAAACATTGTGTCCCTTGCTTCCTGTTACCATCAGCCTAGACGCACAGGTCGGGACCCCCTACCCGAGATCAGCCGGTTTTGACACCGACAACAGGGGCTTAATCTAAAGAGAAACCTGTGAGCGGGGCCCTGCTGCACGTCTGCGCCTTTGTCTCTGTTGTGCCGTTTCCTGGAAGGGTATCACACGAATTGTGTCTATAAAAAGGAAAACTCGTGTAGAAGAGTATAACATAAGCGTGCGGTGGATAGTAAAAGTGTAAAATGTTGGCCTGCTAATAAGGTCAAGTCAAGAGCGGGGCTGTATTAAATATCTAAAGCCCATGGTGTCCTCTATGGGATTACATATATGGCGCCCCAACTCAGGTTTTTCTGGACTGCCGGACTCGTCTAACCGAGTCTGTGGTCTTAATGACCAGCCATGCTTTCTGGTATTGGAGGCCGCTTAGAATCCGGCCGATGGGGCCGTCACGTATTCCTCCGCGCGTGAAGAGCGCTCTGTGTTTCTGTTAACGGTGATGACGCCTCGTGGACCGGGCATCTTGAGTGTGAGGTAGGCATAATGCGGTACTGCGTTGAAGCGGGTAAAGGCCGTTCTCCCAAGCAATGCGTGATAGCCGCTCTGGAAGGGTGTGATGGTGAAGAGTAGTTCTTCGCTTCTGGAGTTGCCTGGGGAGCCGAATGTTACCTCCAATACGACGGAGCCCCTGCCATAGGCTTCAACGCCTGGTATCACCCCTTCAAAGGTGGTGTTGCTTTGGTTGATTCTGGATGAGTCTATCGCCATCCTGCGAACAGTGTCCTGGTATATTAAATTGAGACTACTGTCTCCTTCCATGAGGACGCGAGTAAGATGGTATCCGTCAATTATTGGGTCTAGCACCAAGGCATCTGATCCTCCGCGCCAAATACTAGTCACGCAGTCCGTGTGGTCAAAGGTGATCAGACAAGCCGACCAGTGGTTAGGTGTGGGTACGATGGGCTCTATAGCGTATGCGTCTCTGAGTGTGCATTCATGCCTTCTCGTGGATGTGTGAGTCGCGTGGATCATGTTTACTGTTTTTACCTCTGGTGGGAATTTTTTCTGTCCGCCAGTGTTCGGCTGGCGAGGTTCATCCTCGTCTTCACTTGGTGTTTCCCTTGCCTTGTGTTTGGTGTTTAATTTGCCGGCCTGATTGAAGACCTAGCATTCTCTGTGAGTGTGGTTTGCAGGTTTGTCGTGGGTGCCATGAATTTGGCACAGTCTGTCCAGGACTCTGTTCAGATCGGACGGTCCCTCTTTGCTGCCTTTAAATGGCTTCTTTTGCTAACCGGGTCAAGAGCCCCTGAATCCGGCGTTAACCATTGTGTTGTCCGGGCTCTCTTCCTTGTTTTGACGTTTGTTTTTATTGCGCCGTGGCTTCCCATTGCCATCCCTTATTTCTGGTGTGCTTGGGTCGCTGGTGCCTTTACGGGCCAACCAGCTATCTTCATGTTGAAATATGCCCTAGAGGCAATAACAAATTAATTATTATTATATTTCCTTGTTCATGATAATCGTTTATTATCCATGCTATAATTGTATTGATAGGAAACTCAGATACATGTGTGGGTACATAGACAAAACCATGTCCATAGTAAGCCTCTAGTTGACTAGCTCGTTGATCACTAGATGGTTACGGTTTCCTGACCATGGACATTGGATGTCGTTGATAACGGGATCACATCATTAGGAGAATGATGTGATGGACAAGACCCAATCCTAAGCCTAGCACAAAGATCGTGTAGTTCGTATGCTAAAGCTTTTCTAATGTCAAGTATCATTTCCTTAGACCATGAGAGTGTGCAACTCCCGAATACCGTAGGAATGCTTTGGGTGTACCAAACGTCACAACGTAACTGGGTGGCTATAAAGGTGCACTACGGGTATCTCCGAAAGTGTTTGTTGGGTTGGCACGAATCGAGACTGGGATTTGTCACTCCGTGTGACAGAGAGGTATCTCTGGGCCCACTCGGTAGGACATCATCATAATGTGCACAATGTGACCAAGGGGTTGATCACGGGATGCTGTGTTACGGAACGAGTAAAGAGACTTACCGGTAACGAGATTGAACAAGGTATCGGGATACCGACAATCGAATCTCGGGCAAGTACTATACCGCTAGACAAAGGTAATTGAATACGGGATTGATTGGATCCTCGACATCATGGTTCATCCGATGAGATCATCGTGGAACATGTGGGAGCCAACATGGGTATCCAGATCCCGCTGTTGGTTATTGGCTAGAGAGATGTCTCGGTCATGTCTACGTGTCTCCCGAACCCGTAGGGTCTACACACTTAAGGTTCGATGACGCTAGGGATATAGGGAATAAATGTACGTGGTTACTGAATGTTGTTCGGAGTCCCGGATGAGATCCCGGACGTCACGAGGAGTTCCGGAATGGTCCGGAGGTAAAGATTTATATATGGAAAGTTGTTGTTCGGGTTCCGGGAAAAGTTCAGGGTTTTCCGGTATTGTACTAGGAAGCTTCCAGAAGGTTCCAGAGGATTTCGGAGGGGTCCGGAGGTCCGGAAAATGTTCCACCACGTCCAATATAGCAGCATGGGCTGTAAGGGGGCGCCCTAGACTTAATGGGCCAGGGGCACCAGCCCCCCAAGGCCCATGCGCATGGGAGAGGGGAAACCCTAAGGGGGAGGGCCTCCACTTGACTTGGGAGGCACTCCTCCCCCCCTTGGCCGCCGCCCCCTCCTCAGATTGGATCTGAGGAGGCCGGCCCCCTCTCCCTTGCCTCTATATATATGTGAGGGGTGGGAGGGCAGCCGCACCCAAGTTCTGGCGCAGCCCTCCCCCTCTTCCAAGTACTCCTCCTCTCCCGCGGTGCTTGGCAAAGCCCTGCAGGATTGCCACGCTCCTCCACCACCACCACGCCGTCGTGCCGCTGCTGCATGGAGTCTTCCCCAATCTCTCCCTCTCTCCTTGCTGGATCAAGGCATGGGAGACGTCACCGGGCTGCACGTGTGTTGAACGCGGAGGTGCCGTCCGTTCGGCACTAGGATCATCGGTGATTTGGATCACGACTAGTACGACTCCATCAACCCCGTTCACTTGAACGCTTCCGCTTAGCGATCTACAAGGGTATGTAGATGCACTCTCCTTCCCCTCGTTGCTAGATTACTCCATAGATTGATCTTCGTGATGCGTAGAAAATTTTGAATTTCTACTACGTTCCCCAACACTTCGCCCGCGCAAAAGCGGGTCATAAGACTTGTTAAGGCTGCCATTGTCCTCGGCTTTTCTTGGCCGAGGTGTCTGGCGAGCCACTCGTCCCGGATGCTGTGTTTGAATGCCGCTAAGGCTTCAGCATCCGGACAATCGACAATTTGATTCTTCTTAGTGAGGAATATGTTCCAAAGCTTGCGGGCGGACTCTCTAGGCTGTTGGATTATGTGACGTAAATCGTCCGCATCCGGAGGCCGGACATAGGTCCCTTGAAAATTGTCCCTAAAAGCGTCCTCGAGTTCCTCCCAGCTTCCAATTGAATTTTCAGGGAGGCCTTTCAACCAGTGTCGAGCTGGCCCCTTCAACTTGAGGGGAAGGTATTTGATGGCGTGGAGGTCGTCCCACGAGCCATGTGTATGTGCAGGATAAAATCCTCGATCTAGACCCCTGGGTCTGTCGTTCCGTCGTATGCCTCTATGTTCATAGGTTTGAAACCTTGTGGAAATTCATGGTCCAGTACTTCTTCAGTGAAGCACAGGGGGTGAGCAGCCCCTCTGTGTCTGGACGTGTTGTGGCATGCCGTCGGCTGTTGTTGTGTCTGGTGTTGACTCCGAACTGGTATCTGATCAGTATGATCGTATTGGTGACCATAGTCCCGCGCCGGGGTGTGTCCTCTTGATCCGTAGATGGACCTAGCCGCGCCGGCTTTCTTATCCAGGAGCTCGCGTATATCATGCACGGCGTTGGTAGCTGCTCTGTTGCGGTTATGAAGTGGTTTGTCTGGCCTCCTGGCCGTGTTGTTCTTTGGTGGAACGGACTTGTCGTCGAATTCTGGCAGCAGCTTGCATTTTGGATAGCTCTTTGTATGGCGATCGTCGCCGTACTTTTCTTCGGTGTCTAGCACTTTATTCCATCTGCGATTGAGCATTTCCTGTGCGGCCTTTAGCCGTTGCTTCTGCTTCTTTAGATTTCTTGCAGTGGCCATAAGCCTTCTGTGGAGGTTATCTCGTTCCACGCGTGTTTCCGGGATGATGAATGCATCGTCATCCGGACTGTGTTCTTGTCCTGGGGCGGTTTGGTGAACTCATCCCTCAGGATCATTGTGATCGGGCGTCTGCTCCGAACTGTGTTCGGCGTGACCTGGCTCATCCTGCTCCATTGCTGGGTCCATATGGTCGTTGTTGCCTTCGGACTGGGGTGTCGATCTTTCTGGCGCTTTTGTCACTACTTTTACTGTTGCTGGACTTGGAGTGGCGTCTGCGCCATCGTTTTAGTTTTTGCCCGGGGGTTTTATCTTCCGGATTGTCGCCGTCGTCCTCCTTAGGCGTATCCACCATATAGATATTGTATGACGGGGTGGCCGTCCACCGCCCCGTGAGCGGTGGTTCCTGTTCTTCTCCTGCATCGTCGTCCATACCGTCGATGTCTTCAGAGTCGAAGTCTAGCACGTCGATTAAATCATCGACCGTGGCAATGAAGTGGGTGGTGGGTGGGCAACGAATTCCTTCGTCGCCCGCTTCCCACTCGAGCCGGACATAGTTCGGCTAAGAGTCTCCTTGCAAAGAGATAGACTTTAACGAGTTCAGCACGTCGCCAAAGGGCGAGTGCTGGAAGATATCCGCAGCGCTGAACTCCATTACAGGAGCCCAACCAGGTTCGGTGGGCTCAGGAGCGCGCGGACTCGAACCTACAGCCGGATACGAGTCCGGGGGTCCGGCTTCACAGGCTTCTTTAGGGGTGAGGCCTGTGTTCGGCTCTATTGCCGATGAGTGTGTGGCCTGCGGGGCGGGGTCCATCCACCCGTCCTTGGGCGATGCAGTCTGCTGTGGAGTTAGGTCTGGGGCTCCTGCAGGGGCAATATCCCAAGCGTTGTCCGACAGCAGGTCTAAGACGTGCTCATCGTGATTGTCCGACGCTCCTGGCGCAGGCCCTAGCCCGTCGAAGATCAAGTCTCCGTGGATATCGTCCGTGTAGTTTAGGTTTCCGAAGCTGACCTGGTGGCCAGGGGCGTAGCTGTCGATCTGCTCCAGATGGCCAAGCGAATCGGCCCGCAGTGCGAAGCCGCCGAACACGAAGATCTGTCCGGGGAGAAAAGTCTCACTGGACCGCGTTGTTGTTGATGATTGAAGGAGCCATCAGGCCTTGCAACGATGACACAGAGGAACTCTCGATGAAAGCACCAATGTCGGTGTCAAAACCGGCGGAGCTCGGCTAGGGGGTCCGATCTGGGCGTCTTAGGCTGATGGTAACAGGAGGCAAGGGACACAATGTTTATCCAGGTTCGGGCCCCCTCGATGGAGGTAAAACACTACTTCCTGCTTGATTGATATTGATGATATGAGTAGTACAAGAGTTGATCTACCACGAGATCGTAGAGGCTAAACCCTAGAAGCTAGCCTATGATGATTATGATTGTGATCGTCCCTCTAAGGACCAAACTCTCCGGTTTATATAGAGACCGTAGAGGGCTAGGGTTTACATGGAGTCGGTTACAAAGAAGGAAATATAATATTCGGATCGCCAAGCTTGTCTTCCACGCAAAGGAGAGTCCTATCCGGACACGGGACAGAGTCTTGAGTCTTGTATCTTCACGCTCTAACAGTCCGGACAAAGTATATAGTCCGGTTGTCCGGATACCCCCTAATCCAGGACTCCCTTAGGCGCCCCCTCCCACATATATATAGGTGGGAGGGAGAGGGGAGAGGCCAAGGGGCCGTGGGACTGGTGTGGGATGTCGTGGACCGTGTAGGTGTACTAGGTTCAACTTTAACCATAGCAATACTAGGTTCAACTTTAATTTGTTCAGGGGGTGTAGGTGTTCTAGTATAACTCTTATGAACCGTAGTTGAAGCTTTAGCATGATCCTTTATTCTAACATGGAAAGACGGTTTCTCAATATAAGCAGTAGGAACAATAGGATCAACATTATAAATATAGTTTCTTCTTCAACTTCAATAGGTTCTACTACTTTAACTTCAATGGGCGGATGATATTTAAACCACTTCTCCTTAGGGAGATCAACATGAGTAGCAAATGATTCACAGAAAGAAGCTACTATTCCAGAATCAAGTTCATATTGAGTGCTAAAATCACGAAAAGCATCGGTATCCATAAAAGATTTAACACAATCAAAGTTAAGGTTTATACTTGACTCCTTACCTTTATCGAGTTCCCAATCTTCAGAGTTGTGTTTGAAAGATCGAGGATGTCGCCTAGAGGGGGGGTGAATAGGCGCTTTAAAATAATTACGGTTTAGCCTTGAACAAATGCGGAATAAACCTAGCAGTTAATTTGTCAAGCACAAAACCTACAACAACTAGGCTCACCTATGTGCACCAACAACTTATGCTAAGCAAGATAAGCAACTATGTGATAGCAAGATATATGACAAAGAACAATATGGCTATCACAAAGTAAAGTGCATAAGTAAAGGGGCTCGGGTAAGAGATAACCGAGGCACGCAGAGACGACGATGTATCCCGAAGTTCACACCCTTGCGGATGCTAATCTCCGTTTAGAGCGGTGTGGAGGCACAATGCTCCCCAAGAAGCCACTAGGGCCACCGTAATCTCCTCACGCCCTCGCACAATGCAAGATGCCGTGATTCCACTAAGGGACCCTTGAGGGCGGTCACCGAACCCGTACAAATGGCAACCCTTGGGGGCGGTCACCGGTACCCGTCAAATTGCTCGGGGCGATCTCCACAACCTAATTGGAGACCCCGACGCTTGCCCAGAGCTTTACACCACAATGATTGAGCTCCGAACACCACCAACCGTCTAGGGCGACCAAGCACCCAAGAGGAACAAGCTCAAGGGCACCAAGCACCCAAGAATAATAAGCTTCTCAACTTGTAACTTCCACGTATCATGTGGAGAACTCAAACCGATGCACCAAATGCAATGATAAGGGCACACAGAGTGCCCAAGTCCTTCTCTCCCAAATCCCACCGAAGCAACTAATGTTAGGGAGGAAAATGAGAGGAAGAACAAGAAGGAGAACACCAAGAACTCCAAGATCTAGATCCAAGGGGTTCCCCTCACATAGAGGAGAAAGTGATTGGTGGAAACGTGGATCTAGATGTCCTCTCTTTTCCCCCTCAAAAACTAGCAAGAATCCATGGAGGGATTGAGAGATAGCAAGCTCGGAGAAGGTCAACAATGGGGGAAGAACACGAGCTCAAAGGATAAGGTTCATTGGGGAAGAAAACCTCCTTTTATAGGGCCTCCCGAATCCAACCGTTATGTGCTCAGGTCGTGCACAAGCGGTACTACCGCTTGGAGGAGCGGTACTACCGCTTAGCACGGTCAAAACAGCCCAAACGAGAGAGAAAACACGAGATTTTGGTCCGGGGCGGTACTACCGCTCAGGAGCAGCGGTAATACCGCTCTGGAGCGGTAGTAAAAAATACATCCGCTCTAGTCGCGGTAGTACCGCTGCAGTGTTTACCAAAACAGCCACAACTTTTGCAAACGGACTCCGAATTCAACGAAATCAAGTTTGTTGGAAAGCTAACAACATGGGCTAACACAATATTTATAGAAATATCAAGAATAAGCAAATGAGAAAAGTCCCATAAGAAAATGGTGAGAACCCTTCATCGGATAAGACCGGTAAAACCTCCAACACCGAAAACATCATAGAAGACGCATGCGAACTCCGTTTTCGATGAACTCAAGCTTGTCATCAAGATGATCATAAGCTCTAAGACTCACAAAGATAACCAAACAAGAACCAAGAAACATGATGCAAGGATGCAATGGTTTGAGCTCTCTACTAACGATACGATCAAGCTACCAACTTGAGAGCCCCCCTTGATAGTACGGCAAACGATCCTATAACTTGGTCTCCCAACTACCACCACAAGACCGGTAAAATAGAAAACCTATCAAGGGAAAACCTTTGCCTTGCACATGGTCCACTTGAGCTAGATGAAGACGATCTTGACTTCCTCAAGTTGGACCACCTTTCTTGATTGCGTTGGCTCGATGAAGACTAGATGATTGCTCCCCCATAGTTCACTATGGGTGAGCCACTCTTCGGCACATCTTCAAAAGTCCATTGACACCACAATGAATGGCAAGATTCAAGCACTTGATCTCTTCGTGATGCTCCACTTGAACTTGCACACGGCAATCTTGATGACGATCACCACTTGATGTCATCCTTTCCATGGGTTGTATGATATCTTCCTCTTGACGCAAACCCATGGATACGTACCTAACCCCACATACAACTCTCACATAGACCATGGGTTAGTACATAAAGTGTAATGGACAATGCTTATCATACCATGGGATCACTTGATCCCTCTTGGTACATCTTCTATGCTTTGTGAGTTGATCAACTTGATTCACTCTTGACTTAGTCTTGATCAACCTTGAATCTTTGCAACTCTCTTCATTTGGATGATGTCTTGAAGGTAAACATGAATGATCACACAACCTTCTTCTTCAAGACATGCTTGCAATAAGCTCAACACTCGCATGACCAATCTTTGGATAATTCCTTAATAGCACCTTGGTAAACTCAAAAACTCTTTGAAACCAACACATGGACTTCAAGAAAAGCCTATGGACAAATCCTTCAAATACAACTCAAGACAACCATTAGTCCATAGAGATTGTCATTAATTACCAAAACCAAACATGGGGGCACCGCATGTTTTTTCAATCTCCCCCATTTTGGTAATTGATGACAATCACTTTCAAGAGAGTTTATATAAGGAATTATGCATCACCATGCAATGCAACAACTAATAGTGCATGCGAATGATATGCAAATGCTAAGGAACAAAAACAAAGCAAGAAGAGATAACTCTCTAAACTTCTCCACAAAACTCTCTGAAACTTCTCCCCCATTGGCATCGATTGCCAAAATGGGCGAAAATCTAAGAAGGCCAATATAAATTGTGGTCCTCCATAAATTGTGTATTTCTCAACAAGAGAGTGGAATGCAATACACATACCCAACTGCCAATACTTGGAGGAAGACAAACTATATTGATGCCCAAAGATTGCAACAAAAAGATATGACACAAAGACATAACAAAGAGAGACACAAGCAATCAGAAGATATCAATTGAAGCAAGCAAACAACGGATATCAATTGAACCAACTAGACCAATGATCCTACATGCCACAAGAATAAATATATTATGAAAAGCGCAAAGGAGTGTTCTAAAGAAACTAGAGAAGCTCCCCATGATTTGTGCACACATAAGAATTTTTGTATTTGAATACAAAGTGCACAAAATAGGATCATAGCTCCCCCAAAATCAATAGAAACTCACATCCAATGCAAGTGAGCATATAGGAAACAAAGCCTAGCGCTTGCAACAAGCACATGGTTGAGCAACATGTAAAAGAGGCAACTTAAGAATAGGCTCAACCAAAATGATGTGTGTGAGTCATGGCGAAGCACTTGAGAAGACTAAGATTAGGATGAGCATTAAGCATCAACATAGTCTTGAAATAATGAGGCACACGGTGCAAGGCCTATCATTCCCACACACAACTGGCAAATGGGTTCACAAGCTTACTAATAAGCAAAATAGAACCTATGCTTGTGACAACCCGTGGTGAAGATAGACGAGGGGAGGCTCATCAAGACGAGGGATACCAATTAAGATGGCAAAAACCTCGTAAAGATAAGCAAGAGGAAAATAATCTTCACCACACAAGAGTGCAACAAGATGAAACGATAGAGGACACGCACTGAAGGCAAAAGCTTTCACGGAGCCACCAAAGAAATAACATAAGAAAGACAAGGTGGACGTGAAAGAAAAGATATCAACTAGAGATGTAATTTCTCTCAAGTGTATAAGGTTCTATGTAGACAAAATCATGATGATATATATATCTACAAAGAAGGATGTACACCCGAAATAGTTACAACACGAAGGAACAAGATATCCACAAGGAAGTCATAAATATACCAATAAGATATTTACTTGAAAGCATAGCACTTGGATAGATATGGTCTTATTGTATATAAATGAAGTCCAAACACACATCCATCAAAGGCATCACAACTAGCAACAAGAGATCATCGTTGGGATGCTTTGAGAAAGGAAACAAGTATCACAAGATATGAAATGAATATCATGCCAAGATGCAACCTACACAAGGTTGAATGCAAGAGGAGAAAGCATGAATAGATACTTGTTACCGAGATATCATTGGAAGGATGTAGTAGATACCAATTGAAGGTAGATAGTAGTTCATTGATCATCCTTGCTTGACTCCAATATGCACATGGTGACAACACCTTCCTTGTGAGTGAGCCGAGCATCCAATGCATCTCCAAATGTTCCTAGAAGAACAACACAAACTAAACGGTACCCAAACTCATCGGGACCAAATAGTTAGAAACACCAATACATAGGACAAACTCCACATAAATATGTGCATATAGATATGAAAATGAATTTCATGCACATCTCATCCAAATTGAGACTAGGTGGAGTTTCCCCTATATATTAAGTCAAAGAAAGAAAGCATGCCAAATGAAATACATGAAGTAAACATGCATGCTCAAGACTTTCAAAACCCGAAACCAAAAACAAAGAAATGCCAAGTGAAAAGGATACCAAATGGAGAAATCATCACTTGGAAGATATCATTAAAGATACATCAAGGAATGAGATATCCATTGATACACACTAAACTAAAGATGTCAAACTCTCAAAGAGAGGATGGTTCCAAACAAACCAGGCTCTCAACAAAGTTTCATGATGGCACAAAGTACCAAAAAGAAATGGCTTGCCTTCCACCAAAACACACTTGATAAGGATCACAAGAAGAGTGTTCTAAAGAAAATAGGATAGCTCCCCCACGAGTTGTGCATTATATAGGATTTGCATTTGAATACAAAATGCACAAGGTGGGATCACTACTTTCATTATATCTAGAAAACACTAGACAAGAACAAGAAATAAACAAGATCCACAAGTGGTAGGGAAGACACCGAGAGTTGACACAAACCTTGGCAAGAGAAAAGGCAAATAAAAACAAAAGCCAAAGTAAAGATGATCAACAAATTCTACCACACATAAGTGACTACCAATTGTCAAAAGACAAGAAGTATTTTGGAAATAATTCCCGGTGGTAGATAACAAGGACATCCAACATCATCTTCACAACAACACAAGCAAATTGCAACTTGTAGAGCTAACATGCCACCTAGGAACAAGATAATCTACAATATCAATTCTAGGTGACAATATCTCA
Source organism: Triticum aestivum (assembly GCF_018294505.1). Taxonomy (NCBI): domain Eukaryota; kingdom Viridiplantae; phylum Streptophyta; class Magnoliopsida; order Poales; family Poaceae; genus Triticum; species Triticum aestivum. The sequence goes on from NC_057810.1 coordinate 146,243,513, forward strand.
ATGTACACATTTTCTAGGCTTGTAATATGAACTTAGCATATTACTCCCCCATAATGTGATACCAATAAGAACTTAACAAGAGGCAATAAGAGGAACAAACAAGAGATAATTAATGGACTATTTAGAATTTGAATTTCTCATGAGAGATACACCACCTAGCGACTAGATAAACTTGTAATATCAAAAATAGATGGTATTCCTCATGTACACACATTTATAGGATTGTGAGGTGCACAAAGCACATCACTCCCTCAAAATGGGATGTTCCATTAATCTCTCACACGAGCCAACTAGGATACAAACAAGAAGCATAAAGGCTCAACGCACGACACACACGTTCATGGTGTGCAAACCAACACACACATACTTGATTGCTCAAGATAAGCAAGTTGGAATCACAACATATACAAACACATGCAAGGAACAAAACCAAAACATGCAAGGGGTCAAGTAACTTTCAATGTAAGCAATTTTAAGTACAAGTTACTGCAAGGAGGCACATTGGATATAAGATATAAACTTGATGATTCAATTGACTTGGCTTGAGACAATAAGAGTGATGAGGTCCCCTTAATTCTTCATAGTGTAGCCAAGTCTCCAATGCCCTCCAACAACACCTATTGATCAAGTTTGAGCTTGTTGGTCCCCAACCAAGTTGGGTCCTAAGAGGTTAGTCACAATAGATTTGGCTACCCAAATGGTTCTTTGCTTGACACCACTTTGAGTACCAACAAACTTGGCAAACACATTGCCAACCTTATCCTTACCAAGAGAATAGATATCATCAATAATAATTGGGTTGGATAAGTTACCACTAGTGCATGAAGAAGCGACGTGACCTTTCTCACGACATAAGTAGCAACGTCTACTCTTCACTTTCTTCTCACTTGATTTCTCAATTTGAGAAGCATTAACTTGAGTCTTCTTGGGAAGAGGCCTTTCTTTAACTTGATGTTGAGCATGAGATTGAACTTGTGCCCTCTTTCCTTGTTGCTTGACACTAATTTCCTTCTTCTTCAATGGGCAAGATCTAACATGATGCCCTTCTACTTTGCACTTGAAGCAAACAATCTTGGCCGAATTCTTGACTTGTTCTTGGCCCTTCTTTTTGTTCATCTTGGACTTCTTCTTCTTATTGGAGTTGAATCCAAGTCCACCTTTGTCATTGGGGGATTTTTGCACACTCAAGATATTGTTGAGTGTGGATTTCCCTTCATGACACTTTTCAAAGTCTTTCTTCAAAGAAGTGACTTGGGCCTTGAGCTCTTTGATTTCCTCTACATGGTTAGTCTCAACACAAGTACTAGAGGAAGTATAAGCTTCATCGTTAGAGCAACAAGGCAAGGAAAGCAATTCATCACAAGATGTACCAACATTGTGAGTAGATGAATTACAAAGACTAGCACATGGCAATATACTATTTTGACTAGAAGTAGTGCTAGTATCCACATGAGGCTCACTAGATGTTACCTTAGCAATCATGGCCTCATGAGCTATCTTTAGCACACTATGGGATACTAGAAGATCATCATGAGAGCTTGAGAGCTTTTCATGACTTTCTTTCAATTTCCCATAATTTCTAGATAGCACCTCAAGTTGAGCCCGTAGCTCAACATTCACCTTCAAAATGGATGCTTCACAAGTAATAGTATTAGTAGCACAAGCATCATCATTAACAACAAGAGGAGAAGGCAACTTGGCAAGCTCTTTTAAATAAGAAGCTTCAAGTTGGGCATGAGACTCGGTGAGTTTGATGAGCTCACCCTTGATGACCCTTGAGCCATTTTCGAGGTGCTCAAAATCCTCAAGGAGTCTAGCATGAGAAACTTCAAGCTTAGCATTTTTAGTTTTGAAATCGTTGGCCACCTCAAGAGCTCTATCATGAGATTCCCTCACTCTAGATAATTCTAGAGCAAAAGTCTCCTCAAGAGATTTGGAGGTGGTTTGTTCATGTTCAAGAGCTTGAGATAGCTCTGCGATCTCATTTGCGTAATCACGCCCATGAGCTTCCATTTTCTCAATGGTGACCTCATGCTCCTCTAGATGAGATTCCAACTCCTCAATGTATTTCTTGCCATCAATGGCAATGGACATTATTTCCATGAAGTTGGAACGAGCAATTTTATTTTTATGAAGAGCTTTAAAAATCATTTTCCCCTTAGTTTTTAAGGAGGCAACATTATCATTCTCTTCATCATTATCCTCATCATCATTAGCATCAACATCATCATCAAGAGACATATTGGGGTACAAAGTAGGAGATACCTTTGACGCCTTAGCCATAAGGCAAAAAGCAATGGATGATGGTGTAGGATCCCTTGAGGCACCATTAAACACCACATCTTGTTCCATGGAGTGTTGGATTTCCTCTACATTGTCAGCACAACAATTCGAGGAAATATATGCATTTTTATCATGGCAACAAGACATAGCAAGCATATCATCATGAGATTTAGCCAAGCAATTTCTACAAGATATGCAAGGACTATCAACACAAGCATGTGAAACATTTGGAGTGCTCGAAGTGTTAAAGCCCAAAGAAGGAGCATTGCAATAATATAGTGATGAATGATCATCCACAATAAGCATACTATCATCATTGCAATGACCAACACTACTCACCATATCATTATCTTGTGGCAAACCACATGTAGGTGAAGTAGAAGAAGTTGAGAAGACTATACGATCGGAGGTGGAGGGAGAACAATCATCCCCACAAATCTTGGACACACCATATTTATCTTGAAGCTTTGTCCACAACTCATGAGCATCTCGGAACGGCATGAGTTGAAATATAACTACATTGCTCAAAGCATCGAAAAGCACATTAGAAGCTTGAGCATTGAGATAAGAGTTTTTCTCATCCTCTAAAGATAATCTTTGGGGATCCTTTGGAGGAGAAAACCCCATATCTACAATTCGCTCTAAATTTGGGTCCATGACCCTAAAGAGATTAAGCATGCGAATTACGCAAACATCAAAATTTGTGCCATCGAAACTAAGAGTGTCAGAGAATCCTAATCCCCTAGCCGACATCTTTACTCTCTAGGCGGTTAAGACTAACACAGAGAGACGAGGCTCTGATACCAATTGAAAGATCGAGGATGTCGCCTAGAGGGGGGGTGAATAGGAGCTTTAAAATAATTACGGTTTAGGCTTGAACAAATGCGGAATAAACCTAGCGGTTAATTTGTCAAACACAAAACCTACAACAACTAGGCTCACCTATGTGCACCAACAACTTATGCTAAGCAAGATAAGCAACTATGTGATAGCAAGATATATGACAAAGAACAATATGGCTATCACAAAGTAAAGTGCATAAGTAAAGGGGCTCGGGTAAGAGATAACCGAGGCACGCAGAGACGACGATGTATCCCGAAGTTCACACCCTTGCGGATGCTAATCTCCGTTTGGAGCGGTGTGGAGGCATAATGCTCCCCAAGAAGCCACTAGGGCCACCGTAATCTCCTCACGCCCTCGCACAATGCAAGATGCCGTGATTCCACTAAGGGACCCTTGAGGGCGATCACCGAACCCGTACAAATGGCAACCCTTGGGGGTGGTCACCGGTACCCGTTAAATTGCTCGAGGCGATCTCCACAACCTAATTGGAGACCCCGACGCTTGCCCGGAGCTTTACACCACAATGATTGAGCTCCGAACACCACCAACCGTCTAGGGCGACCAAGCACCCAAGAGGAACAAGCTCAAGGGCACCAAGCACCCAAGAGTAATAAGCTTCTCAACTTGTAACTTCCACGTATCACGTGGAGAACTCAAACTGATGCACCAAATGCAATGGCAAGGGCACACGGAGTGCCCAAGTCCTTCTCTCCCAAATCCCACCGAAGCAACTAATGTTAGGGAGGAAAATGAGAGGAAGAACAAGAAGGAGAACACCAAGAACTCCAAGATCTAGATCCAAGGGGTACCCCTCACATAGAGGAGAAAGTGATTGGTGGAAACGTGGATCTAGATGTCCTCTCTTTTTCCCCTCAAAAACTAGCAAGAATCCATGGAGGGATTGAGAGATAGCAAGCTCGGAGAAGGTCAATAATGGGGGAAGAACACGAGCTCAAAGGATAAGGTTCATTGGGGAAGAAGACCCCCTTTTATAGGGCCTCCCGAATCCAACCGTTATGTGCTCAGGTCGTGCACAAGCGGTACTACCGCTTGGAGGAGCGGTACTACCGCTTAGCACGGTCAAAACATCCCAAACGAGAGAGAAAACACGAGATTGTGGTCCGGGGCGGTACTACCGCTTAGGAGACACGGTAGTACTGCTCTGGAGCGGTAGTAAAGAATTACATCCGCTCTAGTCGTGGTAGTACCGCTGCAGCGTTTACCAAAACAGCCACAACTTTTGCAAACGGACTCCGAATTCAACGAAACCAAGTTTGTTGGAAAGCTAACGACATGGGCTAACACAATATTTATAGAAATATCAAGAATAATTAAATGATAAAATTCCCATAAGAAAATGGTGAGAACCCTTCATCGGATAAGACCGGTAAAACCTCCAACACCGAAAACATCATAGAAGACGCATGCGAACTCCGTTTTCGATGAACTCAAGCTTGTCATCAAGATGACCATAAGCTCTAAGACTCACAAAAATAACCAAACAAGAACCAAGAAACATGATGCAAGGATGCAATGGTTTGAGCTCTCTACTAACGATACGATCAAGCTACCAACTTGAGAGCTCCCCTTGATAGTACGGCAAATGATCCTATAACTCGGTCTCCCAACTACCACCACAAGACCGGTAAAATAGAAAACCTATCAAGGGAAAACCTTTGCCTTGCACATGGTCCACTTAAGCTAGATGAAGACGATCTTGACTCCCTCAAGTTGGACCACCTTTCTTGATTGCGTTGGCTCGATGAAGACTAGATGATTGCTCCCCCATAGTTCACTATGGGTGAGCCACTCTTCGGCACATCTTCAAAAGTCCATTGACACCACAATGAATGGCAAGATTCAAGCACTTGATCTCTTCGTGATGCTCCACTTGAACTTGCACACGACAATCTTGATGACGATCACCACTTGATGTCATCCTTTCCATGGGTTGTATGATATCTTCCTCTTGACGCAAGCCCATGGATACGTACTTAACCCCACATACAACTCTCACATAGACCATGGGTTAGTACATAAAGTGTAATGGACAATGCTTACCATACCATGGGATCACTTGATCCCTCTCGGTACATCTTCTATGCTTTGTGAGTTGATCAACTTGATTCACTCTTGACTTAGTCTTGATCAACCTTGAATCTTTGCAACTCTCTTCATTTGGATGATGTCTTGAAGGTAAACATGAATGATCACACAACCTTCTTCTTCAAGACATGCTTGCAATAAGCTCAACACTCGCATGACCAATCTTTGGATAATTCCTTAATAGTACCTTGGTCAACTCAAAAACTCCTTGAAACCAACACATGGACTTCAAGAAAAGCCTATGGAAAAATTCTTCAAATACAACTCAAGACAACCATTAGTCCATAGAGATTGTCATCAATTACCAAAACCAAACATGGGGGCACCGCATGTTCTTTCAGCATTTAATTCTTACAATAAATCCCATTTGAATTCAATAGTCTTCATCATAAAAGAACTAGTACAAGAAGTATCGAGCATGGATCGATTATTATGAGAAAGCCGAGCATAAATTTTTTTGGATAATAATTTCTCTTGAGAGCTCGGGTATGAATATAACATTGACTTAAGCCTCCCCTAAGCTTGAGAATATATACAGCCCGTCTATTCTGCTAATATTAGCAGAATAACTATTCTGATAACACTTCCGTACTGCACACTCAATGCAAGTGCACGTCAATGTTTGAACCAAGTGTGCTGCATAACTCAAGCGAGTGAACTTCATGTCGAAAACAACTGCACGCGTTTGTTTTTTTGTACTGTTTTCGCTCTAGTTTTGAACCGTTTATCGGAATGACGTGTATAATATGCCGTTGAAAAGCTATGGATTAGGCGCAACTTCACCATGTTAAACAGATTCCTCGCGGTTTAAGAGCAGTTTCAAAAATGGTGCGGCGGATGACGAGTGGCAGTGAGTGTATTTTCGTAATTTTTTCTAAACCGCTCATCAGAATAAAGCAAATGATACGCCGTTGGAAAGATATCATCGAGGCACATCTTTTTCGTATTTATTACTTTATCTAATTCCTTACGGTTTAAGAGCAGTTTCAAATTTAGTAAATCGCGGAATTACGTTTTTTTCGAAAATTTTGCAATTTTTGGTACTGTTTTCACTCTAGTTTTTGAACCATTTGTCGAAATGAGGCGTGAATACGTCGTTGGAAAGCTATGGACAAGGCGCAACTTTCATATGTAGAAATGGTTTTGAAATTCCTTACGGGTTTAAGTTAATTTTGAAAATGGTGCGGCGGACGACGAGGGACAGCGGTCGTTTTTCGCGAAATTTTTACAAACCGCTCGTCAAAATGATTCAAATGATATGCCGTTGGAAAGATATCGACGAGACGGAACTTTTTCATGTAGAACACACTCTCTAATTCCTTACAGTTTAAGAGCAGTTTTAAAATTAACGAAAAGCGGACACTCTGTTTTTTCGCGACACCAAAATCGTCGTTGGACAGAAGAACGCACTGCTTCAAGCTGAAAACCGCACTGCAACAGACAGTCAAGTGCACTGCATCATTTCTTTTTGTCGGACGTAAACTTTCTCGCAGAAGTTTTTGTTGTCTTTTTTTCAAAAAAAAATTAACGAGAGTGGACCGCGACACTCCCGAAAGTGAATCGCAACACTACCAAAAGTGAACCTCATGAGTTTTTGTTGTCTTTTTTTCGTACTTATTAATTTTTTACGCGCGTTGACCAAGCGAGTGGACCTGATGGGCTAAGAGAACGAACTACATCTAATATAGAAGCAAGCTTCATTTTGAGTCTTCATGGTTTAAGAGCAGTTTTGAAAGTATCGAAACACGCACACTTTGTTTTATACGACATCAAAATCGACGAGTGAACTACATCAGACAGAAAACCGCACTGCTTCAGACGAAAAACCACACTGCATCCGACGGTCAAGCGTACTTCATGAGTTTATTTTTCGGCAATGGCCGTGGATGAACCACACGGGGGCGTGCAGCGCATTGCTCGCAAGATATGGGTGCACTGCACATCCAAAATCCAAAAAAAATATTTTGTCCCCGTTAATTTGAATTTCATAATTTTTGTCTTTTTCTAACTTTTTTTTATAAATGCATCAAGACGACATGGCGAGTTTAGTGAACTCCATTATTTTTTTTAACTTCTTATAAACGCATCTGGACCATTTGGTCGAATGTGGTGTACTGTAGCTGATTCCACATTCATTCGCATTATACCGTCGGAGCAGAGGAATCTCGGAGTCACATTCATTTTTCTCTCTTTTTGTTGTCCCCCATCTCCTGCAAAAATTGGTAAACTGACCGCAAGAACAACGGATAGGAAACTTCGGTGCACCGAAGCTTCCCATCCAAAAATGCAAAAAAGAAACAGAGTCCAAAGTGACACGAATGAGAGTAGTGAACTGCAGAAAAAACACCAAACCGCATGCTGATGTGTTACAGTTTCTTTTCAACTGAACCTCAAGACAATGACTACAGTGCACTTAGATTTTTTAAAAGAAGACAAAACAGATGACCGCAGCTTGTTTTCTAAATTGATTCAAGTCACTACGAGGTGGCTCTGGCCATTGCATTTATGTCCATCGTTGGAGCTTTTCTCGCTGGCCTTTGTACCACCTACATACCAACAAAGTGGACGGGTGTCAGAGAAATAAGAGAGAGACTGATGTGCAAACAGTCAAGCACACATAGCCGCACCGCACATAGGTAGTCTGTAAGCTGCACAGGCTTGAAATATGGACTGCGAGGCAATCTCCGACGGTGCAGCAGGCAGCAAACTGCACGCAACAGAGGAGGCAGAATAGCGTTGACCCAGGGTAGTCTTCATCACCTTGCTGGTTAGTGCGAGCCACACACAAACGTCCGACGAACCGCACTGGGAGTTAATCAAACTGCGTTAGAGATTTTATACTGCACTAAATTCACCAAAATCAATAGCAAAATTGAGTCATCGGCACTGCAATGGAATCACTACACGCCCAAAGGGCACTACACACGCAGCACCAACGGACTGAACTGGCTCACACTGCGGACCGCACATCGCGTGCCCAAGTATTGCATCCCATGCCGCCGGAGTAGGCCGCCGTTCTTCCGACGCCGAGGACTGCACTGCACTGCTCGCAGTAAAGGCGAGAAGAGAGGAGGACTGCCGCGAGGGATGCACGGGGAAGCCCGTGGCGACGGGCCGCATGCTGGTGGGAGGAGAGGGGATCCTCGCCAGGATGGACGTTGGCTGTAGACCCGCGAGAGGACCTTCTTCCTCCCTGCCTCCAGTCCTCTTCCTTTGCTCACCGCCGCCGTGCACGTGTGGCCGCCGTTCTCCGATGAGATCCACGCGAGTTCCCACCACCACCATCAACATCTAGCACGCGTGGCTTCTCCTCTGCTCGTTCCATCTGCACATCGGAGCACAGCCCAAACTGCAGAAGCGCCCCAAATTTGCGTTCCCATCTGCACAGCGAAGCATAGCCAAAACTCCACGCGACGCCCTTCCGTACTGCACAATGTCGTCGGAGCCATCAAGTGCACAGCCAGGCGCGCTGAACCGCATCGCGTGCCCCGCGCACTGCAAGTCCGGGGCGTCTGGGCTGCAAGTGGAGGAGGGGCTGATTTAGTCTCAAGTGAACTGCAGCAGGGGGACGCGGAGGAGGTCGGTGCTGCGGTGGATGCCGGTGGGAGGAGCCCGGGGGATGAGGTCGGTCCCGCGGAGGAGGTCGCCGGGGCGGGTGTGTGTGGATCCGGCCGCCGTCGCGCGCCCCATCTCCGGCGGTTGAATCTGCGCTGAGGAATGGGAGAGACGGGAGGAAGGGAAGGCCATGAGGGCGCCGGGGGCGAGCAGGGAGGGGAGGAGCGTGCGGTTCATAGGCCACAGAGGGGCGGGGCCGAGGCAGCGAGGGAGGTGGGGGCTGAGATGGAGGTGGGTGCAGAGTTGCAGGGGTTGGTAGCCAGGGCCCGACGCCGGGCGGCGCGGGTTCAGAGGCTCGTCGGCGGGCACGGGATCTGCACGGCCGCGCATCACCGGGAGGGGCGCTTGTATGCTCTAGTTCAAAGGAAGGAGGTGGAGGGGTGGGCCGGTGGCTCTGGGAGGAAGCCGGAGCAGGTTGTGGAAGCTCGGTGGCTTGGGCCCCTCGGCAGCGCGTGGAGGGAGGTGGTGCGGCGACGGAGGAAGGAGGTGGTGCGGTGGAGGGAGGGAGGTGCTGCGGTGTGGAAGGGGAAGAAGGTGGGAGGAGATGGGTTGGTGGGCACGAGGAATCGTGGGAGTGGGAGCAGTGGGGGTGGGTTGATTGGCTCGCTGTGTGTCGGGTGTTAGCAGAATAAGGCTTCGGTGTTATCAGAATAAGGTCTTAAGGGTGTTACCTATATATAGGTGTATTGATTCAGTATTTTTTCAGGATTTTTAGTACTTTTACACCGTCGAAAACCTTAACTAGTTCTGTGGCAAGCTATTATAGAAAATCGTACTCCTATATGTAGGTAAAACTATGTCTATCATAGCTTGCCACAGAACTAGTTAAGGTTTGCTAAACATTTAACGGTTTAAAAGTAAGTAAAAAGTATGAAATAAATAGGGGAGCCTCACTCTAATATAATAAGATGATCCAACGGTGTGATTGTGAAAATTTGCATTTATGTGTCCTCAGCGAAAAAACAAGTATTTCAGCACACTGCAGGATCAATATATATTGAAATATTTGTTCTTTTTGTCCAGAACACATGCAGTCATATTTTTTCAATCCATCCGTTGGATCATGTTATATTATAGGTGTGTTGGTTCAGTATTTTTTTCAGGATTTTTGAGTACTTTTACACCGTCGAAAACCTTAACTAGTTCTGTGACAAGCTATTGTAAAAATTTTTACTCCTATATATACGGCTGCGCTAAATTAAGCCTGAGTGCATTTGTTTTATTCCGCGCTCCGGCCGAACTGCACGCACACCGGCATGCCAATGAAACCAACGCTCCTTCCACTTGACCGTAAAAGCTTCGTTGAACATAGTAATCCGACAAGAAATCTAGTAAAAAGGGAGCATGTGATGGGTCTGCGTGCACCACTCCGACAAATCAGCAAACTAATGCATGGTTCCAACCCTCCAGTCGTAAAAGGAGTGGGAAATATGCTAACAATAGTAAATAGTTTACTGCTCGTATCTTGCTTTTGTAATTTGCGCATATGAATGCTCTCCAGCGTTCCACCAGAAACATAGTAACGAGGGGTAAAGACTCCTCATGTGTGCTACAGTGGTTACTTGGGGAACTAGAGAAATGTGAAAAAGGACGGTAATACATTTACTACATCCTATATGAGTTAATTATATTAGCTACTCAAAGGTGCAAACAAAGGGTGGTAATTCAGTTACTACATCTTTTGTGAACTAATTACTATTGGCTACTCAACTAATGCATGAGTTGTATGTGGAAAATCCATATGAAGCAGAGATTTTTTATATTTTTGCATATTAACAGACTATGAAGCAAAGGCCAAAAAAAAATTGTTTAGCAAATCAACTATCCATACAAAAGAATATGAGCAGACTTTTTCTCCTTCATTACTATGCTTTCGATGAAAGTTACGTATGATAGTGGGATTCGTGTGGGCTAATTAGCAGTAATATCTTCACCGTCGTTACCATGTTTTTCTATTATTTTTAGTACTTGGCAGAACTAGGCATAGGAGTGGTGTGTGCAGACTAACCACGTGTCTCTTACCACGAATTTCATTTTTTTTACCATTGATTTCCCACTGGTAGTAAATGGATGGAGGTGGTTACTATGTTTAGTGAGGCGTTTACGTTCAGGTGGGAGTGCTGGTTCGGCTGTACCATGGTGTGTGCGCTGTTTTATCGGCTCCTTGGGTGCGCGTTGTTAGACCGGAGCGCAGAATAGGAAATATGCGCTCAGGCTTAGTTTAGCAACCCTATATATATATATATATATACATATATATATATATACATATAATTATAATTTTGATCACGATGAACCAGATGCATAGGATAAAACTTCTGATAAAATTCCAATTTTAATTGGTTGTAGTTCCATGATACAATATCATCACATAGCCTATACCATGTCAATGCATTTTCCTTTAAGGATAAAGGGAAAACCTTCTTCTTGACAGCATACTCAGGCATACCTGCAAGCTTAAACCTACGAAGAGCAGAAGGAAATAACAAACAATTTTCACCAAGGTATTCTCTGGAGGCATTGAAGTTATCGGTAACAGATAGTTGTGTGATAAGATAATTCATAACGGGTAACAAGTAACAAAAGCAAACAAGGTGCAGCAACGTGGCCCAATTCTTTTTGTAGCAAAGGACAAGTCTGGACGAACTCTTATATAAATCAAAGTGCTCTCGAGGACACATGAGAATTATTGTAAAGCTAGTTTTCATCATGCTCATATGATTCACGTTTGTTAATTTGATAATTTGATTTATGGGTGGACCGGTGCTTGGGTGCTTACCTACCTTGGACAAGCCTCCCACTTATGATTAATCCCTCTCGCAAGCATCCGCAACTATGAAAGAAGAATTAAGGTAAACCTAACCATAGCATGAAACATATGGATCCAAATCAGCCCCTTACAAAGCAACGCATAAACTAGGGTTTAATCTTCTGTCACTCTAGCAACCCATCATCTACCTATTACTTCACAATGTCTTCCCCTAGTCCCAAATCATGATGAAATATCATGTAGTCGACGTTCACATAGCACCACTAGAGGAGGGACAACATACATCTCATCCAAATATTGAACGAATATCAAATTCACATGATTACTTATAACAAGACTTCTCCCATATCCTTAGAAACAAACGTAACTACTCACAAAGCATATTCATGTTCATAATCAGAGGAGTATTAATTATCATTAAGGATCTAAAAATATAATCTTCCGCTGGATAAACCAACTAGCATCAGCTACAAGGAGTAATCAACACTACTAGCAACCCAGAGGTGCCAATCTGAGGTTTTGAGACAAAGATCGGATACAATAGATGAATTAGGGTTTGAGAGGAGATGGTGTTGATGAAGATGTTGATGGATATTAACCCCCTCTCAATGAGAAGATCGATGGTGATGACGATGACGATGACTTTCCCCTTCAGGAGGGATGTTTCCCCGGCAGAACAGCTCCGCTGGAGCCCTAGATTGGTCCTGCCCAGGTTCCGCCTCGAGACGGCGGCGCTTCATCCCGAACGCTTCTATCCTATTTTTTTCCAGGGCAAAAGACACCATATAGCAGAAGATGGGCGTCGGGCTCCCGCCAGGGGGCCCACAAGATAGGGGGCGCGCCCAGGGGGTAGGGCGCGCCCTCCACCCTTGTGGCTGGCTGGTGGCCCCCCTCTGGTGCTTTTTTTGCCTAATATTTTTTATTTATTCCAAAACTGATCTCCGTGAAGTTTCAGGACTTTTGGAGTTGTGCAGAATAGGTCTTTAATATTTGCTCATTTTCAAGTCCAGAATTCCAGCCGTCTGCATTCTTCAGAGAAAAGGCATAAGTATTGTGATATAATATGTAATAACAGCCCATAATGCGATAAATATCAATATAAAAACATGATGCAAAATGGACGTATCAATGCTCTTAGGGGTATACCTGTTCATCCCTCGGGCCGGGCCTACCAAAGCACGACATGGAAAACCTAGGCCCCAGCCCGACCCGACCGTCGGGCCTAAAAATCAGGCCCAAGCCCGGCCCATCACGCAAAAAGCCCGTCGGGCCTCGGGCCGGGCCTCTTTGTTAAACTGCAAATACGACGGGCATGGCCCGTCCATCGGGCTCAAAATCTAGGCCTAGGCCTGGTCCGTGGGCAAGGTCGGGTTGGGCCGTCCGGGCCGGGCTGCCCATGGCCAAGTATACCTAGGGGGATCCCTTACAGTCTATCTGTCAAAGTAATGATGAGGATACAACCCCACGGTGCCGGCTTTTATATAGCCCGACGACGGTAGAAAAAATGTAGTACAAAAGGGACGGTGACACGATATACTCCCTCCATTCTTAAATATAAGTCTTTTTAGGGATTTCAATATAGACTACATACGAAGTAAAATGAGTGAATCTATACTCTAAACTATGTCTATATATATTTGTATGTAGTTCATAGTGAAATCTCTAGAAAGATTTATATTTAGGAACGGAGGGAGTAGTAAGTAGGCGAGCGAATGTGAGCCATTGGATCTTCATAATTGCACTTGATCTAGTCCGTCTGTTAACTGAATCTAAGTCTGTCTTGACTGAACATGAGCGACAGCTTAACCACCAGCAGAATCCAGCGGGGACTAAGTATCACGTACCCTTTAGTTTTTTAGAACAACGTAGCATTAAGTTGCCATTTGTAATGGGCTATTAACATGGAATCGCATAACACAAAATCTAAAAGACCGGTTAGAAGTCTATTTATTATTTTGAAGTTTGTTATGCTTCAAGAATAAAGAGAAAATAATTAAGCATCACTTTAGTACCAAATTTTTAATCTGATTGAGGAGGTGTTCTGCTTGATTGGAATGCAAAGTCCTACTCAAAATATTGTGGCACAAAGTAAAACTTCCGAATAAGCTAAAACTGAAAACAAACCATATGGTATATTTACGTGCTATTCTATATCTTTTGTGCCATGTATTGTTGTTGCCATCTTCACCCCCCTATGCTCAAATCCTGGCTCCGCCCCTATCGATGCGTGCGAGTGGCAGCTTACGCGCGAGGTGGTAGTGAAAGGTTGGGTGGCACCGAAAACAAGGGGACGATGGGTATTTTATTACTTGTGTGTCGGTCAGTGTGCCTTGTACTCGTCTTTCCTGCTCTACAGAGGACAAGGAGATGATGAATGTGAAACAAGGAGATTCACGGTGCTACAGTGTAGTATTTATTTATTTTGGTTATAACAAAAGATGTACTTCTTCCGTTCCATAATATCAGAGCTTTTTTAGAGTGTAGTCTTTAATGGTGAACATCTTTATGTTGATCATATCTACTATATGACTCATGTTCGATCTTTTGGTCGCTAGTGTTCCGAGACCATGTCTGTACATGCTAATGCTAGGCTCGTCAAGTTTGTCAAAAGCGGTCTTATATTATTGGATTGGATGGAGGGAATACTTCTCTTTCCTGCTCTCGGAACTAATACAGGTTACACAAGTGACATCACCACACAACACTTGTGGTCTACTTAGAGCATCTCCAATAGATGGTCCAAATGTAAAAATACCTAAGTTTTGGACCGTTTGGGGCAAAAAACGCTGCTCCAACAGACGGTTCATATGCAAAAAAATTGGACTGCGGCCTTCCGGTGATGTAAAATTGAAAACTTTGTGATGCAAATTTACATCACGAGATGCAACTGGTCCAAAACCGCGGCCGCCCGCCAAACGCCCAACTGCCACTTCATTCCCTTCTGCCCGCCCGCCGCCGCACCTCCCCGCTCGGCCGCCGCCCCGCCACAGCTCTCTGACGCCGTGCCACCGTAGATCCAGACCCCCACCGCTGATTCCACCCCACCTGGGTCGCCGCCTGCTGCCGCTCCGTCTGCCTCCTCTCCGGCCGCCTCCGCCTCCGGTCCGTCCGCCGCTTGCTCCCTGATGACGCTTAAGAAGACGCCGAAGGGCAAGTCCGGTTTCTTCGGCGTGAGGGAGAAGCACTCCGGGAAGTTCGGAGTGGAGTTCTCTGACGCAGGGCGGCGTTGGTAGCTCGGCACGTATCCCACCGCCGATGATGCCGTGCGTGCCTACGACGTGGCGGTGTGGCATGCCGGACGGCCGAAGACGGACCTCAACTTCCCGCAGATCGAGTCCCAGGCGGTGGCGGAGTGGCTCGTGACGCAGGGCATCCGGATGGAGGAGATGCCGGCGAAGAAGGCAAAGAAGAGACTGGCGGTTGTCATCACTCTCGGCAAGAACGATGAGGCAGCGATGGCTCGGTTTGCACGAGAGCATCCGCAGTACGTCCAGGCCGAGCTGGAGCACTACTAGAAGCGCGACATCGAGGCGAAAAAGAAGGGGGTATAGGAGGAGGATGAGGCCGTCCCCTTCGACTGTGATCCCTATCGAGTTGTCGAATGAGGACTGGGGTGACTCCGAGGAGGAGGACGAGGGGTGCGATGACCCGACCAAGGACGAGTTCTGGAAGCAGTTCTGCAGCTCGAACGACAAGGAGTAGTTTCATCTAGTAGTAGTAGTAGTTGAATTTGTGTATGAAACTATGTTGAATTTCATGTTTGAACTATGTTGAGATGAAGTAGTAGTTGGTCGTTTTAATCTTCATTTTGGATCATTTACTGGAGTTGCTCTTTTTTTTACATCTCCAATTTGGATCATTTGTTGGAGTTGAGCATTTTTCGGAGCTCCAAAACGCATCATATGGCAGTCCATATTACATCTTCTGTTTTAGACCGTCAAAATTTGGACCATCTATTGAAGATGCTCTTACAAATGTTCAACAACTTATTTACTACATTTAGGGCATGTACAATGGTTCTATCTTAAGGGTGCCACGTAGGATAAATGATGAGGTGGAGGAGAGAGAAATCATAAGAGAAGGTTTGTCTTCTCTTATTTAAGAGAAGACAAGAGATATCTCTTAGCACAATTTGTCTCACCATGTTTTTAGGAACAACTAATTATTGAAGATAAGGCTAAGAGATGACCCATTATAAACATGTTTTTTTGTCATCTCTAATTTACATGCAAAACTTAAGATAAGACTATCTTATCAACCATTGTACATGCCCTTAGCAACAGCAGAGTAAACGGCACCATTGTTACAACCGTAAATGCAAGCATAATTTTGGAAAACAAGGGCAACTACAAATTCTGAATAATTTTTTATAAGAAACAGTTGAAAACAGGACACAGCGGATGCAGGAAACGAGGCATACGACTGTCACTTCAAATACTGGTCCAAAAATGGACACTTCAAGCACTATCAAAAGACATAATTTGTTATAAGAAATAGTTTAACCGACTCAACACTGAATCAATGATGACAACAAGTGTTTTAACGTCTGACACTTAAAATACTGATCCAAAAAATGGAAGATTCAAACACAATCAAAAGATACCTAAAGCAAGTAGGCGGTAGAAAAAGAAAGCGTATAAACGGGATCAAACGGGCACGGCCTCTTCACTCCTCGTCCGCTTCGGCGACCTGGAGCCAGACCACAAACGGCCTGGCATTCTTCACAACCTGGGAGTCCTTGCCGGCAGCAACAGCTTCAACGTACCACTGGACAATGGCTTCTTCCTCGAGGACGTCGCCGTCATACAGGCATTTCAGGACCACCGGCACCTCCTTCAGGGCCTCGGCGCTGCACTTGCCGCAGAACGCCTCGATGGCCTCGAGCAGCAGCATCTGGGCCCCTTCATCAGGCACGGCAGCAGCAAGGTAGTCATTGTTCTTCTTGACATCCTTTGCAAACCCCTTGCCCGCACCGTGGAAGAGCGCCTCAAAGAGGGCGTGCATCGCGTCCTTGGCGGGGAGGGTTGAGGAGGACAGCACAGCCTTGATCTGAGCAGGAGTGGCGGCATTGCCCAAGCTGGCCTTGATCTCCTCGACCAGTTCATCATATGGAGTCATTTTGGCCTGTTTCTTCCTCTTCTTATTCTCTGCCTTTTCGGTGGCAAGCATGACCATCTCGGCAGTCGCCGCACTCAGCTGCTCCTCCATGTGCTTTCTCGCAGCCTCTGCTGACGTGTCAGTCTGCCACTCCACGTCATCATCGTCGTCGTCGTCGTCTGCAGCAGCCGCAAATGAGCACCTTGACTGTAAGTTGGCGAGATTGCATGTTCTTCATCAGAACCATCAGTGGTAGCATTTTTCTTTGCAGCAACACGTTTTGCAGTGCTGTCCTTGGATGCAGCACCTTTCTTCTTCCCATCCTTCTTGAGTTTCTTCATCTCCTCATCAGCAGGCTGACCTTCCTTGAGTCGCTCCTTCTCAGCCCTTCGCATAGCTTTCTTGTCCTTGTCCTTGTCCACTCCTATATGAGTTAATTATATTAGCTACTCAAAGGTGCAAACAAAGGGTGGTAATTCAGTTGCTACATCTTTTGTGAACTAATTACTATTGGCTACTCAACTAATGCATGAGTTGTATGTGGAAAATTAAGGAAATATGCCCTAGAGGCAATAATAAAGTTATTATTTATTTCCTCATATCATGATAAATGTTTATTATTCATGCTAGAATTGTATTAACCGGAAACATGATACATGTGTGAATACATAGACAAACATATAGTCACTAGTATGCCTCTACTTGACTAGCTCATTAATCAAAGATGGTTATGTTTCCTAACCATTGACATGTGTTGTCACTTGATTAATGGGATCACATCATTAGGAGAATGAGGTGATTGACATGACCCATCCCGTTAGATTAGCACTTGATCGTTTAGTATTCTGCTATTGCTTCCTTCATGACTTATACATGTTCCTGTAACTATGAGAATTGTGTAACTCCCGTTTACCGGAGGAACACTTTGGGTACTACCAAACGTCACAACGTAACTGGGTGATTATAAAGGAGTACTACAGGTGTCTCCGAAGGTACATGTTGAGTTAGCATAATTCGAGATTAGGTTTTGTCACTCCGATTGTCGGAGAGGTATCTCTGGGCCCTCTCGGCAATGCTCATCACCTAAGCCTTGCAAGCATGTAACTAATGAGTTAGTTATAAGATGAAGTATTACAGAACGAGTAAAGATACTTGTCGATAATGAGATTGAACTAGGTATTGGATACCGACGATCGAATCTCGGACAAGTAACATACCGATGACAAAGGGAACAACGTATGTTGTTATGCGGTTTGACCGATAAAGATCTTCGTAGAATATGTAGGAACCGATATGGGCATCCAGGTCCCGCTATTGGTTATTGACTAGAGATGTGTCTCAGTCATGTCTACATCGTTCTCGAACCGTAGGGTCCGCACGCTTAAGGTTTCGATGACATTTATATTATGAGTTTATGTATTTTGACGTACCGAAGGTTGTTCGGAGTCCCGGATATGATTACGGACATGACGAGGAGTCTCGAAATGGTCGAGACATAAAGATTGATATATTGGACGGATATATTTGGACACTGGAAAGGTTCCGGAGAAGTTTGGAGCCCCGGAAGGTTACCGGAACCCCCTGGGAGGTATATGGGCCTTATTGGGCCCATGTAGGAGGAAGAGAGAAGGAGCAAGGGAAGGGGGCGCGCCCCCCCAAGCCCAATCCGAATTGGGGAGGGGGGTCGGCCCCCCCTTTCCTTTCTCCTTCCCCCTCTTCCTATTACTACTACTAGTACTACTTCCTAATACTAGTACTCTTTCCTTCCCCCTCCAAATAAGATAAGGAAAAGAGAGGGAAACCTACTTGGAGTAGGTTTCCCCCTCCTCATGGCGCGCCCCCTAGGGTCGGCCACCTCCTCCCTCCCTCCTTTATATACGGGGGTAGGGGGCACCCTAGGACACACAAGTTGATCATTGATCGTTCCTTAGCCGTGTGCAGTGCCCCCTTACACGATATTACACCTCGGTCATATTGTAGCGGTGCTTAGGCGAAGCCCTGCAACAGGAGAACATCAAGATCGTCACCATGCCGTCGTGCTGACGAAACTCCCCCTCGGCGCCTCTGCTGGATCGGAGATCGAGGGTGCGTCATCGAGCTGTACGCGTGTCAAGAACTCGGAGGTGCCGGAGTAACGGTACTTGGATCGGTTGAACCGGAGGACGTACGACTACTTCCTCTACATTGTGTCAACGCTTCCGCTTCGGTCTACGAGGGTACGTAGACAACACTCTCCCCTCATTGCTATATCATCACCATGATCTTGCGTGTGCGTAGGAAATTTTTTGAAATTACTACGTTCCCCAACAGTGGCATCCGAGCCTAGGTTTTATGTGTTGATGTTATATGCATGAGTAGAACACAAGTAAGTTGTGGACGATATAAGTCATACTGCCTATCAGCATGTCATACTTTGGTTCAGCGGTATTGTGAGATGAAGCGGCCCGGACCGACATTACGCGTACGCTTACGCGAGACTGGTTTCACCGTTACGAGCACTCGTGCTTAAAGGTGGCTGGCGGGTGTCTGTCTCTCTCACTTTAGTTGAACCGAGTGTGGCTACGTCCGGTCCTTGTGAAGGTTAAAACGGAGTCTATTTGACAAACTATCGTTGTGGTTTTGATGCGTAGGTGAGATTGGTTCTTGCTTAAGCCCGTAGCAGCCACGTAAAATTTGCAACAACAAAGTAGAGGACGTCTAACTTGTTTTTGCAGGGCATGTTGTGATGTGATATGGCCAAGACATGATGCTATATTTTATTGTATGAGATGATCATGTTTTGTAACCGAAGTTATCGGCAACTGGCAGGAGCCATATGGTTGTCGCTTTATTGTATGAAATGCAAACGCCCTGTAATTGCTTTACTTTATCACTAAGCGGTAGCGATAGTCGTAGAAGCAATAGATGGCGTAACGACAACGATGCTACGATGGAGATCAAGGTGTCACGCCGGTGACGATGGTGATCACGACGGTGCTTCGAAGATGGAGATCACAAGCACAAGATGATGATGGCCATATCATATCACTTATATTGATTGCATGTGATGTTTATCCTTTATGCATCTTATCTTGCTTTGATTGACGGTAGCATTTTAAGATGATCTCTCACTAATTATCAAGAAGTGTTCTCCCTGAGTATGCACCGTTGCGAAAGTTCTTCGTGCTGAGACACCACGTGATGATCGGGTGTGATAGGCTCTACGTTCAAATACAACGGGTGCAAAACAGTTGCACACGCGGAATACTCAGGTTATACTTGACGAGCCTAGCATATACAGATATGGCCTCGGAACACGGGGACCGAAAGGTCGAGCGTGAATCATATAGTAGATATGATCAACATAGAGATGTTCACCATTGAAACTACTCCATCTCACGTGATGATCGGACATGGTTTAGTTGATTTGGATCACGTAATCACTTAGATGACTAGAGAGATGTCTATCTAAGTGGGAGTTCTTTAGTAATATGATTAATTGAACTTAAATTTATCATGAACTTAGTACCTGATAGTATTTTTCTTGTCTATGTTTGTTTGTAGATAGATGGCTCGTGCTATTGTTCCGTTAAATTTTAATGCGTTCCTTGAGAAAGCAAAGTTGAAAGATGATGGTAGCAATTACACGGACTGGGTTCGTAACCTGAGGATTATCCTCATTGCTGCACAGAAGAGTTACGTCCTGGAAGCACCGCTGGGTGCCAGGCCTACTGCTGATGCAACTGACGACGTTAAGAACGTCTGGCAGAGCAAAGCTGATGACTACTCTATAGTTCAGTGTGCCATGCTTTACGGCTTAGAACCGGGTCTTCA
Organism: Triticum aestivum; assembly: GCF_018294505.1. Taxonomy (NCBI): domain Eukaryota; kingdom Viridiplantae; phylum Streptophyta; class Magnoliopsida; order Poales; family Poaceae; genus Triticum; species Triticum aestivum. The sequence continues at coordinate 146,264,040 of NC_057810.1, forward strand.
ACGACGTTTTGAACGTCATGGGGCATATGAGATGTTCCAGGAGTTGAAGTTAATATTTCAAGCAAATGCCCGGATTGAGAGATATGAAGTCTCCAATAAGTTCTACAGCTGCAAGATGGAGGAGAACAGTTCTGTCAGTGAGCATATACTCAAAATGTCTGGGTATAATAATCACTTGATTCAACTGGGAGTTAATCTTCCGGATGATAGCGTCATTGACAGAATTCTCCAATCACTGCCACCAAGCTACAAGAGCTTTGTGATGAACTATAATATGCAAGGGATGAACAAGACTATTCCCGAGCTCTTCGCGATGCTGAAAGCCGCGGAGGTAGAAATCAAAAAGGAGCATCAAGTGTTGATGGTCAACAAGACCACTGGTTTCAAGAAAAGGGGCAAAGGGAAGAAGAAGGGGAACTTCAAAAGGAACGGCAAACAAGTTGCTGCTCAAGTGAAAAAATTGCATACGAGCCCATAGTTTTTGTTATATTTGTAAAATACGTACATATTTATACGTAAAAATGAGCATACTCAAAAAATGGTAAATACTACCTAAAAATTAGTATATATACTACCTAATCATTGTTATATACTACATACTACACGTACATACTCTCGATTCCGAGAGATACTACATACAACATACAAAACGAAAGTGGTGGTAACTACCACTGCTTGTAGGAAACATTTGTATATATATACATATACATATATATATACATACATATAATTATAATTTTGATCACGATGAACCAGATGCATAGGATAAAACTTCTGATAAAATTCCAATTTCAATAGGTTGTAGTTCCATGATACAATATCATCACATAGCCTATACCATGTCAATGCATTTTCCTTCAAAGATAAAGGGAAGACCTTCTTCTTGACAGCATACTCAGGCATACCTGCAAACTTAAATAATCCACAAACTTCATCCATATAGATTAGGTGCATATCAGGATGTAATGTTCCATCTCCTGTATAAGGATTAGCTAGCAGTTTCACTATCATACCCGAAGGAATTTCAAAATAAATATTTTCAGTAGGTGCAGTAGGTTGAGGAGCAACTTTTTGCTCTTCCGGTCGAGGTGAAGATACCCCTAACAAGCTCTCAAAGGATTATTTTCCATAGTAACAAGTGATAGTAAATTTCAGCACACTATATAAATGTTTCCTTACCAAATTCCACTTATGAAAGACGCTTCACTCCCTGGCAACGACGCCAGAAAAGAGTCTTGATGACCCACAAGTATAGGGGATCTATCATAGTCCTTTCGATAAGTAAGAGTGTCGAACCCAACGAAGAGCAGAAGGAAATAACAAACAATTTTCACCAAGGTATTCTCTGGAGGCATTGAAGTTATCGGTAACAGATAGTTGTGTGATAAGATAATTCATAACGGGTAACAAGTAACAAAAGTAAACAAGGTGCAGCAAGGTGGCCCAATTCTTTTTGTAGCAAAGGACAAGCCTGGACGAACTCTTATATAAATCAAAGTGCTCTCGAGGACACATGAGAATTATTGTAAAGCTAGTTTTCATCATGCTCATATGATTCGCCTTTGTTAATTTGATAATTTGATATATGGGTGGACCGGTGCTTGGGTGCTTACCTACCTTGGACAAGCCTCCCATTTATGATTAACCCCTCTCGCAAGCATCCGCAACTATGAAAAAAGAATTAAGGTAAACCTAACCATAGCATGAAACATATGGATCCAAATCATCCCCTTACAAAGCAACGCATAAACTAGGGTTTAATCTTCTGTCACTCTAGCAACCCATCATCTACCTATTACTTCCCAATGCCTTCCCCTAGTCCCAAATCATGACGAAATATCATGTAGTCGACGTTCACATAGCACCACTAGAGGAGGGACAACATACATCTCATCCAAATATTGAACGAATATCAAATTCACATGATTACTTATAACAAGACTTCTCCCATGTCCTCAGAAACAAAGGTAACTACTCACAAAGCATATTCATGTTCATAATCAAAGGAGTATTAATTATCATTAAGGATCTAAAAATATAATCTTCCGCTGGATAAACCAACTAGCATCAGCTACAAGGAGTAATCAACACTACTAGCAACCCACAGGTGCCAATCTGAGGTTTTGAGACAAAGATCGGATACAAGAGATGAATTAGGGTTTGAGAGGAGATGGTGCTGATGAAGATGTTGATGGATATTGACCCCCTCTCAATGAGAGGATCGATGGTGATGACGATGGCGACGATTTTCCCCTTCAGGAGGGATGTTTCCCCGGCAGAACAGCTCCGCTGGAGCCCTAGATTGGTCCTGCCCAGGTTCTGCCTTGAGACGGCGGCGCTTCGTCCCGAACGCTTCTATCCTATTTTTTTTCCAGGGCAAAAGGCGCCATATAGCAGAAGATGGGCGTCGGGCTCCCGCCAGGGGGCCCACAAGATAGGGGGTGCGCCCAGGGGGTAGGGCACGCCCTCCACCCTTGTGGCTGGCTGGTGGCCCCCCTCTGGTGCTTTTTTTGCGTAATATTTTTTATTTATTCCAAAACTGATCTCCGTGAAGTTTCAGGACTTTTGGAGTTGTGCAGAATAGGTCTTTAATATTTGCTCATTTTCAAGTCCAGAATTCCAGCCGTCTGCATTCTTCAGAGAAAAGGCATAAGTATTGTGATATAATGTGTAATAACAGCCCATAATGCGATAAATATCAATATAAAAACATGATGCAAAATGGACGTATCAATGCTCTTAGGGGTATACCTGGCCATCCCTCGGGCTGGGCCTACCAAAGCACGACATGGAAAACCTAGGCCCCAGCCCGGCCCGACCGTCGGGCCTAAAAATCAGGCCCAAGCCCGACCCATCACGCAAAAAGCCCGTCGGGCCTCGGGCCGGGCCTCTTTGTTAAATTGCAAATATGACGGGCATGGCCCGTCCATTGGGCTCAAAATCTAGGCCTAGGCCTGGTCCGTGGGCAAGGTCGGGTCGGGCCGTCCGGGCCGGGCTTCCCATGGCCAAGTATACCTAGGGGGATCCCTTACAGTCTATCTGTCAAAGTAATGATGAGGATACAACCCCACGGTGCCGGCTTTTATATAGCCCGACAACGGTAGAAAAAATGCAGTACAAAAGGGACGGTGACACGATATACTCCCTCCATTCTTAAATATAAGTCTTTTTAGGGATTTCAATATAGACTACATACGAAGTAAAATGAGTGAATCTACACTCTAAACTATGTCTATATACATCTGCATGTAGTTCATAGTAAAATCTCTAGAAAGATTTATATTTAGGAACGGAGGGAGTAGTAAGTAGGCGAGCGAATGTGAGCCATTGGATCTTCATAATTGCACTTGATCTAGTCCGTCTGTTAACTGAATCTAAGTCTGTCTTGACTGAACATGAGCGACAGCTTAACCACCAGCAGAATCCAGCGGGGACTAAGTATCACGTACCCTTTAGTTTTTTAGAACAACGTAGCATTAAGTTGCCACTTGTAATGGGCTATTAACATGGAATCGCATAACACAAAATCTAAAAGACCGGTTAGAAGTCTATTTATTATTTTGAAGTTTGTTATGCTTCAAGAATAAAGAGAAAATAATTAAGCATCACTCTAGTACCAAATTTTTAATCTGATTGAGGAGGTGTTCTGCTTGATTGGAATGCAAAGTCCTACTCAAAATATTGTGGCACAAAGTAAAACTTCCGAATAAGCTAAAACTGAAAACAAACCATATGGTATATTTACGTGCTATTCTATATCTTTTGTGCCATGTATTGTTGTTGCCATCTTCACCCCCCTATGCTCAAATCCTGGCTCCGCCCCTGTCGATGCGTGCGAGTGGCAGCTTACGCGCGAGGTGGTAGTGGAAGGTTGGGTGGCACCAAAAACAAGGGGACGATGGCTATTTTATTACTTGTGTGTCGGTCAGTCTGCCTTGTACTCGTCTTTCCTGCTCTACAGAGGACAAGGAGATGATGAATGTGAAACAAGGAGATTCACGGTGCTACAGTGTAGTATTTATTTATTTTGGTTATAACAAAAGATGTACTTCTTCCGTTCCATAATATAAGAGCTTTTTTAGAGTGTAGTCTTTAATGGTGAACATCTTTATGTTGATCATATCTACTATATGACTCATGTTCGATCTTTTGGTTGCCAGTGTTCCGAGACCATGTCTGTACATGCTAATGCTAGGCTCGTCAAGTTTGTCAAAAGCGGTCTTATATTATTGGATTGGATGGAGGGAATACTTCTCTTTCCTGCTCTCGGAACTAATACAGGTTACACAAGTGACATCACCACACAATACTTGTGGTCTACTTAGAGCATCTCCAATAGATGGTCCAAATGTAAAAATACCTAAGTTTTGAACCGTTTGGGGCAAAAAACGCTGCTCCAACAGACGGTCCATATGTAAAAAAAATTGGACTGCGGCCTTCCGGTGATGTAAAATTGAAAACTTTGTGATGCAAATTTACATCACGAGATGCAACTGGTCCAAAACCGCGGCCGCCCGCCAAACGCCCAACTGCCACTTCATTCCCTTCAACCCGCCCACCGCCGCAGCTCCCCACTCGGCCGCCGCCCCGCCAAAGCTCTCCGACGCCGGGCCACCGTAGATCCAGACCCCCACCGCTGATTCCACCCCGCCTGGATCGCCGCCTGCCGCCGCTCCGTCTGCCTCCTCTCCGGCCGCCTCCGCCTCCGGTCCGTCCGCCGCTTGCTCCCTGATGACGCTGAAGAAGACGCCGAAGGGCAAGTACGGTTTCTTCGGCGTGAGGGAGAAGCACTCCGGGAAGTTCGGAGTGGAGTTCTCTGACGCAGGGTGGCGTTGGTAGCTCGGCACGTATCCCACCGCCGATGATGCCGTGCGTGCCTACGACGTGGCGGTGTGGCATGCCGGACGGCCGAAGACGGACCTCAACTTCCCGCAGATCGAGTCCCAGGCGGTGGCGGAGTGGCTCGTGACGCAGGGCATCCGGATGGAGGAGATGCCGGCGAAGAAGGCAAAGAAGAGACTGGCGGTTGTCATCACACCCGGCAAGAACGATGAGGCAGCGATGGCTCGGTTTGCGCGAGAGCATCCGCAGTACGTCCAGGCCGAGCTGGAGCACTACTAGAAGCGCGACATCGAGGCGAAAAAGAAGGGGGTATAGGAGGAGGACGAGGCCGGCCCCTCGACTGTGATCCCTATCGAGTTGTCGGATGAGGACTGGGGTGACTCCGAGGAGGAGGACGAGGGGTGCGATGACCCGACCAAGGACGAGTTTTGGAAGCAGTTCTGCAACTCGAACAACAAGGAGTAGTTTCATCTAGTAGTAGTAGTAGTTGAATTTGTGTATGAAACTATGTTGAATTTCATGTTTGAACTATGTTGAGATGAAGTAGTAGTTGGTCGTTTTAATCTTCATTTTGGATCATTTATTGGAGTTGCTCTTTTTTTTACATCTCCAATTTGGATCATTTGTTGGAGTTGAGCATTTTTCGGAGCTCCAAAACGCACCATATGGCAGTCCATATTACATCTTCTGTTTTAGACCGTCAAAATTTGGACCATCTATTGAAGATGCTCTTACAAATGTTCAACAACTTATTTACTACATTTAGGGCATGTACAATGGTTCTATCTTAAGGGTGCCACGTAGGATAAATGATGAGGTGGAGGAGAGAGAAATCATAAGAGAAGGTTTGTTTTCTCTTATTTAAGAGAAGACAAGAGATATCTCTTAGCACAATTTGTCTCACCATGTTTTTAGGAACAACTAATTATTGAAGATAAGGCTAAGAGATGACCCATTATAAACATGTTTTTTTGTCATCTCTAATTTACATGCAAAACTTAAGATAAGACTATCTTATCAACCATTGTACATGCCCTTAGCAACAGCAGAGTAAACGGCACCATTGTTACAACCGTAAATGCAAGCATAATTTTGGAAAACAAGGGCAACTACAAATTCTGAATAATTTTTTATAAGAAACAATTGAAAACAGGACACAGCGGATGCAGGAAACGAGGCATACGACTGTCACTTCAAATACTGGTCCAAAAATGGACACTTCAAGCACTATCAAAAGACATAATTTGTTATAAGAAATATTTTAACCGACTCAACACTGAATCAATGATGACAACAAGTGTTTTAACGTCTGACACTTAAAATACTGATCCAAAAAATGGAAAATTCAAACACAATCAAAAGATACCTAAAGCAAGTAGGCGGTAGAAAAAGAAAGCGTATAAACGGGATCAAACGGGCACGGCCTCTTCACTCCTCGTCCGCTTCGGCGACCTGGAGCCAGACCACAAACGGCCTGGCATTCTTCACAACCTGGGAGTCCTTGCCGGCAGCAACAGCTTCAACGTACCACTGGACAATGGCTTCTTCCTCGAGGACGTCGCCGTCATACAGGCATTTCAGGACCACCGGCACCTCCTTCAGGGCCACGGCGCTGCACTTGCCGCAGAACGCCTCGATGGCCTGGAGCAGCAGCATCTGGGCCCCTTCATCAGGCACGGCAGCAGCAAGGTAGTCATTGTTCTTCTTGACATCCTTTGCAAACCCCTTGCCCGCACCGTGGAAGAGCGCCTCAAAGAGGGCGTGCATCGCGTCCTTGGCGGGGAGGGTTGAGGAGGACAGCATGGCCTTGATCTGAGCAGGAGTGGCGGCATTGCCCAAGCTGGCCTTGATCTCCTCGACCAGTTCATCATATGGAGTCATTTTGGCCTGTTTCTTCCTCTTCTTATTCTCTGCCTTTTCGGTGGCAAGCATGACCATCTCGGCAGTCGCCGCACTCAGCTGCTCCTCCATGTGCTTTCTCGCAGCCTCTGCTGACATGTCAGTCTGCCACTCCACGTCATCATCGTCGTCGTCATCGTCTGCAGCAGCCGCAAAGTGAGCACCTTGACTGTAAGTTGGCGAGATTGCATGTTCTTCATCAGAACCATCAGTGGTAGCATTTTTCTTTGCAGCAACACGTTTTGCAGTGCTGTCCTTGGATGCAGCACCTTTCTTCTTCCCATCCTTCTTGAGTTTCTTCATCTCCTCATCAGCAGGCTGACCTTCCTTGAGTCGCTCCTTCTCAGCCCTTCGCATAGCTTTCTTGTCCTTGTCCTTGTCCACTCCTATATGAGTTAATTATATTAGCTACTCAAAGGTTCAAACAAAGGGTGGTAATTCAGTTACTACATCTTTTGTGAACTAATTACTATTGGCTACTCAACTAATGCATGAGTTGTATGTGGAAAATGAAGGAAATATGCCCTAGAGGCAATAATAAAGTTATTATTTATTTCCTCATATCATGATAAATGTTTATTATTCATGCTAGAATTGTATTAACCGGAAACATGATACATGTATGAATACATAGACAAACATATAGTCACTAGTATGCCTCTACTTGACTAGCTCATTAATCAAAGATGGTTATGTTTCCTAACCATTGACATGTGTTGTCATTTGATTAATGGGATCACATCATTAGGAGAATGAGGTGATTGACATGACCCATCCCGTTAGCTTAGCACTTGATCGTTTAGTATTCTGCTATTGCTTCCTTCATGACTTATACATGTTCCTGTAACTATGAGAATTGTGTAACTCCCGTTTACCGGAGGAACACTTTGGGTACTACCAAACGTCACAACGTAACTGGGTGATTATAAAGGAGTACTACAGGTGTCTCCGAAGGTACATGTTGAGTTAGCATAATTCGAGATTAGGTTTTGTCACTCCGATTGTCGGAGAGGTATCTCTGGGCCCTCTCGGCAATGCTCATCACCTAAGCCTTGCAAGCATGTAACTAATGAGTTAGTTATAAGATGAAGTATTACAGAACGAGTAAAGATACTTGTCGATAATGAGATTGAACTAGGTATTGGATACCGACGATCGAATCTCGGACAAGTAACATACCGATGACAAAGGGAACAACGTATGTTGTTATGCGGTTTGACCGATAAAGATCTTCGTAGAATATGTAGGAACCAATATGGGCATCCAGGTCCCGCTATTGGTTATTGACTAGAGATGTGTCTCAGTCATGTCTACATCGTTCTCGAACCGTAGGGTCCGCACGCTTAAGGTTTCGATGACATTTATATTATGAGTTTATGTATTTTGATGTACCGAAGGTTGTTCGGAGTCCCGGATATGATTACGGACATGACGAGGAGTCTCGAAATGGTCGAGACATAAAGATTGATATATTGGACGGATATATTTGGACACCGGAAAGGTTCCGGAGAAGTTTGGAGCCCCGGAAGGTTACCGGAACCCCCCGGGAGGTATATGGGCCTTATTGGGCCCATGTAGGAGGAAGAGAGAAGGAGCAAGGGAAGGGGGCGCGCCCCCCCAAGCCCAATCCGAATTGGGCTGGGGGGTCGGCCCCCCCTTTCCTTTCTCCTTCCCCCTCTTCCTATTACTACTACTAGTACTACTTCCTAATACTAGTACTCTTTCCTTCCCCCTCCAAATAAGATAAGGAAAAGAGAGGGAAACCTACTTGGAGTAGGTTTCCCCCTCCTCATGGCGCGCCCCCCTAGGGTCGGCCACCTCCTCCCTCCCTCCTTTATATACGGGGGTAGGGGGGCACCCTAGGACACACAAGTTGAACATTGATCGTTCCTTAGCCGTGTGCGGTGCCCCCCTCCACGATATTACACCTCGGTCATATTGTAGCGGTGCTTAGGCGAAGCCCTGCAACAGGAGAACATCAAGATCGTCACCATGCCGTCATGCTGACGAAACTCCCCCTCGGCGCCTCTGCTGGATCGGAGATCGAGGGTGCGTCATCGAGCTGTACGCGTGTCAAGAACTCGGAGGTGCCGGAGTAACGGTACTTGGATCGGTTGAACCGGAAGACGTACGACTACTTCCTCTACATTGTGTCAACGCTTCCGCTTCGGTCTACGAGGGTACGTAGACAACACTCTCCCCTCGTTGCTATATCATCACCATGATCTTGCGTGTGCGTAGGAAATTTTTTGAAATTACTACGTTCCCCAACAGTGGCATCCGAGCCTAGGTTTTATGTGTTGATGTTATATGCATGAGTAGAACACAAGTAAGTTGTGGACGATATAAGTCATACTGCCTACCAGCATGTCATACTTTGGTTCAGCGGTATTGTGAGATGAAGCGGCCCGGACCGACATTACGCGTACGCTTACGCGAGACTGGTTTCACCGTTACGAGCACTCGTGCTTAAAGGTGGCTGGCGGGTGTCTGTCTCTCTCACTTTAGTTGAACCGAGTGTAGCTACGCCCGGTCCTTGTGAAGGTTAAAACGGAGTCTATTTGACAAACTATCGTTGTGGTTTTGATGCGTAGGTGAGATTGGTTCTTGCTTAAGCCCGTAGCAGCCACGTAAAATTTGCAACAACAAAGTAGAGGACGTCTAACTTGTTTTTGCAGGGCATGTTGTGATGTGATATGGCCAAGACATGATGCTATATTTTATTGTATGAGATGATCATGTTTTGTAACCGAAGTTATCGGCAACTGGCAGGAGCCATATGGTTGTCGCTTTATTGTATGAAATGCAAACGCCATGTAATTGCTTTACTTTATCACTAAGCGGTAGCGATAGTCGTAGAAGCAATAGATGGCGTAACGACAACGATGCTACGATGGAGATCAAGGTGTCACGCCGGTGACGATGGTGATCACGACGGTGCTTCGAAGATGGAGATCACAAGCACAAGATGATGATGGCCATATCATATCACTTATATTGATTGCATCTGATGTTTATCCTTTATGCATCTTATCTTGCTTTGATTGACGGTAGCATTTTAAGATGATCTCTCACTAATTATCAAGAAGTGTTCTCCCTGAGTATGCACCGTTGCGAAAGTTCTTCGTGCTGAGACACCACGTGATGATCGGGTGTGATAGGCTCTACGTTCAAATACAACGGGTGCAAAACAGTTGCACACGCGGAATACTCAGGTTATACTTGACGAGCCTAGCATATACAGATATGGCCTCGGAACACGGGGACCGAAAGGTCGAGCATGAATCATATAGTAGATATGATCAACATAGAGATGTTCACCATTGAAACTACTCCATCTCACGTGATGATCGGACATGGTTTAGTTGATTTGGATCACGTAATCACTTAGATGACTAGAGAGATGTCTGTCTAAGTGGGAGTTCTTTAGTAATATGATTAATTGAACTTAAAATTTATCATGAACTTAGTACCTGATAGTATTTTGCTTGTCTATGTTTGTTTGTAGATAGATGGCTCGTGCTATTGTTCCGTTAAATTTTAATGCGTTCCTTGAGAAAGCAAAGTTGAAAGATGATGGTAGCAATTACACGGACTGGGTCCGTAACCTGAGGATTATCCTCATTGCTGCACAGAAGAGTTACGTCCTGGAAGCACCGCTGGGTGCCAGGCCTGCTGCTGATGCAACTGACGACGTTAAGAACGTCTGGCAGAGCAAAGCTGATGACTACTCTATAGTTCAGCGTGCCATGCTTTACGGCTTAGAACCGGGTCTTCAACGACATTTTGAACGTCATGGGGCATATGAGATGTTCCAAGAGTTGAAGTTAATATTTCAAGCAAATGCCCGGATTGAGAGATATGAAGTCTCCAATAAGTTCTACAGCTGCAAGATGGAGGAGAACAGTTCTGTCAGTGAGCATATACTCAAAATGTCTGGGTATAATAATCACTTGATTCAACTGGGAGTTAATCTTCCGGATGATAGCGTCATTGACAGAATTCTCCAATCACTGCCACCAAGCTACAAGAGCTTTGTGATGAACTATAATATGCAAGGGATGAACAAGACTATTCCCGAGCTCTTCGTGATGCTGAAAGCCGCGGAGGTAGAAATCAAAAAGGAGCATCAAGTGTTGATGGTCAACAAGACCACTGGTTTCAAGAAAAGGGGCAAAGGGAAGAAGAAGGGGAACTTCAAAAGGAACGGCAAACAAGTTGCTGCTCAAGTGAAAAAATTGCATACGAGCCCATAGATTTTGTTATATTTGTAAAATACGTACATATTTATACGTAAAAATGAGCATACTCAAAAAATGGTACATACTACCTAAAAATTAGTATATATACTACCTAATCATTGTTATATACTACATACTACACGTACATACTCTCGATTCCGAGAGATACTACATACAACATACAAAACGAAAGTGGTGGTAACTACCACTGCTTGTAGGAAACATTTGTACATATATACATATACATATATATATACATACATATAATTATAATTTTGATCACGATGAACCAGATGCATAGGATAAAACTTCTGATAAAATTCCAATTTCAATCGGTTGTAGTTCCATGATACAATATCATCACATAGCCTATACCATGTCAATGCATTTTCCTTCAAAGATAAAGGGAAGACCTTCTTCTTGACAGCATACTCAGGTATACCTGCAAGCTTAAATAATCCACAAACTTCATCCATATAGATTAGGTGCATATCAGGATGTAATGTTCCATCTCCTGTATAAGGATTAGCTAGCAGTTTCACTATCATACCCGAAGGAATTTCAAAATAAATATTTTCAGTAGGTGCAGTAGGTTGAGGAGCAACTTTTTGCTCTTCCGGTCGAGGTGAAGATACCCCTAACAAGCTCTCAAAGGATTATTTTCCATAGTAACAAGTGATAGTAAATTTCAGCACACTATATAAATGTTTCCTTACCAAATTCCACTCACGAAAGATGCTTCACTCCCTGGCAACGACGCCAGAAAAGAGTCTTGATGACCCACAAGTATAGGGGATCTATCATAGTCCTTTCGATAAGTAAGAGTGTCGAACCCAACGAAGAGCAGAAGGAAATAACAAACAATTTTCACCAAGGTATTCTCTGGAGGCATTGAAGTTATCGGTAACAGATAGTTGTGTGATAAGATAATTCATAACGGGTAACAAGTAACAAAAGTAAACAAGGTGCAGCAAGGTGGCCCAATTCTTTTTGTAGCAAAGGACAAGCCTGGACGAACTCTTATATAAATCAAAGTGCTCTCGAGGACACATGAGAATTATTGTAAAGCTAGTTTTCATCATGCTCATATGATTCGCGTTTGTTAATTTGATAATTTGATATATGGGTGGACCGGTGCTTGGGTGCTTACCTACCTTGGACAAGCCTCCCACTTATGATTAACCCCTCTCGCAAGCATCCGCAACTATGAAAAAAGAATTAAGGTAAACCTAACCATAGCATGAAACATATGGATCCAAATCAGCCCCTTACAAAGCAACCCATAAACTAGGGTTTAATCTTCTGTCACTCTAGCAACCCATCATCTACCTATTACTTCCCAATGCCTTCCCCTAGTCCCAAATCATGACGAAATATCATGTAGTCGACGTTCATATAGCACCACTAGAGGAGGGACAACATACATCTCATCCAAATATTGAACGAATATCAAATTCACATGATTACTTATAACAAGACTTCTCCCATGTCCTCAGAAACAAACGTAACTACTCACAAAGCATATTCATGTTCATAATCAGAGGAGTATTAATTATCATTAAGGATCTAAAAATATAATCTTCCGCTGGATAAACCAACTAGCATCAGCTACAAGGAGTAATCAACACTACTAGCAACCCACAGGTGCCAATCTGAGGTTTTGAGACAAAGATCGGATACAAGAGATGAATTAGGGTTTGAGAGGAGATGGTGCTGATGAAGATGTTGATGGATATTGACCCCCTCTCAATGAGAGGATCGATGGTGATGACGATGGCGACGATTTTCCCCTTCAGGAGGGATGTTTCCCCGGCAGAACAGCTCCGCTGGAGCCCTAGATTGGTCCTGCCCAGGTTCCGCCTTGAGACGGCGGCGCTTCGTCCCGAACGCTTCTATCCTATTTTTTTTCCAGGGCAAAAGACACCATATAGCAGAAGATGGGCGTCGGGCTCCCGCCAGGGGGCCCACAAGATAGGGGGTGCGCCCAGGGGGTAGGGCACGCCCTCCACCCTTGTGGCTGGCTGGTGGCCCCCCTCTGGTGCTTTTTTTGCCTAATATTTTTTATTTATTCCAAAACTGATCTCCGTGAAGTTTCAGGACTTTTGGAGTTGTGCAGAATAGGTCTTTAATATTTGCTCATTTTCAAGTCCAGAATTCCAGCCGTCTGCATTCTTCAGAGAAAAGGCATAAGTATTGTGATATAATGTGTAATAACAGCCCATAATGCGATAAATATCAATATAAAAACATGATGCAAAATGGACGTATCAATGCTCTTAGGGGTATACCTGGCCATCCCTCGGGCTGGGCCTACCAAAGCACGACATGGAAAACCTAGGCCCCAGCCCGGCCCGACCGTCGGGCCTAAAAATCAGGCCCAAGCCCGACCCATCACGCAAAAAGCCCGTCGGGCCTCGGGCCGGGCCTCTTTGTTAAATTGCAAATATGACGGGCATGGCCCGTCCATCGGGCTCAAAATCTAGGCCTAGGCCTGGTCCGTGGGCAAGGTCGGGTCGGGCCGTCCGGGCCGGGCTGCCCATGGCCAAGTATACCTAGGGGGATCCCTTACAGTCTATCTGTCAAAGTAATGATGAGGATACAACCCCACGGTGCCGGCTTTTATATAGCCCGACAACGGTAGAAAAAATGCAGTACAAAAGGGACGGTGACACGATATACTCCCTCCATTCTTAAATATAAGTCTTTTTAGGGATTTCAATATAGACTACATACGAAGTAAAATGAGTGAATCTACACTCTAAACTATGTCTATATACATCTGCATGTAGTTCATAGTAAAATCTCTAGAAAGATTTATATTTAGGAACGGAGGGAGTAGTAAGTAGGCGAGCGAATGTGAGCCATTGGATCTTCATAATTGCACTTGATCTAGTCCGTCTGTTAACTGAATCTAAGTCTGTCTTGACTGAACATGAGCGACAGCTTAACCACCAGCAGAATCCAGCGGGGACTAAGTATCACGTACCCTTTAGTTTTTTAGAACAACGTAGCATTAAGTTGCCACTTGTAATGGGCTATTAACATGGAATCGCATAACACAAAATCTAAAAGACCGGTTAGAAGTCTATTTATTATTTTGAAGTTTGTTATGCTTCAAGAATAAAGAGAAAATAATTAAGCATCACTCTAGTACCAAATTTTTAATCTGATTGAGGAGGTGTTCTGCTTGATTGGAATGCAAAGTCCTACTCAAAATATTGTGGCACAAAGTAAAACTTCCGAATAAGCTAAAACTGAAAACAAACCATATGGTATATTTACGTGCTATTCTATATCTTTTGTGCCATGTATTGTTGTTGCCATCTTCACCCCCCTATGCTCAAATCCTGGCTCCGCCCCTGTCGATGCGTGCGAGTGGCAGCTTACGCGCGAGGTGGTAGTGGAAGGTTGGGTGGCACCAAAAACAAGGGGACGATGGCTATTTTATTACTTGTGTGTCGGTCAGTCTGCCTTGTACTCGTCTTTCCTGCTCTACAGAGGACAAGGAGATGATGAATGTGAAACAAGGAGATTCACGGTGCTACAGTGTAGTATTTATTTATTTTGGTTATAACAAAAGATGTACTTCTTCCGTTCCATAATATAAGAGCTTTTTTAGAGTGTAGTCTTTAATGGTGAACATCTTTATGTTGATCATATCTACTATATGACTCATGTTCGATCTTTTGGTCGCCAGTGTTCCGAGACCATGTCTGTACATGCTAATGCTAGGCTCGTCAAGTTTGTCAAAAGCGGTCTTATATTATTGGATTGGATGGAGGGAATACTTCTCTTTCCTGCTCTCGGAACTAATACAGGTTACACAAGTGACATCACCACACAATACTTGTGGTCTACTTAGAGCATCTCCAATAGATGGTCCAAATGTAAAAATACCTAAGTTTTGAACCGTTTGGGGCAAAAAACGCTGCTCCAACAGACGGTCCATATGTAAAAAAATTGGACTGCGGCCTTCCGGTGATGTAAAATTGAAAACTTTGTGATGCAAATTTACATCACGAGATGCAACTGGTCCAAAACCGCGGCCGCCCGCCAAACGCCCAACTGCCACTTCATTCCCTTCTGCCCGCCCGCCGCCGCAGCTCCCCGCTCGGCCGCCGCCCCGCCACAGCTCTCCGACGCCGGGCCACCGTAGATCCAGACCCCCACCGCTGATTCCACCCCGCCTGGGTCGCCGCCTGCCGCCGCTCCGTCTGCCTCCTCTCCGGCCGCCTCCGCCTCCGGTCCGTCCGCCGCTTGCTCCCTGATGACGCTGAAGAAGACGCCGAAGGGCAAGTACGGTTTCTTCGGCGTGAGGGAGAAGCACTCCGGGAAGTTCGGAGTGGAGTTCTCTGACGCAGGGTGGCGTTGGTAGCTCGGCACGTATCCCACCGCCGATGATGCCGTGCGTGCCTACGACGTGGCGGTGTGGCATGCCGGACGGCCGAAGACGGACCTCAACTTCCCGCAGATCGAGTCCCAGGCGGTGGCGGAGTGGCTCGTGACGCAGGGCATCCGGATGGAGGAGATGCCGGCGAAGAAGGCAAAGAAGAGACTGGCGGTTGTCATCACACCCGGCAAGAACGATGAGGCAGCGATGGCTCGGTTTGCGCGAGAGCATCCGCAGTACGTCCAGGCCGAGCTGGAGCACTACTAGAAGCGCGACATCGAGGCGAAAAAGAAGGGGGTATAGGAGGAGGACGAGGCCGGCCCCTCGACTGTGATCCCTATCGAGTTGTCGGATGAGGACTGGGGTGACTCCGAGGAGGAGGACGAGGGGTGCGATGACCCGACCAAGGACGAGTTCTGGAAGCAGTTCTGCAACTCGAACGACAAGGAGTAGTTTCATCTAGTAGTAGTAGTAGTAGTTGAATTTGTGTATGAAACTATGTTGAATTTCATGTTTGAACTATGTTGAGATGAAGTAGTAGTTGGTCGTTTTAATCTTCATTTTGGATCATTTATTGGAGTTGCTCTTTTTTTTACATCTCCAATTTGGATCATTTGTTGGAGTTGAGCATTTTTCGGAGCTCCAAAACGCACCATATGGCAGTCCATATTACATCTTCTGTTTTAGACCGTCAAAATTTGGACCATCTATTGAAGATGCTCTTACAAATGTTCAACAACTTATTTACTACATTTAGGGCATGTACAATGGTTCTATCTTAAGGGTGCCACGTAGGATAAATGATGAGGTGGAGGAGAGAGAAATCATAAGAGAAGGTTTGTCTTCTCTTATTTAAGAGAAGACAAGAGATATCTCTTAGCACAATTTGTCTCACCATGTTTTTAGGAACAACTAATTATTGAAGATAAGGCTAAGAGATGACCCATTATAAACATGTTTTTTTGTCATCTCTAATTTACATGCAAAACTTAAGATAAGACTATCTTATCAACCATTGTACATGCCCTTAGCAACAGCAGAGTAAACGGCACCATTGTTACAACCGTAAATGCAAGCATAATTTTGGAAAACAAGGGCAACTACAAATTCTGAATAATTTTTTATAAGAAACAGTTGAAAACAGGACACAGCGGATGCAGGAAACGAGGCATACGACTGTCACTTCAAATACTGGTCCAAAAATGGACACTTCAAGCACTATCAAAAGACATAATTTGTTATAAGAAATATTTTAACCGACTCAACACTGAATCAATGATGACAACAAGTGTTTTAACGTCTGACACTTAAAATACTGATCCAAAAAATGGAAAATTCAAACACAATCAAAAGATACCTAAAGCAAGTAGGCGGTAGAAAAAGAAAGCGTATAAACGGGATCAAACGGGCACGGCCTCTTCACTCCTCGTCCGCTTCGGCGACCTGGAGCCAGACCACAAACGGCCTGGCATTCTTCACAACCTGGGAGACCTTGCCGGCAGCAACAGCTTCAACGTACCACTGGACAATGGCTTCTTCCTCGAGGACGTCGCCGTCATACAGGCATTTCAGGACCACCGGCACCTCCTTCAGGGCCTCGGCGCTGCACTTGCCGCAGAACGCCTCGATGGCCTGGAGCAGCAGCATCTGGGCCCCTTCATCAGGCACGGCAGCAGCAAGGTAGTCATTGTTCTTCTTGACATCCTTTGCAAACCCCTTGCCCGCACCATGGAAGAGCGCCTCAAAGAGGGCGTGCATCGCGTCCTTGGCGGGGAGGGTTGAGGAGGACAGCACGGCCTTGATCTGAGCAGGAGTGGCGGCATTGCCCAAGCTGGCCTTGATCTCCTCGACCAGTTCATCATATGGAGTCATTTTGGCCTGTTTCTTCCTCTTCTTATTCTCTGCCTTTTCGGTGGCAAGCATGACCATCTCGGCAGTCGCCGCACTCAGCTGCTCCTCCATGTGCTTTCTCGCAGCCTCTGCTGACGTGTCAGTCTGCCACTCCACGTCATCATCGTCGTCGTCGTCGTCTGCAGCAGCCGCAAAGTGAGCACCTTGACTGTAAGTTGGCGAGATTGCATGTTCTTCATCAGAACCATCAGTGGTAGCATTTTTCTTTGCAGCAACACGTTTTGCAGTGCTGTCCTTGGATGCAGCACCTTTCTTCTTCCCATCCTTCTTGAGTTTCTTCATCTCCTCATCAGCAGGCTGACCTTCCTTGAGTCGCTCCTTCTCAGCCCTTCGCATAGCTTTCTTGTCCTTGTCCTTGTCCACTCCTATATGAGTTAATTATATTAGCTACTCAAAGGTGCAAACAAAGGGTGGTAATTCAGTTACTACATCTTTTGTGAACTAATTACTATTGGCTACTCAACTAATGCATGAGTTGTATGTGGAAAATTAAGGAAATATGCCCTAGAGGCAATAATAAAGTTATTATTTATTTCCTCATATCATGATAAATGTTTATTATTCATGCTAGAATTGTATTAACCGGAAACATGATACATGTGTGAATACATAGACAAACATATAGTCACTAGTATGCCTCTACTTGACTAGCTCATTAATCAAAGATGGTTATGTTTCCTAACCATTGACATGTGTTGTCATTTGATTAATGGGATCACATCATTAGGAGAATGAGGTGATTGACATGACCCATCCCGTTAGCTTAACACTTGATCGTTTAGTATTCTGCTATTGCTTCCTTCATGACTTATACATGTTCCTGTAACTATGAGAATTGTGTAACTCCCGTTTACCGGAGGAACACTTTGGGTACTACCAAACGTCACAACGTAACTGGGTGATTATAAAGGAGTACTACAGGTGTCTCCGAAGGTACATGTTGAGTTAGCATAATTCGAGATTAGGTTTTGTCACTCCGATTGTCGGAGAGGTATCTCTGGGCCCTCTCGGCAATGCTCATCACCTAAGCCTTGCAAGCATGTAACTAATGAGTTAGTTATAAGATGAAGTATTACAGAACGAGTAAAGATACTTGTCGATAATGAGATTGAACTAGGTATTGGATACCGACGATCGAATCTCGGACAAGTAACATACCGATGACAAAGGGAACAACGTATGTTGTTATGCGGTTTGACCGATAAAGATCTTCGTAGAATATGTAGGAACCAATATGGGCATCCAGGTCCCGCTATTGGTTATTGACTAGAGATGTGTCTCAGTCATGTCTACATCGTTCTCGAACCGTAGGGTCCGCACGCTTAAGGTTTCGATGACATTTATATTATGAGTTTATGTATTTTTGATGTACCGAAGGTTGTTCGGAGTCCCGGATATGATTACGGACATGCGAGGAGTCTCGAAATGGTCGAGACATAAAGATTGATATATTGGACGGATATATTTGGACACCGGAAAGGTTCCGGAGAAGTTTGGAGCCCCGGAAGGTTACCGGAACCCCCCGGGAGGTATATGGGCCTTATTGGGCCCATGTAGGAGGAAGAGAGAAGGAGCAAGGGAAGGGGGCGCGCCCCCCCAAGCCCAATCCGAATTGGGCTTGGGGGGTCGGCCCCCCCTTTCCTTTCTCCTTCCCCCTCTTCCTATTACTACTACTAGTACTACTTCCTAATACTAGTACTCTTTCCTTTCCCCTCCAAATAAGATAAGGAAAAGAGAGGGAAACCTACTTGGAGTAGGTTTCCCCCTCCTCATGGCGCGCCCCTAGGGTCGGCCACCTCCTCCCTCCCTCCTTTATATACGGGGGTAGGGGGGCACCCTAGGACACACAAGTTGATCATTGATCGTTCCTTAGCCGTGTGCGGTGCCCCCCTACACGATATTACACCTCGGTCATATTGTAGCGGTGCTTAGGCGAAGCCCTGCAACAGGAGAACATCAAGATCGTCACCACGCCGTCGTGCTGACGAAACTCCCCCTCGGCGCCTCTGCTGGATCGGAGATCGAGGGTGCGTCATCGAGCTGTACGCGTGTCAAGAACTCGGAGGTGCCGGAGTAACGGTACTTGGATCGGTTGAACCGGAGGACGTACGACTACTTCCTCTACGTTGCGTCAACGCTTCCGCTTCGGTCTACGAGGGTACGTAGACAACACTCTCCCCTCGTTGCTATATCATCACCATGATCTTGCGTGTGCGTAGGAAATTTTTTGAAATTACTACGTTCCCCAACAGTGGCATCCGAGCCTAGGTTTTATGTGTTGATGTTATATGCATGAGTAGAACACAAGTAAGTTGTGGACGATATAAGTCATACTGCCTACCAGCATGTCATACTTTGGTTCAGCGGTATTGTGAGATGAAGCGGTCCGGACCGACATTACGCGTACACTTACGCGAGACTGGTTTCACCGTTATGAGCACTCGTGCTTAAAGGTAGCTGGCGGGTGTCTGTCTCTCTCACTCTAGTTGAACCGAGTGTGGCTACGCCCGGTCCTTGTGAAGGTTAAAACGGAGTCTATTTGACAAACTATCGTTGTGGTTTTGATGCGTAGGTGAGATTGGTTCTTGCTTAAGCCCGTAGCAACCACGTAAAATGTGCAACAACAAAGTAGAGGACGTCTAACTTGTTTTTGCAGGGCATGTTGTGATGTGATATGGCCAAGACATGATGCTATATTTTATTGTATGAGATGATCATGTTTTGTAACCGAAGTTATCGGCAACTGGCAGGAGCCATATGGTTGTCGCTTTATTGTATGAAATGCAAACGCCCTGTAATTGCTTTACTTTATCACTAAGCGGTAGCGATAGTCGTAGAAGCAATAGATGGCGTAACGACAACGATGCTACGATGGAGATCAAGGTGTCACGCCGGTGACGATGGTGATCACGACGGTGCTTCGAAGATGGAGATCACAAGCACAAGATGATGATGGCCATATCATATCACTTATATTGATTGCATGTGATGTTTATCCTTTATGCATCTTATCTTGCTTTGATTGACGGTAGCATTTTAAGATGATCTCTCACTAATTATCAAGAAGTGTTCTCCCTGAGTATGCACCGTTGCAAAAGTTCTTCGTGCTGAGACACCACGTGATGATCGGGTGTGATAGGCTCTACGTTCAAATACAACGGGTGCAAAACAGTTGCACACGCGGAATACTCAGGTTATACTTGACGAGCCTAGCATATACAGATATGGCCTCGGAACACGGGGACCGAAAGGTCGAGCGTGAATCATATAGTAGATATGATCAACATAGAGATGTTCACCATTGAAACTACTCCATCTCACGTGATGATCGGACATGGTTTAGTTGATTTGGATCACGTAATCACTTAGATGACTAGAGAGATGTCTGTCTAAGTGGGAGTTCTTTAGTAATATGATTAATTGAACTTAAATTTATCATGAACTTAGTACGTGATAGTATTTTTCTTGTCTATGTTTGTTTGTAGATAAATGGCTCGTGCTATTGTTCCGTTAAATTTTAATGCGTTCCTTGAGAAAGCAAAGTTGAAAGATGATGGTAGCAATTACACGGACTGGGTCCGTAACCTGAGGATTATCCTCATTGCTGCACAGAAGAGTTACGTCCTAGAAGCACCGCTGGGTGCCAGGCCTGCTGCTGATGCAACTGACGACGTTAAGAACGTCTGGCAGAGCAAAGCTGATGACTACTCTATAGTTCAGTGTGCCATGCTTTACGGCTTAGAACCGGGTCTTCAACGACGTTTTGAACGTCATGGAGCATATGAGATGTTCCAAGAGTTGAAGTTAATATTTCAAGCAAATGCCCGGATTGAGAGATATGAAGTCTCCAGTAAGTTCTACAGCTGCAAGATGGAGGAGAACAGTTCTGTCAGTGAGCATATACTCAAAATGTCTGGGTATAATAATCACTTGATTCAACTGGGAGTTAATCTTCCGGATGATAGCGTCATTGACAGAATTCTCCAATCACTGCCACCGAGCTACAAGAGCTTTGTGATGAACTATAATATGCAAGGGATGAACAAGACTATTCCCGAGCTCTTCGCGATGCTGAAAGCCGCGGAGGTAGAAATCAAAAAGGAGCATCAAGTGTTGATGGTCAACAAGACCACTGGTTTCAAGAAAAGGGGCAAAGGGAAGAAGAAGGGGAACTTCAAAAGGAACGGCAAACAAGTTGCTGCTCAAGTGAAGAAACCCAAGTCTGGACCTAAGCCTGAAACTGAGTGCTTCTACTGCAAGCAGACTGGACACTGGAAGCGAAACTGCCCCAAGTATTTGGCGGATAAGAAGGATGGCAAAGTGAACGAAGGTATATGTGATATACATGTTATTGATGTGTACCTTACTAATGCTCGCAGTAGCACCTGGGTATTTGATACTGGTTCTGTTGCTAACATTTGCAACTCGAAACAGGGACTACGGATTAAGCGAAGATTAGCTAAGGACGAGGTGACGATGCGCGTGGGAAATGGTTCCAAAGTCGATGTGATCGCGGTCGGCACGCTACCTCTACATCTACCATCGGGATTAGTTTTAGACCTGAATAATTGTTATTTGGTGCCTGCGTTGAGCATGAACATTATATCTGGATCTTGTTTGATGCGAGACGGTTATTCATTTAAATCAGAGAATAATGGTTGTTCTATTTATATGAGTAATATCTTTTATGGTCATGCACCCTTGAAGAGTGGTCTATTTTTATTAAATCTCGATAGTAGTGATACACATATTCATAATGTTGAAGCCAAAAGATGCAGAGTTTATAATGATAGTGCAACATATTTGTGGCACTGCCGTTTAGGTCATATCGGTGTAAAACGCATGAAGAAACTCCATACTGATGGACTTCTGGAATCACTTGATTATGAATCACTTGGTACTTGCGAACCGTGCCTCATGGGCAAGATGACCAAAACACCGTTCTCCGGATCTATGGAGAGAGCAACAGATTTGTTGGAAATCATACATACAGATGTATGTGGTCCGATGAATGTTGAGGCTCGTGGCGGATATCGTTATTTCCTCACCTTCACAGATGATTTGAGCAGATATGGGTATATCTACTTGATGAAGCACAAGTCTGAAACATTTGAAAAGTTCAAAGAATTTCAGAGTGAAGTAGAAAATCATCGTAACAAGAAAATAAAGTTTCTACGATCTGATCGTGGAGGAGAATATTTGAGTTACGAGTTTGGTTTACATTTGAAACAATGTGGAATAGTTTCGCAACTCACGCCACCTGGAACACCACAGCGAAATGGTGTGTCCGAACGTCGTAATCGTACTTTACTTGATATGGTGCGATCTATGATGTCTCTTACCGATTTACCGCTATCGTTTTGGGGTTATGCTTTAGAGACGGCCGCATTCACGTTAAATAGGGCACCATCAAAATCCGTTGAGACGACGCCTTATGAACTGTGGTTTGGCAAGAAACCAAAGTTGTCGTTTCTCAAAGTTTGGGGCTGCGATGCTTATGTGAAGAAACTTCAACCAGATAAGCTCGAACCCAAATCGGAGAAATGTGTCTTCATAGGATACCCAAAGGAGACAATTGGGTACACCTTCTATCACAGATCTAAAGGCAAGATTTTCGTTGCTAAAATAGGATCCTTTCTAGAGAAGGAGTTTCTCTCGAAAGAAGTGAGTGGGAGGAAAGTAGAACTTGATGAGATAACTGTATCTACTCCCTTATTGGAAAGTAGTTCATCACAAGAACCGGTTCCTGTGACAACTACACCAATTAGTGAGGAAGCTAATGATATTGATCATGAAACTTCAGATCAAGTTTCTACTGAACCTCGTAGGTCTACCAGAGTAAGATCCGCACCAGAGTGGTACGGAAATCCTATTCTGGAAGTCATGTTACTAGACCATGATGAACCTACGAACTATGAGGAAGTGATGATGAGCCCAGATTCCGCAAAATGGCTAGAGGCCATGAAATCTGAGATAGGATTCATGTATGAAAACAAAGTATGGACTTTGGTTGACTTGCCCGATGATCGGCAAGCCATTGAGAATAAATGGATCTTTAAGAAGAAGACTGACGCTGATGGTAATGTTACTGTCTACAAAGCTCGACTTGTTGCAAAAGATTTTCGACAAGTTCAAGGGGTTGACTATGATGAGACTTTCTCACCCGTAGCGATGCTTAAGTCTGTCCGAATCATGTTGGCTATTGCTGCATTTCATGATTATGAAATTTGGCAAATGGATGTCAAGACTGCATTCTTGAATGGATTTCTAGAAGAAGAGTTGTATATGATGCAACCTGAAGGTTTTGTTGATCCAAAAGGTGCTGACAAAGTGTGCAAGCTCCAACGTTCCATTTATGGACTGGTGCAAGCATCTCGGAGTTGGAATAAACGTTTTGATAGTGTGATCAAAGCATATGGCTTTATACAGACTTTTGGAGAAGCCTGTATTTACAAGAAAGTGAGTGGGAGCTCTGTAGCATTTCTAGTTTTATATGTTGATGACATATTATTAATTGGAAATGATATAGAATTTCTGGATAGCATAAAGGGATACTTGAATAAAAGTTTTTCTATGAAAGACCTCGGTGAAGCTGCTTACATATTGGGCATCAAGATCTATAGAGATAGATCAAGACGCTTAATAGGACTTTCACAAAGTACATACCTTGACAAAATTTTGAAAAAGTTCAAAATGGATCAGGCAAAGAAAGGATTCTTGCCTGTGCTACAAGGTGTGAAGTTGAGTCAAACTCAATGCCCGACCACAGCAGAAGATAGAGAGAAAATGAAAGATGTTCCCTATGCTTCAGCCATAGGCTCTATCATGTATGCAATGCTGTGTACCAGACCTGACGTATGCTTAGCAATAAGCTTGGCAGGTAGGTACCAAAGTAATCCAGGAGTGGATCACTGGACAGCGGTCAAGAACATCCTGAAATACCTGAAAAGGACTAAGGATATGTTTCTCGTATATGGAGGTGACAAAGAGCTAGTCGTAAATGGTTACGTCGATGCAAGCTTTGACACTGATCCGGACGATTCTAAATCGCAGACCGGATACGTGTTTTTATTAAATGGTGGAGCTGTAAGTTGGTGCAGTTCTAAACAAAGCGTCGTGGCAGGATCTACATGTGAAGCGGAGTACATAGCTGCTTCTGAAGCAGCAAATGAAGGAGTCTGGATGAAGGAGTTCATTTCCGATCTAGGTGTCATACCTAGTGCATCGGGACCAATGAAGATCTTCTGTGACAATACTGGTGCAATTGCCTTGGCAAAGGAATCCAGATTTCACAAGAGGACCAAGCACATCAAGAGACGCTTCAATTCCATTCGGGACCAAGTCCAAGTGGGAGACATAGAGATTTGCAAGATACATACGGATCTGAATGTTGCAGACCCGTTAACTAAGCCTCTCTCACGAGCAAAACATGATCAGCACCAAGACTCCATGGGTGTTAGAATCATTACTATGTAATCTAGATTATTGACTCTAGTGCAAGTGGGAGACTAAAGGAAATATGCCCTAGAGGCAATAATAAAGTTATTATTTATTTCCTCATATCATGATAAATGTTTATTATTCATGCTAGAATTGTATTAACCGGAAACATGATACATGTGTGAATACATAGACAAACATATAGTCACTAGTATGCCTCTACTTGACTAGCTCATTAATCAAAGATGGTTATGTTTCCTAACCATTGACATGTGTTGTCATTTGATTAATGGGATCACATCATTAGGAGAATGAGGTGATTGACATGACCCATCCCGTTAGCTTAGCACTTGATCGTTTAGTATTCTGCTATTGCTTCCTTCATGACTTATACATGTTCCTGTAACTATGAGAATTGTGTAACTCCCGTTTACCGGAGGAACACTTTGGGTACTACCAAACGTCACAACGTAACTGGGTGATTATAAAGGAGTACTACAGGTGTCTCCGAAGGTACATGTTGAGTTAGCATAATTCGAGATTAGGTTTTGTCACTCCGATTGTCGGAGAGGTATCTCTGGGCCCTCTCGGCAATGCTCATCACCTAAGCCTTGCAAGCATGTAACTAATGAGTTAGTTATAAGATGAAGTATTACAGAACGAGTAAAGATACTTGTCGATAACGAGATTGAACTAGGTATTGGATACCGACGATCGAATCTCGGACAAGTAACATACCGATGACAAAGGGAACAACGTATGTTGTTATGCGGTTTGACCGATAAAGATCTTCGTAGAATATGTAGGAACCAATATGGGCATCCAGGTCCCGCTATTGGTTATTGACCAGAGATGTGTCTCAGTCATGTCTACATCGTTCTCGAATCGTAGGGTCCGCACGCTTAAGGTTTCGATGACATTTATATTATGAGTTTATGTATTTTGATGTACCGAAGGTTGTTCGGAGTCCCGGATATGATTACGGACATGACGAGGAGTCTCGAAATGGTCGAGACATAAAGATTGATATATTGGACGGATATATTTGGACACCGGAAAGGTTCCGGAGAAGTTTGGAGCCCCGGAAGGTTACCGGAACCCCCCGGGAGGTATATGGGCCTTATTGGGCCCATGTAGGAGGAAGAGAGAAGGAGCAAGGGAAGGGGGCGCGCCCCCCCAAGCCCAATCCGAATTGCGGAGGGCCCCCCCCCCTTTCCTTTCTCCTTCCCCCTCTTCCTATTACTACTACTAGTACTACTTCCTAATACTAGTACTCTTTCCTTCCCCCTCCAAATAAGATAAGGAAAAGAGAGGGAAACCTACTTGGAGTAGGTTTCCCCCTCCTCATGGCGCGCCCCCCTAGGGCCGGCCACCTCCTCCCTCCCTCCTTTATATACGGGGGTAGGGGGGCACCCTAGGACACACAAGTTGATCATTGATCGTTCCTTAGCCATGTGCGGTGCCCCCCTACACGATATTACACCTCGGTCATATTGTAGCGGTGCTTAGGCGAAGCCCTGCAACAGGAGAACATCAAGATCGTCACCATGCCGTCGTGCTGACGAAACTCCCCCTCGGCGCCTCTACTGGATCGGAGATCGAGGGTGCGTCATCGAGCTGTACGCGTGTCAAGAACTCGGAGGTGCCGGAGTAACGGTACTTGGATCGGTTGAACCGGAGGACGTACGACTACTTCCTCTACGTTGCGTCAACGCTTCCGCTTCGGTCTACGAGGGTACGTAGACAACACTCTCCCCTCGTTGCTATATCATCACCATGATCTTGCGTGTGCGTAGGAATTTTTTTGAAATTACTACGTTCCACAACAGAAAATCCATATGAAGCAGAGATTTTTTATATTTTTGCATATTAACAGACTATGAAGCAAAGGCCAAAAAAAATTTGTTTAGCAAATCAACTATCCATACAAAAGAATATGAGCAGACTTTTTCTCCTTCATTACTATGCTTTCGATGAAAGTTACGTATGATAGTGGGATTCGTGTGGGCTAATTAGCAGTAATATCTTCACCGTCGTTACCATGTTTTTCTATTATTTTTAGTAGTTGGCAGAACTAGGCATAGGAGTGGTGTGTGCAGACTAACCACGTGTCTCTTACCACGAATTTCATTTTTTTTTACCATTGATTTCCCACTGGTAGTAAATGGATGGAGGGGGTTACTATGTTTAGCGAGGCGTTTACGTTCAGGTGGGAGCGCTGGTTCGGCTGTACCATGGTGTGTGCGCTGTTTTATCGGCTCCTTGGGTGCGCGTTGTTAGACCGGAGCGCAGAATAGGAAATATGCGCTCAGGCTTAGTTTAGCAACCATATATATATATATATACATATATATATATATATGTATATATATATATATACATATACATGTATATATATATATACATATACATATATATATATATATATATATATATATATATATATATAATCCATCCTATCACCCGGTGGTAGGTTACCTCACATGTCTCATATACTACCATGTGGTATTATATATACTATTTTATTATTTTAAATATGTTCATATACTATATCTAAGATATTTCAAAGCAAGTTACATGAAAAAATTGCATACGAGCCCATAGTTTTTGTTATATTTGTAAAATACGTACATATTTATACGTAAAAATGAGCATACTCAAAAAATGGTATATACTACCTAAAAATTAGTATATATACTACCTAATCATTGTTATATACTACATACTACACGTACATACTCTCGATTCCGAGAGATACTACATACAACATACAAAACGAAAGTGATGGTAACTACCACTGCTTGTAGGAAACATTTGTATATATATACATATACATATATATATATACATACATATAATTATAATTTTGATCACGATGAACCAGATGCATAGGATAAAACTTCTGATAAAATTCCAATTTCAATCGGTTGTAGTTCCATGATACAATATCATCACATAGCCTATACCATGTCAATGCATTTTCCTTCAAAGATAAAGGGAAGACCTTCTTCTTGACAGCATACTCAGGCATACCTGCAAGCTTAAATAATCCACAAACTTCATCCATATAGATTAGGTGCATATCAGGATGTAATGTTCCATCTCCTGTATAAGGATTAGCTAGCAGTTTCACTATCATACCCGAAGGAATTTCAAAATAAATATTTTCAGTAGGTGCAGTAGGTTGAGGAGCAACTTTTTGCTCTTTCGGTCGAGGTGAAGATACCCCTAACAAGCTCTCAAAGGATTATTTTCTATAGTAACAAGTGATAGTAAATTTCAGCACAATATATAAATGTTTCCTTATCAAATTCCACTTACGAAAGACGCTTCACTCCCCGGCAACGACGCCAGAAAAGAGTCTTGATGACCCACAAGTATAGGGGATCTATCATAGTCCTTTCGATAAGTAAGAGTGTCGAACCCAACGAAGAGCAGAAGGAAATAACAAACAATTTTCACCAAGGTATTCTCTGGAGGCATTGAAGTTATCGGTAACAGATAGTTGTGTGATAAGATAATTCATAACGGGTAACAAGTAATAAAAGTAAACAAGGTGCAGCAAGGTGGCCCAATTCTTTTTGTAGCAAAGGACAAGCCTGGACGAACTCTTATATAAATCAAAGTGCTCTCGAGGACACATGAGAATTATTGTAAAGCTAGTTTTCATCATGCTCATATGATTCGCGTTTGTTAATTTGATAATTTGATATATGGGTGGACCGGTGCTTGGGTGCTTACCTACCTTGGACAAGCCTCCCACTTATGATTAACCCCTCTCACAAGCATCCGCAACTATGAAAAAAGAATTAAGGTAAACCTAACCATAGCATGAAACATATGGATCCAAATCAGCCCCTTACAAAGCAACGCATAAACTAGGGTTTAATCTTCTGTCACTCTAGCAACCCATCATCTACCTATTACTTCCCAGTGCCTCCCCCTAGTCCCAAATCATGACGAAATATCATGTAGTCGACGTTCACATAGCACCACTAGAGGAGGGACAACATACATCTCATCCAAATATTGAACGAATATCAAATTCACATGATTACTTATAACAAGACTTCTCCCATGTCCTCAGAAACAAACGTAACTACTCACAAAGCATATTCATGTTCATAATCAAATGAGTATTAATTATCATTAAGGATCTAAAAATATAATCTTCCGCTGGATAAACCAACTAGCATCAGCTACAAGGAGTAATCAACACTACTAGCAACCCACAGGTGCCAATCTGAGGTTTTGAGACAAAGATCGGATACAAGAGATGAATTAGGGTTTGAGAGGAGATGGTGCTGATGAAGATGTTGATGGATATTGACCCCCTCTCAATGAGAGGATCGATGGTGATGACGATGGCGATCATTTTCCCCTTCAGGAGGGATGTTTCCCCGACAGAACAGCTCCGCTGGAGCCCTAGATTGGTCCTGCCCAAGTTCCGCCTCGAGACGGCGGCGCTTCGTCCCGAACGCTTCTGTCCTATTTTTTTTTCCAGGGCAAAAGACACCATATAGCAGAAGATGGGCGTCGGGCTCCCGCCAGGGGGCCCACAAGATAGGGGGCGCGCCCAGGGGGTAGGGCACGCCCTCCACCGTTGTGGCTGGCTGGTGGCCCTCCTCTGGTGCTTTTTTTGCCTAATATTTTTTATTTATTCCAAAACTGATCTCCGTGAAGTTTCAGGACTTTTGGA
The DNA here is from genome assembly GCF_018294505.1 of Triticum aestivum. Taxonomy (NCBI): domain Eukaryota; kingdom Viridiplantae; phylum Streptophyta; class Magnoliopsida; order Poales; family Poaceae; genus Triticum; species Triticum aestivum. The sequence continues at coordinate 146,293,462 of NC_057810.1, forward strand.
GTTGTGCAGAATAGGTCTTTAATATTTGCTCATTTTCAAGTCCAGAATTCCAACCGTCTGCATTCTTCAGAGAAAAGGCATAAGTATTTGTGATATAATGTGTAATAACAGCCCATAATGCGATAAATATCAATATAAAAACATGATGCAAAATGGACGTATCAATGCTCTTAGGGGTATACCTGGCCATCCCTCGGGCTGGGCCTACCAAAGCACGACATGGAAAACCTAGGCCCCAGCCCGGCCCGACCGTCGGGCCTAAAAATCAGGCCCAAGCCCGGCCCATCACGCAAAAAGCCCGTCGGGCCTCGGGCCGGGCCTCTTTGTTAAATTGCAAATACGACGGGCATGGCCCGTCCATCGGGCTCAAAATCTAGGCCTAGGCCTGGTCCGTGGGCAAGGTCGGGTCGGGCCGTCCGGGCCGGGCTGCCCATGGCCAAGTATACCTAGGGGGATCCCTTACAGTCTATCTGTCAAAGTAATGATGAGGATACAACCCCACGGTGTCGGCTTTTATATAGCCCGACAACGGTAGAAAAAATGCAGTACAAAAGGGACGGTGACACGATATACTCCCTCCATTCTTAAATATAAGTCTTTTTAGGGATTTCAATATAGACTACATACGAACTAAATGAGTGAATCTACACTCTAAACTATGTCTATATACATCTGTATGTAGTTCATAGTAAAATCTCTAGAAAGATTTATATTTAGGAACGGAGGGAGTAGTAAGTAGGCGAGCGAATGTGAGCCATTGGATCTTCATAATTGCACTTGATCTAGTCCGTCTGTTAACTGAATCTAAGTCTGTCTTGACTGAACATGAGCGACAGCTTAACCACCAGCAGAATCCAGCGGGGACTAAGTATCACGTACCCTTTAGTTTTTTAGAACAACGTAGCATTAAGTTGCCACTTGTAATGGGCTATTAACATGGAATCGCATAACACAAAATCTAAAAGACCGGTTAGAAGTCTATTTATTATTTTGAAGTTTGTTATGCTTCAAGAATAAAGAGAAAATAATTAAGCATCACTCTAGTACCAAATTTTTAATCTGATTGAGGAGGTGTTCTGCTTGATTGGAATGCAAAGTCCTACTCAAAATATTGTGGCACAAAGTAAAACTTCCGAATAAGCTAAAACTGAAAACAAACCATATGGTATATTTACGTGCTATTCTATATCTTTTGTGCCATGTATTGTTGTTGCCATCTTCACCCCCCTATGCTCAAATCCTGGCTCCGCCCCTGTCGATGCGTGCGAGTGGCAGCTTACGCGCGAGGTGGTAGTGGAAGGTTGGGTGGCACCAAAAACAAGGGGACGATGGCTATTTTATTACTTGTGTGTCGGTCAGTCTGCCTTGTACTCGTCTTTCCTGCTCTACAGAGGACAAGGAGATGATGAATGTGAAACAAGGAGATTCACGGTGCTACAGTGTAGTATTTATTTATTTTGGTTATAACAAAAGATGTACTTCTTCCGTTCCATAATATAAGAGCTTTTTTAGAGTGTAGTCTTTAATGGTGAACATCTTTATGTTGATCATATCTACTATATGACTCATGTTCGATCTTTTGGTTGCCAGTGTTCCGAGACCATGTCTGTACATGCTAATGCTAGGCTCGTCAAGTTTGTCAAAAGCGGTCTTATATTATTGGATTGGATGGAGGGAATACTTCTCTTTCCTGCTCTCGGAACTAATACAGGTTACACAAGTGACATCACCACACAATACTTGTGGTCTACTTAGAGCATCTCCAATAGATGGTCCAAATGTAAAAATACCTAAGTTTTGAACCGTATGGTGCAAAAAACGCTGCTCCAACAGACGGTCCATATGTAAAAAAATTGGACTGCGGCCTTCCGGTGATGTAAAATTGAAAACTTTGTGATGCAAATTTACATCACGAGATGCAACTGGTCCAAAACCGCGGCCGCCCGCCAAACGCCCAACTGCCACTTCATTCCCTTCTGCCCGCCCGCCGCCGCAGCTCCCCGCTCGGCCGCCGCCCCGCCACAGCTCTCCGACGCCGGGCCACCGTAGATCCAGACCCCCACCGCTGATTCCACCCGCCTGGGTCGCCGCCTGCCGCCGCTCCGTCTGCCTCCTCTCCGGCCGCCTCCGCCTCCGGTCCGTCCGCCGCTTGCTCCCTGATGACGCTGAAGAAGACGCCGAAGGGCAAGTACGGTTTCTTCGGCGTGAGGGAGAAGCACTCCGGGAAGTTCGGAGTGGAGTTCTCTGACGCAGGGCGGCGTTGGTAGCTCGGCACGTATCCCACCGCCGATGATGCCGTGCGTGCCTACGACGTGGCGGTGTGGCATGCCGGACGGCCGAAGACGGACCTCAACTTCCCGCAGATCGAGTCCCAGGCAGTGGCGGAGTGGCTCGTGACGCAGGGCATCCGGATGGAGGAGATGCCGGCGAAGAAGGCAAAGAAGAGACTGGCGGTTGTCATCACTCCCGGCAAGAACGATGAGGCAGCGATGGCTCGGTTTGCGCGAGAGCATCCGCAGTACGTCCAGGCCGAGCTGGAGCACTACTAGAAGCGCGACATCGAGGCGAAAAAGAAGGGGGTATAGGAGGAGGACGAGGCTGGCCCCTCGACTGTGATCCCTATCGAGTTGTCGAATGAGGACTGGGGTGACTCCGAGGAGGAGGACGAGGGGTGCGATGACCCGACCAAGGACGAGTTCTGGAAGCAGTTCTGCAACTCGAACGACAAGGAGTAGTTTCATCTAGTAGTAGTAGTAGTTGAATTTGTGTATGAAACTATGTTGAATTTCATGTTTGAACTATGTTGAGATGAAGTAGTAGTTGGTCGTTTTAATCTTCATTTTGGATCATTTATTGGAGTTGCTTTTTTTTTACATCTCCAATTTGGATCATTTGTTGGAGTTGAGCATTTTTCGGAGCTCCAAAACGCACCATATGGCAGTCCATATTACATCTTCTGTTTTAGACCGTCAAAATTTGGACCATCTATTGAAGATGCTCTTACAAATGTTCAACAACTTATTTACTACATTTAGGGCATGTACAATGGTTCTATCTTAAGGGTGCCACGTAGGATAAATGATGAGGTGGAGGAGAGAGAAATCATAAGAGAAGGTTTGTCTTCTCTTAGAGAAGACAAGAGATATCTCTTAGCACAATTTGTCTCACCATGTTTTTAGGAACAACTAATTATTGAAGATAAGGCTAAGAGATGACCCATTATAAACATGTTTTTTTGTCATCTCTAATTTACATGCAAAACTTAAGATAAGACTATCTTATCAACCATTGTACATGCCCTTAGCAACAGCAGAGTAAACGGCACCATTGTTACAACCGTAAATGCAAGCATAATTTTGGAAAACAAGGAAAACTACAAATTCTGAATAATTTTTTATAAGAAACAGTTGAAAACAGGACACAGCGGATGCAGGAAACGAGGCATACGACTGTCACTTCAAATACTGGTCCAAAAATGGACACTTCAAGCACTATCAAAAGACATAATTTGTTATAAGAAATATTTTAACCGACTCAACACTGAATCAATGATGACAACAAGTGTTTTAACGTCTGACACTTAAAATACTGATCCAAAAAATGGAAAATTCAAACACAATCAAAAGATACCTAAAGCAAGTAGGCGGTAGAAAAAGAAAGCGTATAAACGGGATCAAACGGGCACGGCCTCTTCACTCCTCGTCCGCTTCGGCGACCTGGAGCCAGACCACAAACGGCCTGGCATTCTTCACAACCTGGGAGTCCTTGCCGGCAGCAACAGCTTCAACGTACCACTGGACAATGGCTTCTTCCTCGAGGACGTCGCCGTCATACAGGCATTTCAGGACCACCGGCACCTCCTTCAGGGCCTCGGCGCTGCACTTGCCGCAGAACGCCTCGATGGCCTGGAGCAGCAGCATCTGGGCCCCTTCATCAGGCACGGCAGCAGCAAGGTAGTCATTGTTCTTCTTGACGTCCTTTGCAAACCCCTTGCCCGCACCGTGGAAGAGCGCCTCAAAGAGGGCGTGCATCGCGTCCTTGGCGGGGAGGGTTGAGGAGGACAGCACAGCCTTGATCTGAGCAGGAGTGGCGGCATTGCCCAAGCTGGCCTTGATCTCCTCGACCAGTTCATCATATGGAGTCATTTTGGCCTGTTTCTTCCTCTTCTTCTTCTCTGCCTTTTCGGTGGCAAGCATGACCATCTCGGCAGTCGCCGCACTCAGCTGCTCCTCCATGCGCTTTCTCGCAGCCTCTGCTGACGTGTCAGTCTGCCACTCCACGTCATCATCGTCGTCGTCGTCGTCTGCAGCAGCCGCAAAGTGAGCACCTTGACTGTAAGTTGGCGAGATTGCATGTTCTTCATCAGAACCATCAGTGGTAGCATTTTTCTTTGCAGCAACACGTTTTGCAGTGCTGTCCTTGGATGCAGCACCTTTCTTCTTCCCATCCTTCTTGAGTTTCTTCATCTCCTCATCAGCAGCCTGACCTTCCTTGAGTCGCTCCTTCTCAGCCCTTCGCATAGCTTTCTTGTCCTTGCCTCCCTTCTTCTGCTCTGGTGGGTTCTTCACGATGAATGTAGCGAGCTTGTCCCTCATGTCAACATCCGAGATGAAGCCACAGGCAGCACATTTCAGAGACAGCGTCTGTTTCTCCGAGATGACAACCTCTGTTTCAGGGTTGCCACACTTATAGCACTGAACATACTTGTTGATGAAGTTCTCAAGAAGGCCAGCCAGCTTTGCAGTGTCATGGGCACCATTGACTATGGAAACTCCTGTCTTGTCATCAAATTTATACTGCGCCCCAAGCTTGCAGCTAAAGTACTTTGTTGTGTAGGAAGCTGGCCTGGCAAGTGCTTTCGCTATGTCAACCATGTTCACGATGTTTGTCTTGATGCCATTACCATGGCCTTCTATCTTGGTTAGCATTTTGGGCATCTTGTACCTGTAGAAGGCGTCATCCTTGTTCGAAGCGCCAATGTTCTGCAGCGCCATCTTGGCTCAAGCTTTCTGATCCTATCAGCCGTGTCCAAATTCAGAAGCAAGAGCCGCCTTTGAGCTGACCTTGAGCAGTGGCAAGTGAGGGAAGAGAAACTTATCCCTTTTTCTCGATGTACTAGAACACTCTCCCGGCAATCCAACTGATCCGAAGTAGAGCGAGTGCTGTCCAGACATGAAAGAAACTTGGACTTCCGAGCCCTCCACTTTGTCAGATTGTAGCAAAGAAATTCTGCAACCTGGATTTAAACAAGCCAAAGATCATGCATTAGCGATTCTTCATACAAGGCAAGATTGACAAAAAAATCAGCAGGAGGTGTATCATCATGCCAGAAAGGGAACAGAGGATTACAATATCAATCCATATGGCAATCAACATTCCAAATAGAACATGTGTGGACTGTATAAACAAAATCAGATAGTGCCTAGAAATTAACAATGGGCATGGTTCCGTGCAAACTAGAGACGCGACGCAGAAGCAAATCCAACACAGAACGGCCGCATGTTCATCAAAAGTGAATATAGCCTATTGGACTGAACAAAACTGCACCTTTCACTTCTGCTCTAGGTCCCTAAATGACCAGATAGGTCTAGTCTGCTACTAGTACTAGATATGATCTATGCGTGGACTGAACAATATTTATTTAATCTATGATCTCAAGCAATAAACCAAAACTAGCAGCACAGAATCAAATATACGCTACGAACGCTGAATCGCTTCCAGGGCTACAACCGTGGAGATCAAATTGTTCCTCATGAAAAACAAATAATACCTACGCCGGATCAGGTCCAGCTCAACAGACACAGTAGTCGACGATACTAAGATTTTTTTTCTCTCTATATATACGAGGACACCCAACGAAACCCTAGCTCATGCCCAGTCCACAGCAACAATCGCTAGATTTAATAACAAAACAAAAAAGGAAATACAGAACGAGGTTACTTACCTAGGGCTTCGGCGCCGGCTGGGGGAACTCGAGCAGGAGGCTGCAGGCGATGGCGGCGGGCGCTGTGAGGAGAGGATCCAAGGCGGGCGTGCGGCTTTTATTTATAGCGGTCGAGGGGCGGCCGGGTGGATTTCGTGATGGGTACGGTTTCTGACAGGAGAAAGAGTCCGACCGGTGCTAGAAACAGTTTTTTTTTTTAAGTTACCGGATAATTGCCCATGCTTTGTACTGGGAGCATAAACAAACTGTTTTTTTTTGCGGGGTATAAACAAACTGTTTTCAAATTACTAGCAAAAGGGTCCGTGTATTGCAACGAGAGAGAAAAAAAAGAATCATAATGATCACATTTTGTTGCATCACCGAGATACATTATCACTCTCAATTTCATGAAATCATGAACACTTTTTGAAATCGTGAACATTGTTTTAAACTCGTGCACATATTTGGAATTGTGAACATTTATTAAATTCATGAACACTTTTACAAATTCTCATTTTTTTCCTAAAAGCAAGAACATTTTTTGAATTGATGAATATTCTATAGTATTTGCAAACTTCAAAAAAGTTAAAACAATTTTCTTGAATTGGCTAACATTTCTAGAATGAAAATATTTTTTTGGAAACAGGTGGAACTTTTTTGAAATTCACGATTTTTTTATTTAATGAGCATTTTCTAAATGCAGGATCATTTTTGAATCAGCAAACATTTCATGAATGAATAAACTATTTTGTAAGTCACAAACAGTTTTTAAATTTTTAGGATATTTTTCCGTTCATGAACATTTTTTGAATTGGCAAAGTTTTGCTCAATTTCGTTAACGTTTTATAATACACATACATTTTTAAAAAAATCATGAATATTCTTTTTTTTCGATTTTTTTTCAAAATTTTGAAGATTTTTTGAATAAGTAACACATTTTTTTACAAAATTGCAAATATTTTTTTAATCCACAACATTTTATGATTTTCTAAACATTTTATCTCCAAATTCTATTTTTGAAAAAAAATGGAACTTTTTTTAAGTCCCAAATTATTTAAAGTAGAAAAATAAAAAAGAAAAGGAATAAATAAAAACTTGAAAACAGGCCGCACGGACATGGACAGCCCAAACAGGTGCTGGGTCTTTTCCCAACGCACAGAGCGTAATATAGGAGGTCCCTACTGCATGGGCCGCCCAAGGCGAGGGATTCCCATGTGTGAAACATTTTTTATCACCTATAGTAGTGTTGGTGGGTAATATTTTATAATTTTGAAAACAATTTCCATGACGTACTGCCAGAAGCAATAGCCCATTTATTATGAGGTATAGATTTGTATTTTGCTAATCATTGGGGATGAAATGGTTAGGTTCATTGCAGCTAGCGCCTCGGGGGTTCCTTTTGTGGATGATCTAGCTGGAGCTGAAGCTAGAGCTCTCCTAAATGGATTGATTCTTGCTGGCCAAATGTGATGCTCTGAACTACTTGTTGGGTCAGGAATGCATGGAAGTGGTAGAGACTATGCAACAAAGGGGAAACTCTATCGGACCTGCCGCGGCGACTTATGAAGAGTGTACTTTTTTATGTTCGATTTTACTTCGGTTGCTTTTGCTCATTGTCCTAAAGAAGCAAATTTGGCAGCTCATGTGATAGCTAGTATGGTGGTTGATGCTCAAACGATTGTGTGGACGGCAGACCCACCTGAGTTCTTAGTTGATGTACTGGCTGACGATGTATCTTTTTCCCCAAATCAATCTAATCCGCTGTGATGACATTCCCTCATAAAAAAAACTGACCGCATATATCATGTGACCCGTGAATTAACAATCTTCAAATGTCCCTAAAAACAATCTTCAAATGATCAAATCATAAAAAAAATGTTGTAGGCGTGGAAGTAGCACCGGATAATTTGGAATACCCAATGTTTGATTCGGGAAAATACTGGTATAGCAAGTTGACATCATTATCTGAAAAATATATAACTTGATGTGAAAAATATCTGAATTTATCTTATAAATACAAATATGATAGACAATTAAAAAAATGTAGATGTGAAAGTGGATATATATTCATATTTTGAGAAAAAATATGCCTACTAATTAAATGGTTATAGCCCCAAATCTCAATTATACAACATAAAAAGCCTAAAAAGTGGTCAAATTACACTTTTGTATTTGTATGATTACACTTGGAAATTATTATGCAAATTGTTGGTTAGGTTCCTTTGTAGCAAAACCTACCCACTTTGGGTTTAAATGAGTCTGAGAGACTGTTATTTTCTAACGGGGGAGGGGGGGGAGGGGGGGTAGTATTTATTCATCTACTTCGTCCGTCCCGAAATACTTGTCGGAGAAATGTATAAAAATGGATGCATATAGAACTAAAATATGTCTAGATACATCCATGTCTCCGACAAGTATTACCGAACGGAGGGAGTATAATTTAGGACCGCGATAAGTGACTGGTGAGTGGTGGTTTGTAGCTTGGCCCAAACGTCCCTATGGTCACAGATTGCGCCATGTCACCACATGCATGCAGAAGTGAAAAATTGATGATGTCAGCGGAAATCTTTTGCATCTTTTTAGTTTTTAGAATGTTTTATCTCTTAAATAAAAAATTCAATTGAAAAACCGTTTTCACCATTCGTCGTGACGAGATATTCGAAACTAGATCTCATATCGATATATGTCAATGACCTTTTTTGTGTTAAAAGTTGTCATGTCTATCGCACATAAATTGTCATGGTGTTTACACTGAAGTTGTCATGCTATGTTTTCAACTACTTTTTCTCGTACGTTTAAAGTAAATTTTGACATGTTAAAAAAAGGAATTAAGAAACTAAACTTATCAGGGTGAATTACTAAAAATTGTCATGACCATAATTTTTTTTTGACATGGTTTATAAAGAAATTTGCCGTCAATTACTTTAAAAATGCATGATCCATGACCCAAATTTGCCATGAACCATGCACTAAAATTGCCATGGTGAATTACTTAAATTTGCATGATTCATGCACTAAAATATTTTTTGTGATCAAAATACTAAAATTGACATGATCTGTAAACTAAAATTGCCATAATCTATAAACTAAATTTGCCATGAAGAATTACTAAAGATTTCCATAATCCATGAATTAAGTTTGCCATGGTTAATTACTAAAAATTACCATGGTCAATTACTAAATTTGCCTTGAAAAATAGTTGAAATACAATGGTAGCTTTAAAATCTAGAATAAAAAATAGATGAAGCATATCATGGCAACTTTAGTGTTAACAATATGACAACTTTAATGTAAACATCATGGCAACTTTTGAGCAAAAAAAAATTAGTTGTCAAAGCATATCAAAACAGGATCTAGTTTTAAAGATCTCGTCGAGACAGATTTAATAATGAACACATTTTTTTTATTTAGCAGATACAACATTTTTTAAGTCTGAAAAACCAAAAAGATTTCACTGATATCATCTATTTGATGTGACAAAATGGATATTAATAGTACGTTTGAACCATGTTGCTTTGTGCCACACACAACACTTATCATTTGGGATTATTTACGAGTAGATAACTTTGTGTCACATTTGCTAACTTAGTTTTGCACGTAATACATCACTAAATCTTAAGATCCATATATGCTCCGAATTGAGTAACATCTGATCCGTATACGTTTTCAAGTAGCATCCGTAACATCTGATCCGTATCCGTTTTCAAGTAGCATCCGTAACATCTGATCCGTATTCGTTTTCAAGTAGCATCCGCTCCATATATCCCATTCGTATGTGTTACAGCAAAAACATGACGACAAAAATGATACTGTGTCTGTATCCTCTACATGCGCGAACTGCTGCAGGTAGGGTGCTCTTAGGCTGAAGACTTGTCGCCGCCAAAGGCATTCTCCAGAACACCGGTGGCCTCAAGGTGGCTAACATCTCCACACATCTTGACAATGCAGCGGCCAGTGTCACCAGAAACGAGCACGACAGTAACCGACGTGTTGTATATTTTACCGCGGAGCGGCACGGGACTGGCGTGCCTGTAGAGCTCTCTGATGGTTCCACCATGAGAGACTAGGATAACACGCTCCCCTGTAAGTAAATGAGAAAAACAAGATCAGAAATGCTCAGGAGGTCATAGCCAAGTAAGCAGATCTCATGCATAACAGGTACTCCCTCCGTTCCTAAATACAAGTCTTTTTAGAGATTCCACTACAAACTACATACGGATGTAATAGACATATTTTAGAGTGTAGATGCACTCATTTTGCTCCGTATGTAGTTCATAGTGGAATCTCTAAAAAAACTTATATTTAGGAACGGAAGGAGTATTTTTTGTCTTTAATATTTCTCTTTAACGGTTATTTGAAGTTTTAAACATCAACACAGTATCTCCTCTACAGCCCACAAGAACCAAAGGATGCCAATAAGCCCACCCTTTCTTTGAATAGCATTCCTTTTGATAGGTGGTGAGCAAACTCTCAGGGTTTTCTTTTTCGAGATTGAAATATATAATTTATCCAGATTGTCAAGTTTACAAAATAATAGTCTGATTTAATACCAGTTATATGTCAACGAAAAAAAATGAAGCTCAAAGTTTAGTTTTGTTTTGTTTTTGCTTTTTGCAGTAAAAAGTCTGAAGCCCGGAGTTTACCTCTATGTTTCTCGACTATTTTATACAGGCATGAGACACATCGCTCGGATAGTTGATCAAGACTCTCTCCACCACCCTGAAAGGACAAGCCCCAAAAAATTCAGAACAATAAATCTTTCGAGACAAGCTAATGCATGCGGCTGATACAAGCATACGGCTGGTTAGAGAAAAGCTGTCTGAGCATCCTGTATGATAAAAATCGACCTAGAATACAAAACCGTCTTTCATTTACAAACCTATATGAACCTGTTGTGTGTGTAAGTTCATAAGAAATGACAGTTTGATATGGCAGAGTTGTTTGTCTGTTAAGTTGCCCTCAGAAACAGCTGCAAGTCTACGGCAGGGTACCAAAAACAGTGACTTGCACTAATACCTCAATTCATTAGGATTTCAGGAGCACGTCATATTAAGTGAACAATGTTCTTGCCACTGGAAGATCAATCCATGTTCAACATGTTCAAGCCTACAAAATGTTGACTACATGCAGGCCATTGAATGGTGCAGTGTCAATGCATATCTACTTGTGACATCTTTAAGACTACGGTTACACCCAACCATGTATTTGCAATATTTCTAAGTACAGCATTCTCCACTGGTCAGTGAACTAATATCAACTTTTAGCTCAAAAAAAATAAAATCAACTGATAAAACATTTTCTCAAAAGTAGAAAAATGTGAATGCTTACAGGAATTTGCTGGTTTCTCTTGTGGGACATAAAAGCTTTGTAAGCCTCTGGCTTTTCTTTGACAGCATCTTGAAGCGTCAGGCCCTGCACATCTCCTATGTGTCTTTCTCTAAGTGCAGGATCAAACACAACCTATAATGCAAATTGTTTGCTCATTAATATTATATCAAGCAATTTGTCAAGATGTGTGGAGATGCAGAGACTGCACAAATTACGTGGCAACAATGTGGTGTGTACTCGAGATATTTGAATAACAGAAAGGGTCAAGGTGAACGAACAAACATTTGGTAAATTGCAGATTTTTGCTATTGTTCTTGCAGTCTCTGCCGCCCGCTTCAAATCTGACGAGTATATGGCAGCTGGTTTGGCTTCTTTAGACAGCCGATGAGCAACCTGGGCATTAGAGTCACACGAGTTCCACATAAAAAATGCTACTCCAGATGTCTTGTACTACCTCTGTTCCTAAATATAAGTCTTTTTAGAGATTCCACTACAGACTACATAAGGAGTAAAATGAGTGAATCTAAACTCTAAAATATGTCTATACATCCGTATGTAGTCCGTAGTGGAATCTGTAAAAAGACTTATATATACGAACGGAGGGAGTAGTAATATAAGCAAGCCATACAATACCGCAACAGCTTGCTGCCTCCCAATTTCATTCAGCTCTGCATCCAAGTGCCCCTAACACAAGAGTAGGATAGCTTATCAGATCAGTTGAGGGTTGGGTAATGTGTAAATACGCACCAGAGTTGAAAATCATATCATGCCGTTAAATTTATTGCTCCTACCTATTTATTTGGATTATAAAATCGGATAAGGGAAAATGGCCCTAGGACGCTATTATTTGTTGGCATTTGCTCACACACACTACAAAACTGCTAATTGGCTCAGCACCATCACAAATTCATGGTCATTTGCAAGAGAAAGCTGGAAATACTAAATTACTATAGCTTGCCCAATTAAGAGAAGGCCAATATGTGTTTGTAGCTACCAGGCAATCTAAATCTACACCGAGGAGCAACAGAACATAAATTTTGACATTCTCTCCTTATTCAGGTACAAGTATGATGTATAGGTGAAAACTGACAATAGCAGTGGTATAACATTACTGTCTGTCATCTCTTAAGCTGCTTTTGCAATGGATGGCTGCCCCTGGCCCATGGTCAATGACCAATGGGCACCTCCAAGAGCAGAAGCAAGATATATAATTTTAACGAGGCACACAACTAGAATATGAGATAATGCAACGAAGATACGAAGCGAAGATATGTAAATACTGTAGTCTTCTGTAAGTGGCGTGAGACCCGATGTTGGGCAAAGGCCGGAGCCCAAGGGCTCAGGGTCGTTTTGCCACCATCCTGGGATGTCCACTGAGGCCCTCTTGGCTGTGTAAAACTACCTCCTAGGAGGATGTAAATTCCCCTTTCTTTCCAATGCAATGAAACTCAAAAGCCATTTGCGTTTTCTCAAAAAAGTAGCGTGAGAAAACATGCATTACCTCAAAAGTCCTAAGTTTCATCACATGACAAGCTAATTGAGGACGTGAAAGGAAAATTCCTCTTGCTACAGGTGGCTTAGAAATCAGTTGCGCATTACATGACAAACTAAAATGAGGACATGAAAGGAAAATTCCTCTTGCTATAGGTGGCTTAGAAATCAACTGCTAGCAACGGAAGCAAAATAGTGGTTGACAATATTGCAATGAATCAAGTAAAAGAATCAATTGAAGGAAAACTGATTAAGCTGCTTCCTGAGTTGCTTTGTAAATTGCTACATCAGATGCCTATAATATATCGAAGTTCACATGTTGACATCAGTGCATCCAGAGGCGGAGGACGAAAAAAAATTAAGGTGGGGCGAACTCTTCAGTAAATTTCTTGATGCAAAATCGTAATAGTAAATACACACTAACAATGCACATTAATATTTTCATGTGATCCTCAACAGAATAACCAAGGAAAATGAAAATGTTTAAATAGAAAAAGAATCTAAATGTATCGCAATGGCGTAGAAGACTCATGCAATGACAATGCCCAACCCTTGTTTTGAAAATCTTCCTCAATTTTATGAAGGCCCTACCCTTGGAGCTACTGCCACTATCGAGTACTTCAAAGCATATTTTTCAGATCTCCACAACACTAAATTGTCTCTAAAGTTCTAAAATCATTACAATTGCATATTACTCCTACAAGCTATTAAAAAATGCTACTAAAATGTATAGATATATCCCTTCCCTTTTAACTTGTTAGCTCCTTCCATTCGCTCTCCGCACTTTGGGGACGCGGCTACGCAGCACTGCATTCTGCCGGCCATGAAGGATGCAAAGTTGAGTGTTGGCTTTTAAAACGCTAGAACAAATCCACCGGAAGTTGTATACGTACGCGTAGGTGCAAAGCTAGAAGAAGCAAGCAACTTGGCAGCTTGATTGATCTTCCTTTGAATAGTGCACGCACGGCTAGCCAGAACCACACGTAGATATGCGACCCTGTAGAGACTAGATCGTAATTGTACGGATCGACTCGAACTCAACGAAAAACTCACGGCGACTCATGAACTAAAAACTCGTGCTAGCCGAGAGATGCATATGGATAGGTATAAACAAAATTACTGCGATTCAAGGTATGGCGGCCGCCACGCCTTGCCCGTTGGAGTCCTCCGCCAGTGAGTGCATCACACGTGAATAATCTCTATTAAATAGTCCTCTTCAAGACAGTCTCCCAGATATTTAGCCAGTAAACTTTTTCTACAACTAGACGTAAAAGATAAATTGATAGGTAGTTAGAGAATAGGGTTTATCCTTTGCTACAATGGGTGCCTATATAAACGGAATACCTGTGAATCTCCCGGATTGGTCTGCAACGAGCCTTGGCCAGGCTATTCCTCAAACTCCACCATCTCTGTTTCCCCTGCGCCCATGGTGTCACCAAGAAGCTCTCTAAGGGCAATGACCTCATCTGGTGAGCTCAAATCCTCTCCCATGTGAGGGGCGCTCACATGGAGGGGTTCCTCGATGGATCAGGAGATCGACGCGATCGCGACGGACAGGAAGACAATAGGGAAACACATTAACCCTGAATATGAGGTTTGGGTTGTAGCTGGTCAGCAGGTGTACTCGTTCCTGCTCACCTCCCTACCGAGGGAAATTTCCATGCAGGTTATTTCCTACACCATGGCGGCGGCATGGTCCAGGACAAGTTCGCGTCACAGAACCGCACACGCACGGTGAACATCCGGATGGTACTCGCAAACACCTAGAAGGGCAACTCGAGCATAGTTGAGTACATCGGCAAGCTCAGGGGCCTCTAATGTGATGGAGGCCCCGGGTAAGAAATTGGATGATGAGGACATTGTCTCCCACATCCTCAGCGGCCTAGCCGAGGACTTTGATCAGGTATCTCGGCGATGTGCTCGCTTGTCGACCCTGTATCGGTGAGCGAGCTCTACGGCCAGCTCGCCAGTTTTGAGATGTGCATGTCCATGCATGGTGGAGGGTCAGTGATGGTGTTACGGCCAAGGGTGCCTCACCTTGCTGGTAGTCGGCCCAAGTAGGCCGGCCTGAGGATCCCTAGGTCGGTTTCCACCCTGGGCCATCATGCCGGCCCATGGGCTCTGTAGAAGGAGGATGCTGGAAGCCTTGCCGTACAAGACAAGGAAGCCGGATCTATGGAGGACTCCCCTCCACCGACGCAGCCGACTAGGTCCTATATAAGCAAGGCCCGAGCTAGTTGATAGACACATTAGATTACATTGAGATCAATCCTTCGATTGTACCTTGTACTCTGTACAACCCATCGGAATACAACACGAGCAGGAGTAGGGTATTACCTCTATCATGAGGGCCTGAATCTGGGTAAAACTGGTCTCTTGTTTCCCCTCGGATCTATTCGACTAGCCAAGATAGCTTCCGACGGTGGTGGCCCACACAGGTCCTGGGCAGTGAACTCAGAGAATCAGATGGGATCGCCAGTTGCCGCCTCACGCAGCGAGCTTGTCCTCCAAGGCCTGGCGTCATGCCAGGCCCAGGAGCAGCAGGCCGAATGTTTTGACCGACCCACCACCCACTTCATTGCTAACGTGGAAGACCTCACCGCCATCATCAAGAAGCTAGACGACCCCGATGAGGAGATGGGTGACTAAGCCAATAGCCGCCCGCCAACTACGGCACTTCACAGACCATGGAAGGCGGCCTCAATCAAGGCCTGCTACATGGTAGGCACGTCGGATACGAACCAAGAGGAAAGCAGTGAGGCGGAAGAAATCAATGATGATGACATCGAAGCGATTGATGAGCCGATCTTGGAGAACGAGGCCCAAGAGGCTACCCGGGTGAAATCTTGGCGACCCTCAACAAGGTTAAAGGAAAAGAGACGCTTGGAAAGGAGCACAGCCGAGTTGCAGAGGTCTGAGGAGCAGTTCCAATCTGGCCAGAGAAGTCGAAAGACCATGCCGACGGCAGATACAGCCGCCCTAGCTCTTCGAAGCAGAAGGATGGATCAAGCACTCGAGAATGCCATAGATCCAAGCCCGAAGTCCTATCGCACGCCGGCAAAGAATATCCAGGCAGCGGTAGGAGCCCTCATTAATGTGAGGTTCCCCAACGGATATCCGGACAAGGAGATATCTAAGCTAGGGATGGAGCCTCTCAACACAACCGTGGTCATGCAAGATAATTATGCCCTATCCAAGAGCCACGCCAGGACGTCCGGTGACTTGGTCAGCACGGCCTCCCAGCAGAGACATAGGTCAGGCAACCGCAATAGAGAGCCCCACAGGCCAAGCACCTACGAACCAGCTCCCCGCCATTTATATGAGTCGTGCAGGAATAACCAGCCTCAAGCGAATCAGGGGATGGCCCCGCAGCTCGTCATGCCACACAACCCACCCCGAGAGGAACTCAAGAAAAAGCTTGTTCAATGCCATAAAACCTTTTTTCAAGAGATGGCATTGCCTTCTAGGTCATCCTCGTCATCTATAGTTAAGCAAGTTGTTAGTTGCAATAATCTTTCCATGTGCTAGTGAGTCGAATAAAACCACTATGTATGATGCATGTCAAAAAGGCAAGAGCCATCAATTGCCATATCCGAGCGATTAGTGAATCAAGTGCTCCTTTAGAGCTTATATTTTCCGATGTTTGGGCCCTTGCACGAGTCTGTTGGACAAATGAAATATTATGGTATTGATGATTTAGCAAGCTCACACGGATTTATCTGATCAAACAAAAATCTTAAGTGTTCAAAAAATTCAACGATTTCCAAGCTCTCATGGAACGACAATTTAGCAAGAAAATTCTTGTTCTTCAATCTGATTGGGGAGGAGAATATGAAAAACTCAAACTTCTTTTTACCAAAATTGGTATCTCCAATCATGTTTCTTGTCCACACACACATCAACAAAATGGCCCTGATGTGCGAAAACGTCACATTGTTCAAATAGACCACTGTTAGTTGAAGCATCTATGCATGAATAAATCAGGTTTGTGATGATACAGACGTTCTAGTGGAGTCTCAAAATTGATGACTTTACTAGGTACATGATTTATAAGATATGTGGCGGCAATTGAAAGTTTCATCCAAAACTCAAGGGGCATGGATGCTTGAGCTAAAAGAGACAATTTTGTTTCAATAATATGACGGTGTTTTCGCTCAGCAGAGCCATTTTGTTGATGAGTGTGTGGATGAGAGACATACCAATTTTGGTAAAACAAAAAAAGAGTTGAGTTTTTCATACTCTACTCCCAAGTCAGACTGAATAGCAAGAATTTTCTTACTAAATTGTAGTTCCACGAGAGCTTGAAAATCATGGAATATTTGGAATACTTCAGATTTGTGTTCGATTACATAAATCCATGTGAACTTGCTATCATCAATAAAACTAGCATGGTATCTCTTCCATCCAAAAGACTCAAGCGCAGGGCGCCAAACATCAGAAAATATAAGCTCTAAAGGAGCACTTAGTTCACTAATCAAATTACAATATGGTAATTGATGACTCTTGGCTTTTTGACACGTATCACGCATAGTGTTTTTATTCGACTTGCTAGCACATGGAAGTTATTGCGACTAACAACTTGCATAACTATAGATCACGGTAGATGATCTAGACGACAATGTCATCTCTCCAAAGATGGTTTGATGACACTAAACAAGCTTTTCCTTGAGTTAACAAAGTGGCCTGGAGGGGGTATAATCTTCTACCCCTGCCGTGAAGCAAAGTTCTCCTTGTTTCCTAATCCTTGATAAAAAAGAGCGAGGATAAGGGGCTGTTTGGATGTCGGCGGGGCGAGCCCTGACAATTCACGGGTGTGCCAAATAATTGGCTAAGGAGGCGTCCGCTTCTCGCCAAAACGTTGGTGTGAAATTGAACTGAGAAGCCAAGCAAGCGGGGGCACGCCAATTTATCGGCATCCAACCAAGCGCTCAACTAACTGCTCAGTCACCGCATATTTTTTGGCACGGCAGCTTGGGGCCCTAATCCAAACAGCCCCTAAATCTTAAGAAAGCCATTGTTATCACGTGCAAGCCTGCTAGCAGATATAAGGCTTTCTACTATCTTGAGAAACATGAAGAATATCTTTGAGGTGGAGAGGACGATTTGGGGTTTGAATTGATGAATAATCGATATGACTAATGTCCATACCTGGCGGTTTGGACTTGTTCATTGTCGTTGTAGCGGTCACGAGTGTTCAATTGGTTGAGATTGGCGGTGATGTGGAATGTGTCTCCCGTGTTCACTTACCAATTCATGTCAACAGCGTACAATGTTATGCTTGGCCCCACGTTCTTTTTTTATCCACCATAGGAGCAACCATACCTCCTCAACACTTCCGTGTAGGGTGGCCCTAGCGACAAATTTGTCACTGAACTTTTGAGACGGGGTAATTGTTGGCGTAGCCTTGGCCCCGTTGTTCTTCCTTTCGGTGATCACCGCCTCCGGAGTGGCCGTGGGAGCCGACGGAGTTGTTTTTGAAGCTATCGTGGTTGTTTCCTTGGCCCTGTTGTCAATGCAATACACCGGGGGTGTCCTCCCGGAACGGAGGATGGCAGCAGGCCTGCCTCGAGGCCCATGATGCTTGATAAAGGTCCAACTACAAAAGGGGATCGCGGAAGCCCATTGCGATGAATCATCTTGGCGTGCAAGCCAAGATGGCGACAGCTTAGATCAAATTGATCTCCTGTAAAACACTAGCCCCTGTCATCTATATAAGGTGGGGGCTAGGGGCAATCGTTCCCATCTATTCTGGTAGAACCATACTCTCAGTAATCTCATACTTCATCCTCCATTGTAATCCAGCACAAGGTACTCCACCATGAATACAAACCAAAAGCAGGACGTAAGGTGTTACTCCTTCCTGGAGGACCGAACCTGGGTAACTTCCTCGTGTGACATCCGATCTGGTACTTCCGACCACGTTTGTTACCCTGCCTGGCGCCAACTGACGATACATAAACCAGTTCGTCGCTGGATGTATCAGATTGGAGATCACACGAAATAGTTACCCAGGTTCGGGACTCCCGGAAGGAGTAACACCCTACGTTTTGCTTTTGGTTTGTATTCATGATGGGGTACCTCATGCGAGGATTACCATGGAGGATGAAGTATGAGACTATGGTTCTACCAATGTAGATGGGACTACCCCTAGCCCCCACCTTATATAGATGACGGGGGCTAGGGTTTTATAGGAGATCGATCTGATCTACCCCTCTTGTAGTTAGACCTTCACCAAGCTTCACGGGCCTCGAGGCAGGCATGTTGCCGGGCTCCCTTCCGGAGGCCACGCACAGTATATTGTACTGTCAGGGTGATCACCTCCTCTAGAGTTGCCATGGGAGCCGACGAAGTTGTTGCTAAAGTTGTCGTGGTAGTGGTTGTTGTTTCCATTACCACCACTGCGTGCTTGCGGTGGTACTCCTTCAGACTCGTGGTTTGTCAGGCCGCCGCGGGCAGCAACGTTTGCAGAGGGCTGCGACCTTCTGCCTCGCATGGATATGGCGTCTCAAAACTAACAAGTTGGTCATAGAGCTCACTAACCAATACAAGCTCCACAAGCGAGCACGTTGTCGGGACTAACGAATCAACTTCACGTTTAGGCTGTTGGGAGACAACGTCCTCATCATCCAATTTCTCGCCGGTCACGTGATGTTGCAAGTGCTCGACATGCAAGGATGATCGTTGTTTCATTTTCTAAGCCGGGCCACCGTGCATCGATGTTGCACGACGTTGCAGGCCGGACACGCGCCGCTTCAAGGACAATTGTCGCTAGTGCAAGTTGGAATAGCGATGCTGAAATGCCTAGCGGATGATGCTGAAAATCGAGACGCTTGGCGTTGCATAGCGGGCGGCTGTTGTTGCAAAGCTGGAATAGTGACGTTGCAAGGCCAGACCAGCGATGCTGCAAGGTGGGGACACCGCTGCTGCAAGGTGAAATTATGACGTTGCAAGGCTGAACTAGCGATGCTACAAGCCGAATAACGAAATGCTGCAAAGATGGACCAACAATGCTGCAATAACGCGCACCGCTACAAGGATGGACGATGTTGCTGCAGCAAAGCCGGAATTGTGATGCTAGGAAGCCATGCTAGCGATGTTGTAAGCCAAAGTCATGACGCTTGAGGGGCAAAATCATGCTTGCTAGTGACCAACTTGGAAGAGCATGCCCGACACGGGTGCTAGGAGAAAGCGCTGGGAGTAATATCCTGGCCGATGGATAGTTGGGCCAACCAATCCTAGCGTCACACGTGGCATCGACGCAAAATGTGGTGTCGAGCACTTTTCCACACAAGTTAAAATATTGCGTGCAGGGACTGTTTTTCCGACCGGTTCTACCGTTACTGAAAGCATGTAATTAGGGCTCAATCTAGAAACTGAGTGTTTCGGTGATTTTTTTATTATATAATATTTATTCTGTTTTCTATCATCTATGTAAGCGTCTAGAGTTGGACATGCTCTGAATTTACAAGAAATAGCCAAGAGCTCAATGGCATCCTCGTAGAGACAAAGACAAACCATGTTCCATCCTATGCAAGCTTTTCGCGTGTAGTTTTCATGTTGCAAAGGGGCACCTGTATAGAACCAGGGTTCCAGGCCAATGAGAAAGAAAAAAAGTCAAAAAATGTATGCATGCAACTGAGCATGGACTGTAACGGAAGAAACAACACGACATATATAACCAGCATCCTGGCCTTTAGAAGGGGGTTGATCCAATGTCCCACAAACCGGCTGATCCGCAGGCCAGATCAGCCGGCTGGCTCGCCTATCTTTTAACAGTATAGTACCAAGCTCTAAATTCAATGAAAAAAAGACGGGAGTATTCAGCAATTCTGATCACCTGTATGATGCGCGAGGCGTTCCAGGAAGTCTCGCCATGCCGCACCACCACAACCTCGGTGAACTCACCATACTTGCCCTCGATTGTGGAAGAGGACGACATCCCTAAAGCTGTAGCGAAGAGATTCTGCCACCTATAGATTAAAACAAGTCAAAGATCATGCATTAGCGGTTCTGCATACAAGGTAAGACTGAAAAATCCAATTCAGCCAAAGGTATTTCCCAGAAAGGGAACACGGGATTACACTATCAATCCATATGGCACGAACTGCAAAATCAACAACATTCCATACATCACAGGTGTGGTCAGTATAAAAACCAAATCAGATAGTGCCTAGAAATTACCAATGGTTCCGTGCAAACTATAGAAAGATGCAATGCAGAAGCAAATCCACTAGCAAGTAGCAACATGCAAAGGACATTTAACCGCAAGTGCAACTCCCAAATTTTGATTAATCGCCAGTATTCTTCTATTAACACTCAAATGACGATACTTGAACTACTCAAGTACAAACTACTAGGCTAGTATACAGGCAGTCATACATCTTACCCATGTCACCATCCTTCATTAAATAGCCCAATGAATGTGGATGTATTCACATGATTGGCCTCGGTTCACAATGAGAAGGAAGCAATGCTCAGGATGGCAAATCAACAGGTATCTAAAACTGAAAAGCAAAGAGGATGATGCCTACTTATCTGCCTTCAGGTATTATTAGGTCACCAATAAAATACTACTCAACAACGGGCCATGACAATCACTACAAATACTGGCATGGTTTTCCCTTTTTCTTCCTAAAAAAATAATCTGCAAGCTGGAAACAAAACAGAGAAACAAGCGGCAGAGAAGATTTTTAATCTAATCTGAAGTCTAAACTCGCCTCGCTGAATCAACCAGAGGTAGCAGCATAGGGCCCCAGGTCCGTCCCGATACGTCGAGCACAAACGGATACGGCGAATCCAACTAACAGCGGAACTGGAGGAGAGATGACGGACGAGATTGCTCACCTAGAGCAGGGAATTCGGCGCCGGCTGGGAGGAACCGAGCAGAGGAGGTTGCGGGCGAGGCGCTGCCGACCAGAGGCGGGCGACGCGGGGAAGCGGAGCGCGGGGAGAAGGCCTGGGCCGGCGAGCGCGGCGCGCGCCGCCGCTGCTGCTGGGGCGCCGCCCTGCTCCAGTGCCGCGGAGCGACTGCACTAGGCAATGGGGCGCTGGGCCGACGCGTTGGCGATGAAGCCAGAGCTGGCTGCCTAATGGATCGATTCGACGGTCGCTGGTAACTTGGGTTTGAGCCAGGCCGAACAACTTCACGCGCACGTTTGAGTGGCCAAAGCCCAAAGGCCACCCCATATCCATATCCAGCCCTGTTGCTTTCCTTCATCTAAAGGGGTTTTTTTTTAACCCTCAAAAAAATCTAAAGGTTTTTTTTTTGCTCAAAAAAATATATAGTTACTTTTTTGCTCAAAAAAGTCTAATACAAAGTTTTTTAACACGTTACAGACGCGGATGCTCATATATACGCACATACACTCACTCCTATGATGCACGCACGCATATCCTATCCTATGAGCACCTCCGAGAGACTGAGCCGACATCATCTGGAGATTGCGTAGTCACCACGGGCCCCTCCGTAGTCGATGGAATGCCTACTTCCACCAAATGAACATAGCCGAAAAGTCTGAAATAAATTTATAAAAATGCGAGCATAAGTGCCAAGTCTAGTAATTGAATCATGGTGAGTTGGCTCCATCGCAAAGAATCTAACCATCTGAGCTATGTCAAGTTCACTTTTCGAAAATGTATTGACGAAATCAATCTTGAGGTGTTCTTGCATCTACAACCACCCGACATGGTTGTGAATATCAGGAAAAGGATTATGGGTGTTTCGGCCCGTTTAGTTGTTTGTGTTGCACCTAAATCTTAACCCGCACGATATTTAAAGCACCTCCAAGCCCTGCTGAGTAGGAATGCTCAAATTGGCCGCTTTTCCACACCCAGCCCAAGCAATGCAACTCAAGGCATGTGGGCGTCTGAGGTTGCACGCGAGGAGCCATGCTCAAGACGTCGTGTTGCTTACTGAAGCGCCGCCATAACGCTCATCACCCTCTCTCACTGCTTACTCTCCCCTCACCACTCTCACACTGACGGCGGCAAGCACAAAGATCTGAACGGTGAGCATCGGAGGAAAGATCTAGGCGATGACCGCCGGCATCAATCACCGGCCTCATCACCTCACCAACAGGTGTCGTCACTGGCGGTAAGCCCTTTGTCCCCGATGGAATCGTTTTATCATGCCCGCATTCTATGCATCACTCACTAGGCATCCAATCTACCTCTTGGGCATTAACTTGGCACTTGATTTAGGCATGCCCAATTAGGGATGAGCGTTTTGAACGGGATAGAGTAAGATTTTCACTAGGGGGTAAATCGAGCTTACATCCATTGATCCATCCCAACAAGCACTGCATCCTAGCCACGATGAGCCTCGAGGCGTTGGGAGCGGTGGTACCCTTGAGGCTTGTGAAATGATCGATATAGTTGACTAGAGGGGGGTGAATAGGCAACTAACAATTTTTAGCTTTTCTTTACCAAATTAAACTTTGCATCAAAGTAGGTTGTCTAGATATGCAACTAGGTGAGCAACCTATATGATGCAACAACGACAAGTACACAAGCAAGCAAGGGATACAACACAAATAAGCTTGCACAAGTAAAGGCACGAGATAACCAAGAGTGGAGCCGATGAAGACGAGGATGTGTTACCGAAGTTCCTTCCTTTTGAGGGGAAGTACGTCTCCATTAGAGCGGTGTGGAGGCACAATGCACCCTAGGGCCACCGTATTCTCCTCACGCCCTCACACAATGCAAGATGTTGTGATTCTACTATTGGTGCCCTTGAAGGAACAAGGTTGGGGCTATCTCCACAACTTAATTGGAGGCTCCCAACGACACCATGAAGCTTCACCACAATGGACTATGGCTCCGCGGTGACCTCAACCGTCTAGGGTGCTCAAACACCCAAGAGTAACAAGACCCGCTAGGGATTAGTGGGGGGAATCAAATTTCTCTTGGTGGAAGTGTAGATCGGGGCCTTCTCAACCAATCCTGAGCAAATCAACAAGTTTGATTGGCTAGGGAGAGAGATCGGGCGAAAATGGAGCTTGAAGCAACAATGGAGCTTTTGGGGGAAGAGGTAAATCAACTTTAGAGAAGAAGACTCCCTTTTATAGTGGGGGGAACAATCCAACTGTTACCCCCCAGAACATCCCTGCAGAGAGCGGTACTACCGCAGGGGACAGCGGTACTACCGCTGGCCCCAATGGTACTACCGCTCGCGGTACTGTCGTGCAGCCAGGAAGGGCAGGCACATGGGCAAGGGATGGACCCAGTGCGGTACTACCGTGGTGGTAGGGCGGTACTGCCGCTGCTTAGTGTCGCACAGTCCGACACGAGGGGCGACCCCCTCGAGTCGACGCGGCAGGACCCCGGTACTGCAGCGGTACTACAGCTGAGGATCCACAAGCGGTACTACCGCTAAAGAGCGGTGCTGCCGTTGTGTCTCTTGAGTGGTACTACCGCTGGGCACCACGGTACTACCGCTGGGACCAAGCCAAAACCCATAGAAGGGGAAGAAAGCCTCAATCAAAGCGGGAAGGCTCAGGGGGTGCAAAATGGATGTGTACGTGTTGATTCCACCCTAGCCTTATCAAAAGCGGATCCCCTCTTGATAGTACGGTGACTCCTACAAAACATGTCCACCAAAACAGAAATGAAAGAGCTACACCGTCTTGTTTAAAACTCCGAGGGGAAGGAATCGTCTCGTGCCAAATGATAGATCTCTGAAATGCTCAAAGCACACGATTAGTCCGCAAACATGTTGTCATCAATCACCAAAACTACATCGAGAGAGATATGCCTTAACAATCTCCCCCTTTTTGGTGGATTGATGACAACAAGGGATTTGCACAAGGATAGAACAAGAATAAAGATATACTTAGAACTACAAAGTATAGACGGGCTCCCCCTGAATGTGTGCACCTAATTAGTAGTGCCTTTGGAATGCAAAGCACACACATTAGGATCAACACTCCCCCTATCTTTTATAGTCCAACAACCTAAGCATATGGGTACGAGAGCAGGGTATATAACAGAATAAGCATGCAACTCACAGATTCCCAAAGTACTTGATGGACATAGATAATAGAGGATAAGGTAGCATATGTCTCACACCATATGACTGGAACTTAGGTCTCACAGGCACACAACCAAATCAAGCAAGCGACAAGAGAAAGCAACGACACAAATAAACCACAAAGACACACACACTCGCAACTCAGCAAAGACACAAATCCCTATACTCTCTCCCCCTTTGGCATCGAGACACCAAAAAGGCAAAGAGCGTTGCTACGGCTCCAGGTGATAGCAAACTAAGGATCTCGACCATCACATCTCAGCGGGATCGTCTGCATCGCCGTCTTCGGTCGGAAACTGCTCGGCGTCTGAATCGGTCCACTAGTAGTGCTGCTGAACCCACTCCTCCTCATCGGTGATCCTGCCCTCAGACTCGCTGTTAACAGTTGCACCCAACTGACGCATGAGCTCCTTGTGACGGCAGCGGGCCTTCTTCTCAGAGACATGTGACATGTACTGGCCATGAGACTCCATGCATAAGAGTTTCTTCATCTTATGCTTAAGCTTCTTTGCCCAAGAGGGCTCCACTCCAGAGGGCTCATAATCCTCATCATTAGCAGCCTCAGCCTCGCCCTCGGTATCTATGTCAGCAGCAGTAGATGGACCTCCAGATTTAGGAGCCGGGGTGCCCTAGTTGTCCTTCTTCCTAAGACGCTTGATCTCATGAGAAACCAATTCTCCAGTTTCCAGCATAACCTTGGGATAGACGTGAGCCCAGGCCTTCTCAATGAGCAACATGATAAATGGACCATAGATTGGGCACTTGCGCTCAGACACGGCAGAAAGAAGTTCAGACCACATAACATGAGAGATGTCCAGGGACTCGCCAGTGTTTGTTTCCTTCTCATGCTGGCAGAAGAGTAGCATATCCACAAGATAGGAGTGGACCATATCCAGATTCCCGATACGAGGGAATAGAGTCTCTCGGAAAACACGGTGAAGGATGTCCAGAAAGGCAGACAGCTCATAGGTTACCTTCTCAGTCATGGGGTGCTTCTTCACAGAACAGTAGGGCCAGAGAGCTTGCTTGTGAGTGGAGGTGGTATTGCGGTGAGGACGGAAGCCAACTGGAGTCTCAAGCCCATGATCTTCCACCCCAAGTAACTCCATGAAGGCCTTCCACTTGACAGATAGCAACTTGCCATTTGTCATCCAAGTCAGGGTCCTTTCAGCATCAGTCCCGAGATGAACAGTGGCATATAATTGAGCCACCAAGTATGCATCAAAGTCCTTGTTGAACTGCATGATTCTGAGGATGTTCAGCTGAGAGCACATCTGAAGGGCTTCACCAAAGTACTCAGGGTCCTTCTCCATAGCATTCGTGTTGATGGAGCGCACATCAACGTAGAGATTCTTCTTGACCTTGATCACATCAAAGAAGATGGCAAACTGAAAACGATTCCAGAACAGACAGTTGACCAAAGTGGGTTCTTGGTCTTCCGCATAGGGGTTGCAGAGACGCCTTTCCCAGAACTCCTTGGTAGTTTTCAGTCATAGTCTTGCCCCTCGGCTTTGGCTTGTTGGCAGGCTTCTTCTTGAGTTGAGGCAAAGGATGGGAGCTTGATGAAGCACCCTCTATATTAGAGGTGCGGTAGCGCTTTGACGTTGAACGTCCGGGGTTGACACGATAGGCTTGCTGCTCAGGGTGTTCATCACCTGGAACCAAACACGCGAGCAAAAGAAACACCATGACAGAAAGAGCATAAGCCTCCAAACAAAGCAACATGGATCAAAAATTGGTAGGACAATGATGGAATTGGGCACCAGCGGTAGTACCGCGACCTAACCGCAGCAATACCGCTTGAGCGGTAGTACCGCTCCAGATGAGCGGTAGTACCGCTCTAGACGGGGAACGGAGGTTCCCTACTGCCGTGGATGGATCCGGCACGGCCGTGGATGCCAAATTCAAAACTAAACCTACCAAACTTCAATCCAACAGGCCTAGAAGCCATCTCCATCCTACTCAAGCCTCGACTTAGCCAAAAATCGAGAAACACAATGCCTATTGCCCCTAAAAACTAGATGGAAGATCTAGGCAAAAAGAGAGCGGCAACGGGGGCAATACCGGCATGCATGGCAAGAGGACGCGGTGGGGATCTTAAAGTGCGTTATATCGACTAGAGGGGGGGTGAATAGGCGATTTTTATGAATTCTTCACTGAGGAATTTGCGGGTGAGGAAATTCCTTAGCGAAGAACTACTTGCAGCGGAATAAGTACTCAGAAGTAAGCATGACAGAAGACATACATAGTCATCATGATGAAATGAAGACAAACACGGAGTACAGAAAGCGTAAACACAGGATAACACAAGATGAAGACAAACAGACTGAAGAAATTGAACTGAGGAAATTGAGAAAGTCTTCAGTCAAAATCTTCAAACACATATATGAACAAACACTCAACACAGTAATGAGGAAATGAAAGAGTTGAGGAAATAGAACCAGTAAGGTTGGTGAAGACAATGATTTGGTAGACCAGTTCCAACTGTTGTCTCAGTTGTACGTCTGGTTGGAGCGGCTGAGTATTTAAACTCGAGGACACACAGTCCCGGACACCCAGTCACTGAGCACGCAGCTCAGGACACCAAGTCCTCACTGTATTCTCCTTGAACTAAGGTCACACAGACCTCGTCCAATCACTCATGGTAAGTCTTCAGGCGACTTCCAAACCTTCACAGACTTTGGTCGCTCGGCAATCCACAATTCCTCTTGGATGCTCTAGACCATGACGCCTAACCGTCTGGAAGAAGCACAATCTTCAAAGGTAACAAGCGTCGGATCCACGCAGGATCAATCTCTTCAGTGATGCTCAATCACTTTGGGTTTGTGGGTGTTTGGGTTTGGATTTTCCTCACTCGATGATTTTCACTCAAAGTCCTCGGAGGATGGGTTGCTCTCAAATGACAAGTGTCAGTTCCTCTCGGAGCAGCCAACCAGCTAGTGGTTGTAGGGGGCGGCTATTTATAGCCTAGGGAGCAGCCCGACATGATAAGACATAAATGCCCTTCAATGATATGACCGTTATGTGGATAAGATATTTTGGGACAGCTGGTGCGAAGCACAGCAACGGTCGGAAATTTGACTCACAAATTCCTCAGGGCTATCATGTTCCTCACTGTGTAGGCAATCTGCACTGGTGAATTCCTAACTCCTTAGTCAGGACAAATTCCTCAGCGACCAGAAGAACTTCGTCTCTGACTCTGAAGAAATTGACTGAACTGTATGAGATTTCCAATGGCTTCACTCGAAGGGATTGCTAGGTGTAGGATTTTGAGTTGAGCATCACATGGAAATTTTTCCTTAGTATTTCCTCGACCCCCTTTAACAGTACGATGTTTCCTATGACTCAAGAAAGAGAAAAACAAAACTATGAAAACAAAAGTCTTCAAGCTTCATATTCCTCGCATGAGTATCAAGTCTTCACGGAGACACCAATTTCTTCACTTTCAAAGTCTTCATGAAAGTCTTCAGGAATACCAAAATCTTCAGTCGAAGATATTCATTTTTAGGGGTCGACTTTCTTTGTAAATATCAAACTCCTCGTAGACTTATAGACCTATGTACACTCGTAAACACATTCGTCCCTTAACCTATAAGTCTTCAATACACCAAAATCACTAAGGGGCACTAGATGCACTTACAATCTCCCCCTTTTTGGTGATTGATGACAATATAGGTTAAGTTTTCAACGGGGATAAACATATGAAGTGTAAGTACTGATATTGAGGAATTTGATTGCAAGATATATAAAAACTCCCCCTGAAGATGTGCATAGTGAGGAATTTGCTTTTGAAGCAATGCACACTTGAAGAGTTGAATCATGGAGATCTCCCCCTATATCTTGTAATTCATACATGCATTTGACATATAATATGAAGAATTTGATATGCATGATGAAATATGGTGCCTGAAGCAATTCAGCATGCGAGCAATAATATTAACGAGGAATAAGCATGCAAAATTAGAGCACAGTGCAGCAAAAGTATCAGAGCACCATCGGGTTTAAGATTACAACTCGATTCAATAAAAGTTTCAGAAGAGTGAGAGTTGTAACTTAACAACAAAAAAATGCCCATATAATAGACCCGCTTGAAGACTAACTCAGATTTCTCCCCCTTTGTCATCGAATGACCAAAAGGATCAAAACTGAGGACTAACGCCCCTAAAGATTATCAAGTTGGTGGAGGAGCGCCAGCGTTGTCGGGGTTGTTTGTTGTAGTAGGGCCTGCCGCAGTGTCGTCCAAGTCTTCATTTTCATCAGTGGCGCGCGATGAAGAATAGGAGCTGCCTTCCATGGAAGGAACCTTGACCTTTTTGAATTTCTTCGGTGGAGGTGCAGACCAGTCAAATTCTTTCTTGAGACCCATGCTCTTCAGATCACCAGCGCTGTAGATATGAGATAGAACAGCCCAGGTACGGTTGAAGGTTTCATGGAGGTAGTATTGGTTTTTCTTCACTGCATTGTGGGTTGAGGTCATGTTGTGAAGAATTGAACCAAACTGACGCTTGACCCATTTATGATTGTGATCAACCTTCTGATGAAGACTGAGGAGTAACTCACGGTCAGTCATCACCCTGGGAGCTGTGGCTTGAGGAATTTGCTTGGCAGAGGTGTTGGCGGCAGAATCATGTGTGGCAGAGTCATCATTGGTGGAGTAAGATGCAGCCTTGCGAAATTGACCATCCAATGGACGAGTGCCTTCATCTATCACAGTAGTTGCCTTGCCTTTGTCATCAGCTAAGGAATATGTCCTTTTGAGGACTTCAATTGGAGGCAAGAAACCGCCATGGTTCAGAGTATCAGCCTTATAGTTGAGTGAAGACCTAGTCCTGATGAATTTCATAATCCATGGTGCATAAGGCTTCAGCTCAAACGGTGACATAGCAATATTGGCCAGAGTCCTCATGAAGAAATCATGGAAGTTAATGGGAATGCCATGAATGATATTGAAAAGCATATTCTTCATGATGCCAACGACTTCTTCATCATTTGAGTCATGGCCTTTGATAGGACTCATTGTCTTCGTCAGAATGTGATAGACAGTCCGTGGCACATACATTAATTCCTTGACGAGGAATTTGGTTTGTGGGGCCTGCCCTGGCTTCAAAGGCTTCATCAGCACTTGCATGTAATGATTTGTAAGCTCAGGTTCATTGTAGATGCAACGAGCACCATCAAGGGGAGGACTGAGTGGGAGGACACGAAGCAATTCAGTTGCTGGTGCCTTGTAGTGAGTATTTTCAGACATCCAGTCCAGCACCCAAGTGTTCACATCTTCAGAATTTCCTGTGATGTGCAGCGTCGCATAGAATTGAAGAATGAGTTCTTCATTCCAATCACATATGTCAGTGCTGAAATTCAGTAATCCAGCATAGTGAAGAACACTGAGGACTGGCTCAAAGCACGGCAGAGATTCCATGTCCACGTGAGGAATGTGTGCATGCTCGAAGACTTTGTCTTTGTCGAATAGCACAGAGGAATAGAAATTTGCTTGACTAGCAGTCCAGAAACGCCTCTTCCTTATGCGAGCAGAATCATATGGATTATAGTCAGTGAAGAACACATGCTCGTTGAAGAAATCAGCAGCCTTGAACTTTTGCTTCTTTGAGAATGGATCCTTTGCCTTGGGCACAGGAGTGTCAGTGAGTTGCATCACAACCTCAGGAATCACAATCTCAGGTTCTTCAGGCTGAGGAATTTCTGGTTCCTCTTCAGTGGCAGGCTGCATGTTCAAGGTATCAGCAGCAGCAGTTTCTTCAGCACTAGTGGCTGGAATTTCTTCATGCACATATGAGGTGGGATGAGTTTCTTCAGAGCCCATTTGAACAGTTGGTGCAGGGGACTAAGGTATTTGTTGTAGTGGGGTGAAGTGTGGGGAATTGGGATGCTGACTTTCCCAAAAGTCATCATTCATCACAGACGTGGTGCATCCAATGTCCACGTCTTCATCTTCAAGTTCTTCAACGCCAGCCTCTTCAGCTGTGAACTGAGGCATGGGCGAGGAAGCAGCAGGAGTTGAAGGGATCACATCCACTTCAATTTCTTCATCAATCTGCTCTGACGAAGCAGCAGAATGATGTTCTTCATCAGATCCGCTAGGGATCACATATTCTTGATCATAAGGGACAAGCTCCTTTGATGACATGGTGGAAATCGGAACAACATCAATAGGGTTTTCAAACGAGCTGGTCATAGTCTTCATTTTCTTGGGAACTGAAGAATCTGAAGCAGAAGATGCTTTCATTTTCTTCACTGCAGCTTTCTCTGCAGCCTTGGTCTTCCTCACATCTGATGCAGATGGAAGGGTAGGAGTTGGTGTAGGCGCAGGAGGAGCTGAGGAATCTGGTTGAATTTCCTTAGGCGCAACTAATGCAGTTGCCCTGACTTCTTCATTTTCTTCAGGCGCACCGCTAGTGGATGCCCTGGCAGTTTCTTCAGCAGCTGGAATGGAGTCATCAGCCCTGGAACTAGCATTTTCTTCAGCAGGCTGAAAATCATCAGCGGTGCTGGCATGTTCTTTAGTTTGCTGAGCAGAGGCTTCAACTTGAGGAATTTCTTATTGCGATGGGTCTGCAACATTGGTGAACTTCTCAGTCAGTTTAACAAACCTGACTTTGGCTCCTTGCCAATCAGCATAATAGGAATTGAAATTATCGCTAAGGGTTTTGATCTCAGACTGGATCTTGAGGAGTTCATCAGGTGTCATTTTGACAACATTGTTCTTCAGGAACTTCTCTTTCCTGAACTGAGCCTTCTTGATCCGCCTGGCCTTCTTAAATTTCCATTTTTCTTCATTGATGAAATGGGTCAGCACGTGACTTTGGCCAGGTGTTAGATGAAAATCAGGCATAGGAGTGTTTGGGTCCTTGTGCCAGAGATCAATGTAGTCGAGGATCACTTTAGGATCCAAAAGCAGTGGCACATTTGTGCCTTTGGCTCTAGCGGCCCTTTCCTGCCTGTCTCTGATGATATCTGCAAGTTCTTCATCATCAGCTTCATCGTCAGATGGCACATGGAAGGCAACTTTTTTCTTCTTCGGACTGGGCCGAGGACCTCGTCCAACAGTGGCCTTTGTCTTCAGCAGAGTGGGGCCTGATGAAGAATTTGGTGCAGCTGAGGAACTTGCTGAGACACCAGAGGCAATGGAGATGCCTGTAGTCCTTTGGCATGTGGCCAGGTGAACAGGTGTTGAGGACTTTGCCGGAGCAACTGAGGACTTTGGAGGAGCTGGTGCAGCGTGAGGAATTGGCCGTAAGGGCTTTGAAGAAATTGGCCGTGAGGGCATTGCTGAGGAACTTGGCCGTGAGGGCACAGTTGTTGAAGCACTTGGCTTGTGAGTGGCTTCTTTGCCATTGATTTCCTAGGCTTATCAGAGGCCTTTGTGGCAGCAGCAGCAGAGTCTTCATTAAATTTCCTCACCGCTTCCTTGGTTTGTCTAGCCAACTTGGCTTGGCGCCTGGCCCATTCTTCAGGAAAATCCTCACCGCGCTTGAGGCTGGTGGGGTCAGCTTCTTGACCAGGTGCCAATGGAGCTCTTGGGCATGGAGGATTTAGAGCGAATTTCTTCATATACTTTGGAGTAACATATCTGTACTCCCTCCATTCTCTTGCCCATCTCCTTTCAATCCTCTGTATGCGCACCTTGCGCTGATTTTTGTTCTCTTTGCCAAACTTGGCCTCATCAAGTGTGCAATAGTCCTTATAAATGTCATCAGGGATCTCAAAAGCAGTCATGACCTTAGGCTTCTTTCCTCCTTTCTGTGGTTTCTTACCTTCAGCCATATTCTTCAGATGAGGAATTTGAACAATTGAACACTCTGAAGAAGTATGCAACTTTTCTTCAAGGAACGCTGCAAATGAGTTAAGTTGATGAGAACCTAGTGATTCATCAGCGGACATGAGTACCTGTGAACAGAGTATAGTTGCGAGGAATTTGAAGAGGTCCTATGCGTTCTCAGAAGGTTTTCAAAATGAACAAGTTTGAGGAATTTGACCAGATGAGTCTTGAAGAATTTCAGTAAGCGTACTTTGTCTTAGGTTCCAGAGTTGTATAGATCGACGATCCACACAATTGAGGAATTTTGAAGAAAATGATGCTTAGGGAAACGAATCAAGAACATATGACTAGTGAGGTGTTTTGTGTGTGAGGATTTAAAGAATAAAAACACCTTTGAAGATTTTGTGGAGAAAATTTGAATCAAAGAGGGCAGTAAAAGTAACTTTTAATTACCCTGACTGAAGAACATGACGAACTAAAAGGAGTAGATTTGAAGCTCGTCAGTTCAGATCTTCCACGCCCTAACTTGGCGGAGGAAGACAGCTACGGCGGCGGTGGAGTGAAGATTTTTGCGGCCGGCACGAGTACAACGGCGACGAGGTCAAGGCAGTGAAGCTCTTCCTCACCGGCGATGATGGAGTAGCAGCGATGCTAGGGTTTGAGAAGCTCGAGCGAGAGGGAGAGCGATCGAGCGGAGTAAAGGAAGTGAGGAAGGGTGAGGGGGTATTTATAGTCGCAGTGAAAAACTGTTCGCCCGAAGATTTAGGACGAACGTGCCCCTGGCCCTTCTCATTCGCTTGACATGTGTCACCCACGTACTGAATAGTGGAGATCGTGTTAGATCGTGGGTGAATAGATAAGTCTATCGTGGGAAACGGGATGGTTTGAGTGGCAAAACCGAAAAATTGGATAAGATAGGTTTTAAAGTTTCGTTCGCAATTTCTTCAGCTGACAAGGACACAGTGAAGATTTTGAACGGGTTTCAAATAGAACGCACATGAAGAATTTGTGAATAGATTGGGTTGAGTATAGCATAGAGGGGGAAGGGTTCGATCACATTCACTTAGCAGAAAATGCAACTTGAAGAAATAGCCATAAGTGAATGTTGTAGAGGACATAAACACATATATATGTATATAGCCAATGAAGAAAGACGACGGAAATAGTGAAGATTTTGCAAAGTTGAAGAATTTGAAAAATTGAAGAATTTCAAAACTGAGGAATAACTCAAATTGAAGATTTTCAACTTTGGTGGTGGTGTGACCCAATGTATAAGAATGATGATTTCAGACACCTCGTACAATTGTCGTAGGGTTCTGAGAATCAAATTCTTCATTAATTTCTTCACACTTAGAGTGTTATTCTTCATTGATTGAAGAAAAACTTTTCTTCATGTGTTGCACATCTAAGTCATCAATTTTGCATAAGTGTTAGGATGTGTGTCCTTTTCAAAGAACATTCGAAGATTCCAAGATATTTAGCTCACACCGCAACTTGCTAAATCTCTTCTCATCCAAGGGCTTTGTGAAGATATCGACTAGCTGTTCTTCAGTCTTCACATGTTCAATAGCAATGTCGCCCTTCAACACATGATCACGAAGAAAATGATGACGGATCTGAATGTGCTTTGTCTTCGAGTGCTGAACTGGGTTATGAGCAATCTTGATGGCACTCTCATTGTCACAATAGAGAGGCACATTCTTCATGTTGATGCCGTAGTCCTTGAGAGTTTGCTTCATCCACAGCAATTGAGCACAGCAAGAACCAGCAGCAATATACTCAGCTTCAGCAGTAGACAGTGATACGCAGTTCTGTTTCTTCGAGGACCAACAGACTAGAGATCGTCCAAGGAAATGACAAGTACCAGATGTTGACTTGCGGTCCACACGATCACCAGCATAGTCAGAGTCAGAATATCCAATGAGATCAAAGGTAGAGCCCTTGGGGTACTATAGTCCTAGTGTTGGTGTGTGAGCTAGATATCGAAGAATATGCTTCACATCCTTATGGTGTGATTCCTTTGGTGTTGCTTGAAATCGGGCACACATGCAAACACTAAGCATTATATCTGGCCTAGATGCACATAAGTACAATAAAGAACCAATCATGGAGCGGTATAACTTGTGATCGAAGTCAATACCATTTTCATCAGTGCATAGATGGCCATTTGTGGCATAGGAATTTTGACTCCTTTGCAATCTTGCATGCCGAATTTCCTCAGTACATCCTTGAGGTATTTTTCCTGAGATATGAATATGCCATTGTGCTGTTGACGAATTTGAAGACCTAAGAAGAATTTCAACTCTCCCATCATAGACATTTGATATTCTTCACTCATCATATAGGCAAATTCATCACTATAACGTTGGTCAGTACAGCCAAAGATAATATCATCAACGTATATTTGGCACACAAACAGTTCACCATCATAAGATTTAGTAAAGAGAGTAGGGTCGAGTGAACCGGGTGTGAAGCCATTCTTCACGAAGAATTCCTTCAAAGTATCATACCACGCCCGAGGGGCCTGCTTGAGGCCATAGAGGGCCTTGTTGAGTCTAAAGACTTTGTCAGGATTCTTAGGATCTTCAAAACCTGGGGGTTGAGCAACATATACTTCTTCCTCAAGCTTACCATTGAGGAATACACTTTTCACATCCATTTGATATAGAGTGATATTATGATGATTACCATAAGCAAGTAATATGCGAATAGCCTCAAGTCTAGCAACAGGTGCAAAAGTTTCATCGAAATCAATTCCTTCAACCCATGTGTAGCCTTGAGCTACAAGTCGTGCCTTATTCCTCACCACGAGACCATTTTCATCTTGCTTGTTGTGGTAGATCCACTTTGTGCTGATGATATTATGCTTGCGAGGATCTGGACGTTTGACCAGTTCCCAGACATTATTGAGCTCGAACTGATGTAATTCTTCTTGCATAGCCTGAATCCACTCAGGCTCCAGAAATGCTTCATCTACCTTAGTGGGCTATGTGATAGAGACAAAAGCATAGTGCCCACAAAAGTTAGATAAATGTGAATCTTTTGAGCGTGTGAGAGGACCTGGTGCTTCAATGTCATCGATGATCTTTTCAACTTGCACTTCTTTTGCAACGCGAGGATGAGCTGGTTGACATCGAGGAATTTGATCAGCATTTTCTTCTGCACCATTTTCTTCAGCATTTTCCTCAAGTACATCAGTTGGACGGTCTTCGCGTTCGGGAATGAATTCTTCAGTAGATTCTTCGGTAGGAATAACATCCTCAGTAGCCTTGAACTTGATAGAATCTTCAGGTGCTGGTTCATCTATCACAGAAGGTAGGTGCTCTCTTTGCGAGCCATTAGTTTCATTGAACCGCACATCTACAGTTTCAACAATCTTGTGAAGAGCGATGTTGAAGACTCTGTAGGTGTGCGAGTCCTTTTCGTAACCAAGCATAAAACCTTCATGTGCTTTCGGTGCAAATTTAGCATTCTGATGAGGATCTCTAATCCAACATTTAGCACCGAAGACTTTGAAATAACTCACATTTGGTTTCTTGTCAGTGAGGAGTTCATAGGCAGTCTTCTTGAAGAATTTGTGAAGATATACTCTGTTGATGATGTGGCACGCGGTATCAATTGCATCAATCCAAAACCGATGAGGTGTTTTGTATTCAACAAGCATAGTGCGAGCCATCTCAACAAGAGTTATGTTCTTGCGTTCCACGACGCCATTTTGCTGAGGAGTATAAGGAGCGGATAATTCATGAGTAATACCAAGTTCATCAAGATAGCCATCAAGACCGGAATTCTTGAACTCGGTTCCATTGTCACTCCTGATGTGCTTGATCTTCACACCAAAGTTGGTTGAAGCCCTCGAGGAAAATCGTTTGAAGACTTCCTACACTTCATGTTTGTAAGTAACAATGTGTACCCATGTGTAACGAGAGTAATCATCAACAATAACAAAGCCATATAGAGATGCATCATTAGTCACGGCAGAATAATGATTAGGACCGAAGAGATCCATGTGAAGCAATTCAAATGGTCGAGTGGTGGTCATGATAGTCTTTGCTGGATGCTTGGCCTTGGTCATTTTTCCAACTTCACAGGCACCACACAGGTGATCCTTGAGGAATTTGACGTTCTCAATGCCAATGACATGCTTCTTCTTCGCGAACGTGTACAGATTCCTCATGCCAGCATGACCAAGTCGTCGATGCCATAGCCAGCCTTCTGAAGCTTTTGCAAGTAAGCACACGGTAGGTTGTGGTCCTGTAGAGAAATCAACAATGTATAAGTCTCCTCTCCTAAAGCCTTCGAAGACTTTGGAATTGTCAGCTTCCATAATCACAACACAACGATACTTGCCAAAGACAACAACCATATCAAGATCACAAAGCATTGAGACGGACATGAGGTTGTATCCTAAGGACTCGACAAGCATGACTTTGTCCATGTGTCGATCCTTAGAGATCGCAACCTTACCTAGACCCAATACTGACTTTTGCCTTTGTCAGCGAAGATGATATGCTTCAGATGTGACGATGTTAATGGAGCATCCATCAATAGATTCTTGTCACCAGTCATGTGATTTGTACAACCACTGTCGAGGACCCACTCTTTTGCTTTGGGTTGATCATCCTGCAGATGAATTAGTGCAGCTTACAAACTCATATACTTCATCAGTGAAGAATATGACATCAGTATCATCAGTTCAATTTCATCAAGCAATAGCATAGATAAGCAGTATTGAGGACGTGTGAAATGAAGGTTCATTTCATCATGATTAGCCTGCATCCTTTCAGGCATTTTGTCAGGTCCCCAACAAATTCTTCAGACGTTAAATCACGTCTGGAGACCTGACCCTACATAAGAGATTAGTTATTTTTCTTCACCACCCACATCTGGAGGGGTGGCAAAGAGTTCATCACTCTGCGAGCACCATATGAGAAAGGTGGCAAAGATGCCAAACCATTTCGTTTCACATAAGAGGGGTTAGGGTAAGCATATGAATAAGCAGAGAAATTCTTCGAGGACTTATGAATATAATGATTTGAAGAATAATGCACATATTCATAGCCCTTAGCTCTACCCTGCGAAACAGAGTTGTTAGCACGATGATGTTCATATGAGGACTTTGATCCTTTTGAGGAATTTGATCCATGTGAGGAATTTGGTCCGTATGAGGACTTGGATCCATATGAAGAATTTGGTCCATATGAAGAGTTTGATCTGGGGTTCCTGTTCTTCACTGGTGGTGTCATGAGGACATTCACCTGAAGACTTTCAACATAACTTTTGGGAACCCAGATTTTCTTTATAGGGGAACCGTTCCTGCAGTTAGTGCCAACATATCTAGCAATACTTCACCATTCTAATTTTTGAACAGTTTATAGTTGGAGTCAAATGACTCATCAGAAGAATGTGGAGATTCACATGTAAAGCCAGATAAGTTAGATGGATCAACTGGAGGTCCCTTTGCAACAACCCATGAGGTTTTGGGGTACTGCTCATGCTTCCAATCTGTTCCATCAGCATTGTGTTTCCTCTCAAAGGCAATACCCTCTTTCCTAGGGTTTCTGTTGAGGATCTGCTTTTTAAGCACATCACAAAGAGTCTGATGCCCTTTGAGGCTTTTGTACATGCCTGTCATATACAATTCCTTCAGCCCTGCATCGTTAGTGATACTAGCAATGTCCTCAGATGAGGAATTAGTGATAGCAGAGGCAGGTGAAGAATTTGTAACATTTGAAGCATTTGAAAATTCAGGTGAAGAATTAGCAGATTCACGTTCAATACACTTTAAGCATGGAGGATCAAATTCTTCCTGAGTGGCGCTGATTAGTTGAGCAAGTAATGAATCGCGCTCCTTCTGAAGATCTTCATAACTCACTCTCAGCTTCTCAAGATCTTGCTTTCTTTGAAGAAATTCATAAGAAAGCTTCTCATGATTAGTTAAGAGTGTTTTATGATGACTCTGAAGGTTGTCAAACTTAGACTGAAGTCTCTAAAGATTTTCAGTTAAGTCTTTAGTGTGGTCCATTTCTTCACCCAACATATCAACACTTTTGTCTAGCATGTTTTGAAGTTTTTCAATAGCCTTTTGTTGTTTCACAGCAATCTTAGCAAGTTTAGAGTAGCTAGGCTTAAGATTTTCATCATATTCATCCTCACTTGATTCAGAGCAGGGGTATTTAGTTACCTTAGCAGCCTTTGCCATGAAGCAGTAGGTGGGGGCATAGTCATCATTGCCTTCATCAGCGTTGTTGGTGTTGCCATTTTCTTCAGAGTTGAAGATAGACCTGCTGACAAATGCAGTAGCAAGAGCTAGACTCGCCACACCTGACTCAGACTCCTCGAATTCCTCTTCTTCCTCATTATCCTCAGATTTAGCCTCAGAATCCATTTCCTTGCCAATGAATGCCCGAGCCTTCTTGGAACTGCTCTTCTCGTGGGATGAAGACTTTGAGGATTTTGATGATGAGGACTTTGAAGATTTCTTCTTCTTCTTGGCATCATCAGAACTGTAATCCTTGTATTTCTTCTTCTTTAGTTCCTTGTCCCACTAAGGACAGTCTTGAATGTAGTGACCAGGCTTCTTGCATTTGTGGCATAGCCTTCTCTTATAGTCATTTGATGAGGAATCACTGCTCCTTGAAGATTTTCCAAAGCAACCACGTCTTGAGAATTTCTGGAACTTCTTCACGAGCAGTGCTAGATCCTGGCTCAATTCTTCAGGGTTACCAAGGCTACTACCAGAATCTTCACACTCAGATTCAGACACTGCCTTGGCCTTCAGGGCACGTGGTTTGCCATAGCTTGAACCATAGAGATCTCTCTTTTCAGCAAGCTGGAACTCATGAGTATTTAGCCTCTCGAGGATATCAGCGGGATCTAGTGACTTGTAATCAGCACGCTCTTGAATCATCGGTGCCAGCGTGTCAAATGACGAATCGAGTGATCTCAGCAATTTCTTCACCACCTCATGATCGGTGATGTCAGTGGCACCGAGCGCTTGAAGCTCATTTGAGATATCAGTGAGGCGATCGAAGGTTTGCTAAACATTTTCATTATCGAGTCTTTTGAAGCGGTTGAAGAGGTTGCGAAGAACGTCAACACGAGAGTCACGTTGAGTTGAGACTCCTTCATTTACTTTGGAGAGCCTATCCCAGTTAAGCTTAGTGTTGGGGAACGTAGTAATTTCAAAAAAAATCCTACATACACACAAGATCATGGTGATGGCATAGC
This sequence comes from Triticum aestivum, assembly GCF_018294505.1. Classification (NCBI taxonomy): domain Eukaryota; kingdom Viridiplantae; phylum Streptophyta; class Magnoliopsida; order Poales; family Poaceae; genus Triticum; species Triticum aestivum. The sequence continues at coordinate 146,333,239 of NC_057810.1, forward strand.
AACGAGAGGGGAGAGTGTTGTCCATGTACCCTCGTAGACCGTAAGCGGAAGCGTTATGACAACGCGGTTGATGTAGTCGTACGTCTTCACGATCCGACCGATCCAAGTACCGAACGTACGGCACCTCCGAGTTCAGCACACGTTCAGCTCGGTGACGATCCCCGGGCTCCGATCCAGCAAAGCTTCGGGGATGAGTTCCTTCAGCACGACGACATGGTGACGATGATGATGCTCTACCGGCGCAGGGCTTCGCCTAAACTCCGCGACGATATGACCGAGGTGGAATATGGTGGAGGGGGCACCGCACACAGCTAAGGAACGATCCATAGATCAACTTGTGTTGTTGTGGGGTGCCCCTGCCCCCGTATATAAAGGAGGGAGGGGAAGGTGCGGCCGGCCTAGGAGGGGGCGCGCCAAGGGGAGTCCTACTCCCACCGGGAGTAGGACTCCCTCCTTCCTTGTTGGAGTAGGAGAAGTGGAAAGAGGGGGAGAGGGAAAAGGAAAAGGGGGCTGCCCCCCTTGTCCAATTCGGACCAGAGGGGGGGCGCAGGCATCTTTCCTTTTGGCCTCTCTCCTCTATTCCCGTGTAGCCCAATAAGGCCCATACACTCCCCGGCGAATTCCCGTAACACTCCGGTACTCCGAAAAATACCCGAATCACTCGGAACCTTTCCGAACTCCGAATATAGTCGTCCAATATATCGATCTTTACGTCTCGACCATTTCGAGACTCCTCATCATGTCCTTGATCTCATCCGGGACTCCGAACTCCTTCGGTGCATCAAAACTCATAAACTCATAATATAATTGTCATCATAACGTTAAGCGTGCGGACCCTACGGGTTCGAGAACTATGTAGACATGACCTAGAACTATTCTCGGTCAATAACCAATAGCGGAACTTGGATGCCCATATTGGTTCCTACATATTCTACGAAGATCTTTATCGGTCAAACCGCATAACAACATACGTTGTTCCCTTTGTCATCGGTATGTTACTTGCCCGAGATTTGATCGTCGGTATCCAATACCTAGTTCAATCTCGTTACCGGCAAGTCTCTTTACTCGTTACGTAATGCATTATCCCGTAACCAACTCATTGGTCACATTGCTTGCAAGGCTTATAGTGATGTGCATTACCGAGAGGGCCCAGAGATACCTCTCCGACAATCGGAGTGACAAAACCTAATCTCGAAATATGCCAACTCAACATGTACCTTCGGAGGCACCTGTAGTACTCCTTTATAATCACCCAGTTACGTTGTGACGTTTGGTAGTACCCAAAGTGTTCCTCCGGTAAACGGGAGTTGCATAATCTCATAGTTACAGGAACATGTATAAGTCATGAAGAAAGCAATAGCAACATACTAAACGATCAAGTGCTAGGCTAACGGAATGGGTCATGTCAATCACATTATTCTCCTAATGATGTGATCCCATTAATCAAATGACAACACATGTCTGTGGTTAGGAAACATAACCATCTTTGATTAATGAGCTAGTTAAGTAGAGGCATACTAGTGACTATATGTTTGTCTATGTATTCACACATGTATCATGTTTCCGGTTAATACAATTCTAGCATGAATAATAAACATTTATCATGAAATAAGGAAATAAATAATAACTTTATTATTGCCTCTAGGGCATATTTCCTTCAGTCTCCCACTTGCACTAGAGTCAATAATCTAGTTCATATTGCTATGTGATTTAACACCAATATTCACATCTGCATGTGATTAATACCCATAGTTCACATCATCATGTGATCAACACCCAAAGGGTTAACTAGAGTCAATAATCTAGTTCACATCGCTATGTGATTAACACCCAAAAGAGTAGTAAGGTATGATCATGTTTTGCTCGTGAGAGAAGCTTAGTCAACGGGTGTGTCATATTCAGAGCCGTATGTATTTCGCAAATATTCTGTGTCCATAATGCTCTGCACGGAGCTACTCTAGCTAATTGCTCCCACTTTCAATATGTATCCAGATTGAGACTTAGAGTCATCTGGATTGGTGTAAAAGCTTGCATCGTTGTAACTTCTACGACGGGCTCTTTTATCACCTCCATAATCGAGAAACATCTCCTTAGTCCTCACTAAGGATATTCTTGACCCATGTCCAGTTATCTACTTATTAGATCAAAATTGTATTCCTTTGCCAAACACAGAGCAAGGTATACAATAGGTCTGGTTCACAGCATAGCATACTTTATAGAACCTATGACTGAGGCATAGGGAATGACTTTTCATTCTCTTTCTATTTTCTACAATGGTTGGGTCTTGAGTCTTACTCAACTTCACACCTTGTAACACAGGCAAGAACTCCTTCTTTGACTGTTCCATTTTGAACTATTTCAAAAATTTATCAAGGTATGTACTCATTGAAAAATCTTATCAAGCGTCTTGATCTATCTATATAGATCTTGATGCTCAATGTGTAAGCAGCTTCACCGAGGTCTTGCTTTGAAAAACTCTTATTCAAGTATCCTTTCATGCTATCCAGAATTTCCATATCATTTCCAATTAACAATATGTCATCCACATATAATATTAGAAATGCTACAGAGCTCCCACTCACTTTCTTGTAAATACAGGCTTCTTCAAAAGTCTGTATAAAACCATATGCTTTGATCAACTCATCAAAGCGTATATTCCAACTCCGAGATGCTTGCACCAGTCCATTGATGGATTGCTGGAGCTTGCACACTTTGTTAGCATCTTTAGGATTGACAAAAACTTTCTGTTTGCATCATATACAACTCTTCTTTAATAAATCCATTAAGGAATGCAATTTTGACATCCATTTGCCAGATTTAATAAAATGTGGCAATTGCTAACATGATTCAGACAGACTTAAGTTTCAATACGAGTGAGAAAATCTCATCATATTCAACACCTTGAACTTGTTGAAAACATTTCGCAACAAGTCGAGCTTAGTAGATAGTAACACTACTATCAATGTCCGTCTTCCTCTTGAAGATCCATTTATTTAACATGGCTTACTGATCATCGAGCAAGTCAATCAAAGTCCATACTTTGTTCTCATACATGGATCATATCTCAGATTTTATGGCCTCAAGCCATTTCGTGGAATCTAGGCTCATCATCGCTTCCTCATAGTTCGTAGGTTCATCATGGTCTAGTAACATGACTTCCAGAACAGGATTACCATACCACTCTGGTGCGGATCTTACTCTGGAAGACCTACGAGGTTCTGTAGTAACTTAATATGAAGTTTCATGATCATCATCATTAACTTCCTCACTAATTGGTGTAGTAGTCACAGGAACAGATTTCTGTGATGAACTACTTTCCAATAAGGGAGCAGGTACAGTTACCTCATCAAGTTCTACTTTCCTCCCACTCACTTCTTTCGAGAGAAACTCCTTCTCTAGAAAGGATCCATTCTTAGCAATGAATAACTTGCGTTCCAATCTATGATAGAAGGTGTACCCAATAGTTAACTTTGGGTATTCTATGAAGACGCACTTCCCCGATTTGGGTTTGAGCTTATCAGGTTGAAACTTTTTTCATATAAGCATCGCAACTCCAAACTTTAAGAAACGACAGCTTAGGTTTACTGCTAAACCATAGTTCATACGGTGTCGTCTCAACGGATTTAGATGGTGCCCTTTTAAACGTGAATGCAGCTGTCTCTAATGCACAACCCCAAAACGATAGTGGTAAAACCGATAAGAGACATCATAGATCGCACCATATCCAATAAAGTGCGGTTACGATGTTCGGACACACCATAATGTTGTGGTGTTCCAAGTGGCGTGAGCTGTGAAACTATTCCACATTGTTTTAACTGAAGACCAAACTCGTAACTCAAATATTCGTCTCCGCGATCAGATCGTAGAAACTTTATTTTCTTGTTACGATGATTTTTCCACTTCACTCTGAAATTCTTTGAACCTTTCAATTATTTCAGACTTATGTTTCATCAAGTAGATATACCCATATCTGCTCAAATCATTTTGTGAAGGTCAAAAAATAACGATACTTGCCACGAGCATCAACACTCATTGGATCGCATACATCGGTATGTATTATTTTCAATAAGTCAGTAGCTTGTTCCATTGTTCCGGAGAACGGAGCTTTTAGTCATCTTGCCCAAAAGGCACGGTTCGCAAGCATCAAATGATTCATAACCAAGTGATTCCGAAAATCCATCTTTATGGAGTTTCTTCATGCGCTTTACACCGATATGACCCAAATGGCAATGCCACAAATAAGTTGCACTATCATTATTAACTTTGCATCTTTTGGCATCAATATTATGAATATGTGTATCACTACGACCGAGATCCAACAAACTATTTTCATTGGGTGTATGACCATCAAAGGTTTTATTCATTTAAATAGAACAACAATTATTCTGTGATTTTAAATGAATAACCGTATTGCAATAAACATGATCAAATCATATTCATGCTCAACGCAAACACCAAATAACATTTATTTAGGTTCAACACTAATCTCGAAAGTATAGGGAGTGTGCGATGATGATCATATCAATCTTGGAACCACTTCCAACATACATCGTCACTTCACCCTCAACTAGTTTCTGTTTATTCTGTAACTCCTGTTTTGAGTTACTAATCTTAGCAACCGAACAAGTATCAAATACTCAGGGGTTACTATAAACACTAGTAAGGTACACATCAATAACATGTATATCAAATATACCCTTGTTCACTTTGCCATCCTTCTTATCCACCAAATATTCAAGGCATTTCCGCTTCTAGTGACCATTTCCTTTGTAGTGTAAGCACTCAGTTTCAGGCTTTGGTTCAGCTTTGGGCTTCTTCATGGGAGTGACAACTTGCTTGTCATTCTACTTGAAGTTCCCCTTTCTTTCCCTTTGCCCTTTTTCTTGAAACTAGTGATCTTGTCAACCATCAACACTTGATGCTCTTTCTTGATTTCTAACTTCATTGATTTCAACATCACGAAGCGCTCGGGAATCGTTTTTGTCATCCCTTGCATACTATAGTTCATCACAAAGTTCTACTAACTTGGTGATGGTGACTAGAGAATTCTGTCAATCACTATCTTATCTGGAAGATTAACTCCCACTTGATTCAAGCGACTGAAGTACCCAGACAATCTGAGCACATGCTCACTAGTTGAGCGATTCTCCTCCATCTTTTAGCTATAGAACTTGTTGGAGACTTCATATCTCTCAACTCGGGTATTTGCTGGAAATATTAACTTCAACTCTTGGAACATCTCATATGGTCCATGACATTCAAAACGTCTTTGAAGTCCCGATTCTAAGCCGTTTAAGCATGGTGCACTAAACTATCAAGTAGTCATCATATTGAGCTAGCCAAACATTCATAACGTCTGCATCTGCTCCTGCAATAGGTCTGTCACCTAGCGGTGCATTAAGGACATAATTCTTCTGTGCAGCAATGAGGATAAACCTCAGATCACGGATCCAATCCGCATCATTGCTACTAACATCTTTCAACACAATTTTCTCTAGGAACATATCGAAATAAACATATGAAAGCAACAACGCAAGCTATTGATCTACAACATAATTTGCAAAATACTACCAGGACTAAGTTCATGATAAATTTAAGTTCAATTAATCATATTACTTAAGAACTCCCACTTAGACATACATCTCTCTAGTCATCTAAGTGATCACGTGATCCAAATCAACTAAACCATGTCCGATCATCACATGAGATGAAGTAGTTTCAATGGTGAACATCATTATGTTGATCGTATCTACTATATGATTCACGCTCGACCTTTCGGTCTCCGTGTTCCGAGGCCATATCTGTATATGCTAGGCTCGTCAAGTTTAACCCGAGTATTCCGCGTGTGCAACTGTTTTGCACCCGTTGTATTTGAACGTAGAGCCTATCACACCCGATCATCACGTGGTGTCTCAGCACGAAGAACTTTCGCAATGGTGCATACTCAGGGAGAACACTTCTTGATAATTAGTGAGAGATCATCTTAAAATGCTACCGTCAATCAAAGCAAGATAAGATGCATAAAGGATAAACATCACATGCAATCAATATAAGTGATATGATATGGCCATCATCATCTTGTGCTTGTGATCTCCATCTTCGAAGCACCGTCGTGATCACCATCGTCACCGGCGCGACACCTTGATCTCCATCGTAGCATCGTTGTCGTTACGCCATCTATTGCTTCTACGACTATCGTTACCGCTTAGTGATAAAGTAAAGCAATTACAGGGCGTTTGCATTTCATACAATAAAGCGACAACCATATGGCTCCTGCCAGTTGCCGATAACTTCGGTTACAAAACATGATCATCTCATACAATAAAATATAGCATCACGTCTTGACCATATCACATCATAACATGCCCTGCAAAAACAAGTTAGACGTCCTCTACTTTGTTTGTTGCAAATTTTACGTGGCTGCTACGGGCTTAGCAAGAACCGTTCTTACCTACGCATCAAAACCACAACGATAGTTCATCAAGTTAGTGCTGTTTTAACCTTCACAAGGACCGGACGTAGCCACACTCGATTCAGCTAAAGTGAGAGAGACAGACACCCGCCAGCCACCTTTAAGCACAAGTGCTCGTAACGGTGAAACCAGTCTCGCGTAAGCGTATGCGTAATGTCGGTCTGGGCCGCTTCATCTCACAATACCGCCGAACCAAAGTATGACATGCTGGTAAGCAGTATGACTTGTATCGCCCACAACTCACTTGTGTTCTACTCGTGCATATGACATCTACGCATAAAACCAGGCTCAGATGCCACTGTTGGGGAACGTAGTAATTTCAAAAAAAATTCCTACGTACACGCAAGATCATGGTGATGGCATAGCAACGAGAGGGGAGAGTGTTGTCCACGTACCCTCGTAGACCGTAAGCGGAAGCGTTATGACAACGTGGTTGATGTAGTCGTACGTCTTCACGATCCGACCGATCCAAGTATCGAACGTACGGCACCTCCGAGTTCAGCACACGTTCAGCTCGATGACAATCCCCGGGCTCCAATCCAGCAAAGCTTCGGGGATGAGTTCCGTCAGCACGACGGCGTGGTGACGATGATGATGCTCTACCGGCGCAGGGTTTCACCTAAACTCCGCGACGATATGACCGAGGTGGAATATGGTGGAGGGGGGCACCGCACACGGCTAAGGAACGATCCATAGATCAACTTGTGTTGTTGTGGGGTGCCCCCTGCCCCCGTATATAAAGGAGGGAGGGGAAGGTGCGGCCGGCCTAGGAGGGGGCGCACCAAGGGGAGTCCTACTCCCACCGGGAGTAGGACTTCCTCCTTCCTTGTTGGAGTAGGAGAAGTGGAAAGAGGGGGAGAGGGAAAAGGAAAAGGGGGCTGCCCCCCTTGTCCAATTCGGACCAGAGGGGGGGCGCATGCCTCTTTCCTTTTGGCCTCTCTCCTCTATTCCCGTATAGCCCAATAAGGCCCATATACTCCCCGGCGAATTCCCGTAACTCTCCGGTACTCCGAAAAATACCCGAATCACTCGGGACCTTTCCAAACTCCGAATATAGTCGTCTAATATATCGATCTTTACGTCTCGACCATTTCGAGACTCCTCGTCATGTCCCTGATCTCATCCGGGACTCCGAACTCCTTCGGTACATCAAAACTCATAAACTCATAATATAACTGTCATCGTAACGTTAAGCGTGCGGACCATACGGGTTCGAGAATTATGTAGACATGACCTAGAACTATTCTCGGTCAATAACCAATAGCGGAACCTGGATGCCCATATTGGTTCCTACATATTCTACGAAGATCTTTATCGGTCAAATCGCATAACAACATACGTTGTTCCCTTTGTCATCGGTATGTTACTTGCCTGAGATTTGATCGTCGGTATCCAATACCTAGTTCAATCTCGTTACTGGCAAGTCTCTTTACTCGTTACGTAATGCATCATCCCGTAACCAACTCATTGGTCACATTGCTTGCAAGGCTTATAGTGATGTGCATTACCGAGAGGGCCCAGAGATACCTCTCCGACAATCGGAGTGACAAAACCTAATCTCGAAATACGCCAACTCAACATGTACCTTCGGAGACACCTGTAGTACTCCTTTATAATCACCCAGTTACGTTGTGACGTTTGGTAGTACCCAAAGTGTTCCTCCGATAAACGGGAGTTGCATAATCTCATAGTTACAGGAACATGTATAAGTCATGAAGAAAGCAATAGCAACATACTAGACGATCAAGTGCTAGGCTAACGGAATGGGTCATGTCAATCACATTATTCTCCTAATGATGTGATCCCATTAATCAAATGACAACACATGTCTATGGTTAGGAAACATAACCATCTTTGATTAATGAGCTAGTCAAGTAGAGGCATACTAGTGACTATATGTTTGTCTATGTATTCACACATGTATCATGTTTCCGGTTAATACAATTCTAGCATGAATAATAAACATTTATCATGAAATAAGGAAATAAATAATAACTTTATTATTGCCTCTAGGGCATATTTCCTTCACTTAGCAGTTTCCAAAGCACTCACTCTACCATACTGTCCTTTACTCAGATGACCATATATGATATTCTTCGCTTGAGAATCGAGTTGCTTGAATCTCTTCACACCAGCAACATTCAGGGATGGTGTGACTGAGGGAACACCATTTTCCACAACGTACCAGAGATCGTTGTCAATTGCTTCAAGATGCATTCGCATCTTATTCTTCCAGTAGGGGTAGTCCGTGCCATCGAAGGTAGGACACCCAGCAGAGACATTGATCATACCTGCGGTCGACATAACTAAAACTCCAGGCGGTTAAACCAAAATCACACAGAACAAGGGAGTACCTTGCTCTGATACCAATTGAAAGTGCATTATATCGACTAGAGGGGGGTGAACAGGCGATTTTTATGAATTCTTCACTGAGGAATTTGCTGGTGAGGAAATTCCTTAGCGAAGAACTACTTGCAGCGGAATAAGTACTCAGAAGTAAGCATGACAGAAGACATACATAGTCATCATGATAAAATGAAGACAAACACGGAGTATAGAAAGCGTAAACACAAGATAACACAAGATGAAGACAAACAGACTGAAGAAATTGAACTGAGGAAATTGAGAAAGTCTTCAGTCAAAATCTTCAAACACAGATATGAACAAACACTCAACACAGTAATGAGGAAATGAAAGAGTTGAGGAAATAGAACCAGTAAGGTTGGTGAAGACAATCTTATATTTACTAATTGGAAGCATCAACAAAGACTCCACGTTAATCCTTGAGAGTTACATTATTGTCCATTCGATCTACTTAATAGTTATTGTCAGCCGTTAGATGTATACAAAGTCCATGCATGATGTCCCACGCCAACCTCCCTAGAGTTTGTTTTCCACACGTTGCCAGAGTCCATGTATGATGTCCCACGTTTATTACCTCTCTGGAGTTTTTTCCCACACGTCAAGGGAACATTGACTGATGGCTAGATGGGCCGTACAACCTAACTAGATTTTTTTTATAAAAACGTCCTAAACAGATGGAGCGTGATATCTGATCTGATTCTAAAAAAAATAGATTTGATATTATCTACCATACGTTACCTCACCTTCGTTTATTCCTTGCAGAATTCGCCGCCGCCTACCTTGTTCGCGAGACATGCTCTTGGCCGAGGTCTCCGGCGCATCCTCCGCAGGGGTTCTGACCTTTATCCCAGCAGACACAGAAGAGAACGATGGATCATCAGATCACCGTGATGGATACAGATGACCTCACCCATCCACCCGTTTCTCAACGTTGCAGCGACCACATCCCAGCTCCCATCGCCTCCGCTTCTGAAGTTTCTAGGAGGATTCGTCACGATGTCCTGTCCTGAACGCCTCACACCAGTACGTATGTCGCCTCCGCTTCTGAAGTTTTTATGAGGATTCGGCACGATCTCCTCTCCCGAACGCCTCAAACGGGTACATAGGTCCCATGTTGTCTCTCCCTTCCTCCAAAATTGTTTGTCAGATTATTATTTATTCATCAGATAGATATTGTTGTCTGCACGAACTATGGCATCGGTTTCTTTGAGGGGCTTTTGATGATTTTTTCCATCTTCTAATTTTCTTAGCAATGATGTCAGTGCCAAACCACCGAGTTGAAACAAAGAGCTGCAGACTATAACGAATCATAGTGGAATCACTACCCCAATACTAGCTTAGCTTCCATATTAATATGCCTAAATGTTGAAACCGCATGGGAAGAAGTAATATCATTATTATTTTCTATAGGTAGATATATTGTATGAATTGATAGATTTCCCTTTATCTGTAGATCAACATATAGATAATTTTGACAAGTACGCTAATACAGCAGATAGCTCGACAATAGTAAGATTTATGGTTTTATTCTTGCTAAAATCGACAATATATATGGAGACTATAGTAAGTTTTATGGTTTTATTGGTGCTAAATATACAACTAAATATCCAATTTGTATGTGAAGTGGGTGACATATGCTCATAGTGCCATGATAGTCGTGGGCATATCAGCTACTGTCACCTTTTGCATCCAGATAAATATAAGGCTTGAGGATGGACCAGTGTTTTTGCTTCTGCCAACCATCCTAAGTAATTAATGTCTACTGATTATGTTGTCATTGCCATGTGTCCTACTTTGTGTCTGCTAAGTGATTAACAGTACCTTCCTTTCGATTTTATGGATGGCATCAAATCTGTTATTCTTTTCCTGTGGGCTGTGATTTCTAATCGAAACTGAAACTTATTTGACATTGCAAAATACATACCAGGTATTTTGCAATTTCAAATTACTTAGGTCCATTTGAGTCGCAAATATTCCATAAACTTCCACGTTTGGTCGGTCAGTTTGTAGAAAAGTCTCGGCGTCCTTCTATTCAGTTTTCATTAAAAAGTTAACATACCCAGTAAATATAAAAAGAAGTTCTCTTACCCAATAGGCAAAATTCATACTACAAGTGATATTCTTTGAGCTATCAAGTCAATTATAATTTCAATACTGAATATTGTTTGGAAACAAAATTGGCAGTACATGAAGAGAATAAACATATACATTCGCACTGCATTTTAACATTTCTTCCTAAATTTCTACACTAAAAAGCATTGACTCAAGTGTCGTAGGTTCTAAACAGAAGTTTCTCACATATGGGTTTCATGTGATCATGTCTACGGAGTCTTGTGAATCTTATTATCTGCAATTTTCATGGATGCTTCTCACGCTTCCTGAAGCTAGGCACCACAACAAAGCATTGCACATTTTTAACCTTAGACTCTATATCGTCACGTGTGATTTCCTGTAGCGAATGCAATGCTATCCATATTGAAGCCACTATGGAAGTCAATACTTCTATACAGATATATATTATTATATTACAGACTTACAATATAAAATGGTAAATAATTTCCTAATAAAAGAATGGTTGAACCATGCCGACAAGTCAGCAAGACGGCACATGCTAAATTCTATAGTACAACTTTTTTGCCGTAATTTATGGTTTGTACACAGTAATTAAATAGTAAGGGTTACAATGGGCTTAAATTGGTTACTAAAATTGTTTTTGCAGGTATATAACACATAAAACTAATCTTATTTAGTTTGAATATGCACTAAACTTCTTCGCTTGCTTGAATTTTAGAGATGGAACTCGGTTTGTGCAGAAGTTGAAGCCCGGGTAAATGGAAAGTTATCATTTGCTTACAAGTTGTCATGGTCAGGGTGAAGTTTTCAAATGGCACAACAGTATCTTCTATGGATTATCATGAAGTGTAGTCCACCAATCTATTTACCCCCTAATCTGTGGTCAATGGTGACCGGCATAAAGTTTCCCACTTATGATTGTGTCTTGGGCAATTGGCGCAATCAATTACTAATCTAAGTTTATCCCTTTCTGATATGTTACAACAAGTTGCTTTTCAAAATGTTATTATTCTGTCATTTTGTTAGGTGGAGCAAGTGATACTTTCACGATTATGAGGAAGAAATAGCATGTTTTCTTCGTGAAACAATAAATAACAAAAAATAGCTTAAATTTAAAAATTCAAAAATTCCCAACAATAAAAAAATAGTCACATTGATCGGGAACTAATAAAAGAATTACTATGTATATTTTTCTCATATTTAGCCCGTGACACTGTTTTATATAATCCATATACAAGAAACTAGCCCGTGCAGCCTGCACGGGATGGTGACTAGTGATTTGGTAGACCAGTTTCAACTGCTGTCTCAGTTGTACGTCTGGTTGGAGCGGCTGAGTATTTAAACTCGAGGACTTACAGTTCCGAACACCCAGTCACTGAGCACGCAGCTCAGGACACCAAGTCCTCACCGTATTCTTCTTGAACTAAGGTCACACAGACCTCGTCCAATCACTCGTTGTAAGTCTTCAGGCGACTTCCAAACCTTCACATACTTTGGTCACTCGGCAATCCACAATTCCTCTTGGATGCTCTAGACCATGACGCCTAACCGTCTGGAAGAAGCACAGTCTTCAAAGGTAACAAGCGTTGGATCCACGCAGGATCAATCTCTTCAGTGATGCTCAATCACTTTGGGTTTGTGGGTGTTTGGGTTTGGATTTTCCTCACTCGATGATTTTCACTCAAAGTCCTCGGAGGATGGGTTGCTCTCAGATGACAAGTGTCAGTTCCTCTCGGAGCAGCCAACCAGCTAGTGGTTGTAGGGGGCGGCTATTTATAGCCTAGGGAGTAGCCCGACATGATAAGACATAAATGCCCTTCAATGATATGACCGTTATGTGGATAAGATATTTTGGGACAGCTAGCGCGAAGCACAACAACGGTCGGAAATTTGACTCACAAATTCCTCAGGGCTATCATGTTCCTCGCTGTGCAGGCAATCCGCACTGGCGAATTCCTAACTCCTCAGTCAGGACAAATTCCTCAACGACCAGAAGAACTGTTGGGGAACGCAGTAATTTCAAAAAATTTCCTACGTACACGCAAGATCATGGTGATGGCATAGCAACGAGAGGAGAGAGTGTTGTCCATGTACCCTCGTAGACCGTAAGCGGAAGCGTTATGACAACGCGGTTGATGTAGTCGTACGTCTTCACGATCCGACCGATCCAAGTACCGAACGTACGGCACCTCCGAGTTCAGCACACGTTCAGCTCGATGACGATCCCCGGGCTCCGATCCAGCAAAGCTTCGGGGATGAGTTCCGTCAGCACGACGGCGTGGTGACGATGATGATGCTCTACCGGCGCAGGGCTTCGCCTAAACTCCGCGACGATATGACCGAGGTGGAATATGGTAGAGGAGGGCACCGCACACGGCTAAGGAACGATCCGTAGATCAACTTGTGTGTCCTAGGGTGGCCCCCTGCCCCCGTATATAAAGGAGCAAGGGGGGAGGCCGGCCGGCCCTTTGGGGCGCGCCAAGGAGGAGGAGTCCTCCTCCTAGTAGGAGTAGGACTCCCCCTTTCCTACTCCTACTAGGAGGGGGAAAGGAAGGGGGAGAGGGGGAAGGAAAGAGGGGGGCGCCGCCCCCCCTCCTAGTCCAATTCGGACCAGAGGGAGAGGGGGCGCGCGGCCCACCCTGGGCGCCCCTCTCTCTTCCCACCAAGGCCCATGTGGCCCATTAACTCTCCCAGGGGGGGGGTCCGGTAACCCTCCGGCACTCCGGTTTTCTCCGAAATCACCCGAAACACTTCTGGTGTCCAAATATAGTCGTCCAATATATCAATCTTTATGTCTCGACCATTTCGAGACTCCTCGTCATGTCCGTGATCACATCCGGGACTCCGAACAAACTTCGGTACATCAAAACTTATAAACTCATAATAAAACTGTCATCGTAACGTTAAGCGTGCGGACCCTACGGGTTCGAGAACTATGTAGACATGACCTAGAACTATTCTCGGTCAATAACCAATAGTGGAACCTGGATGCCCATATTGGTTCCTACATATTCTATGAAGATCTTTATCGGTCAAACCGCATAACAACATACGTTGTTCCCTTTGTCATCGGTATGTTACTTGCCCGAGATTTGACCATCGGTATCCAATACCTAGTTCAATCTCATTACCGGCAAGTCTCTTTACTCGTTACGTAATGCATCATCCCTTAACCAACTCATTGGTCACATTGCTTGCAAGGCTTATAGTGATGTGCATTACCGAGAGGGCCCAGAGATACCTCTCCGACAATCGGAGTGACAAAACCTAATCTCGAAATACGCCAACTCAACATGTACCTTCGGAGATACCTGTAGTACTCCTTTATAATCACCCAGTTACATTGTGACGTTTGGTAGTACCCAAAGTGTTCCTCCGGTAAACGGGAGTTGCATAATCTCATAGTTACAGGAACATGTATAAGTCATGAAGAAAGCAATAGCAATATACTAAACGATCAAGTGCTAGGCTAATGGAATGGGTCATGTCAATCACATCATTCTCCTAATGATGTGATCCCATTAATCAAATGACAACACATGTCTATGGTTAGGAAACATAACCATCTTTGATTAATGAGCTAGTCAAGTAGAGGCATACTAGTGACTATATGTTTGTCTATGTATTCACACATGTATCATGTTTCCGGTTAATACAATTCTAGCATGAATAATAAACATTTATCATGATATGAGGAAATAAATAATAACTTTATTATTGCCTCTAGGGCATATTTCCTTCAGTCTCCCACTTGCACTAGAGTCAATAATCTAGATTACATAGTAATGATTCTAACACCCATGGAGTCTTGGTGCTGATCATGTTTTGCTCGTGAGAGAGGCTTAGTCAATGGGTCTGCAACATTCAGATCCGTATGTATCTTGCAAATTTCTATGTCTCCCACTTGGACTTGGTCCCGGATGGAATTGAAGCGTCTCTTGATGTGCTTGGTCCTCTTGTGAAATCTGGATTCCTTTGCCAAAGCAATTGCACCAGTATTGTCATAGAAGATCTTCATTGGTCCCGATGCACTAGGTATGACACCTAGATCGGAAATGAACTCCTTCATACAGACTCCTTCATTTGCTGCTTCCGAAGCAGCTATGTACTCAGCTTCACATGTAGATCCCACCACGACGCTTTGTTTAGAACTGCACCAACTTACAGCTCCACTGTTTAATAAAAACACGTATCCGGTTTGTGATTTAGAATCGTCCGGATCAGTGTCAAAGCTTGCATCGACGTAACCATTTACGACTAGCTCTTTCTCACCTCCATATACGAGAAACATATCCTTAGTCCTTTTCAGGTATTTCAGGATGTTCTTGACCGCTGTCCAGTGATCCACTCCTGGATTACTTTGGTACCTCCCTGCCAAACTTATTGCTAAGCATACGTCAGGTCTGGTACACAGCATTGCATACATGATAGAGCCTATGGCTGAAGCATAGGGAATAGCTTTCATTTTCTCTCTATCTTCTGCTGTGGTCGGGCATTGAGTTTGACTCAACTTCACACCTTGAAGCACGGGCAAGAACCCTTTCTTTGCCTGATCCATTTTGAAGTTTTTCAAAATTTTATCAAGGTATGTGCTTTGTGAAAGTCCTATTAAGCGTCTTGATCTATCTCTATAGATCTTGATGCCCAATATGTAAGCAGCTTCACCTAGATCTTTCATTGAAAAACTTTTATTCAAGTATCCCTTTATGCTATCCAGAAATTCTATATCATTTCCAGTTAATAATATGTCATCTACATATAATATCAGAAATGCTACAGAGCTCTTGTAAATACAGGCTTCTCCAAAAGTCTGTATAAAACCATATACTTTGATTACACTATCAAAGCATTTATTCCAACTCCAAGATGCTTGCACCAGTCCATAAATGGATCGCTAGAGCTTACACACTTTGTTAGCACCTTTTGGATCAACAAAACCTTCTGGCTGCATCATATACAACTCTTCTTCCAAAATCCATTCAAGAATGCAGTTTTGACATCCATTTGCCAGATTTCATAATCATGAAATGCAGCAATAGCTAACATGATTCGGACAGACTTAAGCATCGCTACGGGTGAGAAAGTCTCATCGTAGTCAACCCCTTGAACTTGTCGAAAACCTTTCGCAACAAGTCGAGCTTTATAGACAGTTACATTACCATCAGCGTCAGTCTTCTTCTTAAAGATCCATTTATTCTCAATGGCTTGCCGATCATCGGGCAAGTCAACCAAAGTCCATACTTTGTTCTCATACATGGATCCCATCTCAGATTTCATGGCCTCTAGCCATTTTGCGGAATCTGGGCTCATCATCGCTTCCTCATAGTTCGTAGGTTCATCATGGTCAAGTAACATGACTTCCAGAATAGGATTACCGTACCACTCTGGTGCGGATCTTACTCTGGTAGACCTACGAGGTTCAGTAGAAACTTGATATGAAGTTTCATGATCAATATCATTAGCTTCCTCACTAATTGGTGTAGTTGTCACAGGAACCGGTTCTTGTGATGAACTACTTTCCAGCAAGGGAGTAGATATAGTTATCTCATCAAGTTCTACTTTCCTCCCACTCACATCTTTCGAGAGAAACTCCTTGTCTAGAAAGGATCCGATTTTAGCAATAAAAATCTTGCCCTCAGATCTGTGATAGAAGGTGTACCCAATGATCTCTTTTCGGTATCCTATGAAGACACATTTCTTCGATTTAGGTTTGAGCTTATCTGGTTGAAGTTTCTTCACATAAGCATCGCAGCCCCAAACTTTAAGAAATGACAACTTTGGTTTCTTGCCAAACCACAGTTCATAAGGCGTCGTCTCAACGGATTTTGATGGTGCCCTATTTAACGTGAATGCGGTCGTCTCTAAAGCATAACCCCAAAACGATAGCGGTAAATCAGTAAGAGACATCATAGATCGCACCATATCTAGTAAAGTACGATTACGACGTTCGGACACACCATTTTGTTGTGGTGTTCCGGGTGGCGTGAGTTGCGAAACTATTCCGCATTGTTTCAAATGTAAACCAAACTCGTAACTCAAATATTCTCCTCCACGATCAGATCGTAGAAACTTTATTTTCTTGTTACGATGATTTTCCACTTCACTCTGAAATTCTTTGAACTTTTCAAATGTTTCAAACTTGTGTTTCATCAAGTAGATATACCCATATCTGCTCAAGTCATCTGTGAAGGTGAGAAAATAACGATACCCGCCGCGAGCCTCAACATTCATTGGACCACAAACATCAGTATGTATGATTTCCAACAAATCAGTTGCTCGCTCCATAGTTCCGGAGAACGGCGTTTTAGTCATCTTGCCCATAAGGCACGGTTCGCAAGTACCAAGTGATTCATAATCAAGTGATTCCAAAAGCCCATCAGTATGGAGTTTCTTCATGCGCTTTACACCGATATGACCTAAACGGCAGTGCCATAAATAAGTTGCACTATCATTATCAACTCTGCATCTTTTGGTTTCAACACTATGAATATGTGTATCACTACTATCGAGATTCAATAAAAATAGACCACTCTTCAAGGGTGCATTACCATAAAAGATATTACTCATATAAATAGAACAACCATTATTCTCTGATTTAAATGAATAACCGTCTCGCATAAAACAAGATCCAGATATAATGTTCATGCTTAACGCTGGCACCAAATAACAATTATTTAGGTCTAAAACTAATGCCGATGGTAGATGTAGAGGTAGCTTGCCGACCGCGATCACATCGACTTTGGAACCATTTCCCACGCGCATCGTCACCTCGTCCTTAGCCAATCTTCGCTTAATCCGTAGTCCCTGTTTCGAGTTGCAAATATTAGCAACAGAACCAGTATCAAATACCCAGGTACTACTGCGAGCATTAGTAAGGTACACATCAATAACATGTATATCACATATACCTTTGTTCACTTTGCCATCCTTCTTATCCGCCAAATACTTGGGGCAGTTCCGCTTCCAGTGCCCAGTCTGCTTGCAGTAGAAGCACTCAGTTTCAGGCTTTGGTCCAGACTTGGGTTTCTTCTCTTGAGCAGCAACTTGTTTGTTGTTCTTCTTGAAGTTCCCCTTCTTCTTCCCTTTGCCCTTTTTCTTGAAACTGGTGGTCTTGTTAACCATCAACACTTGATGCTCCTTCTTGATTTCTACCTCCGCGGCTTTTAGCATTGCGAAGAGCTCGGGAATAGTCTTGTCCATCCCTTGCATATTATAGTTCATCACGAAGCTCTTGTAGCTTGGTGGCAGTGATTGGAGAATTCTGTCAATGACACTATCATCAGGAAGATTAACTCCCAGTTGAATCAAGTGATTATTATACCCAGACATTTTGAGTATGTGTTCACTGACAGAACTATTCTCTTCCATCTTGCAGCTATAGAACTTATTGGAGACTTCATATCTCTCAATCCGGGCATTTGCTTGAAATAGTAACTTCAACTCCTGGAACATCTCATATGCCCCATGACGTTCAAAACATCGTTGAAGACCGGTTCTAAGCCGTAAAGCATGGCACACTGAACTATCGAGTAGTCATCAGCTTTGCTCTGCCAGACGTTCTTAACGTCGTCAGTTGCATCAGCAGCAGGCCTGGCACCCAGCGGTGCTTCCAGGACGTAATTCTTCTGTGTAGCAATGAGGATAATCCTCAGGTTACGGACCCAGTCCGTGTAATTGCTACCATCATCTTTCAACTTTGCTTTCTCAAGGAACGCATTAAAATTCAACGGAACAACAGCACGAGCCATCTATCTACAACAAACATAGACAAGCAAAATACTATCACGTACTAAGTTCATGATATATTTAAGTTCAATTAATCATATTACTTAAGAACTCCCACTTAGACAGACATCTCTCTAGTCATCTAAGTGATCACGTGATCCAAATCAACTAAACCATGTCCGATCATCACGTGAGATGGAGTAGTTTCAATGGTGAACATCATTATGTTGATCATATCTACTATATGATTCACGCTCGACCTTTCGGTCTCCGTGTTCCGAGGCCATATCTGTATATGCTAGGCTCGTCAAGTTTAACCCGAGTATTCCGCGTGTGCAATTGTTTTGCACCCGTTGTATTTGAACGTAGAGCCTATCACACCCGATCATCATGTGGTGTCTTAGCACGAAGAACTTTCGCAACGGTGCATACTCAGGGAGAACACTTCTTGATAATTAGTGAGAGATCATCTTAAAATGCTACCGTCAATCAAAGCAAGATAAGATGCATAAAGGATAAACATCACATGCAATCAATATAAGTGATATGATATGGCCATCATCATCTTGTGCTTGTGGTCTCCATCTTCGAAGCACCGTCGTGATCACCATCGTCACCGGCGCGACACCTTGATCTCCATCGTAGCATCGTTGTCGTTACGCCATCTATTGCTTCTACGACTATCGCTACCGCTTAGTGATAAAGTAAAGCAATTATAGGGCGTTTGCATTTCATACAATAAAGCGACAACCATATGGCTCCTGCCAGTTGCCGATAACTTCGGTTACAAAACATGATCATCTCATACAATAAAATATAGCATCACGTCTTGACCATATCACATCACAACATGCCCTGCAAAAACAAGTTAGACGTCCTCTACTTTGTTGTTGCAAATTTTACGTGGCTGCTACGGGCTTAGCAAGAACCGTTCTTACCTACGCATCAAAACCACAACGATAGTTCGTCAAGTTAGTGCTGTTTTAATCTTCGCAAGGACCGGGCGTAGCCACACTCGATTCAGCTAAAGTGAGAGAGACAGACACCCGCCAGCCACCTTTAAGCACGAGTGCTCGTAACGGTGAAACCAGTCTCGCGTAAGCGTACGCATAATGTCGGTCCGGGCCGCTTCATCTCACAATACCGCCGAACCAAAGTATGACATGCTGGTAAGCAGTATGACTTGTATCGCCCACAACTCACTTGTGTTCTACTCGTGCATATGACATCTACGCATAAAACCAGGCTCGGATGCCACTGTTGGGAACGCAGTAATTTCTAAAAAATTCCTACGTACACGCAAGATCATGGTGATGGCATAGCAACGAGAGGAGAGAGTGTTGTCCACGTACCCTCGTAGACCGTAAGCGGAAGCGTTATGACAACGCGGTTGATGTAGTCGTACGTCTTCACGATCCGACCGATCCAAGTACCAAACCTACGGCACCTCCGATTTCAGCACACGTTCAGCTCGATGACGATCCCCGGGCTCCGATCTAGCAAAGCTTTGGGGATGAGTTCCGTCAGCACGACGGCGTGGTGACGATGATGATGCTCTACCGGCGCAGGGCTTCGCCTAAAGTCTGCGACGATATGACCGAGGTGGAATACGGTGGAGGGGGGCACCGCACATGGCTAAGGAACGATCCGTAGATCAACTTGTGTGTCCTAGGGTGCCCCCTGCCCCCGTATATAAAGGAGCAAGGGGGGAGGCCGGCCGGCCCTTTGGGGCGCGCTAAGGAGGAGGAGTCCTCCCCCTAGTAGGAGTAGGACTCCCCCTTTCCTACTCCTACTAGGAGGGGGAAAGGAAGGGGGAGAGGGGGAAGGAAAGAGGGGGGCGCCGCCCCCCCTCCTAGTCCAATTCGGACCAGAGGGAGAGGGGGCGCGCGGCCCACCCTGGGCGCCCCTCTCTCTTCCCACCAAGGCCCATGTGGCCCATTAACTCTCCCAGGGGGGCGGGTCCGGTAACCCTCCGACACTCCGGTTTTCTCCGAAATCACCCGAAACACTTCTGGTGTCCAAATATAGTCGTCCAATATATCAATCTTTATGTCTCGACCATTTCGAGACTCCTCGTCATGTCCGTTATCACATCCGGGACTCCGAACAAACTTCGGTACATCAAAACTTATAAACTCATAATAAAACTGTCATCGTAACGTTAAGCGTGCGGACCCTACGGGTTCGAGAACTATGTAGACATGACCTAGAACTATTCTCGGTCAATAACCAATAGTGGAACCTGGATGCCCATATTGGTTCCTACATATTCTATGAAGATCTTTATCGGTCAAACCGCATAACAACATACGTTGTTCCCTTTGTCATCGGTATGTTACTTGCCCGAGATTTGACCATCGGTATCCAATACCTAGTTCAATCTCATTACCGGCAAGTCTCTTTACTCGTTACGTAATGCATCATCCCTTAACCAACTCATTGGTCACATTGCTTGCAAGGCTTATAGTGATGTGCATTACCGAGAGGGCCCAGAGATACCTCTCCGACAATCGGAGTGACAAAACCTAATCTCGAAATACGCCAACTCAACATGTACCTTCGGAGATACCTGTAGTACTCCTTTATAATCACCCAGTTACATTGTGACGTTTGGTAGTACCCAAAGTGTTCCTCCGGTAAACGGGAGTTGCATAATCTCATAGTTACAGGAACATGTATAAGTCATGAAGAAAGCAATAGCAATATACTAAACGATCAAGTGCTAGGCTAATGGAATGGGTCATGTCAATCACATCATTCTCCTAATGATGTGATCCCATTAATCAAATGACAACACATGTCTATGGTTAGGAAACATAACCATCTTTGATTAATGAGCTAGTCAAGTAGAGGCATACTAGTGACTATATGTTTGTCTATGTATTCACACATGTATCATGTTTCCGGTTAATACAATTCTAGCATGAATAATAAACATTTATCATGATATGAGGAAATAAATAATAACTTCATTATTGCCGCTAGGGCATATTTCCTTCAAGAACTTCATCTCTGTCTCTGAAGAAATTGACTGAACTGTATGAGATTTCCAATGGCTTCACTCGAAGGGATTGGTAGGTGTAGGATTTTGAGTTGAGCATCACATGGAAATTTTTCCTTAGTATTTCCTCGACCCCCTTTAACAGTACGGTGTTTCCTATGACTCAAGAAAGAGAAAAACAAAACTATGAAAACGAAAGTCTTCAAGCTTCATATTCCTCGCATGAGTATCAAGTCTTCACAGACACACCAATTTCTTCACTTTCAAAGTCTTCATGAAAGTCTTCAGGAATACCAAAATCTCCAGTCGAAGATATTCATTTTTAGGGTCGACTTTCTTTGTAAATATCAAACTTCTCATAGACTTATAGACCTGTGTACACTCATAAACACATTAGTCCCTTAACTTATAAGTCTTCAATACACCAAAATCACTAAGGGGAACTAGATGCACTTACAGGATCGACTCCACCGGAGGAACTAGAGAGAGGCGGCACGAAGACGGCGGTCGACCGAGGCCCTCCTGCGGTGAGGCGTCGTTGGAGCGATGGAGAGGACGAGCGAGTGGGGCGAATAGGTATGGGGGAGAAAAGCAACTCCTGTTGGAAATATGCCCTAGAGGCAATAATAAATTAGTTATTATTATTATATTTCCTTGTTCATGATAATCGTTTATTATCCATGCTATAATTGTATTGATAGGAAACTCAGATACATGTGTGGGTACATAGACAACACCTTGTCCCTAGTAAGCCTTTAGTTGACTAGCTCGTTGATCAATAGATGGTTACAGTTTCCTGACCATGGACATTGGATGTCGTTGATAACGGGATCACATCATTAGGAGAATGATGTGATGGACAAGACCCAATCCTAATCCTAGCACAAAGATCGTGTAGTTCGTATGCTAAAGCTTTTCTAATGTCAAGTATCATTTCCTTAGACCATGAGATTGTGCAACTCCCGGATACCGTAGGAATGCTTTGGGTGTACCAAACGTCACAACGTAACTGGGTGGCTATAAAGGTAAACTACGGGTATCTCCGGAAGTGTCTGTTGGGTTGGCACGAATCGAGACTGGGATTTGTCACTCCGTGTGACGGAGAGGTATCTCTGGGCCCACTCGGTAGGACATCATCACAATGTGCACAATGTGACCAAGGGGTTGATCATGGGATGGTGTGTTACGGAACGAGTAAATAGACTTGCCGGTAACGAGATTGAACAAGGTATCAGGATACCGACGATCGAATCTCGGGCAAGTACTATATCGGTTGACAAAGGGAATTGTATACAGGATTGCTTGAATCCTTGACATCGTGGTTCATCCGATGAGATCATCGTGGAACATGTGGGAGCCAACATGGGTATCCAGATCACACTGTTGGTTATTGGCCAGAGAGTTGTCTCGGTCATGTCTGCATGATTCCCGAACCCGTAGGGTCTACACACTTAAGGTTCGGTAACGCTAGAGTTGTTATGGGAAATAGTATGTGGTTACCGAAGGTTGTTCGGAGTCCCGGATGTGATCCCGGACATCACGAGGAGTTCCGGAGTGGTCAGGCGGTGAAGATCGATATATTGGACGAAGGGTATTGGAGTTCGGAAGTGTTCCGGGGGTACCAGGCTATGGCCAGCATGACCGAAAGGTGTTTCGGGAGCCCCGACAAGTGTTGGAGGGCCTCATGGGCCAAAGGGGAAGGGGCAAACCAGCCCACTAAGGGGTGGTGCGCCCCTCCCAGCCCCTCTCACGTAACCAGGAGAGGTGGGGGCGCCTCCCCTAGGGCAGCCCCCCTCCCGGCTTGGGGGGCAAGTTTCCTAGGGGGTGGGGGCACCCAAACCCATCTAGGGTTTCCCCTGTGGCCGCCGCCCCTCACCTAGGGAACCCTAGGGCGCCTCCTCCACCCCCTTACCCCTATATATAGTGAGGGAGAGAGAGGGCAGCCGGACACCCTTCCCTTGGCGCAGCCCTCTCCCTCCTCCAATACCTCCTCCTCCCCCGTAGTGCTTGGCGAAGCCCTGCTGGAGAACCACGAGCTCCACCACCACCACGCCGTCGTGCTGTCGGAGTTCTCCCTCAACTTCTCCTCTCTCCTTGCTGGATCAAGAAGGAGGAGACGTCCCCGGGCTGTACGTGTGTTGAACGCGGAGGCGCCGTCCGTTCGGCGCTAGATCAGATCTTCCGCGATTTGAATCGCCGTGAGTACGACTCCATCATCCACGTTCTTGAAACACTTCCGCTTAGCGATCTTCAAGGGTATGAAAATGCTCATCCTCTCCCTCTCTTGTTGCTAGAATCTCCATAGATTGATCTTGGTGATGCATAGAAAATTTTGAATTTCTGTTACGTTCCCCAACAGTGGCATCATGAGCTAGGTCTATGCGTAGTTTCTATGCACGAGTAGAACACAAGTTGTTGTGGGTGTTGATTTTGTTCAATATGCTTACCGTTACTAGCCCAATCTTCTTTCGACGGTATTGTGGGATGAAGCGGCCTGGACCGACCTTACACGTACACTTACGTGAGACAGGTTCCACCGACTGACATGCACTAGTTGCATAAGGTGGCTAGCGGGTGCCAGTCTCTCCCACTTTAGTCGGATCGGATTCGATGAAAAGGGTCCTTATGAAGGGTAAATAGCAATTGACATATCACGTTGTGGTTTTTGCGTAGGTAAGAAACGTTCTTGCTAGAAACCCATAGCAGCCACGTAAAACATGCAAACAACAATTAGAGGACATCTAACTTGTTTTTGCAGGGTATGCTATGTGATGTGATATGGCCAAAAGATTGTGATGAATAATATATGTGATGTATGAGATTGATCATGTTCTTGTAATAGGAATCACGACTTGCATGTCAATGAGTATGACAACCGGCAAGAGCCATAGGAGTTGTCTTAATATATTGTATGACCTGCGTGTCAATGAACAACACCATGTAATTACTTTACTTTATTGCTAAACCATTAGCCATAGTAGTAGAAGTAATAGTTGGCGAGACAACTTCATGGAGACACGATGATGGAGATCATGATGTCATGCCGGTGACGATGATGATCACGGAGCCCCGAAGATGGAGATCAAAAGGAGCAAAATGATATTGGCCATATCATGTCACTTTTGATTGCATGTGATGTTTATCATGTTTACGCATCTTATTTGCTTAGAACGACGGTAGTAAATAAGATGACCCCTCATTAAAATTTCAAGAAAGTGTTCCCCCCTAACTGTGCACCATTGCGAAAGTTCGTTGTTTCGAAGCACCACGTGATGATCGGATGTGATAGATTCTAACGTTCACATACAATGGGTGTAAGCCAGATTTACACACGCGAAACACTTAGGTTGACTTGACGAGCCTAGCATGTACAGACATGGCCTCGGAACACAAGAGACCGAAAGGTCGAGCATGAGTCATATGGTAGATGCGATCAACATGAAGATGTTCACCGATGTTGACTAGTCCATCTCACTTGATGATCGGACATGGCCTAGTTGACTTGGATCATGTAATCACTTAGATGACTAGAGGGATGTCTATCTGAGTGGGAGTTCATAAGATGAAATTAATTATCTTGAACGTAGTCAAAAGGTCTTTGCAAATTATGTCGTAAGCTCGCGCTTTAGTTCTACTGTTTAGATATGTTCCTAGAGAAAATTCAGTTGAAAGTTGATGGTAGCGATTATGCGGACTGGGTCCGTAAACTGAGGATTGTCCTCATTGCTTCAAAGAAGGCTTATGTCCTTAATGCAACACTCAGTGTGCTGGACCTCGAACATCGTCTGTGGATGTTGCGAACATCTGACATACACGTTTTGATAACTACGTGATAGTTCAGTAATGTTAAACGGTTTAGAACTGAGGCACCGAAGATGATTTCGAAATGTCGCGGAACATATGAGATGTTTCGAGGGCTGAAATTGGGATTTCAGGCTCGTCCCCACGTCAAGAGGTATAAGACCTCCGACGATTTTCTTTGCATGCAAACTAAGGGAGAAAAGCTCAATCGTTGAGCTTGTGCTCAGATTGTCTGAGTACAAAAATCACTTGAATCGAGTGGGAGTTGCTCTTCCAGATGAGATAGTGATGTTTCTCCAAAGTCATTGCCACCAAGCTGCTAGAGCTTCGTGATGAATTATAACATATCAGGGATAGATATGATGATCCTTGAGATGTTCGCGATGTTTGACACCGCGAAAGTAGAAATCAAGAAGGAGCATCAATTGTTGATGGTTAGTGAAACCACTAGTTTCAAGAAGGGCAAGGGCAAGAAGGGATACTTCATGAAACGGCAAATCAGCTGCTACTCTAGTGAAGAAACCCAAGGTTGAACCCAAACCCGAGACTAAGTGCTTCTGTAATAAGGGGAACAGTCACTGGAGCAGAATTACCCTAGATACTTGGTATATGAGAAGGCTGGCAAGGTCGATAGAAGTATATTGGATATACATTATGTTAATGTGTACTTTACTAGTACTCCTAGTAGCACCAGGGTATTAGATACCGGTTCGGTTGCTAAGTGTTAGTAACTCGAAATAAAAGCTACGGAATAAACAGAGACTAGCTAAAGGTGAGCTGACGATATGTGTTGGAAGTGTTTCCAAGGTTGATGTGATCAAGCATCGCATGCTCCCTCTACCATCGAGATTGGTGTTAAACTTAAATAATTGTTATTTGGTGTTTGCGTGGAGCATAAACATGATTGGATTATGTCTATCGCAACACGGTTATTCATTTAAGGAGAATAATGGTTACTCTATTTATTTGAATAATACCTTCAATGGTCTTGCACCTAAAATGAATGGTTTATTGAATCTCGATCGTAGTGATACACATGTTCATGCCAAAAGATATAAGATAGTAATGATAGTACCACCTACTTGTGGCACTGCCATGTAAGTCATATTGGTATAAAACGCATGAAGAAGCTCCATGTTGATGGATCTTTGGACTCACTCATTTTTGAAAAGTTTGAGACATGCGAACCATGTCTATTGGTGTATATGCATGAAGAAACTCCATGCAAATGGACCGTTTGGAGTCACTTGATTTTGAATCACTTGAGACATGCAAATCATACCACATGGGCAAGATGACTGAAACCCTCGTTTTCAGTAAAATGGAACAAGAAGGCGACTTGTTGGGAGTAATACATTTTGATGTGTGCAGTCCAATGAGTGCTGAGGCACGCAGTGGATATCGTTATGTTCTTACTTCACGGATGATTTGAGTAGATACTGAGTATATTTACTTGATGAAACACAAGTTTGAATTATTGAATGGTTCAAGTAATTTCAGAGTGAAGTTGAAGATCATCATGACAAGAGGATAAAATGTCTATGATATGATCATAGAGATGAGTATCTGAGTTACGAGCTTTGGCACGCAATTAAGACATTGTGGAAATTGTTTCACAATTAATACCGCCTGGAACACCATAGTGTGATGGTGTGTCCGAACATCATAGTTGCACCCTATTGGATATGGTGCGTACCATGATGTCTCTTATCGAATTACCACTATCGTTCATGGGTTAGGCATTAGAGACAACCACACTCACTTTAATAGGGCACCACGTAATTTCGTTGAGACGACACTGTTTGAACTATGGTTTGGAGAAACCTAAGTTGTCGTTTCTTAAAAGTTTGGGGCTGCGACGCTTATGTGAAAAAGTTTCAGGTTGATAAGCTCAAACCCAAAGCGGATAAAATGCATCTTCATAGTACACCCAAAACAGTTGGGTATACCTCCAGTCTCAGTTCCGGAAGCAAAAGGGATTGTTTCTAGAA
Organism: Triticum aestivum; assembly: GCF_018294505.1. Lineage (NCBI taxonomy): Eukaryota > Viridiplantae > Streptophyta > Magnoliopsida > Poales > Poaceae > Triticum > Triticum aestivum. The sequence goes on from NC_057810.1 coordinate 146,360,666, forward strand.
TCAGGTCCTTTCTCGAGGAAAAGTTTCTCTCGAAAGAATTGAGTGGGAGGATGGTGGAGACTTGATGAGGTTATTGAACCGTCTCTTCAACTAGTGTGTAGCAGTGCACAGGAAGTTGTTCCTGTGGTGCCTGCACCAATTGAAGTAGAAGCTTATGATAGTGATCATGAAGCTTCGGATCAAGTCACTACCGTACCTCGTAGGGTGACAAGGATGCGTACTACTTCAGAGTGGTACAGTAATCCTGTCTTGAAGGTCATGTTGCTAGACAACAATGAACCTACGAGCTATGGAGAAGCAATGGTGGGCCCGGATTCCGACAAATGGCTAGATGCCATAAAATCCGAGAGAGGATCCATGTATAAAACAAAGTGTAGACTTTGGAAGAACTACCTGATGGTCATAAGGCTGTTGGGTACAGATGGATTCTAAGAGGGAAGACAGACAATGATGGTATGTGTCACCATTAAGAAAGCTCAGCTTGTCGCTAAGATGTTTCTGACAAGTTCAAGGAGTTGACTACGATGAGACTTTCTCACTCGTAGTGATGCTAAGAGTCTGTTGGAATCTTATTAGCAGTTACTACATTATTTATGAAATCTTGCAGATAGGATGTCAAAACATTGTTTCCTCAAAAATTTCTTGAGGAAAGGTTGCATGTGATACAACCAGAAGGTTTTTGTCAATCCTAAAAGATGCTAACAAGTATGCAAAGCTCCAGCAATCCTTCTAAGGACTGGAGTAGGTATCTCGGAGTTGGAATATACGCTTTGATGAGATAATCAAAGTTTTTTGGGTTTATACAAAGTTTGTTAGAAACTTGTATTTACAATCAAGTGAGTGGGAACACTACAACATTTCTGATAAGTATATGTGAATGACATATTGTTGATCCGAAATGATGTAAAATTTCTGGAAAGCATATAGGGTTGTTTGAAAAGTGTTCTTCAATAGAAAACCTGGATTCAGCTGCTTGAACATTGAGCATCAAGATCTATGAGGATAGATCAAAAACGCTTAATGGTACTTTCAAATGAGCACATACCTTGACATGATCTTGAAGGTGTTCAAGATGGATCAGTCAAAGAAGGAGTTCTTGCCTGAGTTGTAAGGTATGAAGTTAAGACTTAAAGCTCGACCACGATAGAAGAAAGAGAAAGGACGAATGTCGTCCCCTATGCCTTAGCCATAGGCTCTATACATATGCTATGCTGAGTACCGCACCTGATGTGTGCCTTGCCACATGTCTGGCAAGGGGGTACAAGAGTGATCCAGGAATGGATCATTGGACAGCGGTCAAAATTGACCTTGGAGTAATAAGGACATGTTTCTCGATTATGGAGGTGATAAAGAGTTCGGCGTAAAGGGTTACGTTGATGCAAGCTTTAACACCAATCCGAATGACTCTGAGTAGCAAACCGGATACGTATAGTGGAGCAACCATTTGGAATAGCTCCAAGTGGAGCGTGGAAGCAACATTTACAATATGACCTAGAGATTTGCGAAGTACATACAGATCTGAATGTTGCAGACCCGTTTACTAAAACCTCTCTCACAAGCAAAACATGATCAAACCCCAGAACTCATTGAGTCTTAATCACATGATGATGTGAACTAGTTTAGTGACACTAGTAAACTCTTTGGATGTTGGTCACATGGCGATGTGACCTGTGAGTGTTAATCACATGGCGATGTGAACTAGATTATTGACTCTAGTGCAAGTGGGAGACTGTTGGAAATATGCCCTAGAGGCAATAATAAATTAGTTATTATTATTATATTTCCTTGTTCATGATAATCATTTATTATCCATGCTATAATTGTATTGATAGGAAACTCAGATACATGTGTGGGTACATAGACAACACCTTGTCCCTAGTAAGCCTCTAGTTGACTAGCTCGTTGATCAATAGATGGTTACGGTTTCCTGACCATGGACATTGGATTTCGTTGATAACGGGATCACATCATTAGGAGAATGATGTGATGGACAAGACCCAATCCTAAGCCTAGCACAAAGATCATGTAGTTCGTATGCTAAAGCTTTTCTAATGTCAAGTATCATTTCCTTAGACCATGAGATTGTGCAACTCCCGGATACCGTAGGAATGCTTTGGGTGTACCAAACGTCACAACATAACTAGGTGGCTATAAAGGTAAACTACGGGTATCTCCTAAAGTGTCTGTTGGGTTGGCACGAATCGAGACTGGGATTTGTCACTCTGTGTGACGGAGAGGTATCTCTGGGCCCACTCGGTAGGACATCATCATAATGTGCACAATGTGACCAAGGGGTTGATCACGGGATGGTGTGTTATGGAACGAGTAAAGAGACTTGCCGGTAACGAGATTGAACAAGGTATCGGGATACCGACGATCGAATCTCGGGCAAGTACTATACCGGTTGACAAAGGGAATTGTATACGGGATTGCTTGAATCCTTGACATCGTGGTTCATCCGATGAGATCATCGTGGAACATGTGGGAGCCAACATGGGTATCCAGATCCCGCTGTTGGTTATTGGCCAGAGAGTTGTCTTGGTCATGTCTGCATGATTCCCGAACCCGTAGGGTCTACACACTTAAGGTTCGGTGACACTAGAGTTGTTATGGGAAATAGTATGTGGTTACCTAAGGTTGTTCGGAGTCCCGGATGTGATCCCGGACATCACGAGGAGTTCAGGAATGTTCCAGCGGTGAAGACCGATATATTAGACGAAGGGTATTGGAGTCCGGAAGTGTTCCGGGGGTACCAGACTACGGCCAGCATGACCGAAAGGTGTTTCGGGAGCCCCAGCAAGTGTTGGAGGGCCTCATGGGCCAAAGGGGAAGAGGCAAACCAGCTCACTAAGGGGTGGTGCGCCCCTCCCAGCCCCTCTCACGTAACCAAGAGAGGTGGGGGCGCCTCCCCTAGGGCAGCCCCCCCTCCCGGCTTGGGGGGCAAGTTTCCTAGGGGGTGGGGGCGCCCAAACCCATCTAGGGTTTCCCCTGTGGCCACCGCCCCTCACCTAGGGAACCCTAGGACGCCTCCTCCACCCCCTTACCCCTCTATATAGTGAGGGAGAGAGAGGGCAGCCGGACACCCTTCCCTTGGCGCAGCCCTCTCCCTCCTCCAACACCTCCTCCTCTTCCGCAGTGCTTGGCGAAGCCCTGCTGGAGAACCACGAGCTCCACCACCACCACGCCGTCATGCTGTCGGAGTTCTCCCTCAACTTCTCCTCTCCCCTTGCTGGATCAAGAAGGAGGAGACGTCCCCGGGCTGTACGTGTGTTGAACGTGGAGGCGCCGTCCGTTCGGCGCTAGATCGGATCTTCCGCGATTTGAATCGCCGCGAGTACGACTCCATCATCCGCGTTCTTGAAACGCTTCCACTTAGCGATCTTCAAGGGTATGAAGATGCTCATCCTCTCCCTCTCTTGTTGCTAGAATCTCCATAGATTGATCTTGGTGATGCATAGAAAATTTTGAATTTCTGCTACGTTCCCCAACAACTCCCCCTCCCCGAACATAACCCCCCCACGCCCGCCCCTGAGTGGTAGTACCGCTTGGTGTGGGAGGTAGTACCGCTTGATGCATATCAGTGGTAGTACCGTGCAACTAGCGGTAGTACCGCTCAGCCGCAAGAAAACTAGCAAAAGGCTTAGCTCGGAAAAAGAAAACGACTGGAAACGAGAGCAAACGCAAGCACAAAACCAACACAGAGAAGACGAGAACCACACTCCTCTCCAAGAGAGGGCGGTGGCCGAGGCCACCTATGTTTGAGTCCGGAGGTATGGCGTCGCGAAGAATTATCATTGGCCCATGACCAAAACTCGTCTTTGAAGCACACATACCATCAAAAATGGCTAATGTGAAAGAGTTGATCAATTTATGCATAATGGGGGGAGGGAGAGTTCATTGAGAGAACAACACTCCCCCTATGTCCATGCCTACACCTAAACTAGACAACATGTTGAGTGTGGTGGGGTGTGCAAGGGTTCAATTCACATTGCTCGAATCAATGATATTTAGCTCATGCCTTAACTCGCGAAATCTTGCTTCATCCAAGGGCTTCGTGAAAATATCTGCAAGGTTATCATGAGTGTTGGCATACTTGAGCTCGATCTCCCGTCACCTAATATGATCCCGGATGAAGTGATACCGAATCTCAATATGCTTTGTCTTGAAGTGTTGCACCGGGTTGAGAGAAATCTTGATGGCACCTTCATTGTCACAGCAAAGAGGCACTTTGTCACAAATGACACCGTAATCCTTTAAAGTGTGCCTCATCCATAAGAATTGTGCACAACAACTACCGGCTGCCACATACTCCGCTTTGGTGGACGAGAGAGACACACAACTTTGCTTCTTGAAAGACCAACTCACCAAAGAGCAACCAAGAAATTGGCACCCTCCAGAAGTGGACTTCCTATCCACTTTGTCTCCCGCCCAATCGGAATCTGAATACCCTTCAAGCTGAAGTTTGCTCCTCTTGGGTACCATAAGCCAAAGTTTGGGGTATGAGCCAAATATCGGAAGATTCGCTTGACTGCCACAAAGTGGCTTTCCTTTGGTGCGGCTTGAAACCGTGCACACATTCCCACACTCGACATGATATCTGGTCTAGATGCACAAAGGTAAAGCAAGGAGCCAATAATGGAGCAATATACCTTTTGATCCACTGTTTTACCATTGGGATCAATGTCAAGTTGGCACTTGGTGGGCATTGGAGTAGAAGCCGGCTTGACATCACTTAGTTTGAATCTTTTTAGCATGTCTTGAGTGTATTTGGCTTGGTTGATGAAGGTACCTTCTCTTCTTTGCTTGATATCAAAACCAAGGAAGAACTTCAACTCTCCCATCGAAGACATCTTGAACTTAGAGGTCATGAGAGCGGCAAATTCCTCATTGAAAGCTTTGTTAGGGGAACCAAACATAATATCATCAACATATAGTTGGCACACAAACAACTCCCTTTGACCTTCTTAGTAAAAAATAGTGGGATCAATTTGCTCAACCTCAAATCCACGATCTTGCAACAACTCGGTAAGGTGGTCATACCATGCACGTGGGGCTTGCTTAAGGCCATAGAGTGCCTTATCGAGTTGATACACATGATCGGGGAAGTAGGGATCCCTGAACCCGGGGAGTTGCTTGACATAAACCAACTCATTAATAGGACCATTAAGAAAAGCACTCTTCACATCCATTTGTTGCAACTTAAAGTTGTGATGGGAAGCATAAGCAATCAACAAACGAATGGATTCAAGGCGAGCAACGGGGGAAAAGGTTTCACCGTAGTCGATACCCTCCACTTGGGAGTAGCCTTGTGCCACCAATCTTTCCTTGTTGTGAACAATGGTCCCATGAGCATCTTGCTTGTTCTTGAATATCCACTTGGTTCCAATGACATTGTGGTTCCCCGTTGGCCTTGGCACCAATCTCCACACCTTGTTGTACTCAAAGTTGTTGAGTTCTTCATGCATGGCATTGAGCCAATCTGAATCTTCGAGCGCCTCATAGACCTTTTGAGGTTCAACACAAGAGACAAACGCGTGATGTTCACAATAGTTTGTTAATTGTCTACGAGCGCTTACCCCCTTTCTTAGGCTTCCAACCACATTTTCCATGAGATGACCTTGGGTAGTGAGCTTGGAAGCAATCTTCACGGCACGACGCTCTAATTCCTCCTCGGAAGTGAAAGGAGAAGGGCTAGCTGATACGTCTCCAACGTATCTATAATTTTTGTTTGTTCCATGCTATTATATTACCCCTTTTGGATGTTTATGGGCTTTATTTTACACATTTATATCATTTTTGGGACTAACCTACTAACCGGATGCCCAGCCCATATTGTTGTTTTATTGCCTGATTCAGTATTTCAAAGAAAAGGAATATCAAACGGAGTCAAATGAAACCTTCGGCAGCGTGATCTTTTGGAAGAATATGATCCTGGAGACTTGGAGTCCACGTCAGAAGATCCTCGAGGAGGCCACAAGATAGGAGGCCGCGCCCCCCTTACAAGGTGGTGGCCCCCTGTCTCGTGGGCCCCTCGAGCACCTCCCGACCGACTACTTTCGCCTATATATGCCTACGTACCCTAAAACCATCAGAAATCAAGATAGATCGGGAGTTCCGCCGCCGCAAGCCTCTGTAGCCACCAAAAACATCTCGGGAGCCCGTTCCGACACCCTGTCGGAGGGGGAATCCATCACCGGTGGCCATCTTCATCATCCCGGCGCTCTCCATGACGAGGAGGGAGTAGTTCACCCTCGGGGCCGAGGGTATGTACCAGTAGCTATGTGTTTGATCTCTCTCTCTCTCTCGTGTTCTCGACTTCACACGATCTTGATGTATCGCGAGCTTTGCTATTATAGTTGGATCTTATGATGTTTCTCCCCCCTCTACTCTCTTGTGATGAATTGAGTTTCCCTCTTGAAGTTATCTTATTGGATTGAGTCTTCATTTGAGAACACTTGATGTATGTCTTGCCGTGTTTATCTGTGGTGACAATGGGATATCACGTGCCTCTTGATGTATGTTTTGGTAACCAACTTGCGGGTTCCGCTCATGAACCTATGCATAGGGGTTGGCACACGTTCTTGACTCTCCGGTAGAAACTTTGGGGCACTCTTTGAAGTACTTTGTGTTGGTTGGATGAATCTGAGGTTGTGTGATACATATCATATAATCATGCCCACGGATACTTGAGGTGACAATGGAGTATCTATGTGACATTAGTGTTTTGGTTGATTTGTGTCTTAAGGTGTTATTGTAGTACGAACTCTTGAATAGATCGATCCAAAAGAATAACTTTGAGGTAGTTTCGTACCCTACCATAATCTCTACGTTTGTTCTCCGCTATTAGTGGCTTTGGAGTGACTCTTTGTTGCATGTTGAGGGATTGTTATATGATCTATCTATGTTATTATTGTTGAGAGAACTTGCGCTAGTGAAAGTATGAACCCTAGGCCTTGTTTCCTATCATTGCAATACCGTTTACGCTCACTTTTATCATTAGTTACCTTGCTGTTTTTATATTTTTAGATTACAAAAACCTATATCTACTATCCATATTGCACTTGTATCACCATCTCTTCGCCGAACTAGTGCACCTATACAATTTGCAATTGTATTGGGTGTGTTGGGGACACAAGAGACTCTTTGTTATTTGGTTGCAGGGTTGCTTGAGAGAGACCATCTTCATCCTATGCCTCCCATAGATTGATAAACCTTAGGTCATCCACTTGAGGGAAATTTGCTACTGTCCTACAAACCTGTGCACTTGTAGGCCCAACAACATCTACAAGAAGAAGGTTGTGTAGTAGACATCAAGCTCTTTTCTGGCGCCGTTGCCGGGGAGGCTAGGTAAAGGGCACTCACTCACACCCCATCAACTAAGCTCTTTTCTGGCGCCGTTGCCGGGGAGGTGAGTGCTTGAAGGTATATCTTTAGATCTTGCAATTGAATCTTTTTGTTTCTTGTTTTATCACTAGTTTAGTTTATAAAAGAAAACAAAAAAATGGAGTTAAGTTTGTCTCATACGCTTCGTCTTTTTAATATCTTTCGTGAGTATGATGGAAAGGAAAATTGTGCTCAAGTGCTATAAGAAGAATGCTCTAAAATGCTTGGTACTGAATGTTTGAATGATGAGCATGATTGCAATGTTGTTAGTATGAACTCATTGAATATCCTTAGTACTAATGATGATTGCTCTAGTCATGATGAAAATATATCTTATGAGCATGTCAACTTTTGTGGAGTGCATGTTTGCATAAAAACACCAAATAGAGAAGATATATATTGCAAGAGGCATAAATATTTAGAAACTAAGAAGTTGCAAGAAAGGCTAGATAAGAGTGCGGAGAATTTAAGATATCTTTCCCGTTGTGAATTTTGCAATAAACAAGATCATTTACATCTCCAATGCAAATTGTTTCATGATCGGATTGTGTCCAAAAATTGTGATGATTTGATCTCCCTTTCTCATCACAATGAACTTAGGTTGCTTTTGGGTTGTGAAGAGTTGAAACGTTTAACTAAGCCTATTTCAAAATTTAATCTTATGCATTTTCTTGATATTGATCTAGAAAAGATTTATTTGTTTCGTGCGGAGAATTGCATTGAAAATCCTTATATTGCCAATTACCTAAAGAAAATAAAGAAGATAGGATATGATGAGAATACTAATGAAAGGGAAGAGACTTCCCAATATCCTCCTATTATTTCTTATGATGAATCAGGTAACCAGGAGGAGCTTTCTATTCAGCCAATCTCATCTATAAGGAGCTCAAAGAGGAAGGTTGAACCCACACATAATGTGAAGAAGAAAAAGAAAAGAAGGAGCAGCAAAGGTAGAAAGGTATCCCTCCCAAATGATGTTGCTCCTACTACTCATTGTGATGATGATAATTGCTATACTATTGGTGCTATCAATATTTTTAATGATGAGAGTGATTATGCTTATGATATGAAAGGGCCCAAGCTTGGGGAGGCTAAGTTTGATGAGGATGAAATATTTGAGAATATATTTGCTGGAATTAATGTTTGTCCCAAGCTTGGGGATGCTATTTTTAATGAAGGATATTTTTAGCATCCCAAGTTTTGATATGCAAAGTTGTTATGATGATAGCATGCCTCCTACTTATGATGATTATAATGATGAAAGTGGGTTTGAAAGAGTGTCAACTTTAGGAAGTAGTTATCCCACTATTTTGGAGGATGTTGAATTTTATTGTGATGAATATGAAAGTGGATTTGGAAGTGGGTCAACTTTATTTAGTGATTCCACTATCTTGGGAGAGGTTTCAATCGATTATGATGAGAACGAAGTTGCTACTTATGATGATTATTGTGATGAAACTTATGCTATAAAAAGTAGTGATGATTATATTTACAAATCTTGTCATGATTATGATTACCCTTTTTCTGAACATTACTCTTTTAATGTGGAAACAATTTTTAGTGTTCAAGTCTCTTATGATACTCCCACTATTTTGAATGAGAAGAAATTTGCTTATGTGGAGAGTAGTAAATTTTCTATGCTTGTAGATCATGAAAAGAATGCTTTAGGTGATGGTTATATTGTTGAATTCATTCATGATGCTACTGAAAATTATTATGAGGAAGGAATATATACTTGTAGGAATTGCAATAATGTCAAGTTTCCTCTCTATGTGTTGAAAATTTTGAAGCTATGCTTGTTTTACCTTCCTACGCTAGTTGATTATTGTTCCCATAAGTTGTTTGCCCACAAAATCCCTATGTATAGAAAGTGGGTTAGACTTAAAACGTGCTAGTCATATGCTTCATGATGCTCCCGTTATGTTTCAATTCTTATCTTTTATGTGAGCATCATTGTCATCATCATGCCTAGCTAGAAAGGCATTAAAGAAAAGCGCTTGTTGGGAGACAACTCAATATTTATTCTTACTTTCTTGTGTGTCCACGTGATTATTCTACTGTAATGATCATGTTTTATAGCTTTTGTTCCAATAAAGTGCCAAGTAAGACCTTTAGGATAGCTTACGATGATAGTTGTGTTGATCCTGCTGAAAATCAGAAACTTTTGCACCCAATAAATTAGTTTTGTTAATTCACAGAAACGTGATTTTGATATGATTCTTTTTGATATGGATCGGTACACAAATTTCTTAGCACTTCCTAATTTTGTAGGATTTTTAGAGTTCCATAAGTATACGTTTGATACAGATTACTACAGACTGTTCTGTTTTTGACAGATTCTGTTTTCTATGTGTTGTTTGCTTATTTTGATGTATCTATGAGTAGTATCGGAGGGTATGAACCATAGATAAGTTGGAATACAGTATATATTACACCATTATGAATTTATAATGAGTTCATTACAGTACCTAAGTGGTGGTTTTATTTTCTTATACTAACGGAGCTTACGAGTTTTCTGTTGAGTTTTGTGTTGTGGAGTTTTCAAGTTTGGGTAAAGATTTGATGGACTATGGAATAAGGAGTGGAAAGAGCCTAAGTTTGGGGATTCCCAAGGCACCCCAAGGTAATATTCAAGGACAACCAGGAGTGTAAGCTTGGGGATGCCCCGGATGGCATCCCCTCTTTCGTCTTCGTTCATCGGTAACTTTACTTGGAGCTATATTTTTATTCACCACATGACATGTGTTTTGCTTGGAGCGTCATTTTATTTTGTTAGTATTTGCTTTCTGTTATTTAGAATAATGTTTTGCATCTTTAGTTTAAATAAAAAAGTCAAGGATAGCCTTTACCGTGCTTATTTTGCTAGTATACATGTTGCTGTTTGAAAACAGAAAGTCTACCGCTGTTGCGAAAATTCCCTAGAAAATTAAGAGCATTATATAATGATGAAACCTTTTGCATAATGAGATCTGATAAATTTATTACAGTGGTAATTTTATTTCATAATTTTTGGAGTTAGGGAAGTATTGATACTCTTGCGTTCTTTACAGACTGTACTGTTTTGGCAGATTGCTGTTATGTTTGCATTGTTTGCATATGTTTGCTTGTTTAATGATTCTATTTGAGGATAGGAGTATTAAATATGCAGAGGCATTTAGAATTCAATGTTGAATAATAATTTTAGTGATTTGTTACAGTAGAAAATGATAAGGTTTTGCATTGGTTTATACTAACCTATCTCACGAGTTCTTGTTGAGTTTGTTGTGGATGAAGCTTTTGATAAAAAGAGAAACCATGATATGAGAGGAATTAAGGAGACACAAAAGTTCAAGCTTGCGGATTCCCAAGGCACCCCAAGATAATATTTCAAGAAGTCTCAAGCATCTAAGCTTGGGGATGCCACGTTAGGCATCCCACCTTTTTTCTTCAACAACTATCAGTTAGTACCGGTTGAGCCTAAGTTTTGCTTCTTCACATGAGTTGTGATATCCTTGCAATGTCATTTTATTTTGCTTTGCTTTCTGTTTGAATACAATACCAAGATCTGAAATTCTTTAATGTTAGAGAGTCTTCGCATAGTTGCACAATTATTCGACTACTCATTGATCTTTACTTATATCTTTCGGAGTAGTTTGTCATTTGCTCTAGTGCATCACTTATATCTTTTAGAGCACGGCGGTGGTTATATTTTGTAGAAATTTCTAGTCTCTCATGCTTCACTTATATTATTTTGGGAGTCTTTTAGAACAGCATGGTATTTGCTATGGTTACAAAGTTGGTCCTAGAATGATGAGCATCCAAGTTGGGTATAATAAAAACTATCATAGAAAGTGAATTGGATGCTATGATCAATTTGATACTTGATAATTGTTTTGAGATAGGGAGGTAGTGATATTAAAGTCATGCTAGTTGGGTGATTATGAATTAAAATAATGCTTGTGTTGAAGTTAGCAAGTCCCGTAGCATGCACGTATGGTTAAAGTTGTGTAACAAATTTGAAACATGAAGTGTACCTGGCTTGTGCATCCTTATGAGTGGCGGTCGGGGACGAGCGATGGTCTTTTGAGCATGCGCGTAGTACTTGATTTTTGATGACTTCTAAATTTTTGCAATAAGTATATGAGTTCTTTTGACTAATGTTGAGTCCATGGATTATATGCACTTTTAACTTTCCGCCTTTGCTAGCCTCTTCGGTACCGTGCATTGCCCTTTCTCACCTTGAGAGTTGGTGCAAACTTCGCCGGTGCATCCAAACCCCATGATATGATACGCTCTATCACACATAAACCTCCTTATATCTTCCTCAAAATAGCCACCATACCTACCTATTATGGCATTTCCATAGCCATTCCGAGATATATTGCCATGCAACTTTCCACCATTCCGTTCATCATCATCATGACATACTTTACTTTTGTCATATTGCCATTGCATGATCATGTAGTTGACATCGTATTTGTGGCAAAGCCACCATGCATAATTTTCATACATGTCACTCTTGATTCATTGCACCATCCCGGTACACCACCGGAGGCATTCATATAGAGTCGTATCTTGTTCTAGTTTCGAGTTGTAATTCATATGTTGAAATCAATAAAAGTGTGGTGATCATCATTATTAGAGCATTGCCCAAAAAGAAAAAAAAGAAAAAATAAGAAAGGCCAAAATAAAAAAGGAAGGCCCAAAAAAAAGAAAAAGAGAAAAAAATAAAAAGAAATAAAAATAAAAAAAATAAAAAGGGCAATGTTACTATCTCCTTTTCCACACTTGTGCTTCAAAGTAGCACCTTGTTCTTCATGTAGTGAGTCTCATATATTGTGCTTCAAAGTAGCACCATGTTTTTCATATAGTGAGTCTCATAAGTTGTCTTTTTCATACTAGTGGGAATTTTTCATTATAGAACTTGGCTTGTATATTCCTACAATGGGCTTCCTCAAATGCCCTAGGTCTTCGTGAGCAAGCAAGTTGGATGCACACCCACTAGTTTTCTTTTGTTGAGCATTCATTTATAGCTCTAGTGCATCTGTTGCATGGCAATCCCTACTCCTCATGTTGACATCAATTGATGGGCATCTCCTTAGCCCGTTGATTATCCTCGTCAATGTGAGACTTTCTCCTTTTTTGTCTTCTCCACACAATCCCCATCATCATATTCTATTCCACCCATAGTGCTATATCCATGGCTCACGCTCATGTATTGCGTGAAGGTTGAAAAAGTTTGAGATTATTTAAGTATGAAACAATTGCTTGGCTTGTCATCAGGGGTATAGAAGTTGGGAACATCTTTGTGTGACGAAAATAAAGCATAGCCTAACTATATGATTTTGTAGGGATGAACTTTCTTTTGCCATGTTATTTTGAGAAGACATGATTACTTTGATTAGTATGCTTGAAGTGTTACTATTTCTTTTATCAATATGAACTTTTATTTTGAATCATTTGGATCTGAACATTCATGCCACAATAAAGAAGATTACATTGAGAATTATGCTAGCTAGCATTCCACATCAAAAATTCTGTTTTTATCATTTACCTACTCGAGGACGAGCAGGAATTAAGCTTGGGGATGCTTGATACGTCTCCAACGTATCTATAATTTTTGATTGTTCCATGCTATTATATTACCCCTTTTGGATGTTTATGGGCTTTATTTTACACATTTATATCATTTTTGGGACTAACCTACTAACCGGAGGCCCAGCCCATATTGTTGTTTTATTGCCTGATTCAGTATTTCGAAGAAAAGGAATATCAAACGGAGTCCAAACGGAATGAAACCTTTGGCAGCGTGATTTTTTGGAAGAATATGATCCTGGAGACTTGGAGTCCACATCAGAAGATCCTCGAGGAGGCCACGAGATAGGAGGCCGCGCCCCCCTTACAGGGTGGTGGCCCCCTGTCTCGTGGGCCCCTCGAGCACCTCCCGACCGACTACTTTCATTTATATATGCCTACGTACCCTAAAACCATCAGAAATCAAGATAGATCGGGAGTTCCGCCGCCGCAAGCCTCTGTAGCCACCAAAAACCTCTCGGGAGCCCATTCCGGCACCCTGCCGGAGGGGGAATCCATCACCGGTGGCCATCTTCATCATCCCGGCGCTCTCCATGATGAGGAGGGAGTAGTTCACCCTCGGGGCTGAGGGCATGTACTAGTAGCTATGTGTTTGATCTCTCTCTCTCTCTCGTGTTCTCGACTTCACACGATCTTGATGTATCGCGAGCTTTACTATTATAGTTGGATCTTATGATGTTTCTCCCCCCTCTACTCTCTTGTGATGAATTGAGTTTCCCTCTTGAAGTTATCTTATTGGATTGAGTCTTTATTTGAGAACACTTGATGTATGTCTTGCGTGTTTATCTGTGGTGACAATGGGATATCACGTGCCTCTTGATGTATGTTTTGGTAACCAACTTGCGGGTTCCGCTCATGAACCTATGCATAGGGGTTGGCACACGTTCTTGACTCTCCGGTAGAAACTTTGGGGCAATCTTTGAAGTACTTTGTGTTGGTTGGATGAATCTGAGATTGTGTAATGCATATCGTATAATCATGCCCACGGATACTTGAGGTGACAATGGAGTATCTAGGTGACATTAGGGTTTTGGTTGATTTGTGTCTTAAGGTATTATTCTACTACGAACTCTTGAATAGATCGATCCAAAAGAATAACTTTGAGGTGGTTTCGTACCCTACCATAATCTCTATGTTTGTTCTCCGCTATTAGTGGCTTTGGAGTGACTCTTTGTTGCATGTTGAGGGATTGTTATATGATCTATCTATGTTATTATTGTTGAGAGAACTTGCGCTAGTGAAAGTATGAACCCTAGGCCTTGTTTCCTATCATTGCAATACCGTTTACGCTCACTTTTATCATTAGTTACCTTGCTGTTTTTATATTTTTAGATTACAAAAACCTATATCTACTATCCATATTGCACTTGTATCACCATCTCTTCGCCTAACTAGTGCACCTATACAATTTGTGTCGGAGTAAATGACCACGGGTAGCCTAACCGGCTCCCTTTGACCCTCAGAAAAAACAATGGGCCGATCGGGTCTTGAAGCACCTAAGACACGGGGCCGCCTTCTTCCGGCTGGCTATCACATAGGCCGGCTGGCGGAAGCCGGCCCGACCATAAACAACCTTTGGAGGACGCCACGATAGGGCCGACTCCAAGAAGCCGGCCCATGAAGGACCGACTCTAAGAAGCCGGCCTATGAAAGGCCGACTCCAAGAAGCACGCGGCCGTGGTCCACACCCTAAAGTCCACCCCCCATAACGGTGACGGGACGGGGCGTGGCTACAGCGGACCCTGCCACCCCCGAATCCTGGAACATGCATGGCTACAGTACGCCGTACGGGGCGACCATCTCCCGTCCGGCGAGGCACTGTTGCCATGTGGATCATGACGCCATCCACGACGGGTTGCCAGTACGACCCGCAGGCGGCGGGCCCCTTCGGTCAGAGAGACATCCGAAGGCGGCCCGACCTCCCCCAGCCGGCCTAAGGCCGGGCCGGCTTCCTATAGCTGGCTTGCTCCCCCCTCGGGGCGCGCGCACCATTAAGCAGACGAGACAAGGTAAGGCTACAGTGGGAGCCCGCAAGGCGGCTGCACTGTAGCCATGCTTACCTCGACAAATCCCTCGTCATCATATGCAAGGCAACAGTAACCAGCCCTCGACAAGATCCCCCAAGCGGTGTGGTCGGCCTGTCGACCAAAGGGCCGACAGCCGGCGGGACCCACCAGTCGGTGGGCCCCAGAAGCCGGCGGTCGTAGACGCTGACGGCCTGGACCCGCACACAGCCGGATTACCATTGTACCCCCGGGGGTAGGCCTATATAAACCCCCCGGGATGCCCATGCAAAGGGTGGATCTCAGAGAGTTTTAGGCACTACCATAGGGAGAGAAGAGAGCTAGCCTTGCCCTTCTTCCTCCTCCCACCGAACAGCTCAAGGAGCCTCTTGTAGCTTCTTATCGATCTAGTGATCATGCGGAGACCCCGCAGAGCAGGAGTAGGGGTATTATTTCCACGAAGAGCCCCCAACCTGGGTAAGATCCGCCGGCGTGCATGTCTTCACCTTATCCCGTTTCCAGGCACCGGCGATGTCTTACTGGCTCCCACAATGATAAGCCACCCGTTGGCATATGTCGCACCTACCACCCGACATTTGGCACCCACCATGGGGCCAGGTGCACCATCGTCCGGAGACCTGCTCTGGACGGGAACCCTTTTCCTCCCCCGCGAGCGTAGCCAGCCCGGCACGCCCGATGGCGCTTGCCCCAACGTGCTGCAAAGCGCCGACGACGCCTGCACAGCAAGCTGCCTCGCCGATCTTCTTGGCGAGACCCACATCACCGACGAGCCCGCATCCGACGCGGGCACAGGCTGCCCCGAGAGTCGCCTCGTCAGCCTCCTGGACCAACTCCATGTCTCCGGCGAGCCTACCGTGGACTTGGAGTCGGTCGGCTCCACCGACCCGATGCTTGTCGACTCCGACATGGCGTCGCTCGACGCCTTCCCCACCGACATGATCATCTTCGATGACCCTCTCCCTCGAGCCGACAGTGGCGGCAGCACCGTCACCGAAGTGCTAGTCATCAGCCACGGCGTCGCCTCTGACGAGAATGCCCGCGACGCCCTGCAGGCTGTGTTGGACGATCCGTCCACCCCCATCCCGGCGGATGCTGACGCTGAGACGCTGGAGCCACGCCGCCTTGCCCTCATTGCGGAGGGCCAGAAGATAGCCACCATGAGACGCCTCACGGAAGGCCACCGGCGCGAAGTCGACCGCGCCGCCTTCGACACGCCGCCTCCAGAAGGGCCAAGCCAAGTCGGCGTCGTCAAGAAACACGGTGCGGCCATCACCAGCATGCTGGGAGCAGACTGCCCGGTCTACGCCATGCCCCTTGAGAATCTACGCGCCGCCCAGTCGATCGTTGACGAGCTAAACGGACTGGGGGCCGACGAGCTCCCCTACATGACACGCATCCAACAGCTGATCGACGCGGCCGCAGCGTGGCACGAAGACGGCGTCCGAGCTGGAAGCCCCCCCTTGCCGAGAGCACGGCGCGATGTCGCGTACGCCGACTGCGGGTGGCGCCCGTACAAGACAGGAGAAGGAGCTGGCTGCCAGCCACGGCCGGACACGAATCACCATCGAGCGCGACGCCGAAGGCCGTCCCCGAGGTTTGGAGAGACGAGGCGACCCGCCTCCTCCTCCGCCTCGCGGGGAAATATATCCCACCCCGCCGCCTATTGAGCATCCGACTCTCAGCAGCCGACTTGGTCGCCGCGAAGGAGTCGGCGAGAACGATGCCCGCCATCGGATCGACCGCCTTGCACGATCCCTGGCCCTAGAAGAAGAAGATGATGTCGGCCCGCCTTGTTTCGGCCCCCGCATCCGCGACGAGCCCTTTCCCAAAGGGTTCTCGCTCCCGAGAGACACGCCCAAGTACAACAGCTCTGTGAAGCCGGAGGACTGGTTGATCGACTACTCCACCGCGGTTCGCATAGCAAACGGCAACCGACGCGTTGCCGTGAAATAAGTCCCCCTGATGCTCCAAGGCACGACACGTATCTAGCTCAACAGCCTCAAGCCTTACAGCATCAACAGCTGGCTGGACTTCACCGAAGCCTTCATACGCAACTTCACCAACACCTACAAACGGGCTCCCAAGCCCCGACAGCTCTCCTTGTGCGTACAGGGGCCCAGCAAGTCAACCCGCGACTACCTCACGCATTGGGCCGAGCTCCACAACTCCCGCGAAGGGGTGCACGAGGTTCAGGCCATAGAGTACTTCACCGCCGGGTGCCGCGAGGGCACTCTCCTCAAGCACCGACTCCTCTGCGATGAGCCGGCAACCCTTGATGAGCTACTGATCACCGCGGACAAGTATGCCACCGCCGACTCCTCAATGAAGACTGAGCTCCGGGTAGACGCCTCTGGAAAAGTGCTGGCGCCGGCTCCCAAGACGCCGGCTGGAGAATCAAGCCAGCGCCCGTATCAAAATGACAACAAGCGCAAGGCCCCAATGCCGCCTTCCACTAGTCGGCAGGTGGCTACGGTCGAAGAAGAGCAGCCTGAGGGGTGGCCGACTCCCAAGAAACAGAAGGGCGGTAGGCCGGCTTGGCAGCTGGCTTTCTCCTATGAGCAAACTCTCGACGCCCCCTGCAAGTTCCACAGCGGCGCGAAGCCGTCCAACCACACAACTCGGAAGTGCCATTGGCTCACCAGAATTTCCAAGGGTGAGGGGTTGTTGCCGCCTCCGCCTACAGGCCAGCCGCCTCCTGCCCCACCCCAGCCGGCCGCTCGGCCTGCAGTCGGAGCTATCCAAGACGAGTTCCCCGACGAGCAAGCCGCCTACGTCGTGTTCACCAGCCAGACAGAGGATCGGCGCAGTCGGTGCTGACAGCAGCAAGAAGCCAACGCGGTCGCCTCCAGTAACCCTGAGTTTATGCACTGGTCAGAGAAGCCCATCAGCTGGAGCCGGGACGACCACCCAGAGGTGATGCCGTCTCCTGGCTCCTATGCCCTTGTTTTGGATGCCACCCTGGCGACAGAGAGGCGCGCCGCCTGTTTCTCCCACGTGCTGATAGACGGCGGGAGCAGCATCAACATACTGTACCGAGATACAATGGAGAAGCTCAACATCAAGCCGAAGCAACTCATGCCAAGCCGGACTGTGTTCCACGGCATCGTACCCGGCCTGTCCTGCTCACCAATCAGCAAGATCAAGATGGATGTCCTCTTTGGGGACAAGGATCATTTCCGCCAAGAGGCAATATGGTTCGAGGTAGTGGATTTGGAGAGCCCATACCACGCGTTGCTTGGCCGACCAGCGTTGGCCAAGTTTATGGCTGTGCCCCACTACGCCTACCTCAAGATGAAGATGCCGAGTTCCAAGGGCATTATCACCATAGGCGGAGACTACAAGAAGTCTTCTGAGTGTGCAGCAGCCAGCAGTCGGCTAGCCGAGTCCCTCGTGATCACCGAAGAGAAGAAGATGCTGAATCGAGTTGTGACCTTGGCTGGCAAGCAGCCGGCCCTATCTCCTGACCCCAAATAATGTGAAGCTCAAGGTTCTTTCCAACCGGCCAAGGAGACAAAGAAGATACCCCTGGACCCGGAGCACCCGGAGAGGCACGCTGTCATAGGCACAGGCCTTGACAGCAAATAGGAAGGCGAGCTCGTCGATTTCCTCCGTGAGAATCGGGACGTCTTTGCATGGTCTCCCAAAGACATGTCGGGTGTCCCAACGATTTCGCCGAGCACAAGTTACACATCCGATCTGACGCAAAGCCGGTCAGGCAGCCCTTGCGCCGCCTGTCAGAAGAGAAGAGAAGAGTAGTCGGAGAAGAAATAGCCCGGCTTCTGGCAGCCGGCTTCATTATGGAAGTGTTCTTTCCAGAATGGCTTGCCAACCCGGTCCTCGTGTTGAAGAAAAACAAGCAGTGGCGCATGTGCATCGACTACACCAGCCTCAACAAAGCCTTCCCTAAAGATCCGTTCGCCCTGCCAAGGATTGACCAAATGATAGACTCCACAGCCGGATGCGAGCTATTGAGTTTCTTGGATGCCTATTCAGGCTACCACCAGATAAAGTTGAGCCCTGCTGATCGCTTGAAGATCGCCTTCATCACCCCATTCGGAGCTTTCTGTTACCTGACCATGACATTCGGCTTGAGAAATGTCGGTGCCACCTTTCAGCGTTGCATGCAGAAATGCCTCCTCAAGCAACTCGGCAGAAATGCCCACGTCTATGTAGACGATGTCGTGGTGAAGACGGAGAAACACGGCACCCTGCTGGAAGACCTCAAGGAGACCTTTGAGAATTTGTGCCGGTTTCAGATCAAGCTCAACCCGGAAAAGTGCGTGTTCGGGGTACCAGCTGGCCAGCTTCTAGGCTTCCTGGTCTCCGAACGCGGCATCGAATGCAACCCAGTGAAAATCAAGGCCATAGAGAGAATGAAGGTCCCTACCAAGCTGCGAGACGTCCAAAAATTCTCCGGATGCCTAGCGTCTTTGAACCGCTTCATGAGCCGACTCGGAGAGAAGGCTCTCCCCCTCTACCGACTCATGAAGAAGTCCACTCACTTTGAGTGGAATGACCAGGCGGACCAAGCTTTCCACGAGCTGAAAAAGATGCTGTCCACACCACCTGTCTTGGCGGCCCCAACTGAGAAGGAGCCCATGTTCCTCTACATCGCCACCACCAGCCGGGTAGTCAGCACAGTCATTGTGGTCCAGCGTCCAGAAGAAGGCCGAGCTCAGCGAGTCCAGAGGCCGGTGTATTATTTGAGCGAAGTATTGTCCACCTCAAAACAGAACTACCCGCACTATCAAAAAATGTGCTATGGTGTGTACTTCGCCTCCAAGAAACTCAAGCCCTACTTTCAAGAACATCCCATCATGGTCGTATGCACTGCCCCGCTTGCCGAGATCATAGGCAGCTGGGACGCATCCGGCCGAGTGGCAAAATGGGCCATTGCGCTGGCCCCTTACACAACCTACTATCAGCCCCGCACCGCCATCTAGTCCCAAGCACTGGCCGACTTCCTCGTCAACTGGGCCGAGACCCAGTACCTGCCATCGGCCCCCGACTCCACTCATTGGCGGATGCATTTTGACGGATCCAAGATGCGCACCGGCTTGGGAGCCGGC
Source organism: Triticum aestivum (assembly GCF_018294505.1). NCBI lineage: Eukaryota > Viridiplantae > Streptophyta > Magnoliopsida > Poales > Poaceae > Triticum > Triticum aestivum. Next base: position 146,380,716 of record NC_057810.1, read on the forward strand.
ATCGTCCTCACCTCTCTGAAGGGCGACAAACTGAGATACACATTGCAAATCCACTTTGCCGCCTCCAACAATGTGGCCGAGTACAAGGCGCTCATACACGGGCTCCGGCTAGCCAAGGAACTCGACATCCGTCGGATCCTGTGTTATGGCGACTCAGACTTAGTGGTTCAGCAATCATCCGGCGACTGGGATGCCAAGGACGCAAACATGGCAAGCTACCGTTTCCTCGTCCAGCAGCTCAACGGATATTTTGAGGGGTGCGAGTTCCTTCACGTGCCACGGGCCGAAAATGAGCAAGCAGATGCCCTGGCATGAATAGGCTCCACCCGACAAGCTATACCAACCGGCGTCGCTCTCCAACGCCTCCTCAAGCAATCTGTCAAGCCGTCTCCGGAATCTAGTTCCATCTTCGTGCCGCCTGACCTCGACGCAGTCGGATCCGACTTCGGGGACCAGGCAGGCGGCCTGGGGACTTCGGCAGCCGGCTTGGGGACTGCCATAGTCGAACCCGACCCGGGGACTGCGGCAGCACAGCAGGCGGAGGCCGACTCCAACTCCTCACAACCCAGCCCGCCCACCCTAGTTGCAGTAGTCGTTTTGGCAATCGAAGAAATCACAGCTACATCATGGGCTCAGCCCATCCTCCGTTTTCTGATAAATGGAGAGCTGCCGACTGACGAGATCTCGGCAAGACAAGTCCAACACTGAGTCGGAGCTTACACAATAATGAATCAAGAGCTAGTTAGGCGCAGTGCTACCGGAGTCCTCCAGCGCTGCGTCGAGCAAGAGAAGGGCATAGAAATCCTCGAAGACATCCACCAAGGCGAATGCGGCCACCATGCCGCCTATCGGAGTAAATGACCACGGGTAGCCTAACCGGCTCCCTTTGACCCTCAGAAAAAACAATGGGCCGATCAGGTCTTGAAGCACCTAAGACACGGGGCCGCCTTCTTCCGGCTGGCTATCACATAGGCGGGCTGGCGGAAGCCGGCCCGGCCATAAACAACCATTGGAGGACGCCACGATAGGGCCGACTCCAAGAAGTCGGCCCATGAAGGACCGACTCCAAGAAGCCGGCCTATGAAAAGCCGACTCCAAGAAGCAGGCGGCCGTGGTCCGCACCCTAAAGTCCACCCCCCATAATGGTGACGGGACGGGGCGTGGCTACACTGGACCCTGCCACCCCCGAATCCCGGAACATGCATGGCTACAGTACGCCGTACGGGGCGGCCATCTCCCGTCTGGCGAGGCACTGTTGCCATGCGGATCATGATGCCATCCACGACGGGTTGCAAGTACGGCCCGCAGGCGGCGGGCCCCTTCGGTCAGAGAGACATCCAAAGGCGGCCCGACCTCCCCCAGCCGGCCTAAGGCCGGGCCGGCTTCCTATAGCCGGCTTGCTCCCCCCTCGGGGCATGCGCACCATTAAGCAGACGAGATGAGGTAAGGCTACAGTGGGAGCCTGCAAGGCGGCGACACTGTAGCCATGCTTACCTCGACAAAGCCCTCGTCATCAGAGGCGAGGCAACAGTAACCAGCCCCCGACAAGATCCCCCAAGCGGTGGGGTCGGCCTGTCGACCAAAGGGCCGACAGCCGGCGGGACCCACCAGTCGGCGGGCCCCAGAAGCCGGTGGAGAAGCCGGCGGTCGTAGACGCTGACGGCCTGGGCACGCACCCTGCCGGATTACCATTGTACCTCCGGGGGGTAGGCCTATATAAACCCCCCAGGACGCCCATGCAAAGGGTTGATCTCAGAGAGTTTTAGGCACTACCATAGGGAGAAAAGAGAGCTAGCCTTGCCCTTCTTCCTCCTCCCACCGAACAGCTCAAGGAGCCTCTTGTAGCTTCTTATCGATCTAGTGATCATGCGGAGACCCCGCAGAGCAGGATTAGGGGTATTATCTCCACGGAGAGCCCCCGACCTGGGTAAGATCCGCCGGCGTGCATGTCTTCGCCTTATCCTGTTTCCAGGCACCAGCGATGTCTTACTGGCTCCCACAATGATAAGCCACCCGTTGGCATATGTCGCACCTACCACCCGACATTTGGTGCCCACCGTGGGGCCAGGTGCACCGTCGTCCGGAGACCTGCTCTGGACGGGAACCCTTTTCCTCCCCTGCGAGCGTAGCCAGCCCGGCACACCCGATCGCGCTTGCCCCGACATGCTGCAAAGCACCGATGACGCCTGCGCAGCAAGCTGCCTCGCCGATATTCTTGGTGAGACCCACATCACCGACGAGCCCGCATCCAACGCGGGAACAGGCTGCCCCGAGAGCCGCCTCGTCAGCCTCCTCGACCAACTCCACGTCTCCGGCGAGCCTACCGCGGACTTGGAGTCGGTCGGCTCCACCGACCCGATGCTTGTCGACTCCGACACGGCGCCGCTCGACGCCTTCCCCACCGACGTGATCGTCTTCGACGACCCTCTCCCTCGAGCCGACAGTGGCGGCAGCACCGTCACCGAAGTGCTAGTCATCAGCCACGACGTCGCCTCTGACGAGAACGCCCGCGACGCCCTCCAGGCCGCGTTGGACAATCTGTCCGCCCCCATCTCGGCGGATGCTGACGCTGAGACGCTGGAGGCACGCCGCCTTGCCCTCATCGTGGAGGGCCAGAAGATAGCCACCATGAGACGCCTCACGGAAGCCCACCAGCACGAAGTCGACCGCGCCGCCTTCGGCACGCCACCTCCAGAAGGGCCAAGCCGAGTCGGCGTCGTCAAGAAACGCGGTGCGGCCATCGCCAGCATGCTGGGAGCGGACCGCCCGGTCTATGCCACGCCCCTCGAGAATCTACGCGGCGCCCAGTCGATCGTTGACGAGCTAAACGGACTAGGGGCCGACGAGCTCCCCTACATGACCAGATGCATCCAACAGCTGATCAACGCAGCCGCAGCGCGGCACGAAGCCGGCGTCCGAGCTGGAAGCCCCCCTCGCCGAGAGCACGCGACGTCGCGTACGCCGACTGCGGGTGGCACCCGTACAAGACAAGAGAAGGAGCCGGCTGCCAGCCGCAGCCGGACACGAATCACCATCGAGCGCGACGCCGAAGGCCATCCCCGAGGTGTGGAGAGACGAGGCGACCCGCCTCCTCCTCCGCCTCACGGGGAAAGATATCCCACCCCGCTGCCTATTGAGCATCCGACTCTCAGCGGCCGACTTGGTCGCCGTGAAGGAGTTGGCAAGAACGATGCCCACCATCGGATCGACCGCCCTGCATGATCCCTGGCCCTAGAAGAAGAAGATGATGTCGGCCCGCCTTGTTTCGGCCCCCGCATCCGCGACGAGCCCTTTCCCAAAGGGTTCTCACTCCCGAGAGACACGCCCAAGTACAACGGCTCCATGAAGTCGGAGGAATGGTTGATCCACTACTCCACCGTGGTTCGCATAGCAAACGGCAACCGACGCGTTGCCGTGAAATACGTCCCCCTGATGCTCCAAGGCACGACACGTACCTGGCTCAACAACCTCAAGCCTTACAGCATCAACAGCTGGCTGGACTTCACCGAAGCCTTCATACGCAACTTCACCAGCACCTACAAACGGGCTCCCAAGCCCCGACAGCTCTCCTTGTGCGTACAGGGGCCCAGCGAGTCAACCCGCGACTACCTCACGCATTGGGCCGAGCTCCACAACTCCTGCGAAGGGGTGCATGAGGTTCAGGCCATAGAGTACTTCACCGCCGGGTGCCACGAGGGCACTCTCCTCAAGCACCGACTCCTCTACGATGAGCCGGCAACCCTTGATGATCTACTGATCACCGCAGACAAGTATGCCACCGCCGACTCCTCAATGAAGACTGAGCTCCGGGTAGACGCCTCTGGAAAAGTGCTGGCGCCGGCTCCCAAGACGCCGGCTGGAGAATCAAGCCAGCGCCTGTATCAAAATGACAACAAGCGCAAGGCCCCAATGCCGCCTTCCACTAGTCAGCAGGTGGCTACGGTCGAAGAAGAGCAGCCTGAGGGGTGGCCGGCTCCCAAGAAACAGAAGGGCGGTAGGCCGGCTTGGCAGCCGGCTTTCTCCTACGAGCAAACTCTCGACGCCCCCTGCAAGTTCCACAGCGGCGCGAAGCCGTCCAACCACACAACTCGGAAGTGCCATTGGCTCACCAGAATTTCCAAGGGTGAGGGGTTGTTGCCGCCTCCGCCTACAGGCCAGCCGCCTCCTGCTCCACCCCAGCCGGCCGCTCGGCCTGCAGTCGGAGCTATCCAAGACGAGTTCCCCGACGAGCAAGCCGCCTACGTCGTGTTCACCGGCCAGACAGAGGATCAGCGCAGTCGGCACCGACAGTAGCAAGAAGTCAATGCGGTCGCCTCTAGTAACCCTGAGTTTATGCACTGGTCAGAGAAGCCCATCAGCTGGAGCCGGGACGACCACACAAAGGTGATGCCATCTCCGGGCTCCTATGCCCTTGTTTTGGATGCCACCCTAGCGACGGAGAGGCGCGCCGCCCGTTTGTCCCGCGTGATGATAGACGGCGGGAGCAGCATCAACATACTGTACCGAGATACAATGGAGAAGCTCAACATAAGCCAAAGCAACTCATGCCAAGCCGGACTGTGTTCCACGGCATCGTACCCGGCCTGTCCTGCTCACCAATCGGCAAGATCAAGATGGATGTCCTCTTTGGGTACAAGGATCATTTCTGCCGAGAGGCAATATGGTTCGAGGTAGTGGATTTGGAGAGCCCATACCACACGTTGCTTGGCCGACCAGCGTTGGCCAAGTTTATGGCTGTGCCCCACTATGCCTACCTCAAGATGAAGATGCCGAGTTCCAAGGGCATTATCACCATAGCCGGAGACTACAAGAAGTCTTCTGAGTGTGCAGCAGCCAGCAGTCGGCTGGCCGAGTCCCTCGTGATCATCGAAGAGAAGAAGATGCTGAATTGAGTTGTGACCTTGGCCGGCAAGCAGTCGGCCCTATCTCCTGACCCCAAAGAATGTGAAGCTCAAGGTTCTTTCCAACCGGACAAGGAGACAAAGAAGATACCCCTGGACCCGGAGCACCCGGAGAGGCACGCTGTCATAGGCACAGGCCTTGACAGCAAATAGGAAGGCGAGCTCGTCGATTTCCTCCGTGAGAATCGGGACGTCTTTGCATGGTCTCCCAAAGACATGCCGGGTGTCCCGAATGATTTCACCGAGCACAAGCTACACGTCCGATCTGAGGCAAAGCCGGTCAGGCAGCCCTTGCGCCGCCTGTCAGAAGAGAAGAGAAGAGTAGTCGGAGAAGAAATAGCCCGGCTTCTGGCAGCCGGCTTCATTATGGAAGTGTTCTTTCCAGAATGTCTTGCCAACCCGGTCCTCGTGTTGAAGAAAAACAAGCAGTGGCGCATGTGCATCGACTACACCAGCCTCAACAAAGCCTGCCCTAAAGATCCGTTCGCCCTGCCAAGGATTGACCAAGTGATAGACTACAGTGGGAGACCACAAGGCGGCGGCACTGTAGCCATGCTTACCTCGACAAAGCCCTCGTCATCAGAGGCGAGGCAACAGTAACTAGCCCCCGACAAGATCCCCCAAGTGGTGGGGTCGGCCTGTCGACCAAAGGGCCGCCAGCCGGCGGGACCCACCAATCGGCCGGCCCCAGAAGGCGGCGGAGAAGCCGGTGGTCGTAGACGCTGATGGCCTGGGCCCGCACCCAGTCGGATTACCATTGTACCCCTGGGGGTAGGCCTATATAAACCCCCCGGGACGCCCATGCAAAGGGTTGATCTCAGAGAGTTTTAGGCACTACCATAGGGAGAGAAGAGAGCTAGGCTTGCCCTTCTTCCTCCTCCCACCGAACAACTCAAGGAGCCTCTTGTAGCTTCTTATCGATCTAGTGATCATGCGAAGACCCCGCAGAGCAGGAGTAGGGGTATTATCTCCATGGAGATCCCCCAACCTGGGTAAGATCCGCCAGCGTGCATGTCTTCGCCTTATCCCGTTTCTAGGCACCGGCAATGTCTTACTGGCTCCCACAATGATAAGCCACCCGTTGGCATATGTCGCACCTACCACCCGACACCGCCTCCAGGGCGCTCGTCGCCAAAGCCTTCCGCCATGGATTCTTGTGGCCGACTGCTTTGGAGTATGCCAAGGAACTAGTCAAACATTGCAAAGGGTGCCAAGTCTTCGGCTCCAAGCAACACCTGCCGGCTTCTGCACTCAAGACCATCCCCATCACCTGGCCCTTTGCCGTCTGGGGGCTGGACATGGTCGGCCCGTTCAAGACGGCGTGCGGCGGCATGACACATCTGCTTGTCGCCGTAGACAAATTTACCAAGTGGATTGAAGCAAAGCCGATTAAGAAACTGAATGGGCCGACTGCCGTGACATTCATTGCAGACATTGAAACCCGGTATGGCGTACCACACAGCATCATCACCGACAATGGCACGAATTTTGCCAAGGGAGCATTGGCACGTTTCTGTGCAACACAGGGCATCCGACTGGACTTAGCGTCCGTTGCCCACCCATAGTCAAACGGCCAAGTCGAGCGAGCAAACGACCTCATCCTCTCCGGTATCAAGCCCCGACTGGTCGTGCCACTGGAGCGTTCGACCGGCTGCTGGCTCGACGAGCTACCAGCCGTCCTCTAGAGTCTGCGCACTACCCCAAACAAGTCAATCGGCTTCACCCCCTTCTTCCTTGTATATGGTGCTGAGGCTGTCATCCCAACCGACATCGAGTTTGACTCACCTCGGGTCACCATGTACACGGAGGCGGAGGCTAAGGAAGCAAGAGAAGACGGCATCGACTTGCTGGAAGAAAGCCGGCTGTTAGCCCTCAGCCGGTCCGCCATCTACCAGCAAGGACTACGCCGGTACCACAGCCGGAGGGTGAAGCCAAGAGCTTTCCAAGAGGGAGACCTTGTGCTCCGGCTGATACAGCGAACAGCCGGCCAGCACAAGCTCTCGGCCCCTTGGGAAGGCCCCTTCGTCATCAGCCGGGCTCTGGGAAATGACTCCTATTACCTAATCGACGCGTAGAAGCCGAAGGCACGCAAGAGAGACGACTCCGGCAAGGAGTCGGAGCACCCGTGGAACGCCAATCTTCTTCGAAGATTTTACAGTTGAAATGCAGTATGTATCACGCTACCTTTTGTATTAAGTAAGTGATAACGGGCCCCCAAGGAGTTCTCGGGGACTACCCTATTTTATCTATGTATGCTGGGTATCACACCCACGGTTATCCCACTACATTTACTTTCTTCGTCCGGCACCGGGTTCGACTAGTCGGCTCGGGGACTTGCCGCCTTGAGTTATGTCCAAGTTCTACCTGCAGTCAGACAAGTAATGTGCCGGCACCCAAGCCCTCTCTTGCGAGAGTCACAGCTCGAAGAATCAGCTGCCCGACTAGCAAGAGCTAAAGGCGAAAAGGATGCCCATATGAAAAACGGCTAAGGACTAACGAACTTACATAACACAAGCCGGCTCCCCCCTCGCCAACCGGCTATCGAAGCAGTTGGCTGGCCGGCTTCCTTTCCTACTCTGATACAATCTAAGAAAGCTTGAGTCCTTGCCTTCCCAGACGGCTGAATTCCTTACCCGGCCACAGACTGCAGAGCAGCTGTCCGGCTGGGAAGGCGGCAACCAAGGGAAGGCGACAAAGGAAAAAAGTCGAGAGATAAAAAGCAAGTAGGAATGGAAGCCAAGCACATGAATAATAATATTTACACCCAAAGCCTTCGAGAGGCCGACATTCAATAAAGTTTGAATACACCCCCGGTGGGTGGAATTGCGCAAAGATAACAAATCTATTCAAAGAGTGACAAGCAGGAAAGTAAAAACGGTGAATCAAGCCAAGGGAGCGCCCGGAGCGTCAGGGAGACCGGTGGAGACGGCGGTGTTGGCTGGAGGAGTGGTCGGCTGGCGAGTCTCGTCCTAGTCGTCGCCAGTGGCAGGCGGAGCATTCGCGCGAGCTTCGTTGCTGGAGGCACGGTCAGGCTGAGGCTGGCTGGCTGCTCCAACATCCGGCACAACATCTTCGCCGTCTTCCTCCTCCTCCTCTTCGCCCTCGTCGCTGGAGTCAATCTCCTCCGCCGAGTCTTCACCATCGGCCGGGTTCAGCCCGAACCATTCTTCCGGCTGCGCGACGCCGTCCTTGTTCACCTCAGGAGCAAAGGCGCTGGTGTCGGTCAAGTCGGCGGTCGCTGAGGGGCGCTGGATGATAGCCGGCCGCACCACCTCCAGCTCTTCATCGGCCTCCTGCCGCTAGGTGCGCAGCTGGTCCAAGTTCAGCCCAGGGTACCAAGCCCGGACAAACTCTAGCGCCCGTCGAGCGCCGGATCGAGGTGCTGAAGCCTTCCAGGCCTCGAGGCGGCCGACGGCTACCTCCAGCCAGTCGGCAGTACGGCTGGGGGTGCGAGGAATTACTTCGCCAGGCCAAAGGGCGTCCAGCACCTGTGCACTAGCACGCTGAAGCCGGTAGAGCATGCGGTAGGCTGGCTGAAGGGGGGCCTCGATCGCCAGAAGCTGCTCCTCAAGCGACCGGTTGGCATCCGACGCGATCTCAACCCCAGCCTGCCGCCAGGCCTCACGGTGGGCTTCGATGGCTTGGTTGGCGGCGACGGAATGGCCAGGAAAGTACTCTTCACAAAGAAGAAAGAAACAGAGCAAGTCAGGAGATAAACTGACTTACAAGGACAAGCAAAGAGTGAAGAAGAAGGTGGCCTACCGTCAACCAAATCCTCGACACGGCCGTAGCCTTCGCTCAGAGCTTGCCTTGCCTCAGCCCAGCACGCCACCTCGGTCTCGTATTCGGCTTTGAGGGCGGCCTCGCTGTCCTGAGCCGCCTTCAGGGCCGCCTTGTGGCTTTCCTCCTGGCCGACCAGTTTCTTGGCCAGGCGGTCACGCTCCTGAGCCAAGGCACTGAAATCACCCTCCTTGGTGTGAAGGGCGGTGTGGGCCACACCCAGCTGTTGCCTCAAGTCGGTGTTGGCTCCTGCCAGTATGGAAAGAAGAAGTTAAGAAAGAAGTCGGCAAGAAAGATCCGACCCGACTGCTCAGCCCAAATCTCGGGAACGACACCCAGTGGATGCGCTGACGCGCCCCCACATGAGATAAAAAGACAAAGACACTCACGCCGGCTCTCCAACAGATCGGCGGCCTTTTTGTCTGCCTCCCGGACCTGGGAGTTAAAGGTAGCGGCGTGGAGGTTGTCATAATCCTGCAAACAGGACGAAGAAGCAAGCAAGAGCAAATCAGTAAAACAAAGTCTTCGAAGAAGTTCCAAGCCGCCTACTCAGCAGTCGGCTCGGAACTCGGGGACTACACCCAGTGGGTGCACTGACGCGCCCCCACGGAAAAAATCAAGAGCAAGAGAACTCACCCGAACGACCGCCCGTGTCGCAAGAAACTCTCGGGTACACTGCTGCAGCACGGTGGCTTGAGCCTGAAGCCGGCTGCGGACATCTTGCGCTGCCAAGTTCAACGCGGCCGTCCCACCGCCCGGCGTCCACCCTGGCGAGCTAGCGGTGGCCGACTCCAGATCATGCGACAACGAGCTGGAGCCGGCCGCCCTCTGTGGATCCGGCTCTGAAGCCGCCCTCGCCGCACGCCGACGAGTCAGCGACAAGACCACAAGATCCGCCTTTGCAGTCGGCTGCTCTGGCGGCACCTCGGGCTGGCCGCCTTAGCCGGTCGGTCCCGGCCAATGGAGGCGGCACCACTTCTCCCTCCGGGACGACTACGTCGCCCCCCTCCCTCTCCATCATAGGCGGGTCGCGGCCGATTTCCTCTGGCGGGGGCACTAGGACGTCCGGGGGCGCGGAGCGGAGGGGGATGACGAGTTGTGGAGGCTGGCTACACAGAGCCTCCGCCGCCCTCTCGGCAGCCTCGGCCTCCGCCCGGGCCCTAGCTGCCGCGTCGGCCTGCGCCTCGGCCGACTCCGCCGTCACCTCCTGGGCCGACTCGGCGGCGGCTGCCCTTCTCTCCTCCGCCTCCCGCTCCTCCCGCGCTTCCTGCGCGTTCCACTCTGTCGCCGCCTGAAGCTCGGCGCGGGGGTCTATGCGACGGGAACTCGCAGACCCTCCCGCTCCGCCGACTATGGAGGCGGCGGTGGTCCGCTCAAGAGAGAGCGGGCCCCTGGTTGACGAAACGGAGAAAGGACTTAGAAAAACATCAACTAAAGAAAAAAGAAAGGTGCGTAAGGACCAGAACTTACGCCGAGACCGCCTGTGGCTGCTTCACTACTTTGCGGAAGCGGGCCGCCTTCGCAGCCGCCTCATTCCGCTTGGTCGCCACCGCGGGTACCTTAGGCTTCTTCGGCCGGCCGCCGAAGAGAGTAGGCGCCGCTCGATGCTTCTGTGCGCCGCCTCGCGCGGCCGGCCCACCCGATGGGCCGGCGCCTTGGGGGTCGGACGCCGGCTTGCGGCGCGGAATGGGATCGGCCTCGTCATCATCGGGCCAGTAATCAAGACCGGCGGTGAAGCCGGAGCCGCCTGTCTCACCGCCGCCCCCCACGGCGTCGTCGTCCAGGGCGGCCGCCCCCAAGTCGGGGTCGTCAGGGTCGTCCGCCTCGTGTTCGGGGGCGAACTCGCGCTCCGGCCCTGCAGTCCCGGGCAAAGGATGAAGAAGGGGGTTCTGATTGAAGACAAGCCGACTGGTCAAGAGTCGGCCAGAAAGAAAATTCGGCAACAAAGGAAGAAAGAAAGTTTACCATGGGTGGTGGATTGGCGCGAGAGTATGGCGCCTTGCCATACGGCCAGTCCTCGGTGAGCTTGAAGTTGGCGATGTAGTTCACCAGGTAAGATACCTCATCGTGAGGCATCTCCCTAGTGCTGAGCCGGCTTGGGTCGAAGCAGCCGCTCATCTGACAGATCAGATGAGGGCGGCCTTGAAGCGGAAGTACCCGGTGCTCGACGAAGGCGGCGATCAAGTCGGACCCGGTCAGGCGCTCCGACTGGATCAGCACCCGAAGCCGGGCGACGGCACCAGCTCCAGCCGGCGTCAACGACCTGGCCCGGAAGGACCATGAAGACAGCCTCTCAGGCGGCGGGCCGGCAAGTTGACATAGTCGCCGTTCGGGGCAACGTTCTTCACGTAAAAATAAGACTGTTGCCAGAGCTTCACCGACTGGATCAGCGCGATAGGAGGGAATGGGTTGTCGACGGTGGACCTCCTTATGGCGATGAAGGCGCCGCATGGAGCCGGCACGCCTGCGACAACCGTGCCGAGCTTGGATTGGAAAAATTCCCCCCAGAGCTCGATGGTGGGAAGGACGCCGAGGAAACCTTCGCACAAGGAGATGAAGGCCGACAGCAGCACCACCGTGTTGGGGGTGAGGTGGTGCGGCTGAAGTTGATAGAAGTCGAGAAACGCGCGGAAGAAGCCGCTCACGGGGAGGCCGACGCCGCGCAGGCAGTGTGAGTAGAAGATCACTCGCTCGCCTTCCTCCGGCGCCGGCGAAACCTCCCTCGCTAGCGCAAGGAAGACTCGCACAAGGTCTTCGCCCGGCAGCCGCCGCGTCTTGCGGAGAAAATCGATATGGTCGTCACGGACGGTGGAGCCGTCCCAAGAGCTCGACGTCGGAGCCATGGCGGTGAGCGCGGCGGCAGAGAGCACTCGGTGCGGAGGCAGCGAGCCTGCGGCACGCTGAGGAGAAGAAAGAATGGTGGAGCGGGAGCATGGCGAAGGGCTACCGCAACAAGGAAGAAGAGGGAGGAGGCAGAGCGAGGGCGAGCGTGCGAACGACTGCCGCTCCTCCTCCCCGCTCCTACTTATAGCCTCGTGCGGCGAAGCCGAGGAGGCGAGGCACGGGGGGCGTGGGATTAACTGTGCCCACTCCCCCACGACCCGCGATTATCGCGCCTTGATGCCGAGCGAGAACCGTCGCCGGAAGACGTGCGGTCGATTTGGGCCACAGAAGATCCGCGCACGGGTCGAGGCGCGGAAGTGGCGAGCCCCGGCCTGCGGCGGCATCCCGTCACGCGCGTGGGCTGGCAGGCCCTTCCAGCCGAAGGGTGCCACGTGGCGTGCGGATGGCGGGCGGTCGGCCCGCCGCTTGGCTAGCGCACCAGCTGGTTCCCGCCTTCGGATGTTGAGGAGGCTTCGCCAAGAAGGCACGCGCAAGGGAGGCGGGCTCCTAGCTGTCGGCTCTTCAGGATAGGAAGCTGGCCGAGCTTCTTGATTCCCCCTTCAGCCGCGAAGCCCAACCAGCTTCGGGGACTACTGTCGGAGTAAATGACCACGGGTAGCCTAACCGGCTCCCTTTGACCCTCAGAAAAAATAATGGGCCGATCGGGTCTTGAAGCACCTAAGACACGGGGCCGCTTTCTTCCGGCCGGCTATCACATAGGCCGGCTGGCGGAAGCCGGCCCGGCCATAAACAACCTTTGGAGGACGCCATGATAGGGCCGACTCCAAGAAGCTGGCCCATGAAGGACCGACTCCAAGAAGTCGGCCTATGAAAGGCCGACTCCAAGAAGCAGGCAGCCGTGGTCCGCACCCTAATGTCCACCCCCCATAACGGTGACGGGACGGGGCATGGCTACAGCGGACCCTGCCACCCCCGAATCCCGGAACATGCATGGCTACAGTATGCCGTACGGGGCGGCCATCTCCCGTCCGGCGAGGCACTGTTGCCATGCGGATCATGACGCCATCCACGACGGGTTGCCAGTATGGCCCGCAGGCGACGGCCCCCTTCGGTCAGAGAGACATCCGAAGGCGGCCCAACCTCCCCCAGCCGGCCTAAGGCCGGGCCGGCTTCCTATAGCCGGCTTGCTCCCCCTCGGGGCGTGCACACCATTAAGCAGACGAGACGAGGTAAGGCTATAGTGGGAGCCCGCAAGGCGGCGGCACTGTAGCGATGCTTACCTCGACAAAGCCCTCGTCATCAGAGGCGAGGCAACAGTAACCAGCCCTCGACAAGATCCCCCAAGCGGTGGGGTCGGCCTGTCGACCAAAGGGCCGGCATCCGGCGGGACCCACTAGTCAGCGGGCCCCAGAAGCCGACGGAGAAGCCGGCAGTCGTAGACGCTGACGGCCTGGGCCCGCACCCAGCCGGATTACCATTGTACCCCCGGGGGGTAGGCCTATATAACCCCCTCCCCCCCGGGACGCCCATGCAAAGGGTGGATCTCAGAGAGTTTTAGGCACTACCATAGGGAGAGAAGAGAGCTAGCCTTGCCCTTATTCCTCCTCCCACCGAATAGCTCAAGGAGCCTCTTGTAGCTTCTTATCGATCTAGTGATCATGCGAAGACCTCGCAGAGCAGGAGTAGGGGTATTATCTCCACGGAGAGCCCCCAGCCTGGGTAAGATCCGGCGGCGTGCATGTCTTCACCTTATCTCATTTCCAGGCACCGGCAATGTCTTACTGGCTCCCACAATGATAAGCCACCCGTTGGCATATGTCGCACCTACCACCCGACAATTTGTCATTGTATTGGGTGTGTTGGGGACACAAGAGACTCTTTGTTATTTGGTTGTAGGGTTGCTTGAGAGAGACCATCTTCATCCTATGCCTCCCACGGATTGATAAACCTTAGGTCATCCACTTGAGGGAAATTTGCTACTGTCCTACAAACCTGTGCACTTGCAGGCCCAACAACATCTACAAGAAGAAGGTTGTGTAGTAGACATCAGTAGCTACTTGATCATCTTGAGCGTCGTCTTGAGCTTGTTCTTGATCTTGAGCTTGCTCTTGATCTTGAACTTGCTCAAGGGGGAGAACTTGACCTTGGGCATCAATTGGTGGTTCACCACCATCTTGAGGTTGATCATGCCCTTGGTCTTATTCATGAGGTTGAGGGCCTTCACTTTGTTCTTCGGAAGCGTGTGGGTCTTGGGTTGGTGATGGCTCCACTTGAGTGGAGCATTGTCCTTCTCCTTCGGCCACAAGGGGTTCCACAATGGGTAGGATATGACCCACACCCATTCTTATTATGGCTTGGGGAGGAATTTCATCACCTACATCACAAGTACCACTTTTCTCCACTTGGGAGCCGTTATTTTCATCAAACTCCATGTTACACGTCTCCTCAATTATGAGTCCGGTGGACTTGTTGAGGACACAGTAAGCATGAGAGTTTGTAGCATAACCAACAAATATGCCCTCATAAGCTCTAGCCTCAAATTTAGACAAACGAACACCTTTCTTGAGAATGAAACACTTACACCCGAACACCCAGAAGTACTTGAGGTTGGGCTGTTTACCGGTAAGTATTTCATAAGGAGTCTTGTGCAAGCCCTTGCGGAGATAGAGCCGATTGGATGCATGACATGTTGTGTTGATGGCTTTAGCCCAAAAGTTGTATGGAGACTTGAACTCTGCCATCATGGTCCTTGCCGCATCCATCAACGTCCGGTTCTTCCTCTCTGCGACACCATTTTGTTGAGGGGTATATGGTGCAGCATATTGATGCTTGATCCCCTCATCACTAAGAAACTCATCCAAGGTGTAGTTGTTGAACTCGGTGCCGTTGTCACTTCTTATTGTCAAGATCTTTGCATCATGTTGACATTGAGCTTCATTTGCAAAGTCGATGATGGTTTGTTGAGTCTCACTCTTCCTCTTGAAGAAAAATACCCAAGTGTACCTTGAATAATCATCCACAATCACCAAGCAATACTTTCTACCTCCAAGACTATCAAAGGATGGAGGCCCAAAGAGATCCATGTGAAGGAGCTCCAAGGGTCTCTTCGAGTAGATGATAGTCATGGGAGGGTGAGCCTTTTCATGAAGCTTTCCTTTGATACAAGCACTGCAAGCACGATCTTTGGCAAAACTAACATTTGTTAGTCCACGGACATGGCCCCCCTTGAGAAGACTTTGCAAAGATCTCATATTGACGTGGGCTAAACGGCGATTCCAAAGCCATCCCACATCAACTTTAGCCATTAGGCATGTCGCGGTCTTAGTGGGTCGCTCCGAAAAGTTAATCACATAGAGACCGTTCTCGACATGCCCAACAAAGGCTACTTTAAGAGTCTTGCTCCACAAGAGGGCCATGGTATCAATATCAAAGAAAGTGGCAAAGCACATGAGTGCAAGTTGACAAACGGAAAGTAGATTGTACGCAAGGGACTCAACAAGCATGACTTTCTCGATCGTTAGATCATGAGAAATGATAACCTTGCCAAGACCCAATACCTTAGAAGACGAGGCATCACCCCACTTGACGTTGGTGGGCATAGATGGGATCTTGTGCACATCCACCACCAAGTCCTTGCTTCCGGTGTCACGCCCAATATGCGACCCTATCCAAAATGAACTCGAAGGTCCCACCAAGGATAGACCCACATATTGAAACGCTTTTGCAAGGTGGATATCATTACATCAACATTACATAATAGATGAGGATACATACATAAGGCATACAATGCCACACGAATACAACATTACAATACATAAGAGCATCATCCATCTACGGATGGATCACAAACAGAAACACAAACGACATCCACCCTGCTAGCCCAGGCTGCCGACCTGGAACCTATCCCCTGATCGAAGAAGAAGCAGAAGAAGAACTCAACGCAAGCAAGCATCGCTCTCGCGTCTTGATCATCGCATAACTTGTACCTGCAACTATTGTTGTAGTAATCTATGAGCCACGAGGACTCATCAATCCCATTACCATGGGTATCAAGACTAGCAAAGCTTAAAGGGAAAGGAAGGGGTAAAGTGGTGAGGCTGCAGCAGTGACTAAGCATATATGGTGGCTAACATACGCAAATAAGAGCGAGAAGAGATCAAGCGGAACGGACGTGAAGCTAGCAATGATCAAGAAGTGATCCTGAACTCCTACTTACGTCAAACATAACCCAAAACCATGTTAACTTCCCGGACTCGGCCGAAAAGAGACCATCACGGCTACACACGCGGTTGATGCGTTTTAATTCGGATCTGGTGGCAAGTTATCTACAACTGGACATTAACAAATTCCCATCTGCCTATAACTGCAGGCACGGCTTTGAAAGATTATACCCTGCAGGGGTGTCCCAACTTAGCCCATGACAAGCTCTCGCGATCAACGAAGGAATAGACCTTCTCCCAGGAAGACCCGATCAGACTCGGAATCCCGGTTTACAAGACATTTCAACAATGGTAAAACAAGACCAGCAAAGCCGCCCGATGTGCCGACAAAACCCGATAGGAGTCGCACGTACCTCGTTCTCAGGGCACACCGGATGAGCAAGACGACGGGTTGGCATAGACCCTGGTTGCCCAGGGGGCGCCGGACATCGCTCAGTTTGGACCAAAACTTAGACAAGCACTGGCCCGGGGGGGCTAAAATAAAGATGACCCTCGGGCTCCGGAAACCCAAGGGAAAAAAGGGCTAGGTGAGGAAAATGGTAAAACCAATGTTGGGCCTTGCTGGAGGAGTTTTATTCAAAGCGAACTGTCAAGGGGGTCCCATAAATCACCCGACCGCGTAAGGAACGCAAAATCCGGGAACATAACACCGGTATGACGGAAACTAGGGCGGCAAGAGTGGAACAAAACACTAGGCAAAAGGCCGAGTCTTCCACCCTTTACCAAGTATATAGATGCATTAACAATATAAGAGATATTATGATATCCCAACCAAAATCCTGTCCACCATGGAGAAATCTTCAACTTCACCTGCAACTAGCAACGCTATAAGAGGGGCTGAGCAAAAGCAGTAACATAGCCAATCAATGGTTTGCATAGGTAAGGTGTCAAAGGTTAGAGGTTCATGGCAACAAGGGATGGCTCGATAAACAGATGATAGGTAGCGCAGCAAAGCGATAGAACGAAGCAACTAGCATAGCAATGGTAGTAGTGAGATCCAGGGTAGCGGTCATCTTGCCTGAAATCCCGCTAGGAAGAAGAACGAGTCCATGAAGAAAACGAACGGACGTAGTCGAACCAATCCTCACAATCGCAACATTACCGGAACTAAGAAGCAACACCGGAAAGAAACGAACAACATGGTAAATGCACAAGCATAAACATGGCATGATGGACAAACAAGTATGATGCATGTCCGGTTTAATGAGGCATGGCATGGCAAAGCAACAAACAATACTACAAGTTAAGTGGAGCTCAATATGCAACGAGTTGCATATTGACGAAACACCACATGCAATTATTTAGTTTGATCTCGGTTATGTACCCAACAACATTAAATGTTATTAAACATGGCAAGGGGTGAAGCACGAGAAAAACTACCTATCTAGACAAGTTTAAATGAGGCCGGAACAACAAACAACAATTCCGGAAAATCCCCATGTGCATATTTTAGATTCGGTACTGTTCTGCCCTAAACACAATTTTAATGTTGTTAAACAGCAACATAAAGTGCACCATGTTAAACTAGGCATTTTCCACCCCAAATACATATAAAGTTTATTTAAAACCAAGCTACGGTTATTTAGTTATGAATTAAAGCATTTTAACATGGCATTATGCAAAATAAACACAAATAGCATGTTAAACATTTTTAACATAGATGAAAGTGGCATATTATTAATCTACACAATTTTCTGAGCATTTTACATGTTTAAATCATTTAAATCCGATGCACGGTTGTGAAGTTATTAATGCATGAAGTTTAGGGGTTTTTCTGTAAAAACAACAATCTCTGGATAAATAGAGAAATTCGCTGGACAGGAAAAAAACAACATTGGGCCGAATCTGGACGGACTGGGCCAACAGAGAGGGGCGCTAGAGGTTGCTCACCCTGGGCCAAGGCCCGGTCGGTGGAGAGGGAGGCTGGAAGCAGGCCGCGGGGCAAGCGGGCCGGCTGGAAGGGCGCTGGGCCTCGCGATGCTGGGCTGGGTCTGACGAAGGGGAGGTGGCCCAGGCGCGCGGTTGATTGAGGCGCGGTCAACGCTCGAGCGTTCGCCCGATGCAGGATGTGGCTCGAAGCAGTGCAGCGGCGGCGTGGAATTTGGCGACGGCGGGGCAACTCCGGCAAGGTGAAGACGGGGCGGCAGCAGATCCGGGCGTGGGGAGGAAAGCATGGGCGCGCGGCGCCGGGGTGCTGCTGGCGAGGACCAGCGTTGGGGAGCTCGAGGACGATGTCGTCCGGGCGCGGGAGGCGAGGATGGCCGGCGCAAACTCCTTGGGGCTCCCTGTTGCACGAACAGAGGGAGCAGGTGAGAGAGGGAGGAGAGAAGGAAGAGGAAGGGAGAGGCAGGGGCGTAGGGTCCTGCTGAAGGTGGTCGCCGGTGACGTCGAGGCAGAGGCGAGGAAGATGGTGGAGGCCGGGACTTCAGGAAGTGCTTGCTGGTGGCCCTTGACGGTGGCGGAAGGGCTGGCAGCGCTCCAGCGGCTTGGTCGCCGGCGGCGTGACGGACGAGGACGAAGGGGATCAGGCGTGAGCTCGGGAGCGGAGCTCCTGCGCGGGGTGGAGAGGACGCAGGAGGGTGGATCGAGGGGAGGAAGGGGCTGGCCCGGTGCTGAAAACAAGGGGCGTGGTCGGATCGGCTGCGTGGAATGGATGGATTGGATCAGGGAATCCCGAGGAAGAGGGTGGCGGCGGCAGGGAATAGGTGGATGGGACATGTTAAGACTAGGGTTATGCTGTTATTTATAACAGATGAAAACAGTTTAGGGCGGTTAGGTCCCTCCGATCGTAATCGGCGGTCACGAATAAAATAGCTAGGGAGTCCAAAAGAGAAACCGATGATGATTTAGAGATGTTTGGTGATGATCCGGACCCATCGGTCGTGACCGTGCGGTTTGGGTTCGGGGAAGTTTCGAGCGAGCAAGCGAGGGGTTTGGCAAAACGCCATGGAGAAAAGGGGTTGGGCTGAGAGAATAGGAGAGAAAGAGAGGCCCGGCGGTAGTTTCGGAGACCGAAACGTCCGACGGTTAAACCGGCAACGGTGCCGCTACGGATGAGGGTTGGGCTATCAAACGGACTCCGAATGCGATGAAACTTGGCAGGCGGTCTGTCTACACTATAATAAGATCGCACGACAAGTTGCAACCCATTCTGAGAACATTTTTATGCCTCTTATAAAATAATATTTCAGAGGTGCCGCGGGCGCATGCGAGTGTGTCTGGGCTCGGAACGGACAACGGAGAGGACTGGGGAAACCCGAACGGATGCAAGTTTTATGAAAACGATGTCGATGCAATGCACATGATGCCATGAGATGAGATGCATAACAAGAACAAAAAGCAAAACAACAGACAAAACCCAACCACAGAGGAAATATCATATAGCATCTCCGGAAAAGGCAAGAGTTGGAGTTACGAATATGGAAAGTTATATCCGGGGCGTTACAACACTCCACCACTACGAGAGGATCTCGTCCCGAGATCTAGGATGGCACCGGAGAGAAACGAAAGAGGAAGATAAGAGGTAAACTAAGTTGCTTCTTCGACCAATGAGTGAAACCACGAACCTTGAGAGGTTGAGCAATTAGAGATGAACGAGATTGCAAACAATCCGTTAGAAAAGAGGAACGAGGAACATTACGGGAACTTGAAGGTTGCAAAGACATGAATCAAGAGTTTAATGGACAAGATAGAATTCGAAACCACTCCGGTTAAAACAAGATGAGAGAGGAAGAATTTGGGCAGCACTCCGGTTGAACACGGAAGGAATATAACATGAACTAGATAAGATGAGAGGATACTTGATGAAATCAACAACACACTGCCTCCGGAACTATTGAAAGAATGGCACAATGGGTAAGAAGGATTTCAGACAACACTCAGGTTGAAAAGAGAGGCAAAACTTGAGAAGATGAAAGAACTTGAATGAGAACACAACACTCCGGTTAAATGGAGAAGCAAGGAGAAGAAAATGATCTTGAAAAAACAAGGTGATGGGTGAAGAGAGCAACATCACAATGACTCCGAAACGAAAGAATAGAAACTAGATCATTGTGATAAAGGGAACGGAGAAGGAAATGACAACTCGTACCACAATTGAATTTGGAAAGCATCCTTGCAAGAAGGTTAGAACAAAGTTGTTGGAAAATCAACAACGAAACGAATAAGTTTGTAGTGGGCTTATGAAAAACATCTCAAGACTATGAGGTGACATTCTGCCACTAACGAAAAACAAATGCTTGTTTGAGATCAACGAAGAGATGAAAAACCTCTTTCACCGATAAGGATAAGGAGAAAGCTTGGATCAATGATAAGAACCACAATTAGCAACATTCCCAATGGAAGGCTTTAGGTGAAATATAACCCAAGATAACTCCAACAAAGAGATTGATTGGTCGAAAAGATATCTTGAACGAAGAGAAAATGATGGATTTAATTAACTCATTCCTGACAACTTGTGAATCACGAAGGGAAATTGTCAAGAGTGACATAACACCACCTCAAAAGATATTGTAGAAAGAATTGCACTTTGGAATGCAAGATGAAGAATACTTGAGCTCCTCAAAACAAAACATGTGTTGAACACCATGTTTATTTTTGAGTATAGCTTGGCGGATCATAACTTCGATAGAAATCTTGAAGAACAATTGCAGAATGAAAAGAATCCCTTGACGAACGATCATGTAGAGCCTCCATGAAGAACTCCGGTAATAAAAGGATGATAAAAAGAAAAGAGAAGTTGAAAACACAAGGTGAAGCCTTGTGATGATTTAGATGGAGCTTTGCGACGATATAACCGAGAAAACTTGGAACTCCGGAAACGAAAAGATGAAACATCTCGAACCGGGAAATGTGACATGATGAACAACTCCGAAAAGAAGAAACTAGATTACTTGGATGAAACAATAATAAGAATTACGTTATGCCTATCCTTCACCAATTTAAATTGATGACAAGCAACGGATTTGGCATACTACTTATTCTCATAGAAAGGATCACGATAGATATGGCGCAAACTTTAGAAAATCTTCATGAACCACCGGTAGGTTTGAAAAGAACGAATGAATTGAATGATAACGAAGGAAGTGAAATCTTGAATGAACCACCATAAGAATTGAAAATGAAAGTAACAAAGGCACAAATCACCGGAAAGAATTTGAAAATGAATGAAGATACTTGAAGGGATTTAGATACGTGAGAACGAAGAGATCATGAACTGATTAGAGGGTATTTGAATGATTCACCGGTAAGATTTGGAGAATGATAGCTACACGCTGAGAGTGAAGAATTATGACATGATGGCCCTCGGAGGAAGAAATGGAAACAACTCATGAAATGCTTCGGATGGGTGAAAAGAATTCTCACAATCGAAAACAATTATGAGAGGATGGCATCAAGCTAGAATCACGAATCTTGAGAGAACGGATAAGATTTAGAGGAAAACTCTTCTTCAATCTTGAACTGACAACGGGAAACACCACCAAAATTACTGAGATACTCCGGTAGAATGGAAAGCGAAGGGGTTGAGCCAACAATGAGAAGAATTTGAAAATGACCTTGGAGAAGGCATGTGACTGATGAAAATTCATTCTTACGTCACACTTGGAAATGAATTTGAGAATCGCTCCTGATAATTCGAAGAGTCAGGTAAGATCCTGGAAAAAGACCTGTGGGTTAGGGCCCACTAAAAGATACACCTTCGAAAAAATTACTTGAAAGGGAAATTGCACCGGTTGAATTAAATGACTTGAATGAGATAACAACCTCGAAATATCTTGAACGTATTGAGAATGGAAACACAAGTCTTGTGAGATAACTTCAGCACTCCAGAACAAATAAATAGGAAGAAGTGAATGATTAAGAGGTGCATCGGCATGAGGAAGCATTAGAAACGAGGAAAGGAATATGATCAACACTGAAAGCTTGAAATTAATCCACCGGAGAAGAATACGAGAATGAAGTATGATGAACTTGAAAACTGTTGAGCATCTTCATTGGAAATCACCGGATAAGAACATTGATTGAAAAGAGTGCAGAGACTTCGCATGCATAAATGGATACTTGATTATAATATATGAGTCCTTGAAGAAAAGGGTGGGAGGGTGGGGAAAAACAAAGGCAACTTGGGATGAACGAAACAAACACCGTTGAGAAAACTTAGAATTGATCTTGTGGATGGGGAGAATGATGGGATCATCTCGAAGAGAAGCGCACCGGTTGGAAAAGAATTAACATGACAACCTCAATGACCAAAAGGATTAGTACTCCCATAGAAATATGAGAACACCACTTGAAAGGTATGGAATCAACATTTGACTTTGATGCAACTCGAATACCACAAATAAAACAAAACAAAGGATTTGGCTTGCTGAATAAGCCGGAACAAATACATATGATAGAGATTTACCCAATCCCATATCATGCATCTGTTGGAAAGATATTCTAGGAGCTACTTGAATTCCCACCTATAAACTCCCGAAACTTTCTGGTTATGCAATCTGGTGTTAGGGATACAGGGGAAGCAATATATCTCACCCAAACTAACAATACCTACATCCAAGTTGTATCCATCCGTCAACACATAACCAAGAAACCTTCGGAAATCGTGTACCTCAACCTTTGAAAAGCATCCGTTATACGAGTTATGGCAATACTCTCGAGCTCGCCCCAGTACTGGGTTATCGGGGTTATCTCACCAACAACTGCATAAAAGAGATTTTCGATGTTGGCAAATCTCAGGTATTCCAGAACTGCAATGATAAAATTGTGACGACAACACCTCAGAGCTCGACTCCTCGGGACACTGCCACAACCCCTAAATGTCAGGAGGCACCAAGAACAATGTTCTCGTCACAAGACTATCGGAACGATCCCAAGATACCCGCGTGATCCTAAAAAAAAATTTAGTGAAATTTGAGGAGAGGAAAGTCAAAACATCTACGTCAGGAGACCTCACCAGAGCGACGAAGGGGCTGAGGAGTAAAAAGAATCCTACTCTCCGATATATATATAATCCTAAGACTCAAAATAGTTTTCTTCTAGACTCAACAACGGCCAACAATCAAGGGGGCTCCTATGGTCGGTCGAGGCTCTGATTACCAACTTGTCACGCCCAATATGCGACCCTATCCAAAAGGAACTCGAAGGTCCCACCAAGGATAGACCCGCATATTGAAATGCTTTTGCAAGGTGGATATCATTACATCAACATTACATAATAGATGGGGATACATACATAAGGCATACAATGCCACACGAATACAACATTACAATACATAAGAGCATCATCCATCTATGGATGGATCACAAACAGAAACTCAAACGACATCCACCCTGCTAGCCCAGGCTGCCGACCTGGAACCTATCCCCTGATCGAAGAAGAAGCAGAAGAAGAACTCAATGCAAGCAAGCATCGCTCTCGCATCATGATCATCGCATAACTTGTACATGCAACTGTTGTTGTAGTAATCTGTGAGCCACGAGGACTCAGCAATCCCATTACCATGGGTATCAAGACTAGCAAAGCTTAAAGGGAAAGGAAGGGGTAAAGTGGTGAGGCTGCAGCAGCGACTAAGCATATATGGTGGCTAACATACGCAAATAAGAGCGAGAAGAGATCAAGCGGAACGGACGTGAAGCTATCAATGATCAAGAAGTGATCCTGAACTCCTACTTACGTCAAACATAACAAAAAAACCGTGTTCACTTCTCGGACTCCGCCGAAAAGAGACCATCACGGCTACACACGCGGTTGATGTGTTTTAATTCAGATCTGGTGGAAAGTTATCTACAACCGGACATTAACAAATTCCCATCTGCCTATAACCGCAGGCACGGCTTTCGAAAGATTATACCCTGCAGGGGTGTCCCAACTTAGCCCATGACAAGCTCTCGCGATCAACAAAGGAATAGACCTTCTCCCAGGAAGACCCGATCAGACTCGGAATCCCGGTTTACAAGACATTTCGACAATGGTAAAACAAGACCAGCAAAGCCGCCCGATGTGCCGACAAATCCCGATAGGAGTCGCACGTACCTCGTTCTCAGGGCACACCGGATGAGCAAGACGACGGGTTGGCATAGACCCTGGTTGCCCAGGGGGCGCCGGACATCGCTCGGTTTGGACCAACACTTAGACAAGCACTCGCCCAGGGGGGCTAAAATAAAGATGACCCTCGGGCTCCGGAAACCCAAGGGAAAAAAGGGCTAGGTGAGGCAAATGGTAAAACCAATGTTGGGCCTTGCTGGAGGAGTTTTATTCAAAGCGAACTGTCAAGGGGGTCCCATAAATCACCCGACCACGTAAGGAACGCAAAATCCGGGAACATAACACCGGTATGACGGAAACTAGGGCGGCAAGAGTGGAACAAAACACTAGGCAAAAGGCTGAGTCTTCCACCCTTTACCAAGTATATAGATGCATTAACAATATAAGAGATATTGTGATATCCCAACCAAAATCCTGTCCACCATGGAGAAATCTTCAACTTCACCTGCAACTAGCAACGCTATAAGAGGGGCTGAGCAAAAGCAGTAACATAGCCAATCAGTGGTTTGCATAGGTAAGGTGTCAAAGGTTAGAGGTTCATGGCAACAAGGGATGGCTCGATAAACAGATGATAGGTAGCGCAGCAAAGCAATAGAACGAAGCAACTAGCATAGCAATGATAGTAGTGAGATCCAGGGTAGCGGTCATCTTGCCTGAAATCCCGCTAGGAAGAAGAACGAGTCCATGAAGAAGACGAACGGACGCAGTTGAACGAATCCTCACAATCGCAACATTACCGGAACTAAGAAGCAACACCGGAAAGAAACAAACAACATGGTAAATGCACAAGCATAAACATGGCATGATGCACAAACAAGTATGATGCATGTCAGGTTTAATGAGGCATGGCATGGCAAAGCAACAAACAATACTACAAGTTAAGTGGAGCTCAATATGCAACGAGTTGCATATTGACGAAACACCACATGCAATTATTTAGTTTGATATCGGTTATGTACCCAACAACATTAAATGTTATTAAACATGGCAAGGGGTGAAGCACGAGAAAAACTACCTATCTAGACAAGTTTAAATGAGGCCGGAACAACAAACAACAATTCCAGAAAATCCCCATGTGCATATTTTAGATTCTGTACTGTTCTGCCCTAAACACAATTTTAATGTTGTTAAACAGCAACATAAAGTGCACCATGTTAAACTAGGCATTTTTCCACCCCAAATACATATAAAGTTTATTTAAAACCGAGCTACGGTTATTTAGTTATGAATTAAAGCATTTTAACATGGCATTATGCAAAATAAACACAAATAGCATGTTAAACATTTTTAACATAGATGAAAGTGGCATATTATTAATCTACACAATTTTTTGAGCATTTTACATGTTTAAATCATTTAAATCCGATGCATGGTTGTGAAGTTATTAATGCATGAAGTTTAGGGGTTTTTCTGTAAAAACAGCAATCTCTGGATAAATAGACAAATTCGCTGGACAGGAAAAAAACAACATTGGGCCGAATCTGGACGGACTGGGCCAACAGAGAGGGGCGCTGGAGGTTGCTCACCTTGGGCCAAGGCCCGGTCGGTGGAGAGGGAGGCTGGAAGCAGGACGCGGGGCAAGCGGGCCGGCTGGAAGGGCGCTGGGCCTCGCGATGCTGGGCTGGGTCTGACGAAGGGGAGGTGGCCCAGGCGCGCGGTTGAGCGAGGTGCGGTCAACGCTCGAGCGTTCGCCCGATGCAGGATGTGGCTCGAAGCAGTGCAGCGGCGGCGTGGAATTTGGCGACGGCGGGGCAACTCCGGCAAGGTGAAGACGGGGCGGCAGCAGATCCGGGCGTGGGGAGGAAGGCATGGGCGCGCGGCGCCGGGGTGCTGCTGGCGAGGACCAGCGTCGGGGAGCTCGAGGACGACGTCGTCCGGGCGCGGGAGGCGAGGATGGCCGACGCAAACTCCTCGGGGCTCCCTGTTGCACGAACAGAGGGAGCAGGTGAGAGAGGGAGGAGAGAAGGAAGAGGAAGGGAGAGGCAGGGGCACAGGCTCCTGCTGAAGGTGGTCGCCGGCGATGTCGAGGAAGAGGCGAGGAAGATGGTGGAGGTCGGGACTTCAGGAAGTGCTTGCTGGTGGCCCTTGACGGCGGCGGAAGGGCTGGCAGCGCTCCAGCGGCTTGGAAGCCGGCGGCGTGACGGACGAGGACGACGAGGATCGGGCGTGAGCTCGGGAGCGGAGCTCCTGCGCGGGGTGGAGAGGACGCAGGAGGGTGGATCGAGGGGAGGAAGGGGCTGGGCTGAGAGAATAGGAGAGAAAGAGAGGCCCGGCGGTAGTTTCGGAGACCGAAACGTCCGACGGTTAAACCGGCAACGGTGCCGCTATGGATGAGGGTTGGGCTATCAAACGGACTCCGAATGCGATGAAACTTGGCAGGCGGTCTGTCTACACTATAATAAGATCGCACGACAAGTTGCAACCCATTCCGAGAACATTTTTATGCCTCTTATAAAATAATATTTCAGAGGTGCCGCGGGCGCATGCGAGTGTGTCTGGGCTCGGAACGGACAACGGAGAGGACTGGGGAAACCCGAACGGATGCAAGTTTTATGAAAACGATGTCGATGCAATGCACATGATGCCATGAGATGAGATGCATAACAAGAACAAAAAGCAAAACAACAGACAAAACCCAACCACAGAGGAAATATCATATAGCATCTCCGGAAAAGGCAAGAGTTGGAGTTACGAATATGGAAAGTTGTATCCGGGGCGTTACATCCGGTCATATGATTTGTTGCTCCACTATCGAGCAACCATGATCCCCAACCGGAAGCAAACACCTACAATTGATCAATGCTTAGTTTTAGGTACCCATTTAGTAATGGGTCCTTTGATGTTAGTAACAAGGGTCTTAGGAACCCAAATAGGCCATTCAATCTACTCATAAGGAGAACCAACAAATTTAGCATAAACATGCCCATCACTAGCACGGCACAACACATAAGAAGGGTTAAAGTCACCGGCTTTGTTGGAAGAGGTGGCTTTGCCCTTTTTGACATCACCACCCTTCACATTGTTCTTATTCTCCTTAGGAGCACCCTCTCCCTCCTTCACAAAAGTTTGCTTGAGAGGAGGAGGTCATTTGGTCTTATCGTTCTTCTTCTTGTTCTTCGACTTGGGTGCGAACCCAACTCCCTCCTTAGCCACAACTTCCTTTTGATTTCTCAAAAGGACGTTGAGGTTCTTCTCACCTTGTATGCATGTCAAGGCCTTTCTCGAGTTGCTCCTTCAACTTGGCATTCTCTTCCACAAGATGCACATGCTCACAACACGGGTTAGTCGCATTTGCATTATCAATTAATACCATATGAGGAAAGGTGGCCTTTTCTTTGGTTAGCTTAACTTGGAGTTGATCATGAGACTCCTTGAGGCTAGCATGAGCACCCTTCAAGACCTTGTGGGCCTTGTCAAGTAAATCAAACTCCTCCATGAGTCTAGCATGGTCAACGCCAAGTTTAGCCTTCTCGGAAGTTAGCACAAGACACACAACAAGAGCATGGTCAAGATCTTTCTTTAACTTAGCATGGTCATCGTTGTGTGACTCCTCAAGAGCCAAACGATGCCCACGCTCTTCCTCAAGATGATTAGAGAGATCCGATATCTCATCGGCATAGTCACGACTATGACCTTCCATCTTAGAGATGGTTTCTTCATGAGCATCGATCATATCATTGGCTTCACCAAGTTGTTCCAAGAGAGCAACAAAGTGCTTCTTGGATTTGCCCTTGATCTTACTCATAAAAGACTCAAATTCATTCACTTCCTCATTAGACCCATCACTTTCATCAATGCCATCTGTCAAGGAGGGATTAGTAATGATGGTGGTTTTGATGTTGGGGGTTACCTTGTTGGTGGCTTTAGCCATGAGACACTTGGCGGAGATGTTCTCATTGGGTGAGTCTAAGAGGGACACCCCTGGAGTAGTGGCAATGGCAATGGAGGCCATGTCCATGGCTTCACTATCTTCATCATCATCGTCATCCTCATGGTATTCTTCTTGAACCACCAACCCTCGAGTAGGAGTCTTTTTGGTGAAGTTGTTCTTGTTCGGGAAGGACTTGGCTTTGTCTTTTTGTATGAGCTTGCTACCATTGTCTCCCCTCTTCTCATAAGGGCAATCCACAACAAAATGGCTCACATTGCCACAATTGTAACATGTTCTCACACGTTGCTTGCCCTTGAACCCACTCGAGTTGTTCTTGTTGAAGTTGGGCCTTGTGTTCTTCTTGTTCCAAAATTGCCTTGAAGCAAGAGCCATGTGCTCATGATAATCATATTTTGTATCTTCGGGGTTGCTCTCCTCATCTTCCTCTTCTTCCTCTTCTTCCATAATAACCTTGGCCTTCAAGGCAAGGTTGGGCTTCTTTGTCCTTTGAGAATGCAACACCGTGTTGTCAGCGGTCTTGTCCAAGATCCTCATTGCCACAAACTCATCCAGCACTTCATTTGAGGTCAAGGAGTGGAAGTCCGGTCTTTGACGGATGACAGAGGACAAGGCCTTGTGGTAAGGCATCATTGCTTTGAGAAACTTGCGCTTGATCCAATTGTCATCCGTGTCCTTGCTCGCATGATCTCAGAGTGAGATCGCAAGTTTTGTTACTCTCCGAAAGAGCTCACGAGGTTCTTCATCTTCTTTCATTGCAAACTCATCGGCTTCATCTTGCACCACTTCATAGTTGGAGCGTTGAATGCTTGCACTTCCTTTATAGAGGGAAACAACGCAATGCCATGCATCTTTGGCCATGGCGAAGGGTCGAAGATGAGGGAGATCTTCGGGTAGAACTGCATCTTGAATGATGAAGAGAGCATTCTCATTGAATTGATTATCCACGGCTACTCTAGGGGTGAAGTTGCTTCGATCATGTGGATGGAAACCTTCTTCAATGATTCTCCAAAGGTTAGTATTCACATGATTTAATTGACGCTTGAAGCGATAAACCCAAGAATCAAAGTCCTCATTTTTCACAATCTTAGGAGGAGGGCTGGCATGATTTAAATGAGTAGAAGGAATCAGTCCTCCATAAATTGGAGGTGCCGCATGGGCAAAGATGTCGGTGCCATTTCTACCACTAGTAGAAGGGTCCTTTTCACTAGTAGCTTCCCCCTTGTCGGAGTTAGCATCCATCACCTTGTCAGTGGGATCACCCACTTTCAACGGCGAGGTAGATAGTTTAAGTCCTTCTAAGAATTTATTAAACATGCTTTCAACCTCGGTTGTCATGGAGGTTTTCAATGTGTCCAAAGCCACATTGAATTCCTCACGAGACACCGCGGTTCCCCCATCACCCGTAGACGAGCTCGGATTCACACCGGAGTGCTCTTCCCTACCGTCTACGGTGTCAGCCATACTCTTCGGACGACAAAGTCCTTAATAAAGAGACGAGGCTCTGATACCAATTGAAAGGATCGATATAGTTGACTAGAGGGGGGTGAATAGGCAACTAACAATTTTTAGCTTTTCTTTACCAAATTAAAATTTGCATCAAAGTAGGTTGTCTAGATATGCAACTAGGTGAGAAACCTATATGATGCAACAACAACAAGTACACAAGCAAGCAAGGGATACAACACAAATAAGCTTGCACAAGTAAAGGCACGAGATAACCAAGAGTGGAGCCGATGAAGACGAGGATGTGTTACCGAAGTCCCTTCCTTTTGAGGGGAAGTACGACTCCATTAGAGCGGTGTGGAGGCACAATGCTCCCCAAGAAGCCACTAGGGCCACCGTATTCTCCTCGCGCCCTCACACAATGCGAGATGTCGTGATTCCACTATTGGTGCCCTTGAAGGCGGCGACCGAACCTTTACAAACAAGGTTGGAGCTATCTCCACAACTTAATTGGAGGCTCCCAACGACACCACGAAGCTTCACCACAATGGACTATGGCTCCACGGTGACCTCAACCGTCTAGGGTGCTCAAACACCCAAGAGTAACAAGATCCGCTAGGGATTAGTGGGGGGAATCAAATTTCTGTTGGTGGAAGTGTAGATCGGGGCCTTCTCAACCAATCCCAAGCAAATCAACAAGTTTGATTGGCTAGGGAGAGAGATCGGGCGAAAATGGAGCTTGGAGCAACAATGGAGCTTCTGGGGGAAGAGGTAAATCAACTTTGGAGAAGAAGACTCCCTTTTATAGTGGGGGAACAATCCAACCATTACCCACCAGAACATCCCCGCAGAGAGCGGTACTACCGCAGGGGACAGCGGTACTACCGTTGGCCCCAACGGTACTACCGCTCCCCCTCGCGGTACTGCCGTGCAGCCAGGGAGGGCAGGCACATGGGCAAGGGATGGACCCAGTGCGGTACTACCGCGGTGGTAGGGCGGTACTATCGCTCTTGAGCAGTACTACCGCTTCTACTGCCGCTGCTTAGTGCCGCACAGTCCGACACGAGGGGCGACCCCCTCGAGTCGACGCGGCAGGACCCCGATACCACAGCGGTACTACGGCTGAGGATCCACAGGCGGTACTACCGCTGAAGAGCGGTACTGCCGCCTATGGCTCTTGAGCGGTACTACCGCTAGGCACCACGATATTACCACTGGGACCAAGCCAAAACCCATAGAAGGGGAAGAAAGCCTCCATCGAAGCAGGAAGGCTCAGGGGGTGCAAAATGGATGTGTACGTGTTGATTCCACCCTAGCCTTATCAACAACGGATCTCCTCTTGATAGTATGGTGACTCCTACGAAACATGTCCACCAAAACAGAAACGAAAGAGCTACACCATCTTGATTAAAACTCCGAGGGGAAGGAATCGTCTCGTGCCAAATGATAGATCTCTGAAATGCTCAAAGCACACGATTAGTCCGCAAACGGGTTGTCATCAATCACCAAAACTACATCAAGAGAGATATGCCTTAACAGCTTGTAATTGCGACCTCCAAGGGTAGTGTATGGTTACCTGGCTCATGCACCCTGACCACCATCTCCACCTCTCTGCAATGCTAGCGTCATGAGTCTCGACTAGTTCACCATTGGCAACAGCATCCTCCTCCTCTCCTCCCCGCCATCCAGAATGATGGTGGTTGGCACCACCGCGAAGACAGATTAGTCATGAGAGCCTGTACTTGGCCATCTTGCTCTCTAACATGGATTGACTGACTCATCCTCATCCACCGCCCACTGTAGTATGTCCACTCACATAACACCTTGATACATCCCAAACGTATCTATAATTTTTTCATTGTCTCATGCTATTATCATACCACTTTTAAATAGTTTTATAGGAATTTATATTATTTTTTGACTAACCTATTAATGTAGTGCCCAGAGTCAAATGTTGTTTTCTGCATGTTTTTTATTGTACAACAAAAAGATATTTCCGAACCTAAAAATATCATGAGGATTTTTGATGATTTTTTCGGAAGGAGAAGGTTCCAGAAAGCACCAGGAGGAGCGGGGAGTCCACCTAGGGCCCAAGACAACCACCCCACGCGGTCAGTAGGGGCGCGTGGTGGGCCCGTCTGGCGCCCCTCTACACTGCCTTTCGCTCATTTTTGCCTATAAATCGCATTATTCCCGAAACACCCAACGCATTTTTTCATGATTTTTTCCGCCGTTGCAAGTTCCTGTTTTAGGGAGATCCAATTTGGAGGTCTTTTCCGGCTTGCTATGCTACGTCTTGAGCTTCCGTTGGTTTTCCTTGAAGACAAAAGGGTGATGCAGCAATAGTAGCGTAAGTATTTCCCTCAGTTTTTGAGAACCAAGGTATCAATCCAGTAGGAGGCTCCTCAAAAGTCCCATGCACCTACACAAACAAACAAAGAACTCGCAACCAAAGCAATAAAGGGGTTGTCAATCCCTTCATGGCCACTTGCGAAAGTGAGATCTGATAGAGATAGTATGATAAGATAAATATATTTTTGGTATTTTATGATATAGATTGGAAAAGTAAAGATGCAAATAAAAGTAGACTGAAAGCTTATATGATAAAAGATAGACCCGGGGGCCATAGGTTTCACTAGTGGCTTCTCTAAAGATAGCATAAGTATTACGGTGGGTGAACAAATTACTGTCGAGCAATTGATAGAAAAGCGAATAATTATGAGATTATCTAGGCATGATCATGTATATAGGCATCAGGTCCGTGACAAGTAAACCGACTCCTGCCTGCATCTACTACTATTACTCCACACATCGACCGCTATCCAGCATGCATCTAGAGTATTAAGTTCATAAAGAACAGAGTAACGCATTAAGAAAGATGACATGATGTAGAGGGATAAAATCATGCAATATGATATAAATGTTGGGGAACGTAGCAGAAATTCAAAATTTTCCTACGAGTCACCAAGATCTATCTATGGAGAAACCAGCAACGAGGGGAAGGAGAGTGCATCTACATACCCTTGTAGATCGCTAAGCAGAAGCATTCAAGAGAACGGGGTTGAAGGAGTCGTACTCGTCGTGATCCAAATCACCGGAGATCCTAGTGCCGAACGGACGGCACCTCCGTGTTCAACACACGTACAGCCCAGTGATGTCTCCCACGCCTTGATCCAGCAAGGAGAGAGGGAGAGGTTGAGGAAGACTCCGTCCAGCAGCAGCACAACGGCGTGGTGGTGATGGAGGAGCGTGGCAATCCTGCAGGGCTTCGCCAAGCACCGCGGGAGAGGAGGAGGAAGAGAGGTAGGGCTGTGCCAGGGAGAGGTCAAAACTCATGTGTTGGCAGCCCCAAAACCCTCAAGTATATATAGGGGAAGGGAGGGGGCTGCGCCCCCTCTAGGGTTCCCTCCCCAGGGGTGGCGGCAGCCCCAGATGCCATCTGGGTGGCGGCCAGAGGGGGAGAGAGGGGAGGCGCGCCTAGGGTGGGCCTTAGGGCCCATCTGCCCTAGGGTTTGCCCCCTCCCACTCTTCCCTGCGCCTTGGGCCCCTTGTGGGGGGCGCACCAGCCCACCTGGGGCTGGTCCCCTCCCACACTTGGCCCATGCAGCCCTCCGGGGTTGGTGGCCCCACTTGGTGGACACCCGGGACCCTCCCGGTGGACCCGGTACTTTACCGATAAAACCCGAAACTTTTCCGGTGACCAAAACAGGACTTCCCCTATATAAATCTTTACCTCCGGACCATTCCGGAACTCCTCATGACGTCCGAGATCTCATCCGGGACTCCGAACAACATTCGGTAACCACATACAAACTTCCTTTATAACCCTAGCGTCATCGAACCTCAAGTGTGTAGACCCTACGAGTTCGAGAACCATGCAGACATGACCGAGACGTTCTCCGGTCAATAACCAATAGTGGGATCTGGATACCCATGTTGGCTCCCACATGTTCCACGATGATCTCATCGGATGAACCACGATGTCAAGGACTCCATTGATCCCGTATTCAATTCCCTTTGTCCAGCGGTATTATACTTGCCCGAGATTCGATCGTCGGTATGCCGATACCTTGTTCAATCTCGTTACCGGCAAGTCTCTTTACTCATTCCGTAACACATCATCCCATGATCAACCCTTTGATCACATTGTGCACATTATGATGATGTCCTACCGAGTGGGCCCAGAGATACCTCTCCGTCACATGGAGTGACAAATCCCAGTCTCGATTCGTGCCAACCCAACAGACACTTTCGGAGATACCTGTAGTGCACCTTTATAGCCACCCAGTTACGTTGTGACGTTTGGTACACCCAAAGCATTCCTACGGTATCCGGGAGTTGCACAATCTCATGGTCTAAGGAAAAGATACTTGACATTAGAAAAGCTTTAGTATACGAACTACACGATCTCTGTGCTAGGCTTAGGATTGGGTCTTGTCCATCACATCATTATCCTAATGATGTGATCCCGTCATCAATGACATCTAATGTCCATGGCCAGGAAACCGTAACCATCTATTGATCAACGAGCTAGTCAACTAGAGGCTTACTAGGGACATGGTGTTGTCTATGTATCCACACATGTATCTAAGTTTCCTATCGATACAATTATAGCATGGATAATAAAAGATTATCATGAACAAGGAAATATAATAATAACCAATTTATTATTACCTCTAGAGCATATTTCCAACAGTCTCCCACTTGCACTAGAGTCAATAATCTAGTTCACATCGCCATGTGATTAACACTCACACGTTACATCGCCATGTGACCAACATCCAAAGAGTTTACTAGTTCACATCATCATGTGATTAAGACTCAATGAGTTCTGGAGTTTGATCATGTTTTGCTTGTGAGAGAAGTCTTAGTTAACGGGTCTGCAACATTCAGATCCGTATGTACTTTGCAAATCTCTAGGTCATATTGTAAATGTTGCTTCCACACTCCACTTGGAGCTATTCCAAATGGTAGATCCACTATATGTATCCGGTTTGCTACTCAGAGTCATTCAGATAGGTGTTAAAGCTTGCATCGCCGTAACCCTTTACGCCAAACTCTTTATCACCTCCATAATGGAGAAATAAATCCTTATTCCTCTAAGGATAATTCTGACCGCTATCTGGTGATCCACTCCTTGATCACCTTTGTACCCTCTTGCCAGACATGTGGCAAGGCACACATCAGGTGCGGTACTTAGCATAGCATACTGTAGAGCCTACGTCTAAAGCATAGGGGACGCCCTTCGTCCTTTCTCTCTTTTCTGTCGTGGTCGAGCTTTAAGTCTTAACTTCATACCTTACATCTCAGGCAAGAACTCCTTATTTGACTGATCCATCTTGAACACCTTCAAGATCATGTCAAGGTATATGCTCATTTGAAAGTACCATTAAGCGTTTTTGATCTATCCTAATAGATCTTGATGCTCAATGTTCAAGCAGCTTAATCCAGGTTTTCTATTGAAAAACACCTTTCAAATAACCCTATATGCTTTCCAGAAATTCTACATTATTTCTGATCAACAATATGTAAACAACATATACTCATCAGAAATTCTATAGTCCTCCCACTCACTTCTTTGGAAATACAAGTTTCTCATAAACTTCGTATAAACCCAAAATCTTTGATCATCTTATCAAAGTGTATATTCCAACTCCGAGATGCTTACTCCAGTCCATGGAAGGATCGCTGGAGCTAGCATACCTTTTAGCATCCTCAGGATCGACAAAACCTTTCTGATTGTATCACATACAACCTTTCCTTATGAAAACTGGTAAGGAAACTCGTTTTGACATCCATCTGCCAGATTTCATAAATGCAGCTAATGCTAACATGATTCCGACGGACTTAAGCATCGCTACGGATGATAAAATCTCATCGTAGTCAACTCCTTGAACTTGTGAAGAACTCTTCGCCACAAGTCGAGCTTCATAGACGGTGACATTACCGTCCACGTCCGTCTTCTTCTTAAAGATCCATTTATCTCAATGGCTTGCCGATCATCGGGCAAGGCCACCAAAGTCCATGCTTTGTTATGATACATGGATCCTATCTCGGATTTCATGTCTTCTAACCATTTGTCAGAATATGAGCCCACCATCGCTTCCCCATAGCTCGTAGGTTCATTGTTGTCTAGCAACATGACCTTCAAGACAGGATTACTGTACCACTCTGAAATAGTATGCATCCTTGTCACCCTACGAGGTACGGTAGTGACTTGATCCAAAACTTCATGATCACTATCATAAGCTTCTACTTAAATTGGTGTAGGTGCCACAGAGAACAACTTCCTGTGCCCTGCTACACACTTGTTGAAGTGACGGTTCAATAACCTCATCAAGTCTCCACCACCCTCCCACTCAATTCTCGAGACAAACCTTTCCTCGAGAAAGACCCGATTCAAGAAACAATCACTTTTGCTTCCGGATCTGAATTAGGAGGTATACCCAACCATTTTGGGTATCCTATGAAGATGCATTTATCCGTTTTGGGTTCGAGCTTATCACGATGAAAAATTTTCACATAAGCGTCGCAGCCCCAAACTTTCAAGAAATGACAGCTTAGGTTTCTCTAAACCATAGTTCTCACGGTGTCATCTCAACGGATTACGTGGTGCCCTATTAAAGTGAGTGCGGTTGTCTCTAATGCCTAACCCATGAACGATAGTGGTAATTCGATAAGAGACATCATGGTACGCACCATATCCAATAGGGTGCAACTATGATGTTCGGATACACCATCACACTATGGTGTTCCAGGCGGTATTAATTGTGAAACAATTTCCACAATGTCTTAATTGTGTGCCAAAACTCGTAACTCAGATACTCATCTCTATGATCATATCATAGACATTTTATCCTCTTGTCACGAAGATCTTAAACTTCACTCCGAAATTACTTGAACCATTCAATAATTCAGACTTGTGTTTCATCAAGTAAATATACTCAACATCTACTCGAATCATCTGTGAAGTAAGAACATAACGATATTCACTGCATGCCTCGGCACTCATTGGACTGCACACATCAAAATGTGCTACTTCCAACAAGTTGCTATCTTGTTCCATCTTACTGAAAACGAGGCTTTTCAGTCATCTTGCCCATGTGGTATGATTTGCATATCTCAAGTGATTCAAAATCAAGTGAGTCCAAACGATCCATCTGCATGGAGTTTCTTCATGCGTACACACCAATAGACATGGTTCACATGTCTCAAACTTTTCAAAAACGAGTGAGTCCAAAGATCCATCAACATGGAGCTTCTTCATGCGTTTTACACCAATATGACTTACATGGCAATGCCACAAGTAAGTGGTACTATCATTACTATCTTATATCTTTTGGCATGAAAATGTGTATCACTACGATCGATATTCAATAAACCATTCCTTTAGGTGCAAGACCATTGAAGGTATTATTCAAATAAACAGAGTAACCATTATTCTCCTTAAATGAATAACCGTATTGCGATAGACATAATCCAATCATGTCTATGCTCAACGCAAACACCAAATGACAATTATTCAGGTTTAATACTAATCTTGATGGTAGAGGGAGTGTGCGATGTTTGATCACATCAAACTTGGAAACACTTCCAACACATATCGTCAGCTCACCTTTAGCTAGTCTCCGTTTATGCTGTAACCTTTTATTTCGAGTTACTAACACTTAGCAACCGAACCAGTATCTAATACCCTCGTGCTACTAGGAGTACTAGTAAAGTACACATTAACTTAATGTATATCCAATATACTTCTATCGACCTTGCCAGCCTTCTCATCTACCAAGTATCTAGGGTAATTCTGCTCCAGTGGTTGTTCCCCTTATTACAGAAGCACTTAGTCTCGGGTTTGGGTTCAACCTTGGGTTTCTTCACTAGAGCAGCAGCTGTTTTGTCGTTTCATGAAGTATCCCTTCTTGCCCTTGCCCTTCTTGAAACTAGTGGTTTCACCAACCATCAACAATTGATGCTCCTTCTTGATTTCTACTTTCGCGGTGTCAAACATCGCGAATACCTCAAGGATCATCATATCTATCCCTGATATGTTATAGTTTATCACAAAGCTCTAGCAGCTTGGTGGCAATGACTTTGGAGAAACATCACTATCTCATCTGGAAGATCAACTCCCACTCGATTCAAGTGATTGTTGCACTCAGACAATCTGAGCACAAGCTCAACGATTTAGCTTTTCTCCCTTAGTTTGTAGGCTAAGAAAATCGTCGAAGGTCTCATACCTCTTGACGTGGGCACGAGCCTGAAATCCCAATTTCAGCCCTCGAAACATCTCTTATGTTCCGCGACATTTCGAAAAACGTCTTTGGTGCCTCAACTCTAAACAGTTTAACTGAACTATCACGTAGTTATCAAAACGTGTATGTCCGATGTTCGCAACATCCACAGACGATGTTTGGGGTTCTGCACACTGAGCGGTGCATTAAGGACATAAGCTTTCTACTGATCGCATAATCGCTACTGTCAACTTTCAACTAAATTTTCTCTAGGAACATATCTAAAATAGTAGAACTAAAGCGCGAGCTATGACATAATTTGCAAAGGGTCTTTTGACTATGTTCAGGATAATTAAGTTCATCTTATGAACTCCCACTCAGATAGACATCCCTCTAGTCATCTAAGTGATTACATGATCCGAGTCAACTAGGCCGTGTCCGATCATCACGTGAGACGGACTAGTCATCATCGGTGAACATCTTCATTCTGATCATATCTACTATACGACTCATGCTCGACCTTTCGGTCTCTTGTGTTCCGAGGCCATGTCTGTACATGCTAGGCTCGTCAAGTTAACCTAAGTGTTTCGCGTGTGTAAATCTGGCTTACACCCGCTGTATGTGAACGTCAGAATCTATTACACCCGATCATCACGTGGTGCTTCGAAATGACGAACTTTCGCAACGGTGCATAGTTAGAGGGAACACTTTCTTGAAATTATTATGAGGGATCATCTTATTTACTATCGTCGTTCTAAGCAAATAAGATGCATAAACATGATAAACATCACATGCACTCAAATAGTGACATGATATGGCCAATATCATTTTGCTCCTTTTGATCTCCATCTTTGGGGCTCCATGATCATCATCGTCACCGGCATGACACCATGATCTCCATCATCATGATCTCCATCATCGTGTCTTCATGAAGTTGTCTCGCCAACTATTACTTCTACTAATATAGCTACCGGTTAGCAATAAAGTAAAGTAATTACATGGCGTTGTTTAATGACACGCAGGTCATACAATAAATTAAGACAACTCCTATGGCTCCTGCCGGTTGTCATACTCATCGACATGCAAGTCGTGATTCCTATTACAAGAACATGATCAATCTCATACATCACATATCATTCATCACATTCTTCTTGGCCATATCACATCACATAGCATACCCTGCAAAAACAAGTTAGACGTCCTCTAATTGTTGTTTGCATGTTTTACATGGCTGCTATGGGTTTCTAGCAAGAACGTTTCTTACCTACACAAAACCACAACGTGATATGCCAATTGCTATTTACCCTTCATAAGGACCCTTTTCATCGAATCCGTTCCGACTAAAGTGGGAGAGACTGGCACCCGCTAGCCACCTTATGCACCAAGTGCATGTCAATCGGTGGAACCTGTCTCACGTAAGTATACGTGTAAGGTCGGTCCGGGCCGCTTCATCCCACAATGCCGTCGAAACAAGATTGGACTAGTAACGGTAAGCATATTGAACAAAATCAACGCCCACAACTACTTTGTGTTCTACTCATGCAAAGAATCTACACAATAGACCTAGCTCATGATGCCACGGTTGGGGAACGTAGCAGAAATTCAAAATTTTCCAACGAGTCACCAAGATCTATCTATGGAGAAACCAACAACGAGGGGAAGGAGAGTGCATCTATATACCCTTGTAGATCGCTAAGCGGAAGCGTTCAAGAGAACGGGGTTGAAGGAGTCGTACTCGTCGTGATCCAAATCACCGGAGATCCTAGTGCCGAACGGACGGCACCTCCGCGTTCAACACACGTACAGCCCGGTGACGTCTCCCACGCCTTGATCTAGCAAGGAGGGAGGGAGAGGTTGAGGAAGACTCCGTCCAGCAGCAGCACAACAGCGTGGTGGTGATGGAGGAGCGTGGCAATCCTGCAGGGCTTCGCCAAGCACTGCAGGAGAGGAGGAGGAAGAGAGGTAGGGCTGCGCCAGGGAGAGGTCAAAACTCATGTGTTGGCAGCTCCAAAACCCTCAAGTATATATAGGGGAAGGGAGGGGGCTGCGCCCCCTCTAGGGTTCCCTCCCCAGGGGTGGCGGCAGCCCCAGATGCCATCTGGGTGGCGGCCAGAGGGGGAGAGAGGGGAGGCGCGTGTGGGGTGGGCCTTAGGGCCCATCTGCCCTAGGGTTTGCCCCCTCCCACTCTTCCCTGTGCCTTGGGCCCCTTGTGGGGGGCGCACCAGCCCACCTGGGGCTGGTCCCCTCCCACACTTGGCCCATGCAGCCCTCCGGGGTTGGAGGCCCCACTTGGTGGACCCCCGGGACCCTCCCGGTGGTCCCGGTACTTTACCGATAAAACCCGAAACTTTTCCGGTGACCAAAACAGGACTTCCCATATATAAATCTTTACCTCCGGACCATTCCGGAACTCCTCGTGACGTCCGGGATCTCATCCGGGACTCCGAACAACATTCAGTAACCACATACAAACTTCCTTTATAACCCTAGCATCATCGAACCTTAAGTGTGTAGACCCTACGGGTTCGGAAACCATGCAGACATGACCGAGACGTTCTCCGGTCAATAACCAACAACGGGATCTGGATACCCATGTTGGCTCCCACATGTTCCACGATGATCTCATCAGATGAACCACGATGTCAAGGACTCCATTGATCCCGTATTCAATTCCCTTTGTCCAGCTGTATTATACTTGCCCGAGATTCGATCGTCGGTGTTGGTATGCCGATACCTTGTTCAATCTCGTTACCGGCAAGTCTCTTTACTCGTTCCGTAACACATCATCCCGTGATCAACCCTTTGATCACATTGTGCACATTATGATGATGTCCTACCGAGTGGGCCCAGAGATACCTCTCCGTCACACGGAGTGACAAATCCCAGTCTCGATTCGTGCCAACCCAACAGACACTTTTGGAGATACCTGTAGTGCACCTTTATAGCGACCCAGTTACGTTGTGACGTTTGGTACACCCAAAGCATTCCTACGGTATCCGGGAGTTGCACAATCTCATGGTCTAAGGAAAAGATACTTGACATTAGAAAAGCTTTAGCATACGAACTACACGATCTCTGTGCTAGGCTTAGGATTGGGTCTTGTCCATCACATCATTATCCTAATGATGTGATCCCGTCATCAATGACATCTAATGTCCATGGTCAGGAAACCGTAACCATCTATTGATCAACGAGCTAGTCAACTAGAGGCTTACTAGGGACATGGTGTTGTCTATGTATCCACACATGTATCTGAGTTTCCTATCAATACAATTATAGCATGGATAATAAATGATTATCATGAACAAGGAAATATAATAATAACCAATTTAGTATTGCCTCTAGAGCATATTTCCAACAATAAACCCCATCTTTTTATCCTTGATGGCAACAATACAATATGTGCCTTGCTGCTCCTGCTGTCACTGGGAAAGGACACCGCAAGATTGAACCCAAAGCTAAGCACTTCTCTCGTTGCAAGAAAGATCAATCTAGTAGGCCAAACCAAACTGATAATTCGAAGAGACTTGCAAAGATAACTTAATCACACATAAAAGAATTCAGAGGAGATTATTTCTCATAGATAAACTTGATCATAAACCCACAATTCATCGGATCTCGACAAACACACCGCAAAAAGAGTTACACCGAATAGATCTCCAAGAAGATCGAAGAGAACATGGTATTGAGATCCAAAAAGAGAGAAGAAGCCATCTAGCTAATAACTATGGACCTGAAGGTCTATGGTAAACTACTCACAACTCATCGGAGGGGCTATGGTGTTGATGTAGAAGCCCTCCATGGTCGATTCCCCCTCCGGCGGAGCGCCGGCAAAGGCTCCAAGATGGGATCTCGCGGATACAGAAGGTTACAGTGGTGGAAATAGTTTTTCGTGGTCGCCTTTGATGTTCTCGGGGTATGTGGGTATATATAGGAGGAAGAAGTAGGTCGGTGGACGCCCGAGGGGCCCACGAGATAGGGGGGCGCGCCCAGTAGGTGTGGGCGCGCCCTCCACCCTCGTGGCCGCCTCGACTGCTTCTTGACTTGCACTCCAAGTCCTCTGGATCATGTTCGTTCCAAAAATGACACTCCCAAAGGTTCCATTCCGTTTGGACTCCGTTTGATATTCCTTTTCTTCGAAACACTGAAATAGGCAAAAAAAACAGCAATACGGGCTGGGCCTCCGGTAAGTAGGTTAGTCCCAAAAATGATATAAATGTGTAAAGTAAAGCCCATAAACATCCAAAACGGGTAATATAATAGCATGGAACAATCAAAAATTATAGATACGTTGGAGACGTACCATGCTACCGGAGGGGAAATCCATCACCGAAGCTACCTTAATCAACCTTGCTACCAACATGTCCATGTGTGAGTAGTTTCCTTAGGATCTTGGATACATGGCAGTAGCTAGATGGCATCCTCTCTCCCTTGTGATTCAATACAAAGTTCCTGTGAGTTGCCTCACATGATTGAGATCGATATGATGTAATCGGTGTTGTGTTTGTTGGGATATGATCAATTCTCACTTTATGATCAGACTATTCATGAATTTTATTGAATCTCATATTGTTTTTGTTGCTGCATAATTAAGTAGTCATGTATGCTTTTTGATCTATGTGTTGTTCTTTGGCCAAGTTTAATGCGTAGATCTTCAGTGGAAGTTGTGTATGGTAGTGGGTTCAATCTTGTGGTGTTCTATATCCTAGGGACAATAAGGGATAAGACACATTGTATTGTTGGTACCAAGGATAAGACAATGGTTTCTTTATCACACTTGGATGATAGCTGCTACTTGTGAGTTGTGTTGGGATTTCCCCGAAGAAGAGAAGATAATGCAGTACAATAGAGGTACGTATGTCCCTCGGTTAAGAACCAAGGTTATCAATCCAGTAGGAGAACCACATAGAACCTCATTAACAACACCTCACACACAAAAGTAAATACTTGCACCCAATGCGAACAAAAGGGTTGTCAATCCCATTGGCGGTTACTTGCAAGGATCAAATCTCGTAGTGATAGATAAATAATTATAAAAACAAAATAGAAATAAATAGAAATATGAGGTATTTTTGTGTTTATATATGATAATGATGACCCGGGGGCCATAGTTTTCACTAGAGGCTTCTCTCTTGAACATAGCATTACGGTGGGTAAACAAATTACTGTCGGGCAATTGATAGAAAAGCGCACAGTTATGATGATATTCAAGGCAATGATCATGTATATAGGCATCATGTCCGAGACAAGTAGACCGACCCCTGCCTGCATCTACTACTATTACTCCACCCATTGATCGCTACTCAACATGCATCTAGGGTATTAAGTTAAAGAAACGGAGTAACGCCTTAAGCAAGATGACATGATGTATACAAAGTAAATCCAAGCAATATTAATAAACCACGTCATTTTATCCTTAATGGAAACAATAAAAATATGTGTCCTTTCTCTTTCTATCACTGGAATGGCGCACCGCAAGTTTGAACCCATCATAAAGCACCTCTCCCATTGCAAGATAAATCAATCTAGTTGCCAAACTAAACGGATAGATCGGAGATAAATACAAAGCTATAAATATCATGCATAAAAGAATTCAGAGAAGACTTGGTTAATTAATATTAATGAATAATTTGATCATAAACCCACAATTCGTGGGATCCCAGCAAACACACCGCAAAAAAGGATTGCATCGAATAGAACTCCAAGAAGATCGAGGAGCACATGGTATTGAAGATCAAAGAGAGAGAGAAAAGTCATCTAGCTACTAGCTATG
Organism: Triticum aestivum; assembly: GCF_018294505.1. Lineage (NCBI taxonomy): Eukaryota > Viridiplantae > Streptophyta > Magnoliopsida > Poales > Poaceae > Triticum > Triticum aestivum. The sequence goes on from NC_057810.1 coordinate 146,423,844, forward strand.
AACCCGTAGGTCAGTGGTGAACTACTCATTGGTAGGGGCAGCAACATTGATGTAGAAGCCCTCCGTGATCAATCTCCCCTCCGGCAGAGTACCGGAAAGGCCTCTAGATGGGGTCGCGGACGAACAGAGACTTGCGGCGGTGGAAAAATATTTTGGGTTGGATCACTAGTATAATGGGAATATTTGAAAATTTATAGTGGCGGAATTAGGTCAAGAGGGGCCATGAGGGTCCCACAAGCTCAGGGGGGCGGGCCCCAGGGGAGGCGTGTTAGGGAACGTAGCAGAAATTCAAAATTTTCTACGCATCACCAAGATCAATCTACGGAGATACTAGCAACGAGAGAGAGGGGAGTGCATCTTCATACCCTTGAAGATCGCGATGCGGAAGTGTTCAAGAGAACGGGGTTGATGGAGTCGTACTCATCGTGATCCAAATCACCGATGATCCTAATGCCGAATGGACGGCACCTCCGCGTTCAACACACGTGCAGCCCAGTGACGTCTCCCACGCCTTGATACAGCAAGAAGAGAGGGAGAGGTTGGGGAAGACTCCGTCCAGCAGCAGCACAACGGTCTGGTGGTGGTGGAGGAGCGTGGCAATCTTGCAGGGCTTCGCCAAGCACCGCGGGAGAGGAGGACATGGAAGAGGGGAAGGGCTGCACCAGAACTTGGGTGTGGCTGCCCTCCCACCCCCCACATATATATAGGGGCAAGGGAGAGGGGGGGCGGCCCCCTCAGATCCAATCTGTGGAGGGGGCGGCGGCCAGGGGGGTTGCCTTGCCCCCCAAAGCAAGGGGGCGCCCCCTTTTAGGGTTCCCCCAAACCCTAGGCGCCTTGGGCCCTGGTGGGGGGGCACACCAGCCCACCTGGGGCTGGTCCCCTCCCACTCTTGGCCCACGCAGCCCTCTGGGGCCGGTGGCCCCACCTGGTGGACCCTCGGGACCTTCCCGGTGGTCCCGGTACGTTACCGATAGCACCCGAAACTTTTCCGGTGACCAAAACAGGACTTCCCATATATAAATCTTTACCTACGGACCATTATGGAACTCCTCATGACATCCGAGATCTCATCCGGGACTCCGAACAACATTCAGTAACCACACAAACTTCCTTTATAACCCTAGCATCATCGAACCTTAAGTGTGTAGGCCCTACGGGTTCGGGAACCATGCAGACATGACCGAGACATTCTCCGGTCAATAACCAACAGCGGGATCTGGATACCCATGTTGGCTCCCACATGTTCCACGATGATCTCATTGAATGAACCACGATGTCAAGGATTCAATCAATCCCGTATACAATTCCTTTTGTCTACCGGTATAGTACTTGCCCGAGATTCGATCGTCGGTATCCCGATACCTTGTTCACTCTCGTTACCGGCAAGTCTCTTTACTTGTTCCGTAACACATCATCCCATGATCAACTCCTTGGTCACATTGTGCACATTATGATGATGTCCTACCGAGTGGGCCCAGAGATACCTCTCCGTTACATGGAGTGATAAATCCCAGTCTCGATTCGTGCCAACCCAACAGACACTTTCGGAGATACCCGTAGTGCACCTTTATAGCCACCCAGTTACGTTGTGACATTTGGCACACCCAAAGCACTCCTACGGTATCCGGGAGTTACACAATCTCATGGTCTAAGGAAATGATACTTGACATTAGAAAAGCTTTAGCAAACGAACTACACGATCTTGTGCTATGCTCAGGATTGGGTCTTGTCCATCACATCATTCTCCTAATGATGTGATCCCGTTATCAATGACATTCTATGTCCATGGTCAGGAAACCATAACCATCTATTGATCAACGAGCTAGTCAACTAGAGGCTCATTAGGGACATGTTGTGGTCTATGTATTCACACATGTATTACTGTTTCCAGTTAATACAATTATAGCATGAACAATAGACAATTATCATGAACAAGGAAATATAATAATAACCATTTTATTATTGCCTCTAGGGCATATTTCCAACAATCTCCCACTTGCACTAGAGTCAATAATCTAGCTCACATCACTATGTGATTGCAATGAATCCAACATCCATTGGCTTTGATCATATCTCACTTGTGAGAGAGGTCTATTAGTCAACGGGTCTGAACCTTTCAGATCCGTGTGTGCTTTACAAATATTTATGTCATCTCCTAGATGTAGCTACCACGCTCTATTTGGAGCTATTCCAAATAACTGTTCTACTATACGATTCCGGTTTACTACTCAGAATAATCTGGATTAGTGTCAAAGTTCGCATCAGCGTAACCCTTTACGACGAACTCTTTTACCACCTCCATAATCGAGAAAATTCCTTAGTCCACTAGTTACTAGGGATATGTTTGACCGCTGTCTTGTTATCCATTCCTGGATCATTCTTGTACCCCTTGACTGACTCATGGCAAGGCACACTTTAGGTGCGGTACACAGCATAGCATACTGTAGAGCCTATGTCTGAAGCATAGGGGACGACCTTCGTCCATTCTCTCTCTTCTGCCGAGGTCAGGTATTGAGTCTTACTCAATACTCACACCTTATAACACAGCCAAGAACTCCTTCTTTGCTGATCTATTTTGAACTCCTTCAAAAACTTGTCACGGTGCGTACTCATTTGAAAGTACTATCAAGCGATTTTTGATCTATCCTTATAGATCTTGATGCTCAATGTTCAAGCAGCTTAATCCAGGTTTTCCATTGAAAAACACTTTTAAAATAACCCTATATGCTTTCCAGAAATTCTACATCATTTCCGATCAACAATATGTCAACAACATATACTCATCAGAAATGATATAGTGCTCTCACTTCTTTGGAAATACAAGTTTCTCATAAACTTTGTATAAACCCAAAATCTTTGATCATCTCATCAAAGCGTATATTCCAACTCCGAGATGCTTACTCCAGTCCTTAGAAGGATTGCTAGAGCTTTGCATACTTGTTAGCATCTTTTAGGATTGACAAAGCCTTCTAGTTGTATCACATACAAACTTTCCTCAAGAAAATCGTCGAGGAAACAATGTTTTGACATCCTATCTACAAGATTTCATAAATAATGCAGTAACTGCTAATATAATTCCAATAGACTCTTAGCATCGCTACGAGTGAGAAAGTCTCATCGTAGTCAACTCCTTGAACTTGTCGGAGAACATCTTAGCGACAAGTCGAGCTTTCTTAATGGTGACACTTACCATCATTGTCTGTCTTCCTTATGAAATCCATCTGTACTCAATAGCCTTACGACCATCGAGTAGTTCTTCCAAAGTCTATACTTTGTTTTCATACATGGATCCTCTCTCGGATTTTATGGCCTCGAGCCATTCGTCGGAATCCGGGCCCACCATCGCTTCTCCATAGCTCGTAGGTTCATTGTTGACTAGCAACATGACCTCCAAGACAGGATTAAGTACCACTCTGAAGTAGTACGCATCCTTGTCGACCTACGAGGTTTGGTAGTGACTTGATTTGAAGTTTCATGATCACTATCATTAGCTTCCACTTCAATTGGTGTAGGCGCCATAGGAACAACTTCCTGTGCCCTGCTACTCACTAGTTGAAGTGATGGTTCAATAACCTTATCAAGTCTCCACCATCCTCCCACTCATTTCTTTCACGAGAAACTTTTTCTCGAGAAAGGACCCGATTCTAGAAACAATCCCTTTTGCTTCCGGAACTGAGACAGGAGGTATACCCAACTGTTTTGGGTGTCCTATGAAGATGCATTTATCCGCTTTGGGTTCGAGCTTATCAGGCTCAAACTTTTCACATAAGCGTCGCAGCCCCAAACTTTTAAGAAACGACAACTTAGGTTTCTCTAAACCATAGTTCATACGGTGTCGTCTTAACGGAATTACGTGGTGCCCTATTTAAAGTGAATGTGGTTGTCTCTAATGCCTAACCCATAAACGATAGTGGTAATTCGATAAGAGACATCATGGTATGCACCATATCCAATAGGGTGCAGTTATGATGTTCGGACACACCATCACAGTATGGTGTTCCAGGTGGTATTGGTTGTGAAACAATTTCCACAATGTCTTAATTGTATGCCAAACTCGTAACTCAGACGCTCATCTCTATGATCATATCATAGACATGTTTATCCTCCTGTCACGACGATCTCCAACTTCACTCTGAAATTACTTGAACCTTTCAATAATTCAGATTTGTGTTTCATCAAGTAAATATACTCAGTATCTACTCAAATCATCTGTGAAGTAAGAACATAACGATATCCACTGCGTGCCTCAGCACTCATTGGACTGCACACATCAAAATGTATTACTTCCAACAAGTTGCTTTCTTGTTCCGTTTTACTGAAAATGAGGCTTTCAGTCATCTTGCCCATGTGGTATGATTTGCATGTCTCAAGTGATTCAAAATCAAGTGAGTCCAAACAGTCCATCTGCATGGAGTTTCTTCATGCGTATACACCAATAGACATGGTTCGCATGTCTCAATCTTTTAAAAAACGAGTGAGTCCAAAGATCCATCAACATGGAGCTTCTTCATGTGTTTTATACCAATATGACTCAAGTGGCAGTGCCACAAGTATGTGGTACTATCATTACTATCTTATATCTTTTTGGCATGAACATGTGTATCACTATGATCGAGATTTAATAAACCATTTATTTTAGGTGTAAGACCATTGAAGGTATTATTCAAATAAACAGAGTAACCATTATTCTCCTTAAATGAATAACCGTGTTGCGATAAACATAATCCAATCATGTCTATGCTCAACGCAAATACCAAATAACAATTATTTAGGTTTAACACCAATCTCGATGGTAGAGGGAGCGTGCGATGCTTGATCACATCAACCTTGGAAACACTTCCAACACATATCGTTAACTCACCTTTAGCTAGTCTACGTTTATTCCGTAGCTTTTATTTCGAGTTACTAACACTTAGCAACCGAACCGGTATCTAATACCCTGATGCTACTAGGAGTACTAGTAAAGTACACATTGACATAATGTATATCCAATATACTTCTATCGACCTTGCCAGCCTTCTCATTTACCAAGTATCTAGGGTAGTCCTGCTTCAGTGACCGTTCCCCTCGTTACAGAAGCACTTAGTCTCGGGCTTAGTTTCAACCTTGGGTTTCTTCACTAGAGTAGCAACTGATTTGCCATTTTATGAAGTATCCCTTCTTGCCCTTGCCCTTCTTGAAACTAGTGGTTTCACTAACAATCAACAAATGATGCTCCTTTTGATTTCTACTTTCACGGCGTCAAACATCGCAAATATTTCAAGGATCATCATATCTATCCCTGATATTTTATAGTTCATCACGAAGCTCTAGCAGCTTGGTGGCAATGACTTTGGAGAAACATCACTATCTCATCTGGAAGATTAACTCCCACTCGATTCAAGTGATTGTGGTACTCAGACAATCTGAGCATAAGCTCAACGATTGAGCTTTTCTCCCTTAGTTTGCAGGCTAAGAAACTCGTCGGAGGTCTTATACCTCTTGACGTGGGCACGAGCCTGAAATCTCAATTTCAGCCCTCGAAACATCTCATATGTTCTACGATGTTTCGAAATCGTCTTCGGTGCCTCAACTCTAAACCGTTTAACATTACTGAACTATCATGTAGTTATCAAAACTTGTATGTCAGATGTTCGCAACATCCACAGACGACGTTCGAGGTTCAGCACACCGCGCGGTGTATTAAGGACATAAGCCTTCTACGAAGCAACAAGGACAATCCTCAGTTTACGGACCTAGTCCGCATAATTGCTACTATCAACTTTCAACTAAATTTTCTCTAGGAACATATCTTAAATAGTAGAACTAAAGCGTAAGCTACGACATAATTTGCAAAGTCCTTTTAACTATGTTCATGATAATTAAGTTCATCTAATGAACTCCCACTCAGATAGACATCCCTCTAGTCATCTAAGTGATACATGATCGGAGTCAACTAGGCCGTGTTCGATCATCACGTGAGACGGACTAGTCATTGTCGGTGAACATCTTCATGTTGATCATATCCACTATACGACTCATGTTCGACCTTTTGGTCTCTTGTGTTCCGAGCCCATGTCTGTACATGCTAGGCTCGTCAAGTCAACCTAAGTGTTTCGCGTGTGTAAATCTGGCTTACACCCGTTGTATGTGAACGTTAGAATCTATCACACCCGATCATCACGTGGTGCTTCGAAACAACGAACTTTCACAATGGTGCACAGTTAGGGGGAACACTTTCTTGAAATTATTATGAGGGATCATCTTATTTACTACCGTCGTTCTAAGCAAATAAGATGCATAAACATGATAAACATCACATGCACTCAAATAGTGACATGATATGGCCAATATCATTTTGCTCCTTTTGATCTCCATCTTCGGGGCTCCATGATCATCATCGTCACCGGCATGACACCATGATCTCCATCATCATGATCTCCATCATCGTGTCTCCATGAAGTTGTCTCGCCAACTATTACTTCTACTACTATGACTAACGGTTTAGCAATAAAGTAAAGTAATTACATGGCATTGTTCAATGACACGCAGGTCATACAATAAATTAAGACAACTCCTATGGCTCCTGCCGGTTGTCATACTCATCGACATGCAAGTCATGATTCCTATTACAAGAACATGATCAATCTCATACATCACATATCATTCATCACATTCTTTTGGCCATATCACATCACATAGCATACCCTGCAAAAACAAGTTAGACGTCCTCTAATTGTTGTTGCATGTTTTACGTGGCTGCTATGGGTTTCTAGCAAGAACATTTCTTACCTACGCAAAGCCACAATGGTGATGTGCCAATTGCTATTTACCCTTCATAAGGACCCTTTTCATCGAATCCGATCCGACTAAAGTGGGAGAGACTGGCACCCGCTAGCCACCTTATGCAACAAGTGCATGTCAGTCGGTGGAACCTGTCTCACGTAAGCGTACGTGTAAGGTCGGTCCGGGCCGCTTCATCCCACAATGCCGCCGAATCAAGATAGGACTAGTAACGGTAAGAAAATTGTACAAACCATCACCCGCAACTACTTGTGTTCTACTCGTGCATAGAATCTACGCAATAGACCTACCTCATGATGCCACTGTTAGGGAACGTAGCAGAAATTCAAAATTTTCTACGCATCACCAAGATCAATCTACGGAGATACTAGCAACGAGAGAGAGGGGAGTGCATCTTCATACCCTTGAAGATCGTGATGCGGAAGCATTCAAGAGAACGGGGTTGATGGAGTCGTACTCGTCGTGATCCAAATCACCGATGATCCTAGTGCCGAACGGACGGCACCTCCGTGTTCAACACACGTGCAGCCCGGTGACGTCTCCCACGCCTTGATCCAACAAGAAGAGAGGGAGAGGTTGGGGAAGACTCCGGCCAGCAGCAGCACAACGACGTGGTGGTGGTGGAGGAGCGTGGCAATCTTGCAGGGCTTCGCCAAGCACCACGGGAGAGGAGGAGGACATGGAAGAGGGGAAGGGCTACGCCAGAACTTGGGTGCGGCTGCCCTCCCACCCCCCAAATATATATAGGGGCAAGGGAGAGGGGGGCCGGGCCCCTCAGATCCAATCTGAGGAGGGGGCGGCGGCCAGGGGGGTTGCCTTGCCCCCCAAGGCAAGGAGGGCGCCCCCTTTTAGGGTTCCCCCAAACCCTAGGCACCTTGGGCCCTGGTGGGGGGTGCACCAGCCCACCTGGGGCTGGTCCCCTCCCACTCTTGGCCCACGCAGCCCTCTGGGGCCAGTGGCCCCACCTGGTGGACCCCCGGGACCCTCCCGGTGGTCCCGATACGTTACCGATAGCACTCGAAACTTTTCCGTGACCAAAACAGGACTTCCCATATATAAATCTTTACCTCCGGACCATTCTGGAACTCCTCGTGACGTCCGGGATCTCATCCGGGACTCCGAACAACATTCGGTAACCACAGACAAACTTCCTTTATAACCCTAGCGTCATCGAACCTTAAGTGTGTAGACCCTACGGGTTCGGGAACCATGCAGACATGACAGAGACGTTCTCCGGTCAATAACCAACAACGGGATCTGGATACCCATGTTGGCTCCCACATGTTCCACGATGATCTCATCGGATGAACCACGATGTCAAGGATTCAATCAATCTCGTATACAATTCCTTTTGTCTACCGGTATAGTACTTGTCCGAGATTCGATCGTCCGTATCCCGATACCTTGTTCAATCTCGTTACCGGCAAGTCTCTTTACTCGTTCCATAACACATCATCCCGTGATCAACTCCTTGGTCACATTGTGCACATTATGATGATGTCCTATCGAGTGGGCCCAGAGATACCTCTCTGTTACACGGAGTGACAAATCCCAGTCTCAATTCGTGCCAACCCAACAGACACTTTCGGAGATACCCGTAGTGCACCTTTATAGCCACCCAGTTACGTTGTGACGTTTGTCACACCCAAAGCACTCCTACGGTATCCAGGAGTTACACAATCTCATGGTCTAAGGAAATGATACTTGACATTAGAAAAGCTTTAGCAAACGAACTACACGATCTTGTGCTATGCTCAGTATTGGGTCTTGTCCATCACATCATTCTCCTAATGATGTGATCCCGTTATCAATGACATTCTATGTCCATGGTCAGGAAACCATAACCATCTATTGATCAACGAGCTAGTCAACTAGAGGCTCATTAGGGACATGTTGTGGTCTATGTATTCACACATGTATTACGGTTTCCAGTTAATACAATTATAGCATAAACAATAGACAATTATCATGAACAAGGAAATATAATAATAACCATTTTATTATTGCCTCTAGGGCATATTTCCAACAAGGCGCGCCTGATGAGCTTGTCGCTCCCCCGTGGCTCACTGGTCTTCTTCCAAACTTTCTAGGGTCTCGCTGAGTCCAGAAAAAATCGTCAAAAAGTTTCGTAGCGTTTGGACTCCGTTTGTATTGATTTTCTGAAAAGCAAAAATCAGCAATTGGCACTAGGCACTGAGTTAATAGGTTAGTCATAAAAAAATGATATATAATGGCATCTAATTGCATATAAATCATCCAAGATTGATACTATAATAGCATGGAACAATCAAAAATTATAGATACGTTGGAGACGTATCAATAGCTTTAGGACATCTCCAATGCCAACCCACAAACCGCCCACATCCGTCTGGACCACAATGTCCGGACTACAGAAGCCATCCAACATGGTCCTGTATTGGTCTGCTGCACGGTCTGGACGTACTTTCTCCCGCATACCAGAGACAAACTAGGGGGGCTTTACGGGAGTCTGAACCGCTGCCAAGCCCGCTTCTGACCGCCCTGGCCCACCCAAACCCCATCCTCCCTCGCCCGCGTGCGTTCCCTCCCGGTGTCAGCTACCCAAGGTGGCACCGAGGGAAACCCTAGATCCTCTAAGAGATCAGACGAAGCTTTGCACCACTTCTCTTGAGGCATCATTTTAGGAGCATGAGCGGTGTCGCTGGAGGAACCAGTGGTCGACGTTGTTGGTGCCTGGCAAACGTGATCCATGCTCTCAGTTAAGTGGTGGGCAGACTTGATGTTTGCATTTGAAGCTGGGCTGCCGAGCCGTATTCCTTCATGGATTAACTCATTCCCACATGACACCACTCCCTCTCTCTTCGGGGTGTTGTCGGGTGGCAACCAGACGACCAACCTAAAGGTGTCCGCCTTACTTGGACAGATGATGGTGGAAGCTGAAGACCTATTTCTCATCATTGAGACTTCATGATCCTTGAAGCCGAGATTCCTAGTCTTCTAGGGTGTGGGTTTGTTGTGGCGCTAGTATGGTCTCTTATTTTTGTGTTGTGTTTGTCTGCTCAGCGTGAGCATTGTAATGTGTTCTTCTTAATCAATGAAATGCAACACGTGTTCCTTTTTGTCAAAAATAAAACCTAGCTCTAGAATGCGAGCTTAAGTTTGCTTTTTTGCTGTAGCAGCCATGATTGTTGCTTTCAAGGGTTCATGTACATGTGAAATTTATGTGGTATCATGTTATAACGTAACCCACTAGATTTTAGTTGGCTATTTGCTAAGATGATATATCAGTTTATTTCTTTTCAATTTGATTGTTTTCTATTCAAATTGTAATTTGCTATTCATATTTGATTGGTCTGCACCAAAATACACTGTGATTTTTTGTTGTTGTAGGTCAATAGGTCAACCACATCTTTAGTGATGGCAGAACTGGTAGGCTATGCAAGTGATGATCTCTTATTACTATATTCTCTCTTTCTGTGGGATAGTTTTGTTAGCACTAATCGTGGCCATTCTTTTATGATGAATAGGATCAAGAATGATAGGTGAAGGAAGAGGTGTTCCAGAAGGACTACTCTTTACTAATGATACGTCATAATTTGTTATGGCGTCCATATGTTATATTTGTCCGGTTGAAGTTTGTTTTTTATGAACAACAACAAACAACATATATTTGATCAAGAATTGCTTAAAGGAAGCGGTTACCCTTGTATTTCATTGTTACTTAAAGGAAGAGGTTACATATTAATCAGTATGATGCATTTGTTTACATTGAAAAATTATAAGTTGTATATGGTATAAATTGGTTCTTTGTTACAACATTTAATGTCGGGTTTGTATTTTTCATGGTTCCTGTGTCAGTGTTCAATGTCGATATAATCTAGTGTACTTAATTACGATGGATTGAAAATATTCATTTTGAATAAAAGTAATTGTAGATCCATGATTTGTGAAATGATTCAAAATTCCTGCTATATTTTATGGAAATGATTTTTTTAATATTTTCTACATAATGTGCACCATGCTCTAGTTCCACTATGAGCAGATGTCTTTCGGAGATTAATAATCTAAATGATAAAAGTAAGGTTGGATTATTTGCTCAAGTAATCGCTAACTAAAAATATGTTGAGTCATTGACTTGTAATCTTGAATATTGTTTTCATCGGATTGTTGTCAGGAAGGGTTTGTTTAACGAACATGCATTAGAGTATTAGAAGCTTCCACACTGCACTTGCAGATAGCATGTTTGATTGCTCAACATTTTACATCCAAGCCATTTTCTATAGTGATATTTTCAAAGGACAACCACCGACAAGTTTAGTAGTCATGATAATTTTGAGATATTTATACATCAAGTTAGTTCAACCAATTGAATTGTTCATCTGACACTAAGAAGGCAAAAGGTACAAAAGTTTTAACCTTCTATGTATATCATCCTGTTGGGATAACATAGCAAGCGAAGTTTATCACAAGACAATGTTGCTTTTCCCGCTTTCTTTGAGCAACAATTGATATGTGCACAATATACTTGATCACACCATGATATAGGTGAAAGTGAAACGCTTGCATGAAGATTGAAGTACTACATTTGGCATGTTTGATAGATTAGATTGAATTTCTATGATTAAATATGGAGAGTTTCTTTAGTATTACTATGCTTTAGTGTGACAATATACCTAAATGTTCCAAATAAATTACCCTCCCTCCTCCCCACCATCGAAATGTCACAATACTCCCAACATCAGATCCAGTATAGATCTACAACATATTGGAAATCATCTCCATGACCATAAACTTGAATGTGTGCCAACAATAAAACATGCACCCCACGCCACCCCTCCCCAGTGGGCCGCCAGAAGGGCTAGAACTTATGCACCAGAACCTTCCAACCCCATCCCACACACCTACCCTATTTATCTTTGGTGGTGACATCACCATCCTCTGTGTTTCCTAGCCCTAACCACCACTTGTCCATCCTCTATATCCATGGTGATGATACCGCGATCGCCTCGTCGTTCCACCGCTAACAAGACTCCAAAGAGGTAGATCTAGATCTTCAAAAGTTGCAACCATTTTTGGTATTCCATCCTCTTTCGCCGCCATCACCATCTCCGTTGCTTAGATTGCAGTTAATCGTTAGTTTTCCATAAATTGGTACCTATTTTGCAACAATCTCCAACAAGGCGAAGAAGAAGAATTCTCACAGGTACTCTTCCATTGGAGATTTTGTGAATTTCTTAGTCATGGAGTCGGTCTCTCCCCAAAAACCTTGATAACTGACTAATATTGGTTGTTTTGTGTTCTTCACCCAGGCTCCACCAATGAATCCCCTGAGTTTGCTCCTACCAGAAGCAAGGCGGTGTGCCGGTGATGGTTGCACCTCTGGCACCGGGACCTGGCCCCTACAGTACGCTCGCCACCAAGGCGTGCTCTGCCGCCTCTGCTGTTCCTGCCTACTGCTCTCCCACCGTTCCTTGTACTGTTGTTGTTGCTTCGAACTCCTCAATGATGACTCGTCTTCTGACAACGACGACCCTATCATCTCCCTGGACGCGCCTATCGTCCCCTGCATTGTCTGTCGTAAGGCCATTGTTCACTTCTCATGTATCCACTCCCCCAGCGATGTGTTCGTCTGCCCCGCCTGCAACGCGGCTGCGGTCCTCCATGGCGCTGCTCGACATGCAAGGAGCACGGGTCATATTGTTGTCCACTAAGATAGCGCTCCAACTGCTGAAGGCGGAGGCTAGCCAAGTGCGTGCGTTGGGGGAGCGGATGGAAGTTGAGTCCATGGAAGCGCGGAAGCAAGCGTACAGTCGGTGAACGAACTCATCTGTGAACAAACTCATCTCATAATCCACCCTCTGTGAACGAACTCATCTCATCACCTGAGAACATGCGCCCCCAAGGCGGTGAGCCGCACATTGACATGATGAAGCTGGACCTAAACGAGCCGCCACCACCTTCCCCAGGCACGCTTGCAGTCGGCGCCGAGGATGTCCACGGAGGAATGGCAATGGCTTCCAACTACGAGCCCACATTGTCTTCCATGGCGATGCTTACACTTGGCAACGAGAATGTATGCGAGGAATTTGAAGTGACTTCTGGCGAGTTCACACTACAAATGTTCTGGAAAGACAATTATGAGGCGAAGGATGATGATGATGAGGAGTAATCAAGTATGATGCTCAAACTAGAGCCACTTTAAAATATCCATTTACTTGTTACACCTAGACATATTTACTTATCTTATAATATATAAGTGGTTTTTATTCAAGTATTAAGGTCTATGACCTAGAGTCATAATGTTGTTCTTGGTGAATTGCTAGTCAATATAGCAATGCTCATCTTGTGCAGCCCCGGTTTACAATATGGGCATGCCATGTTTCAGTTGGTTTTGTTGCCATATCAGCACTGAACAATGTATTGGGCTCCAGCGGCCTATATCCTGCTACCTGGAAATTGTAAACTTGCTAAACTTTCAACTTGCACTTTGTCAGTTTGAACTGTTGTAAGTTCTCTAAAATGTTAGCGTGCACTATTTCTAGTTTGGAAGGAAGAATCAAGGTGAGATGGGTTTCAGCCGTCTAGTTGCCTCTGGCAGCCGTGCACACGCGGTTTTGACATAAGTAGGGCCGACATAGAATGTACAGCGGGTGTCGCACAATATGGCATCACGTCGTAGCTTAGCTCTTATATGAATAAACTAGATCACTGATGGCGCTCTGTGCCGCGCCCATCTATTTTGACGATAGAATGACAATAATTTGCAACAAAGCATACTATATATGAGCATGATGCATACATGATCAACTATTCAACTTATGAAGTCTTGAGAATATGGTTGTGCTTCTAGCCAAAAAAATGTTTCAAGATAACACTTTCGTGCATAGAATTGCTCACAACTTGCAAAGTTTAATACATAGGCATACATGACCAAGAGTAGTGGCTGGTCCCCGCCTCGTGCAGGTTGGTTCAAGATTAATGTCGATGCTAGTTTCGTGGAGTCCATTAGAGAAGCCAGTGTGGGGGTGGTGGTCATGGACGAGGAAGGGGAAGTTATTGTTTCGTCGTGGGATTTCATTGATGCATGTCAAAGCATGGAGGAAGCGGAGCTTAGGGCTTGCATTGCCGGTCTCATAGGTATTTTTCTTCATAATCCTGTAATTTTAGAGACTGATTGCGCTTTTGTTGTAGCGTCTCTTGCATCGGAGGACTGCACAAGATGAAAGCGTTGAGCCTCTCGAAGTTGATCAACAATTTTCAATTGTCAAAGATTAGCCGTTCGGCCAATATGGTGGCACATTTAATCGCTAAGTATAGCTTTCACAATAGATTAGATGGTATTCTTGTAAATGACGTACCGCCCTGTGTGGTGAATATTGTATCGAATGAGTGTACGGGTGTGGCTGGTTAATTAATATTAGGTGGTGTTCAATAAAAAAAAGAGTCAGTGATCTTTCATTCCATAGCTAGCACATGCCAGAAAGATCCACGAGATAAAGAATGAACCGATCAGCAAATTCAGCAAAATATGACATTTCTAGATTTATTCAAAGAATATGCAAGAAAGTTAGACCAACATGTAGATATTGATAGTGAACTAATTGATTTCTAAGGCCTATAAAATCCTTTCTGGACCCATTCAGTTGGTTTCAAGTCTACATTCGAAAACAGAAAATGGACTGCAAGAGCGTACAATGATAAAATCGATGTAAAGGGAACCTGTAAAGATTCACTGTCAATTGACTCACGGCTGTTACGTAGTAGCATCTACGTGTGCTGGTTTGACGCATGCAGATGGTACACACATGTTAAAAAAATGTATTTACTGGTCAAATTCCAACATCATCTGCCTAGACAGAAATCTACATAGATCAATTTACCCTGGAACATGCTGGAAGATCAGATCAACAAATAAGTAATTCTGGAACAGGATTAACCGGCTGCTGTCCATCGGAGATCGGGTACCCAAGAATTTCCCCCAAAACGGGCGCTTGCGCCGAAGAAAACAGAAAGGAACGCCCGCGTTAGAAGCAGGGGGCGTATCACTCGCGTCGCCTCGCTCGACTTGCCTCTGCTCTCCACCTGCAGCAACCTGGGCCTCGCCCAGCTCGCCCCCAGGATTTGGATCCCCCTTTTGCCGGCGCCTGCCTCGCCCGGCGGTTTTTCCTATTTGCCGCTCGCTGCGGCAAATTGCCGGAGCGAACAAGCGCTCGGGGTGGGCCGGCCCATTAAATGCTTGAGAGTTTCCGGTTTTGGGAACGTTCTAGCTGGTCCCCAGACGGTTTTCTCCGGTTTTGGGACCTTCTAGGGGTTCCTGAAACGTTTGTTTTTCCTTTTTTATCTTTTTTTCGTTTTTATGTTTCATTTTTCTGTTTTCTGATTTCTTTTTCTTTATTTTTCATTTTTTCATTTTTCATTTTTCTGTTTTAAAAGTTATTTTCTTTTTTTTTCAAAAAATATTTGTGTTGCTCACAATTGTTCAAATCTTCACAAAATGTTCTCATTTTTTAAATTTTGTTCATGCTTAGAAAAAATTGTTCAAAACTTCACAAAATGTTCTCATTTTTCAAATTTTGTTCATGCTTTCAAAAAATTGTTCAAAACTTCACAAAATGTTCTGATTTTCAAAAAAAATTCCTGACTTGAAAAAAAGTTCATGCTTTCAAAAAATGTTCAAAGTTCAAAAAATGTTCTCATTTTCAAATTTTGTTCCTGACTTTAAAAAGAATGTTCCTGGCTTTCTATTTTTTTTATTTCTCTTTTTTCCTTTTTTGTTACTTTTTTTAGTTTCTGTTTCTTTTTTTATGTTTTTTTCACAATTTCACAACTTTGCAAAATTTGTTTGCAAATTAAGAAAAATGTTTGTTTTTCCAATTTTTGTTCATGAGTTTCAATAAATGTTCCTATTTCAAAATTTGTTCGCATTTTTCAAAAAATGTTCGTGTTTGAAAAGTTTCGTAAAATGATCCCGTTTCAAAATTTTGTTCACATATTTCAAATTTTATTTGGGAGTTTTAAAAAATGTTCACATATTTCATACGACCTTCTTTTTTTTTGTCAAACATAACGTTCGCGTACAAATATTAGAAATGTTCGGATGTGCGCTCGGTTTTGTTCTTAATATGTTGTGCTGCGGTAGAAACTAGGTAGCTCTCTAGATCAGCTGGTTAGCTGCACTTGTTTCACGCGTCTGGCATTCTTTTTATAGAGTCCGGTCGGCATTCTGCCGCAAAGAGTGGCACATAGGAGCTCTCTCGCCTGGCCAGCCTCTCCACCAAGCGACGCTCCTGTAAAAAAGCAATCGGCCGAGCAGTTCCCAGTCCAGCTAGCTAAATGGGCTAGGGACAGAGTCCCATTGTACCAGAGGGCTCAGATTTTCCTCGGAAAAAGCGCCCCTCCAGGGCTTTTCGCCCACGAGTTAGCAGATGCGGTTCAGCACAGAAAATCTAACAGCCTGGAGTTGCTCAAAAAAATATCTAACGGCCTGGATGGCCAGATCAGGAAAACAGATGGCCAGAAACGCATATGAGACATGGGAGGGCTGGAAAATGGCTCAATTTTACTGTCCTAAATAAAAATAAAATAAAATAGGTTGAAATTATCCAGCGCGTTCATATCAATCAAGTAACAAGCTGGCATTTATCTCAGGTGTACTTTCGCAACTTTTATAATCATACTGTAAATTGAAATCATAATAAAAATATATTGCCTCTCCCCGCAAAAATAAAAAAAATAAAAATATATTACCTTTGGAAACCATAAAAAAAATTAAGTGTCTTCAGTTTCAGAATGCATTTAGAGAGTACTAGTTCATAGTAACCAGGGACATGTCTTGTCATCCCAAGATAAGTGGCATGAATATAGTCTAGACGATATATTTGCCTTTTTCAGCCAATGAGGGCAGTCCAATGTTATCTTCTGCATACTGGCCAACTAATGCAACTAATTTCGGCCTTAGTTATTACCCGAGGCAGCTCTGCAGCTTAGTTGTGGTTCAATATACTATCACCAGGGCTCCATCGGTATCGAGTAGGCTCTATAAATTCTGAATTCTTTCAAGGAGATTATTGAAAACGCATAATGCGTTGTGATGTGAAGGCACAATGATGTCTTTGCTTGATATTTGCTCTTTTTCTTTTTGCAATAGTTGGTGCTTACTCCTCGATAGACTCAATGCTCATGATGCCGGTGCCACTTCAGTGTTGTTGAGTATGATGCCTCCTCTTGTTCTATGCCTCTTTCACCGGCCTCACACCGTTGAAACATTTGATCACTTTGTTTTTTCAATATATCTGTGTTTTAGAAATCCTTTTGAATCAAAGAACAACAAGGTTTGCCCAGCTTCGGTGAGGGAGGAGCAATGACGGTGGCGCGTCTTCGGCTCGCTTCAGTGCTTATAGTCGTCGCTAGATGGTCCACGGACATTGTTGTAATTGTTATTACCTTTGTTATTATTTGTACTGTCATAATTGAAAATGAATAAATTGAAAGTTTCTCATAAAAAAATAAAGAGAGTTCTTTGTTATTATTTGTACTGTCATTATTTGTACTGTTATTATTTGTTCGGCTTCCAATGCTCCACCTTGTATAGGTGCTAAGGCTGTCATATAGACAAAAAGTCTGATGTGGCAAGGTAATTAAAAGGAGAGAGATGAGTGTGATGACCCAGAAAGAAACAATGCCAAGCGCGAGAACCTAGGGAAAACACTTAAATTGGAAGGATCCCACCAATATATGAATAACTTTAGTTGCAAGATCATTAAATGAAGGATGCTTAGCACCAACAAATTAAGGTCATGTTTGGTTCATAAGTCCTAGGAGTTTTTCTAGTCCCAACTAAAAAGTCTCTAGTCCCTAAAAAGTCCCTCCCTGTTTGTTTCCAGAGACTAAAAAGTCCCTAGTCCCTTCCTAGAGGTTATTAAATGACCATGTTGCCCTTAATATATAGAAAAATAACAATCAAACAACACCATGGGGTGGCGGGCCAATGAATGCATGGAGAGGCATTGTTGGAAAATTCCCAAAAAATCCCAAAAAAGACTCTCCTTGAGAGTCTTCTTCATTTAGTCCCAAATGCCTAGTTTAGTCCCTAAAAAGTTCCTCCCGTTTGGTAAAAAAGTCTCTAAGAGGGACTTTTTCTAGTCCCTACACAAAAAAGTTCCTGGAAACAAACACCTCCTAAGCACCTATGCATTGGGGGCTTTAGAGCATGCTTGGATACAAGGGACTATTTTTAGTCTGACTTAAACTAGTCTCTTTTAGAGGCTAAAGTTCCAATCACCCCTGACTAAAGAGAGGCTAGAACTAGTCTTGAGACTAAAATTTTTTAGTCAGGGGAACCCTACTAAAATGTGGATTAGTCCTCTCTCTCCTCATTTAACTCATCTCCTTTAACACATGCGAGTTATAGATTTGAGGGTTTGGAGGATAATAAATGCTCATTAACTCGATTTTAATCTATTTAGTATTTGTATCCAAACATGGGCGAGGCTAGCAAGTTTTAGTCCCACTACTTTTAGTCATGAGACTAAAACGTATCCAAGCATCCTCTTAGTTGCTAACATTTTCAATGTGCTTAACATCTCATGTAAGCACCAATACATTGGAACTGGCCTTTACTCGAACAGATCCCCACGATCCGGAGGTTGTACACCCATGGTCAGCAACCTTAAATAAAACACATTTTTACCCCTGAAAAAAACAATGTCACACGAATGCTGATACAGTACCAGATACGCATCTTCGTGTAGCGTCCGGCCTGTGTTTCCCCGTCCCCTCTTTGCAGCTGTCACCGGCGGCTACTCTACTCTCCCCGCATGGCGTCGCCTCCACCGCCGGCTCCCGCCGCCGCGGCCGCCCACAGCGTGTTCGTCTACGGCACCCTGATGGCGGAGGAGGTCGTGCGCGTCCTCCTCGGCCGCGTCCCGCCGTCCTCCCCCGCGCTCCTCCCCAACCAGTACGTGCGCCCTCCGCTCCACTCCTCCCGGCGTTCGTCCTGTGTTATCCCTCTCCCTCTGCGCCCCCCTTTCGCTCTTCTCACGTTGCTTTTGTCGCAGCCAGAGGCTCAGCATCAGGGGCCGCGTCTACCCGGCGATCCTGCCCGTCGACGGCAGCAAAGTCCCCGGGAAGGTGCGTGCAATCCCACACACACACACATCGCGTTTGCTTGGTGTTAATTTTCTTAGGTTGGCCGGTGCGAGTTAAGATGTGAGAAATGGCGAGTACTGTCAGTATGGAACGGTTGAAGTGCAGAAGGAGTGACAATCTGTTCCTGTGTCTGTGCTGCAGGTTTGGAAGGGGATCACTGACAGGGAGCTCGATGTGCTGGACATCTTTGAGGATGAGCAGTATGTCAGGGAAACTGTTGGTATCTCGCTGACCGTAAGTCCATTCGCCGGCCTAGTTCTCTGCTCCAGTCGATGGTAGCCGGATTCATGCCGAACCGCAAAATTCAGTAGAATGTTCAGTTGGAATCAGTTATCCTGATACCCTTTTTAATGATTGAGCCCTCTGTTTGGAGGGGGGAAAAGCATGATTTTCGTATTTGTCTTTAAAGGCATGCAGATATTACTGCTATCAAGTGGTTTTGTTCTATCATGAAAGGATGGCACCTTAGAGAACAATTCTTCACTAGACTGTTCCACGGAAACAGGACTGAGTACTTTGGCTATGCAGGATTCAGCGGACACAATGATCGCCTATACATACATATGGGGGAATGTGGATGATCCTGACCTCTATGGTGAATGGGATTTTGATGTGAGTACTTCCCTTCATGCTAATCTTAAGCATTTTTTGTATGATGAATGAAAGGCAGACAAACACCGCCGCTATCTAACTCAGCGCATGCACCAATCTGATGATGCTATGAGAAAGCAAAGCTGTTGCAACATATGTTATTAAATTACACGTATAATGCTACTATTTGTTAAACAGTCTCCATTTGCTCAGCTGATACGAATTCTGATACGAAGAATAACATCACTAATTTACCGTGCTTGATTTAATGAAGTTCTGAGTATGCCACTATTTGCTGCTCACTGGTATATGCTATTTGGCAATGTCTTGCTCTCTTCGGATTTCCGGGGCATGTTTCCGTAGTATCCATTCAAGCACTGACCTGTATACTACGTGGTATCTGTAGGAATGGAAGAAAGTGCATCTGAAGGACTATTTCACAATGACACAAGATTTCAAGGAGGAACTGGAACAGCTTGAATCTGAGACACATGATTGAAGCTTGCCAATCATTCTTCCAGAAGGATTAATTCGCCAATTTATTGTATGTGCTTTGTTCAACCAGCTCTAATGTGAATTGTAAATAAGGTATTCATCGGATTGCCATCAACCTAGCAAAAAAATAAATAGTTTTCATATCTTGTGACGACCATAGACTCGAGGTGTTCAAGTCTACGTTCTTTTCTGTGCTTTTTGGATCCGTCAATGCTGCTTGAGACATTTGCATGTGAAACAAATTAAACTTGAATTTGTTTTGCGTAAGTTGTACTAGCCCTTTTGCCTGTTTTGCCATATGCTGTCATGTTAAAATTTTGCCTATGGTATATACCTATCAGTCACACTCTTCATCCCTCTTGATCAATGAACAGTTAATAAGTTCTGTCATAAAATTCAGCCAAAATAAGGGGTAGAGAAAGTCGTGCTTCCAAAAAACATGTGTAAGAGGTAGTCCTGGCAATAATCAACAAAACTCATCACATTTCCAGTATGCCATGAAAGGTCAACAGGTCCATTTGGCGGATTTAGAACCAAATTTCATATGGGTGTTTGATAAGACCAAACAGTAGAACTACATGGAGGCTTGTTATCTCAGTTTCATTTTTTTAGTAAACCTAGCAGTTTCTATTTGGGGATGGTGACCTTAATAAGGGCTACACACAACCCAACAATAGTCCAGTACAAATGTTCTTCCCAAGAACATACTATCTTCAGATCTGCCTAACTGTCTCAGGTCTCTAACAACTCTGGGAAAGTTTTCAGTTCTCATCCCTACGACTCGTTTCAACTGATAAAACTACATATATATCCAAAATAAAACCTAATCTGAGGAGCATTTTTCCTCACAGCTATAAGCTGACGCATCTACACTACATTCTTCACTGCATTTCTTTTGCAGCTTTGATGATTGCTGTAGTACACATGAATCCATAATGGTGAAGACAAATAGTGAATACAACTAACCAAGATGTTAACATGATAACTATGTGAATGCGCCTCTAAGTCATGTCATTCGAATTGGTCATAGGGGCCAATGGAAGGGTTCCCGGAGTTCTGCTCGTAACGAGGCTTCCAAGTATTCCCTCCATCTGAGCTGCTGCAAGCCTGGTTGGGCAGAACATTGCTCCCTAAATCACCATCCAGACTCATCTTCTGCACTTCTTGAGGGGACAGGATCCTAATGCACTTCACGCAATTCACAAACTCCCTGCATCATCCACATGAAAAAAATTAGGGCAGCGATGGATAGAATCTCTCACGGTGAACATTCATGTGCACATCCTATATGCATCAACACAAACTTAGATGTATGAAAAGAGGATAGTGGCACCAAACACAGTCTATTCCAGTTTTTTCCTCCCCTATTTATGTTTCAGTTATGTCAGCGTCCTGGATTGATCCTGTTTCACATTTCTAAACATTTCTACATGTGTCCTTTTGACAAACTTTATTTGGTTCAGACCGGGAAGTTTAGAAATTCAGTTAAACACAGGCAGAAAGGCAGATGGACTTACTCCCATGGGTCATCGCCGAGAAGTAGGACGTCATCCTCATGATCTGTGTAGACTAGCTTCCAACCGATTCTCTGTCGGTCTTCAAGTTGCCCCTCTATACCAAACATGCGGGCCAAAGCTTGATTCAGTTCTCCATATCCAGAGAACCTACCGATGTCAATGGACCGGCCTACAGCTCCACGCTTGTACACCTACAAGACACAGTTTAAGCTAAGATACAAAAGGGGAAGCATACAACAAAGAAAGCATACTCTCAAGAGAATATGGCTCCATAATGAGCATGGCCATACGAGGGCCCTGATTTCCAACTAACCCTTTAACAAGCTTTTAAAGCTCTATGTGCCTATGTGTGACCATCTCATCCACTACACATAGAAGTGTTGTCTTACAACATATATCTCATGCAATCAGTTCTTATCTGAACCATCAACCACCATTTCAAACATTATTACATACAGAATGTAAAAATTATATTGGTAAAAAACTGTAACTTTGCTAAACTACAATTGTTGTTGTGTGCATTCCTTTTTTAAAACTTTTTTACAGGCAATTGCAATGACATTATTTTATAACTAGCTGCTGGATCATAACTTAGTTTTGAGATGGTCATGTTCTTAAAATATCTCAGTGGAGGGGCTTCATTTTGCTACTATTTGGTAATATAGGCACCACACGACATATACTGCCTTAAAAATCGTACTTTCAATAGGATAAGCACATAACAGAAAAAGGAAAACCTTGGTGAATGTACGCATCCTCTGTGGTGGAGCAGCAGGAGGCCAAGAACTTCTGTTCATTAAGGCACCATCATTAATTGCAGAATCGATGGAATTAAAAGCCATATCTGATTGACCAAATGACTGTGAAACCATGGAGGTTGATATCTCTTGACGGGCATCCTTTTGCATCTGGTAGTTGTTCTCATCATCAGTTGAGAAATGATTCTGATACTTCACAGAATCAAGTGCATTTTCCAACAAGCCTTCTGTTTCCATAGGAAACCCTAATGGGCCATCATTGTTCATCCCAAAGAGGGCACTGTTACTTGGATCCACACCTTGAATTTCTACATCAGGAAGTTCATCTTTGAACATCTGGTGCTGGTTGAAGTTAGAAGTGGCGAAACCTTGATGCAGAAGTCCATCTGTTTGTGAAGGCCATAATGAAGTTGCTGACGAAGCTGTTTCCAGGTTGTCTGTTGGCAGTGCATTGTTCATAAAATTTTGAAGGCCGGACACAACATTTGGTAATTTCGAGGTGATCGCACTTGACTTAACACCATTGTTTAACTTTGGCAATTCCTTGGTCGTTACTGGAGTGACTGATACAGCTTCAATGGGGGTCAGAATTGACATCTGAGCAATAGAGTGTGGCACCTTCTCTGTGCTGACTTTGCAATGATCATTCCTGCCAATGGTTGGCTGCGCAAGATGGTTGCCATTAGCTGTGGAAGGGGATGTCGAACAAGAAGGTATTTCTTCTGTAACAGCAGATTGTGCAGCACCCGGAACTATCATGGTGTTACCAGTTTTGGGGATCACACTGGTAGAAGAGATCTGTGCAAAGGCAGCTTCTGACACATATGTAGGTGCAACCTGTTTCTGTGAAGGCTTCTGCTGTTGCTGCTCTTGCTGAATGGGCGGTGGCAGTTGTGTTGTCTGCAATGAAGAAGTTCTGCAGTCCTGTTGGGGCATCACTTGTTGCTGGGCAAGCGAATGTGAATTCGACAACTGCTGTTGCATGTCTACAAGAAAATTTTGCTGCTCTTGGATTATTGGTAATCTTGAGAGTGTAACTGCGGATTGTGACATCAGTGACTGCTGCTGTAGTTTCTGTAACAGCTGCAAGTGGAGTTCCTGCTCGGACAATTGTGTTTGCTGACTTGCCAGATTAGCTAGCTGCCCAGGCAACTTATTTAGCTGCTGCTGCTGCTGCTGCTGTAACTGTTGGTGAAGTAAAAGTTGTTGCTGCTGCATTTGCAAATTTTGGTCCTGCAGTTGATGAGACTGAAGCAGGTGCTGGCCACTGGACCCATGCTGGTTTTGAGTTGGTGATGGTGGCGGTTGTTTTTGTTGCTGTTGTTGCTGCATCTGATTCTGGAGAATTACTTGTGCCTGGACATTATTAGTTTGAGGCTGGGCCTGGCTTAGGGGAATTGCTTGGATACTGGACTGCTGTTGCCTCTGCTGATCTTGCTTCTGATCTTGGTGATTTCTGATGGCACCTAGCTGATTCAACGGAAGTGCTGCATTTGACAAATCATTAATAGGTTTCATTTGCTGATGGAGTTTGGGAGGATTAAACTGCATGCTATTCTGTTGTAGTAGATGGTTCTGCATATATAACTGCCTTGCAAGATCGGCAGCGCCAATATTTTGCATCGCAGGGTTACTCGCTGATCGGTAGTACTCGGACTGCATGGCTGTGCTAGCTAATGAGGAGCTCTGCTGCCGGTTCATGTTCATCCACTGAACCAAACTCAGGCCAGGCATTGTAACGCTCTGGGTTTGAGGGTCCTTTATGCATACCTCCTCACCAAGCCAAGGCATTGCTCTCTTCAAAAGACTTTCCATCTCTAATGACTCATCATCTGTTAATTCAAATTTAGAAGAGCATGAAGCATGCAAATTATCAGACATGATATGGTAATATGGTTAGCATTCTCCAATTTTAAGAACAGTGGCATCCATTTACTGACACATTTCAGTTCAATCTACTGTTTGCAAGACAACATACTTGATTATCTGTTGGTATGTTAAGATATGCAGACAGGTTATCTGTATGGCACATAAACTACGGTAAAATCTATATTCACATGCTTCTTTTGATGCACTTTATGTGCTGGAAGACTAAGAAACATAGTATATTCTCTTCCAGAAAAGAAGATAAAAAGTACCAAAAGCAGTCAATCACCACTCCACCAAGTAGTCTTTATGTATCTTTGCAATTAAGATCTTTACCCCCATACATGCAGTTAACATAGTGATTTGAAGAAATTCACCATTTTTTTACTGCAAGAATTCACAGTCTTTGTCATACTTATACCAGACGTACCTAATTGCCTAGGGCGCTTCACACCGAAGAATGGCTGGGGACATATGAAAAAAGGAGCAGCAAGCGGTTCAATCTCCCATATTGAAACTCTGTTCCTTCTTTCTCCTGCAGCCGACTCGTCCCACCCAACCTATCAGAGAAAATCAAATCAGTGAATCAGAAAGAATAACACAGTGCAAGAGCTGCAATTAGGATGGCGTTTGTAAATCCAACCTGTAAGCTGCGCCACTGGGAATTTTTCCATCTCACTGGATCTAGATCACTTATTCCAGTTATCGTACCCATGTACCTGAAAAGTATTAGATATGTCAGCACTATTTGGAGCTTCAGAGGTAAGAGTTTGTATGGGTAACTTGACATACCGTCTTGTTCCTAGTTCCTCCGTCTCGCACATCATGCGGAAGCGCATCCCTAAAGAGATCTGATTACTGTACATTGCCTTCTGGTATTTGGCAAACGGGATAACAAATTCAGTAGGACTGGCCCTGAAAGTCCACAGTTCATAACATAGTCATGATAGCTACTGAATCTACGTAGAAACTTTTAGGTAATTAGCATGGTTATTGAAACTAAACCGCAGATTTAGAAGCTCACCTAGGGTTATAAAATATGGTAAATGGGCTGGTGTTGGCAGAAGCATGTGCAGCTGCGGCAAGGACACCTATGTGCATACTGTCGCTTGAAAGTACCGAAGACGATATGTTCGTGGGCTGTCGGTTAGCGCGCCTGATTCCCAGTAGAAGTTGCTGCTTTTCATCTCTGGAATGTAGCAAATAAAACGAAAATGTGGCATTTACATTTCCAGTTCTGTTCTCTATTTCAAATAATCTGCTGCTAAAATTGGAACTCTAGGATGAACCGATATATGCTTAAAGAAGATGGACGGAAGCATGGGCATTTACCTAACAAATATGACAGAATCACCAGCAAATAGCTTCTTGCCACTCACAAAGAGGCTCCAACCAGTAGTAAGTAAATGTCTTTTGGGCTGACCTGGTTATTACCAAGCGCAATTATATTAGTTAAACTCGAATCGTACTCAGTTATTGCAGCAGAAGGAAGCTCTCCTCAATTGTACTACATTTTCTGTACCCCGAAATATATGACGGAATGTCCACACATTGTCATGTATATCCCTGGCCTGCAACTCTTGGCACGGAGGCTGCAACGAGAAATCCTACAGAACAGAGTAACGAAATTAAGATGGCACCATGATACTGGTACACGAGCTTTGTCGTGGAAAAGACCTGGAAATCTGATGCCTGCTTACCAGGGAAGGGAATATCTTCTCCGCGGCACGGCGAGGCACGGAGAAGCCTCCGTGCGTGCTCGTATCGCTAGCGGTGAGCGTCTTGCAGAAGAACTCCATCTGTGGCCTCGCTTGTCTCAGCGCAAGCTCTGACAGCTGCAACGCCTCTTTTGCATACTGATAAAAACACATGATCAGGAGCAACACAAGGATTAAGGGATTGGAAACATGCAGAGAAATTCTTGGGGAAAACCTGCAGAATTCAGATGCTTACTGTATTCACTGGCTGAAGAGTCATCTGTGCATACACCTCATCAGTATCCGGGTCTGCCTGAAAAAAAAATCAAGAGACAACATCTTTCAGAGCTTGCAATAGCGGGCATGCCGTGTTTGTCGAACAGTAGGGGCAGTGGTCTGTTAGATTACTTGCAAAGTGACGCTGTGCAGAAGACATATCAACTTCGATGGAAGGTTGGGGTAGCTCGGCACGTGTGCTTCGACATCCTTTTGCATAGAAGCTGCAACCTGAACCAGACACATACCAAGTCCAAGTAAGTTCCTTTTTCTATTTTGATTTGAAGATAAAGAGAAGTTCACTCGCAAAAGAAAAAAAGATAAAGAGAAGTGACTATTATTATTGAATAAAGATGCAACACAGCGTTTTCATCCATACAAAAAGTAAGAAATTCAGGCGGCTAAACCAAGTACCAGGTATTTTGGACAAGGGTTTTCCAAAAACAAATCCAGCTGTTTTCTGTACACGTATGCACTGTTATCCTACCAATCATACATTGCTAAAACTTTCCGTTGTAAAACATGAATTATCTCATGGAATGATTAAGGAAGTACAAGCATTCAAACATGCTTCCCTTTTTATACGCCAACTTTCTGCGGCTTCCCTAAAAAATTAGGAGAAAAGTAATTTTGAAGTGCAGAAAGTGCAGCCTCATGAGTGAACTCCTTTTAGATGAACTCTGCATGCATAGGTACACTGCTAAAGTGTTCCCCCCACATATCATCATGGGCAACACAGCCGAATGTCCCACATACATTAAAAAAAACTTATTTTTCTTGCTGAACTTTTTAAAAGGGGAGCACAGTTGCAGAATTAGGGATTGATCTTTTACAGAATCTATCAAGAACACCGTAGCATATCAGCTGAAAATCTTTCTGAAAGCAGGCTGTTTTTCCAGTGCAGAATCAGTGGAAGGTGCAACAGAAATCAGGACCATAAATGCAAGCAATGCAAAGCTATACATGGATGCATGTTGCATGTACCAAACTTGATAACAAGAAAACAGTACTCCTATGCTCTACAAGGCACCAAAAGCCAACAGAAGGAAAGGAAGCAAGTAGGCCCAAAGCTCCCAACCACTCCTCCAATAACCCAAGAATACCACTGGCTTGAGATAGCAATTAGTAGCAAGCAAGTATAGTCCCCCAATCACAACTACTGAAAATGCAACATGTTTGATAGCATCTTTTTTCCCCCTAAGAAGACCATGTTAGGAACCCTCTTGAACTTCAAAGGATTCTCCCATGGTAGATTAAATCATCAAAAAAAACATAAATAAAAAACAAATGCTTACTCTAAAAGAAGTATAGAGCAGGGAATCGATTTAGTTGGCTAGAGGCGCAAAAAAGGAGGGGAGATAATCATTCTTCAAGAACAGAACCAGTGGGAGCATAGAACGAACACTGCGGAAATGGCACTCGCCAGTAGATAGGTCTCACTCACTCACCTGCTCGCTGTGGCCTTGGGGGAAGTAGACGACGAGGCTGCCCACCGGCGGCAGCGACACCAGCGGGCCGGCGCAGGCGTGCCACAGCTCCCCGTTGATCGCCGGCGCCTTCCGCTCCCCTGCGCCCACCACCGCGTCAGCGACCAAGAAAAGGAGAGACCCCTCCTTCCTTTTCTAGCTGTACCATCTCCGCCTCGTCGAAGCGCGGGGAGGGGCCGGAGAAATGCGCGAAAAGCAAGAAAGAAGCAGCAAGTACCTTCGCAAGGAGCCGGCGCGGCGACGGCGGAGCTCGCCGGCGACTGCGCCATGGCCGCCTTCTCACACGCGGAAGCTAGCTAGCTTCGGCGGCTCCCGCGCATGAGTCACAGAGGAGCGCACGCGGCGCCGAGTTCTTCTTTTTCGCTCCTTTTCGCGGTATGGGTCCCGGTCACCGGCTGGCTCGCCGGCCGGGCTCTTCCAGAAAGCTGCCGTGCCCCAGCGAGCGGCGGCGGCGCCTCCGTCCCGACAAGCTAGACCAGAAGCAGCAGCAACACGGAGACCAAGGACCCCGTCTAGTCCTACCACTAGAGAGAGAGAGAGGGAGCTAGAGAGAGAGAGAGGGATGAGAGTTGTGAGCTTGCTGCCGCTGAGGCAGGCCTCTGGGCTTTGCTGTCGCTGGTTCGTGCGTCGTGTGTGCTGCTGCCTGTCGGGAGTTAAAACCGAGACGCTTCTTCTCTCTCTCTCTCTCTCTCTCTCTCTCTCTCTCTCTCTCCTCTTCGAGTTCTTTTTTATACTCCGTTTTTAGTGAAGTGAGAATCGCACCCGAGGGAGCTCCGTCCGAGCTCATCTACGCTTCAGCTCAGCTCGCGGCTTTTCGGGAGGCCATTTCGTGCCTTTTTCTAGTGTTTCAGGAATTATCCCTTCTTTTCAGAAAAGGGGCAATAATACCAACCCCCATTTGTGGGCCTTTTTGGTTTAACAGATTTCTAAGGGAATTTTGGTGTATTTGAAAATTTTCATCAACTCGAACCTCATGCGAAGAATTCTACGCCCATAAATATCATGTGAACTAAAACCATGACAATAATTTTTAAACGGATGAGTAGTAGCATCGAAGATGGCATGCCACTATTTTTTGTATTTTTATATTCCTGTGTTTTACAAATTTATACTAATCAAAGAAGCCAAAAGGAAGGAAATTGCACGACTGGCATTGCGAGAGGCCGGTTAGTACAAAAGGAATAAATATTTTTCATGCGCGTGTAAACTGAGAAATCAGTCTTGCTAGTTTTTTCCGAGAAAACTTCTGATCTATTCATCTTTCATCATGACAGTATAACCAGAAATAATAAAAATTACATCCAGATTCATAGACCGTCTAGTGACGACTACAAACACTGAAGCGAGTCGAAGGCGCATCGCCGGGCATAGTAGACAATCGGGAAGTCGTTGTGCTAAGGCCCTATGGAACCAGCGCACCAGAACAACAACCGTCGCCATTGAACAGTAGCGTGGATCAGAAGTATCCAACCTGAAGATACAGGAACATAGACGAAATACGGCCAGATCCGAGCAAATCCACCAAGGTCGGATCCATCGGAAACACCTCCACACGGGCCACCTGGCGTTGGTGATGGCACCTCAGGTGGGAGGTTATAAGTTCACCAAGGTACTCATGGATGAAGGGAGCAGTATCAACATTCTCTATTATGAAACCTTCCGTCGCATGGGGTTGACAGACAAGAGTCTTAAACCGTCCAATACCGTTTTCCATGGTGTGGTACCAGGTAAATCGGCATATCCTGTTAGCAAGATCGCTTTGGAAGTTGTGTTTGGTGATGAACATGATTAGACATTAACCTTTGAGGTGGTAAGGATCCAGAGCCCGTACCACGCACTGTTTGGGCGACCGGCTTATACAAAGTTCATGGCGAGGCCTTGTTATATTTACTTGCAGCTCAAGATGCCGGGTCATAAAGGGACCATTACGGTTCACGGAAGTCGTAAAATCGCTTTGGATTGCGAGGAAGGTGATGCGGCCTATGCTGAGTCGGTTTGTGCTACATAGGAGTTGAAGTTTTATAAGGAAAATGTTGATCCGGCAGACATGGCGCCTCTGAAGAAGCCCACGACTGAGCACGACCCAACCCTGCATTTCAAACCGGCTGATGAGACCAAACTTGTTGACTTTGTTCCTGGCGATTCATCCAAGCAGTTCAGCATCAGCACAAATCTGGATCCGAAATAGGAAAGCGTGCTCATCGAGTTCATCTGTGAGAACCGGGACATTTTTGCATGGAAGCCTTCTGACATGCCAGGTGTACCGAGGGAACTCGTTGAGCACACTCTCAATATTGATCCCAAGTTTAAACCGGTCAAGCAATTTCTTCGTTGCTTTAACGAGGAAAGACGCAAGGCAATTGGTGAAGAGGTAGCCCGGTTGTTGGCTGCTGGGTTTATCGTTGAAGTGTTTCACCCTGAGTGGTTGGCTAATCCGGTGCTTGTTCTTAAGAAAAACGACACTTGGTGCATGTGTGTGGATTACACCGATTTGAACAAGGCTTGTCCGGCCGATCCTTTTGCTCTCCCGCGTATTGATCAGATCATTGATGTGACGGCGGGATGTGAGCGTTTGAGTTTCTTGGATGCTTACTCAGGCTATCATCAGATCAAAATGGCAGTTAAGGACCAGGAGAAGACCGCCTTCATCACTCCCTTTGGAGCCTTTTGCTATGTTTCTATGCCCTTTGGGCTCAAGAGTGTCCAATCAACTTATCAGCGTTGTGTGCAGAATTATCTTCACACTCAGATTGGGCGCAATGTTCATGCCTATGTTGATGACATTGCGGTGAAGTACAGGACGAAGGAGACATTGATAGATGATCTCAAGGAGACCTTTGACAATCTGCGAGTTTACAAGATGATGCTCAATCCGGATAAGTGTGTCTTTGGTGTTCCGGCAGGCAAGCTTCTAGGCTTTCTGGTGTCTAACAGGGGTATTGAGGCTAATCCGGAGAAGATCAAAGCGATTACATCTTTGGCTAAACCGGCGTGCATCAATGATGTTCAGCGTCTAGCGGGTCGGATTGCCGCACTAAGCCGGTTTATCAGCCGTTTGGGAGAGAAGGCGATCCATTTATATCAGATGCTGAAGAAAACATACACCTTTGTCTGGAGTGATGCGGCTAATGCGGCGTTTGAAGACTTGAAGCGGCAGTTGGCTGAACCGCCAGTCCTTGCTGCTCTGGTTGACAGGGAGCCCCTATTGTTGTACGTGGCTGCTAATGCCCGTGCCGTCAGTGTGGCAATCATGGTGGAGCGCAAAAGAGGTTAGTAAGGAGTACACGGTTCAACGGCCGGTTTACTATATCAGTGAGGTGCTTATTGAGTCAAAGCAGCAATTTCCGCATTGGCAGAAACTTGTATATGGGGTTTTTATGGCAAGCCGGAAGCTCAAGCAATATTTTCAAGGCCATCCCATTACAGTGGTCAGTTCAGCTCCATTGGGTGATATAATTCAGAACAGGGAGGCAACTAGCCGGGTTGCAAAATGGGCAATTGAGCTTGGCCCACATGGTCTAAAGTATGTGCCTCGAACAGCTATAAAATCTCAGGCACTTGTGGATTTTATCAACGATTAGACTGAGTTGCAGGCGCCGGAGGACAAACCGGATAATACATACTGGACTATTCACTTTGATGGGTCCAGGCAATCGGAGGGCTCAGGGGCTGGTGTTGTTCTTATTTCCCCTCGAGGTGATAAGATTCGTTATGTCCTTCGTTTAATGTTCCCCTATACTAACAATGCAGCTGAGTACGAGGCTCTGCTTCATGGACTCCGTGTGGCCAAGGAGATGAACTTAAGCCGGGTGTGATGCTTTGGAGACTCTGATCTGGTGGCTCAGCAAGTTTCTGGTACTTGGGATTCTAAGGATCCACTCATGGCGGCTTATAGACATGAGGTGGATATTGTGGCGGGTTACTTCAAAGGGTATCAGGTTGAGCATATCGACCGGCGCAAAAACGAAGCAGCAGATGCATTGAGCCGGCTTGGATCTCAGCGTAAACCGGTGCCTCCCAATACCTTTCTAGATATCTTGCATAACCCGTCTGTTAAGCTGCCTACAGAGGAGGATTTGGTTGTTCCTGATCCGGAGGCTCAGTTAGTGGCCGCCTTGCATGTTGTGCCGGATTGGACAGTTCCGTATTTGGCGTATATGAACCGGGGCGAGTTACCAGATGATGAAGTCCTGGCTCGGCAGATTGTCCGGCGGTTCAAATCCATGGTTATTCACAATGGTGAGTTACACCGCTGCAGCGTTTCAGGCGTATTTCAGCGTTGTGTTTCCCCTGAAGAAGGCCAAGAAATCCTAAGGAAAATTCATGAAGGGGATTGTGGTCATCATGCCGGTTCAAAGTCCTTGGTTGCAAAGGCTTTCCGTCATGGGTTTTACTGGTTGACAGCTCATGCTGATGCGGAGGATCTGGTAAAGCGGTGTGATGCTTGTCAAAAGTTTTCACGCAGGGCTCATGTTCCGGCTCAAGAATTACGGATGATTCACATCACTTGGCCGTTTGCCACATGGGGGCTTGACATGGTGGGACCTTTTAAACGCTTCAAGGATAAGAAGACTCACCTGCTGGTGGCGGTTGACAAATTTACCAAGTGGGTTGAAGTGGAGCCTGTCGGCAAGTGTGATGCGGCTACGGCGGTTCAATTTCTCAAAAAGATTATCTTCCGCTTTGGTTTTCCACACAACATCATCACGGATAATGGCACGAACCTCTCTAAAGGTGAGATGGAAGATTTTTGTCAGAGAGAACACATCCGGCTTGACTTAGCATTTGTGGCGCACCCCCAGACCAATGGTCAAGCAGAGAGAGCTAATCAAGAAATCTTGAAGGGTATTAAACCCCGGCTTATGGTTCCTTTAAAACGGACGCCGGGTTGTTGGGTGGAAGAATTACCTTCTGTGTTATGGACGGGTTACACGCCTTTCTTCATGGTGTACGGGGCAAAGGCGGTCTTACCAAGTGATATTCGTCACGATTCACCCCGGGTTGCTAATTATGTTGAAGCGGACAATGAGCAAGCACGCCAGGAGGCATTGGACCTGTTGGATGAGAAACGAGATATGGCTTTAGCCCGTTCGACGGTTTACCAGCAAGACTTGCGGCGTTATCATAGCCGTCGGGTTAGAACAAGAACCTTTCAAGAAGACGATTTGGTGCTCCGTCTCATCCAGGATCAGACCGACATGCACAAGTTATCCCCACCTTGGGAAGGACCCTTTGTGGTCAGCAAAAATCTACACAACGGATCATACTACCTCATTGACGTTCGAGACAACTCACGTACTTCTAAGGAGGAGACCCGGCGGCCGTGGAACATAGCTCTCCTACGGCCTTACTATATTTGAGCTGTAGGCTTTTCTTATGTACATATTTCGACAATGTATATATTATGATCAATAAAATAAACTAGCATCCTTGCTGTAAGCAGTGCCTTTGCTGTTTTTTCTCTCAAAATATCTTTGAGTTGCATGGGGGCTTCAGCTGTCAAAGCGGAGTACTACCTATTAAATCGGCTATTATGCCACAATACAGCTCGGGAGCTTCACACCCGAAGAGCCAAAGAGAGTCTGGATGCTATGCACAGCTCAAACATAGGCACCTAATGAGCACAACTCATCATGTTACTTGGGGGCTCCTTGTGTCAAATACTCAGGAGTTTGAATGGACCCTTGTAGCTGGGTATCGCCCCACGGCTTGGAAGCCTGGTATATTTACCTAAAACCCCGGGTTAACCTGCCTTCATCAAGTAAGCCACTCCTATCCAGGTCATCCTGGCACGACCCTCCGAATGTTTGACAGTTACTCTCATTGAGACCCTGCACTTGTCAAAGTTAAAACGGTGATTGGTTAGTTGGAGGGCCATCTTAAAAGGCTTTGTCAAATGGTTTAACTCAGCGGCCTGGCAGCCCATGAAAAGCCTCGAATTTGGGCCTGGCAGCCCTTGAAAGCCTCGACTACACGGTCTTGTTTGCACTTGTTTCTTTTTGCTGAATTTTGTGTTAAACCGGCATCTTCGATCTAGTATGGCTTTTCAAGTCATCATTTTAACCCGGTGTTTGTTAACCCGGCTTGGGTCTCAACTAAAAGTTGACGAACCTTATTAAATCAGAGTTTATTAACCCGGCCTGGCTTTGACTACTTGTCGCCAGTTTTTGATCATCTGGTGTTCATCGTAGCCTGGCATGATACACCATCAGTACAAGGTGAAGTTGTACAAAAGCTTCAAGATTTGGGTCTTCACCCTTATTACAGTCAAAAGTTGGTAAACCAACTAACGTGATATCACATCACAGGTATGAGTTATTTCATATTTCATCAAGTTTGATTATCAATCAGGCTTTGTTTTGGGCATTATGACCCGTCTAGCGGTAAAACGCCAGGACACTTCTTTTATGCAGACATAGGGATTGCATCTTATGATATATGAGCCAACATTGAAATTTTAATGACGAATCACATAAAGTATTTCCCACTGCACGATGGCAACAGATCAAAGTATTTTTGCTACCCTATTACAAGGCACTTAAGCAGCCCAAAATATGGAATAGTTTTTGTGCAAAATCAACCGGATTGCCGGATCAAACATCATCACCATGTTGACGTGAGGTAGATGGATCATCTGGCGTCGGTTCAACCTCCTCATCCTCCTCCAAGGGTTGGAAATCAGCGGTGGTCCAGTCAATCCGGGTTAAGGCCTGAAAGACAGCCTCTTCACTTATAAGATCAGTCGGATCAACGTCAGGGGCGTAAGTATGCTTACGGATTGGCGGAATAAGATTTTGCACTTCCGGAATGACAGCCTCAACCCGTTTGTTGTCAGCATCATAGAAGGACCGGTGAACTGTCAAGTTTGCTTCTTCTGCCAGTTGACTCGCCAGAGGACGCATCTCTCTTGTCACACGTTTGAGGGTATCATTGTCAAACACTGCCCC
Source organism: Triticum aestivum (assembly GCF_018294505.1). Classification (NCBI taxonomy): domain Eukaryota; kingdom Viridiplantae; phylum Streptophyta; class Magnoliopsida; order Poales; family Poaceae; genus Triticum; species Triticum aestivum. The sequence goes on from NC_057810.1 coordinate 146,458,387, forward strand.
ATTTTCCTATTCACTAGGAAAGCCCTTGGCGATATCGACCGGATCAAGGTCAGCTATCCATGCCTTGGCTCGGGTCAGTGCTAACAAAGCGCCAGCTCTGGCAGCGGACCGCTTCACCTATTCTATCTCTGCTGGCGTTGTAGATAACTTCAAGTGGAAGAAATCCCGAAACAACTCCACAGATGGCTTTTCTTGGAGGTAAACTTCGCAGAAGACTTGAAAGTTGCATATATTAGACACGGAGTTCGGTCCAATGTCTTTTGGATGGAGCTGGAAGCTTGCGAGGACATTCCGGAATTTTTTTGATCCGGGCGGGCTGAATCCCCGATCTAAGTGTTGCATAAAAACAGTCACTTCTCCATCTTGAGGCTCAGGAGAGCATTCAAAATCCGGAACACGCCAATGAAGGACCCTTTTGGAGGCTAAAGCGCCAGTGGTGACATATCCATTGATTTGAGTTTCCGTGATCTTGGATGGAACCCAATTACAGGTAGAGAATTGTTTGGCCATTCCGGAGGAAATAGCTGAAAAGAAAAATAAATGCTGGTTTACAATTTAGGCGGTTTAAGTGTATTTTCAGTTTTAAACCGGCAAGTTGCTGATTAAGATCGGTTGACGGTTTAAGAGAGGGCTAATGGTATATAGCGGATTGGTCATCAAAAGTTAAACCGCCCGTAGGCAGAAGGGCCTGAGTTCAAAATCTACTAAGTGTTGGCCGAAACAGTTTTCACGCAGAGACGGAATTAATTCAGATCTACCAAAGGTTCAGTAAGAAAATTTTCTACGATTTATAAGGGTGTTAAGCAGAGCAGAAAAGTTCATGCGTTCTATCAAGAGAGTCTATACAAAGAGGAAGACCTACTAAGTACTAAATTGGATGCGGAGGAACTACCGCACGGGATATATGCTACAGTTGAGTCCAAAAAGTTATGGCAGAAGTGAATACGAAGAGACTAGGGATGAGCACCTATGAAACGCAGATGAAAACAGGAGCCCTAAGAGATAGATCTAGGGTTATGAGGGAGAAGGTTTACCGGATGCGCAGGACATCGGAGGAACGCCGAAGGTCTCTGGTACAACCAGGTTGATGCAGCGGCCTCTGTTGATGCAGCGTTCGAAGGTCGAGGGCGGCGGCGGAGCTTCAGAGCTGAGCCGTCGCGAAGAAGAATAAGAAGTGCGGAAGGGGAAGAAAAGAAAGGGCCCCCGGGTCTATTTATAAGGAAAATGAATAAAGACCGGCGCGAAAATCAAGGAGTCAAAAGCGGCGAGTGGCATAGCTGTCGCCTCGATTTCTGGGATGGCATTAATAAGAGGAATCTTTTTATTCGTTTTTTATAGAGATGACGTCATGATGATCTGTTGTTGTGTCCATAGGATGACGTCACGGCGGTTTAACAAGATCTCAAGGAAGACATCATGGCGGTTTACAAGAAATGATGAAAGATGTTCACATGATTTTTCTAAAGTGCTGAAGATTGACATGACCAAGTTCAAACCAATCTGGGGCCTAATGTTGGGGATATAACTACTGAGTGTAAACCGCCCTGGAGGGGCGGGTTCACCCTCAAGTATATTGAAGCCTCACGAAGACTCGGGAGATGGCGCTTTACTATGAAGCTTAGAGGCCTGGAGCCCAAGGGCGGATTAGGGCCCATAGTGGTAAACCGCCATAGTCATGTAACTTGTGTTGTAAGATGAGGAAAGGAGAGACCGAGCTGAACACTTGTATGAGTCGGCCTCGGGACTCTGTAGACCGGCCAGGAGTCAACCCGTGTATATAAGGGGACGACCCGGCGGCAGTTCAAGGACAAGAAACACAACTCGATAGCCAGACATAGCTTGTTTAGCCCCCTGGTTAGCGAGACCCCAATAATCCCATCACAACTAGACGTAGGCTTTCACCTTCATCGAAGGGGCCGAACTAGTATAAAATCCCTCGTGTCCTTAGTCCGATTTAACCCCTTTAAGCTAACCCGTCGCGATGGCTCCACGACTAAGTCCTTACACGAGGACATCTGACGTGATATTTTCACGACACCCACCGACGATGCTGGACGCATCACTAGGACGGGTGCTAGGTAGGAAGAACCTTATTTCATCTTCAGGGAGTCGCTGTTGTCTCTTCTTTTTGAGCATGACACAAATCCTAACAAAACTCAAAGGAACATCTAAAATACGAAGCCCTCTCTCCGGCAAGGGTCGGAATCCACCACACCGCTAGTTCTTGGCTACTTCTCCATGCAACTAAACTTTACATTACAGTACTCCCTCCAGTCTTTCTTAGTCTGCATACAAGTTTTGTCCGAAGTCAATGTATCTCTACTTTGACCAAATTTATAGAAAAAAGCATCAACATTTACTATGTCAAATTAATATTTTTATATTCATTACAAAATGTAGTTTCATAGTATATATATTTGATATTGTAGCTGTTCATTTTTTTAATATAAATTTGGTCAAACTTTATAAAATTTGACTTGACATAAATCTAATACGCGGAGTAAAAAGGACCGGATAGAGTATCGACATGTCAACTTTACTAGGAAACATTGCTGCAGTATCACCGTTACGCAGACAAGCATCGGTGATCGGAGACTGGGCGATAGATGATCGGACACAGTCGCTGGTGTAAACACCACTGGCGGGCAGAAACTTAGGTCCTCACTGATGACTTTGACACATAGACGTGCTGAGAAAAAGAAAACTTGTTACCGCGGATGGGTATGGACTAGTGACGGGACGGAAACGGCTTGTTACAATGCGTGGGGACCTCGCAGCGTGAGGATCACGAGTGAAGAGCTCAATTTGAAGAGTAAGATATAGCGGTGGGTGTACGGACTTCCATAACAAACATTGTTTTGTGTCTTTTTTTTCTTATCGTATCTTTTTGCAATCCATATATTATTACTTGTGCAAGTTTTTTTTTTTTTTGCGATGGTACTTGTGCAATTATCTCGAAAAGAAATTGCATTATTTGCTTGTCTTCATAGAATTTCTTTAGCTTTGCATATCTTGTCTTGTTGGCACAACTAGTTGACCCTAGTCGATTTAGGCTTTGAACTTGTGAAAGAAAAAACGTCTAGTTATATTCTGCAATTAAATTAGGCCTAAATTGTGACAAGAATAAATTAAAATGCCTATTCACACCCCCATCCCATTCATAGGCAATATCCAAGGTCTCTCTTGCTTTGGCTTTACCGGCTGGAAGCAAAGATTGATAGCTAGTGGTTTAGCGTATCGAGACACATTTCGCTATTATAGTACTCCCGCTGTTTCTTTTTACTCCGCGTATAAGTTTTGATCAAAGTCAAACTACACAAAGTTTGACCAAATTTATATTAAAAAATATGAACATCTACAATACTTAAACTATATAATATGAAAATACATTTTATGGTGCATCTGAAAATGTTGATTTCATATTATGAATGTTGATATTTTGTAATATAAAGTTAGTCAAAATATGCAAAGTTTGACTTTGACCAAACCTTATATGCAGACTAAAAAATCCGGAGGAAGTATAAATAAACCATTACATGCTTCATAATTTTCGGGACAAGGTCTAAATATAGAGTAAAAAAAATGTAGGTGCAGGTTTTCCCCTATGAAGGATTCCCAAAGTCCCTCTTGAGGTAGTGGAAATCGCCATAGCCATGCCCAAACTGCTAATGCTATTTTCGGTGCTTTGAGGGATCTAGTGTTTGAGTCGATCATGCCCCTCGATAATGTCCGTGAGGTTTCGACAAAGCTTAAAACTAGATTCGATGTTTCCAAGATTTACGAGGATGATCACTTGTTTTCATGGTCATTGATTGAGGATTACTCGACGACTTTCACCTCCGACCATGAGGAATTTCCTCAACCGTGTCCACTTCGCCAACATGTGACCAACATGTGTATGCAATGTATGTCTGGATCAGATTTGTTACATATTTGTGTAATGTGCTTCCTTACCACAAACCGCCTCGCTACGGGCAGAGACTAATGCCTTCTCTTGTGACGAAATAGTTCTTGAATCTGAAATCTGTTCAACCTCTAACCTGTGACAATTAATCAAGTGCTCGCAGTTGAATCCACCCTTTTGCTATAGAAAAGGCCGGGTTTTGTTAGTACTGCTAAGCAAGCCACCTTGGACGTCATCCCCTAGGCGGCTCCTTACAAATATTAATAGAGCTACTGACAGGTAAGATTGATTAGTGTTAATACTCTTACCCAAGCTAGGAGTAGCTAGGATATAAAACGCTCCCACATGGAATTTGAGGGATATCCATTCCCGTGCAAGACCCAAGAAAGGAGGGAGGAAGAACACCGAAGTCTTCGACCCACATTTGTATATACATCATGATCGATGTCACTATGACTAAACTATCCATGCAGCCGGACCTATAGGTATTACAATAATTGTACCGATTGTGCACCAAAAACACACTACCACTGCATCAGTACATAGTATATTTCTTAGTTCTCCCTCTTTGCGAATGGGAGGCTGATTGATTAAGCATGCTTAATTAGTATGACCATATTAAGTTTAGTTTTCCAAAGTGTACTGTGGCCGGTGAGCTTACGTCCTAACTCGATGCTCATAAGAAAGATTCATAAACATTTGTGTATTGTTTGACATTTTAATACATTTGACTCCTGAAATACATGAAACGCAATGAAAGCAACCCTTACCTTACAATTGTGGATACGTCTATTGTGTTTTTCTGTTTACCACGATGGATATTGTACTATTTACTCCCTTCGTCTTGGTTTATGTAGCATCATGTATTTTGAGCTTAAGTTTGACTATCAGCTTGACAAACAAAACAAGAGTTATGTGCCATAGATAATGGTATATAAAATTTTATGATACACGACTCATATACTCCCTCCGTTTCAAAATAGATGACCCAACTTTGTACTAACTTTAGTACTTCCTCCGTCCAAAAATACTTGTCATCAAAATGGACAAAAAATGATGTATCTACAACTAAAATACATCTAAATACATCCCCTTTTATTCATTTTGATGAAAAATATTTTCGGACGGAGGGAGTATAAAGTTAGTACAAAGTTGGGTCATCTATTTTAGAATGGAGGGAGTAGGGAGTATTATTTTGTCAATTCGATAACCTTTTTTTTTTCGGAATACTAACTGGCAATCAAAGTTAAAACATGAAATTCAGGGGCGCTATATAATTGTATAAATGTAGATAGAAACAGAAGAAGTAGTTTATAAAAACTGAACAGAAAACATGTAAAGCAGACACGCGGACATAATTATCATAATCCAATCCAATAATCCAAAGAGGTATTTGGACTCTCAACCAGTGGAACTTCCGGCGAAAATGATATAGAAATCCACACAACCAGCCCACCAAATACTCCCACGTAATTGTCTAATCAGTGTGGGGGGCGTCATTAGCCACAGAGGGAGACGAGGTGCAACACTGCTATAGGCCGGCAGTTGGACGCGAGATCTTGCAGTTGGCTAACCATCCAATTAGTTAAGCTGTCCAAATTAAGGAATCGCACGCAACGAAAATACGGGCCGATCGGTCGAGCTTGACGTATGCGTCCAATCCAGCTAATGATCCAGCTGGCTCGTACTACCAGCTGATTTGCTAGGTAGGAGTAGGACGCACAGTGACACAGGTACGCATGTACTAGCTTCTTGTGCGTGTCCGTACGTCCTCAGCAACCGCCGTTCTTCCTTGTGTTCACATGCGTGCTGCTAACAATGTTTTTTTCTTTGCGATGGGTGCTACGAACAGTGTTGATAACTTGATACTCCATCCGTTTTCATAATGTAGTGCGTCCACGCTTTTTGAGATTTAACTTTGATTATAAATTTAACCAACATGGACGATTGCGGCGGAAGCATGACAAATACCTTTGAATTCGTATTCGAAAGAAGTTTTCAAATGTATAAGTTTTCAGCAAAATGATTTATATATAATTGGTCTAATTTATGGTTAAAATTGAATCTCCAAAAAGGTTGACGCACTATAGAATGGAGGAAGTACGATTTTTCACGTATTAGTACAAAAATTCGAAGAGGCGCGTGAGTGCGGGGGCACTCACCTGGCAAGCCCTGTCGCCACTTGATATGTCTCGCGATTCATGAAGCAGTTGAATCACGTAGGAGGGCACAGTAAAAAGGAAAATCTCTCAAAAGGCTTTCAGTTTCAATGATGAAATTTATGGTTTTGCAACTAAAAATGCCACGTTTCAGATATATTATTTAAAGCAAATTTTCCAGTCGGTTGTAGACATAAAATATTTTATTTTTACCGATCACTCATACTAAGTTTTAACATTGAAACTTAACATATTTTTTTAAAGTTGTCAAAATATATTCAAAATAGATCTTATTTCAAAGCGTTGGTCACGAGAAACACAAATATGAAAACATAACTTAATTTGGAATTTTCAATTTAAGATATAAAATTTTGAAAATCGAAAGCCAAAATAAAAATTGGCATCAGGGACCTGAATGCCCCCGCACTTGCGTGCCGCAAATCCTTTTTCTGTGTTACTATGGGTTAACTGCTGCTACAGGACTTCAGAAGTGTCGCCATCCTATGGATTTTCTTAAGAATTGCCATCCAATGCTAATTAGGTACCACTACCCATTTCGGTGGTATCTTGATTTTCTAACCATACTGGGCCATAGCAACATGCCTACATTGATATGCATGGAAATGGTATGCATGGTTGGAGGTTAGCTCTAAAGTAACCATCAAAGTTCCTCCTTTTAGGGGAAACCTGTCATCATGGCTTCATATGTACGGAAATAAGTATAGATATTTTTATTACTATGGACACAGCACCACAGAAAGCTAAAATAGAAAGAGAAAGAAACGCGTGATTAAAATGTCATAACCTTGGTGTATAGATGAAAACCAAATAAAGGCATAGCCTATTGTCTTATACGGAAATATTACACCAACCTGAAGTGGGAAGGTGTGTCAAACATGCAAATAAATTATTTGGTCGGATGTACTTCCTCTGTTCCATAATATAAAAACGTTTTTACACTACTCTAATGTCAAAAACGTTCTTATATTATGGAATGGAGGGAGTAACATCTTACTAGTTAGGGCAACTCCAACGCCGTACCTCAGATCATTGCTAAATGTTCGGAATTCACCATACCTTAAATGTCCGCAAAGGCGTCCGGGTGTCTGAAATCTCATAAACCGGTTGCAAAGTTGGGCAAGATTTATGGGCATCCAGACCTCCGTCACGTAGGCCTCCGACATCCCTAGCCCACCCAAAAACTCCACCAGGACCCCCTGTTTTCCCCCTTCGTCCCTCCTCCCTCTTCTGCATCCACTCCTTCCCAGTCCAACGCTGCTATTGTGCCACCCAACCGCCGTTCAGGCCTTAGCGGACCTCAACCACTACACCACGGCGTCAGACCCACTCTACCAACGTCGATGGTCCACCCCTAATCCGACCGCTGCCCAGCTACCCTCCGCCCTGTAGATGACGCCCATTGCGGACACGACGCCTAGCAAATGTTCGACCAAATGCCATAGCCAAAAAAATTGACTTTTTTTTCTTACTTTGAAGAAAACACGATGCATTCAGACATGGAGTACTTCTCTGGGAATTTCATGGGTTCGTGTTCGTTAGATGAGAACTGAGGATTCTGTAAAGGAACTAATGCAGATAAGGTTCAAGATAGCGAGACATCCCTGTTGCTCTCCAAAAAAGATGATAAAAATTATCTTGACGATAGTGAGACAACCCAAAAGTTCTGTCTTGACGTAGTGTTCGAGTTACTGGCCACTACTGCTGGCACAAGCTCCTTGAACTCGCTGCCCGAATCAGTTCGTCTTCTTGAGTCTCAATTTCAAGTTGAAATACATCGATCAGATGTGTTGCGACATGAAGCCGAAGGACTGAGGAAGTCCCTGCAGAATTCAGATGCATACTTTCTGGTGCAACAACAAGCGCTGGAGGATTAAGCGCCAAACAAGAGAAAGTTAATAAGCTTGCTAAGCATCTTTCCAGCATTATGGATACCCAGGATATTGTTTCTTAAACTCTTCTGAAGTGATTTCAGTTCTGGATTTGTTTTGCTGCGGTGTTTATTTGCACTGGTCACCAACTTTGACGACCAGTGTATGTGATATGCTGCTTTGTTTACTATATTTGGACTGGTGGCGAACTTTGATGCCCAATGGATGTAATATGTGTAATAATCGTGAATCCGTGATAGCCTAGCGTAAGTTGCTTGTTTATTTATTTCCTTGTTGTCTTGTTTATTTGTTTGCTTGTAGTCAGTGCGGTTCTTCTTCCATGGTTTGCTAGTGGCCGCAATAACCTATTTTTTAAGACTAGGTCACAATAACCTATCTTTTAAAATTAGGCCACAATAACCATGGGCTACATATTTACTGTAGTGACCATGGGCCTCCTATGGGTCGTACAAACAATGGGCCTTTTACGGGCCGTAGAAAAATGGGCCTTCTAGGGGCTGTAGAAACAATGGGCATTATACGGGCCATAGCATCAATGGGCCTTATACGAGTCGTATGATCAATTGGTCAAACATCGGCCAATAACAGACCGCATTATGGGCCGTAAATGGGCTAGAGTAGGAATCATCCGTTCATGAGCCGGCCGTAACAGGCCGTCGTTAATGGGCCATATTTGATGACGCTATGAAAACGGCCAAACGGATTAACGGGCCATAAACAGGCCGACTGTAACCACGTGCTAAATTTGGCCCACAAGCAGAAAGGGCCAGTAACGGGCCGTAAGTAACCGAATGCTGGAAATGAGCCCAAAAATAGATGCATCCTGAGAAGGCCGGAAGATAACATCGGCTAAAAACAGCCCAATGAAATAATGGGCCATTAATGGGTATAAAGCAATACACTGTTCATTACGGGCCAGATTCACCACAGGCCGTTAATGGGCCAAGAGTTACAAAGGGCCTCATATGGGCCGAAAGACGTAATGGGCCATACATGGGCCTTAAGTGACAACGGGCTGGAATCATATTGGACGGCCCAGATAACGTTATTGGGCCTAATTCAGATAGGCCGTAATGGGTCGTGACTTAGCGGGCTGTAAATGGGCTATATGCGAACAAGTCGTTAACAGGCTTTCCGTGGGCCAGCCCGCTACCTTTTAACCAAGTCAAACGGGCCGGCCTTTTCACCGGAATGGGCCTCTGTTGGGCTGTGAAACATTACAATGTATCATAGGCGCCTTCGGTCCAATGAGTGGATGACATCTGTCCTAATGGTGAGCCGACACGTGGTTCCTCTGGCCATTGAGAATTTTGCACGTGGAAAATCCCCATTGGTCGGGGCTGTTAACTGATGACCCGCAAGTATACGGGATAATTGTAGCCTTTTTCGATAAGTAAGAGTGTCGAACCCAACGAGGAGCTAAAGGTAGAACAAATACTCTCTCAAGCCCTATCTACCACTGATACGACTCTACGCATGCTTAGTGTTCGCTTTACCTAGAACAAGTATGACACTAGAAGTACTTTGTAGGTGTGATAGGATAGGTTTGCAAGATAATAAAGAACGCGTAAATAAAAAGTATGAGCTCTTTAGATAAAGAAGCAATAATGTAAATATAGCGAGTGTGGAAAAGTGATGGTAGGAGTTGTGGAATTGTCCCTAAGCAATTGACTATGTTACTAGACTGGTAATCACTATTGCAATTCTATTTGAGGGAGAGGCATAAGCTAACATACTTTCTCTTCTTGGATCATATGCACTTATGATTGGAACTCTAGCAAGCATCCACAACTATTAAAGATCATTAAGATAAAACCCAACCATAACATTAAAGCATCAAGTCCCCTTTATCCCATACGCAAACAACCTACTTACTCGGGTCTGTGCTTCTATCACTCACGCCACCCACCATAAGCAAATCATAAACATATTGCAAACCCTACGGCGGGAATCCCTCATGCTTGTGTGACACAGAGGGCACAATAGGACAACACCAATAATAAAACATGCAATTCAAACCAATCATAGCAATTCATCAATCACCGATAGGACAATGAAAATCTACTCAGACATCATAGGATGGCAACACATCATTGGATAATAATATGAAGCATAAAGCAGCATGTTCAAATAGAGGGTACAACGGGTTGCGGGAGAATGGACCGCTGAATATAGAAGGGGGAAGGTGATGGAGGTGTTGGTGAAGATGGCAGAGGTGTTGGTGAAGATCGCGGTGATGATGATGGCCCCCGACGGTGTTCCGGCACCACCAAAAGCAAGGGGGAGAGAGCCCCCCTTCTTCTTCTTCTTCCTTGACCTTCTCCCTAGATGGGAGAAGGGTTTCCCCTATGGTCCTTGGCTCCCATGGTTTGGGAGGGGCGAGAGCCCCTCCGAGATTGGATCTATCTCTCTGTCTCTCTCTGTTTCTGTGTTCCCTGATCCTTCCCCTTCACCGTTTCTTTTATATCCGGAGATCCGTAAATTCGATTGGGGTGAATCTTTCACCCAGATTTTTCTCATAAAATTATCTTTCTTGCGGCAAAAGAAGAGCATCAACCGCCTTACGGGGTGCCCAAGAGAGTCCAGGGCGCGCCTGCCACCCTGGGGCGCGCTCCCCTGTCTCCTGGCCCCCTCAGGCACCATCTCGCGTTGATTTTACTTCCCAAAAATCATAAATATTCCAAAATAATTCTCCGCCCGTTTTTACCCCGTTTGGACTCCGTTTGGTATGGGTTTTCTGTGAAACATAAAACATGCAACAAACAGGAACTGACACTAGGCACTAGATCAATATGTTAGTCCCAAAATATAGTATAAAAAGTTGCCAAAAGTATATGAAAGTTGAATAATATTGGCATGGAACAATCAAAAATTATAGATACGACGGAGACATATCAGCATCCCCAAACTTAATTACTGTTCGTCCTCGAGTAGGTAAATAATAAAAAAGATAATTTTTGATGTGGAATGCTACCTAGCATAATCTTGATCATATGTCTAATCATGGCATGAATATTAAAACATGAGTGATTAAAAGCAATAGTCTATCATTTGACATAAAACAATAATACTTAGGGCATCCCAACAAACAATCATGTCTTCCAAAATATCAATGCTTCCAGAACGTTATCCCTACAAAATCATATAGTCTTCTATGCTCCCTTTTCTTAACACAAGGTACCCCTCAGGCCTATCCCAGTGTCAGCCAAGCAATTGTTTCATATTTTAGTATTCTCAAACTTTTTCAACTCTCACGCAATACATGAGCGTGAGCCATGGATATAGCACTATGGGTGGAATAGAATATGATGGTGGAGGTTATGTGGAGAAGACAAAAAGGAAGAAAGTCTCACATCGACACGGCTAATCAACGGGCTATGGAGATGCCCATCAATTGATGTCAATGCGAGGAGCAGGGATTGCCATGCAATGGATACACTAAGAGCTATAAGTGTATGAAAGCTCAAACTGAAAACTAAGTGGGTGTGCATCCAACTTGCTTGCTCATGAAGACCTAGGGCATTTGAGTAAGCCCATCGTTGGAATATACAAGCCAAGTTCTATAATGAAAATTCCCACTAGTATATGAAAGTGACAATATAGGAGACTCTCTATATGAAGAACATGGTGCTACTTTGAAGCACAAATGTGGAAAAAGGATAGTAACATTGCCCCTTTTCTTTTCTTCTTTTTTTTCTTTTTTTGGGTGGGCTTCTTTGGCCCCTTTTATTTAGGCTTCTTTGGCCTTTTTTTCTTTTTTTTCATGGGGCAACGCTCTATAATGATGATCATCACACTTTTATTTACTTACAACTCAATATTACAACTCGGTACTAGAACAAAGATATGACTCTATATGAATGCTTCCGGTGGTGTACCGGGATGTGCGATGATCTAGTGAAGCAATGACATAAAAAACGGACAAGCCATGAAAACATCATGCTAGCTATCTTACGATCATGCAAAGCAATATGACAATAAATGCTCAAGTCATGTATATGATGATGATGGAAGTTGCATGGCAATATATCTCGGAATGGCTATGGAAATGCCATGATAGGTAGGTATGGTGGCTGTTTTGAGGAAGATATAAGGAGGCTTATGTGTGATAGAGCGTATCGTATCACGGGGTTTGGATGCTCCGGCGAAGTTTGCACCAACTCTCGAGGTGAGAAAGGGCAATGCACGGTACCGAAGAGGCTAGCAATGATGGAAGGGTGAGAGTGCATATAATCCATGGACTCAACATTAGTCATAAAGAACTCACATAGATATTGCAAAAATTTATTAGTCCTTGAAACAAAGTACTACGCGCATGCTCCTAGGGAGGAGGTTGGTAGGAGTTAACCATCACGCGCCCCCGACCTTCACGCAAAGATAAACAATCAAAATACAATGCGCGCCAATTTGGTTACATAGTTAGTAGACCATATGTGCATGCTTCGGGAATCACAAACCTTAAAACCAACATCCTTACTAAACACAACCATCTACTAGTACCTCCCACATATTATCATCTCTATATCACAAAACTATTGCAAGGAATCAAACATATCGTATTCAGTGATCCACAAGTTCATGTAGGATTTTATAACTAACCATGTGATTGACCAATTCCTGTCATCTCTCTAAATTGATATAACTGAAGCAAGAGAGTTTAATTCTTTCTACGAAAGATATGCCCACGCTCTAACAAATATAAGTGAAGCAAAAGAGCATTCTACAAATGGTGGTTTTCTATGTGAAGAGAAACAGGCAATCCAGACTTCAAATGATATAAGTGAAGCACATGAAGCATTCTATAAAGCCATACTCAAAAGATTTAAGTGAAGTGCAATGAGCATTCTATAAATCAACCAAGGACTATCTCATACCAGCATGGTGCATAAAAGAAAAGTGGAAACTAAATGCAAAAGACGCTCCAAGACCTGCACATATCGCATGAACGAAACGAATCCGAAAGCATACTGATACTTGTTGAAAAAAGAGGGGATGCCTTCCGGGGCATCCCCAAGCTTAGACGCTTGAGTCTCCTTGAATATTTACTTGGGGTGCCTCGGGCATCCCCAAGCTTGAGCTCTTGCCTCTCTCCCTTTTCTTCATATCGAGACATCCTCGATTAGACACTTCATCCACAGGAAACTTCAACAGAAAACTCGGTAAGATCCTTTAGTATGATAAAGCAAATCACTACTCTCAGTACTGTTGCAAACCAATTCATATTTTGTTTTTTCATTGTGTCTACTGTAATATAACTTTTTCATGGCTTAAATGCACTGATATAAATTCATAGATTCATCAAAACAAGCAAACTATATGCATCAAAAACAGAATCTATCAAAAAACAGAACATTCTGTAGCAATCTGAACATTCACCACACTTCTGGTACCCCAAAAATTCTATAAAAATTACTAACAATTCGTACAGAAAGACGGTGCAAAAAGAATCAGAACCGTTTGACATTCCAGTTAAAAATGTAAAATTGCGCACTACAACCAAAGTTTCTGTCCTGCACCGTACAAACCAACAAGCATTGTGAACATCCTATAGGCAAACCTTAGCACATTATTTTTATAATACAATGGAATTATACAAGGGGATAATTATTTTTGATGAAAAGTTTATGTAATCAAGATTCACAAAGTTTCCGTGAGCATGAAGAAAGTTCAAGGCTAGCTCCCACTTCAACAATGCTTGTCTTTCTCACTTTCACTTTCCTTTTTGAAAAGGTTTTAGGTTCCCCTCTTTATTTTTGTGTTTTTAGACTATATAAAAGCATTCAACAGAAGTAAATGACTCTCTAAAACTTCCGGGTTGTCTCCCTGGCAGCGCTTTCTTTAAAGCCATTAAGCTAGGCATATAGTGCTCCAGTAATGGATCCACCCGGATCCCACGGTATATCAAAGCCAATTTTAATTACCAATGATTTGTAATTTAGTAGTGAGCACAAACTAACATATATCATGCAACAACGAAGTCTAACTCTCTTCCTATGCATCAGCATGTGATAAAAGAACAATTCATGCACACATAGTAAAGGCCAATGCATAGTGTAAACGGTTTCTTGCAATTCTATCGTGTTGGAAACATAAAGAGGTGGAGATGTAGTTCCTCTCTCATAATAATTGCAAGTAGGAGCAGCAAGCACATGCATATTATATTCATCAAAATCATCATGTGCAACGGTAAAAGGCAACCCATCAATATAATCCTTAGTAAGCACAAACTTCTCCGATATAGTGTAGTTGGGAGAATTCAAAAAGATAATAGTGTTGGGGAACGTAGTAATTTCAAAAGAATTCCTACGCACACGCAAGATCATGGTGATGGCATAGCAACGAGAGGGGAGACTGTTGTCCACGTACCCTCGTAGACCATAAGCGGAAGCGTTAGCACAATGTGGTTGATGTAGTCATACGTCTTCACAATCCGACCGATCCAAGCACCGAACGTACGGCACCTCCGAGTTCAGCACACGTTCAGCTCGATGACGATCCCCGGACTCCGATCCAGCAAAGCTTCGGGGATGAGTTCTGTCAGCACGACGGCGTGGTGACGATGATGATGTTCTACCGGCACAGGGCTTCGCCTAAACTCCGCGACGATATGACCGAGGTGGAATATGGTGGAGGGGGGCACCGCACACGGCTAAGGAACGATCCGTAGATCAACTTGTGTTTTTCTAGGGTGCCCCCTGCCCCCGTATATAAAGGAGCCAAGGGGGAGGGGGCGGCCGGTCAAGGAGGGCGCGCCAAGGGGGAGTCCTACTCCCACCGGGAGTAGGACTCCCTTCTTTCCTAGTTGGAGTAGGAGAAGGGGAAAGGAGGAGGAAGAGGGGAATGAAAGGGGGGGCGCCACCCCCCTCTCCTTGTCCTATTAGGACTAGGGAGGGGAGGGGGCACAGCCCACCTCTTGCCTCCTCTCCTCTTCTCCCTTAGGGCCCATGAAGGCCCAATAACCCCCGGGAGGGTTCCGGTAACCCCCCGGTACTCCGGTAAAATGCCGATTTCACCCGGAACACTTCCGATGTCCAAACATAGGCTTCCAATATATCAATCTTTATGTCTCGACCATTTCGAGACTCCTCGTCATGTCCGTGATCACATCCGGGACTCCGAAGAAACTTCGGTACATCAAAACTTATAAACTCATAATAAAACTGTCATCGTAACTTTAAGCGTGCGGACCCTATGGGTTCGAGAACTATGTAGACATGACCTAGAACTATTCTCGGTCAATAACCAATAGCGGAACCTAGATGCCCATATTGGTTCCTACATATTCTACGAAGATCTTTATTGGTCAAACCGCATAACAACATACGTTGTTCCCTTTGTCATCGGTATGTTACTTGCCCGAGATTTGATCGTCGGTATCCAATACCTAGTTCAATCTCGTTACCGACAAGTCTCTTTACTCGTTACGTAATGCATCATCCTGTAACCAACTCATTGGTCACATTGCTTGCAAGGCTTATAGTGATGTGCATTACCGAGAGGGCCCAGAGATACCTCTCCGACAATCGGAGTGACAAAACCTAATCTCGAAATACGCCAACCCAACATGTACCTTTGGAGACACCTATAGTACTCCTTTATAATCACCCAGTTACGTTGTGACATTTGGTAGCACCCAAAGTGTTCCTCCGGTAAACGGGAGTTGCATAATCTCATAGTTACAGGAACATGTATAAGTCATGAAGAAAGCAATAGCAATATACTAAACGATCAAGTGCTAGGCTAACGGAATGGGTCAAGTCAATCACATCATTCTCCTAATGATGTGATCCCGTTAATCAAATGACAACTCTTTTGTCCATGGTTAGGAAACATAACCATCTTTGATAAACGAGCTAGTCAAGTAGAGGCATACTAGTGACACTATGTTTGTCTATGTATTCACACATGTATTATGTTTCCGGTTAATACAATTCTAGCATGAATAATAAACATTTATCATGATATAAGGAAATAAATAATAACTTTATTATTGCCTCTAGGGCATATTTCCTTCAGTTCCCACTTGTACTAGAGTCAATAATCTAGTTCACATCATCATGTGATTCAACACCAATATTCACATTTGTATGTGATTAACACCCATAGTTCACATCGTCATGTGACCAACACCCAAAGGGTTTACTAGAGACAATAATCTAGTTCACATAGCTATGTGGCTAACACCCAAAGAGTACTAAGGTGTGATCATGTTTTGCTCGTGAGAGAAGCTTAGTCAACGGGTCTGTCACATTCAGAGCCGTATGTATTTTGCATATATTCTATGTCTACAATGCTCTGTATGGAGCTACTCTAGCTAATTGCTCCCACTTTCAATATGTATCCAGATTGAGACTTAGAGTCATCTGGATCAATATAAAAGTTTGCATCGATGTAACTTTTACGACGAACTCTTTTATCACCTCCATAATCGAGAAACATATCCTTATTCTACTAAGGATAATTTTGACCAATGTCCAGTGCTCTACTCCTAGATCACTATTGTACTCCCTTGCCAAACCAGGGCAGAGTATACAATAGGTCTGGTCCATAGCATGGCATACTTTTATAGAACCTATGACTGATGCATAGGGAATGACTTTCATTCTCTTTCTATTTTCTGTCGTGGTCGGGTCTTGAGTCTTAGTCAATTTCACACATTTGCAACACAGGCAAGAACTCTTTCTTTGACTGTTCTATTTTGAACTATTTCAAAATCTTGACAAGGTATGTACTTATTGAAAAACTTATCAAGCGTCTTGATTTATCTCAATAGATCTTGATGCTCAATACGTAAGTAGCTTTACTGAGGTCTTTTTTTAAAGAACTCCTTTCAAATACTCCTTTATGCTTTCCAGAAAAATTCTACATCATTTCTGGTCAACAATATGTTACTCACATATATTTATCAGAAAGGCGATAGTGCTCCCACTCACTTTATTGTAAATACAGGCTTCACCGTAAGTCTGCATAGAACTATATGCTTTGATCAACTTATCAAAGCGTATATTCCAACTCTGAAATGCTTGCACCAGTCCATAGATGGATCGCTGGAGCTTGCACATTTTGTTAGCACCGTTAGGATTGACAAAACCTTCTGGTTGCATCATATACAACTCTTCTTTAATAAATCCATTAAAGAATGTAGTTTTGACATCCATTTGCCAGATTTCATAACATGTGACAATTGCTAACATGATTCAGACAGACTTAAGCATCGCTACAGTTGAGAAAATCTCATTGTAGTCAACACCTTGAACTTGTCGAAAACCTTTTTGTGACAAGTCGAACTTTGTAGATAGTAACACTACTATCAGTGTCCGTATTCCTCTTGAAGATCCATTTATTTAACATGGCTTGCTGATCATCGAGCAAGTCAATCAAAGTCCATACTTTGTTCTTATACATGGATCCTATCTCAGATTTCATGGACTCAAGCCATTTCGCGGAATCTGGGCTCATCATCGCTTCCTCATAGTTAGTAGGTTCATCATGGTCTAGTAACATGACTTCTAGAACGGGATTACCGTACCATTTTGGTGCGGATCTTATTCTGGAAGACCTACGAGGTTCGGTAGTAACTTGATCTGAAGCTTCATGATCATCATCATTAACTTCCTCACTAATCGGTGTAGGCATCACTGGAACTGATTTCTGTGATGAACTACTTTCCAATTTGGGAGAAGGTACAATTACCTTATCAAGTTCTACTTTGCTCCCACTCACTTCTTTCGAGAGAAACTCCTTCTCTAGAGAGGATCCATCTTAGCAACGAATATTGCTTTCGGATCTGTGATAGAAGGTGTACCCAATAGTTACCTTTGGGTATTCTATGAAGACGTACTTCTCCGATTTGGGTTCGAGCTTATCAGGTGAAAACTTTTTCACATAAGCATTGCAGCCCAAAACTTTAAAAAACAACAACTTTGGTTTCTCGCCAAACCATAGTTCATAAGGCGTCGTCTCAACGGATTTTGATGGTGCCCTTTTTTTTAAAGTGAATGCAACTGTCTCTAATGCATAACCCCAAAATGATAGTGGTAAATTGGTAAGATACATCATAGATCGCATTATATCCAATAAAGTACTGTTATGACGTTCAGACACACCATTAAGCTGTGGTGTTCCAGGTGGCATGAGTTTGTGAAACTATTCCACACTGTTTTAATTGAAGACCAAACTCGTAACTCAAATATTTGTCTCCGCGATCAAATTGCAGAAACTTTATTTTCTTGTTATGATCATTCTCCACTTCACTCTGAAATTCTTTGAACTTTCCAAATGTTTCAGACTTGTGCTTCATTAAGTAGATATACTCATATCTGCTCAAATCATCTTGTGAAGGTCAGAAAATAACGATACCCGCCACGAGCATCAACACTCATTGGACCATATACATCGGTATGTATTATTTCCATCAAGTCAGTAGCTCGTTCCATTGTTCCGGAGAACGGAGTTTTAGTCATCTTGCCCAAAAGGCACGGTTCACAAGCATCAAATGATTCATAACCAAGAGATTCCAAAAATCCATCTTTATGGAGTTTCTTCATGCGCTTTACACCGATATGACCCAAACGGCAGTGCCACAAATAAGTTGCACTATCATTATCAACTTTGCATCTTTTGGCATCAATATTATGAATATGTGTATTACTACGATCGAGATCCAACAAACTATTTTCATTGGGTGTATGACCATCGAAGGTTTTATTCATGTAAATAGAACAACAATTATTCTTTGACTTTAAATGAATAACCGTATCGCAATAAAAATGATCAAATCATATTCATGCTCAACGCAAACGCCAAATAACATTTATTTAGTTTTAACACTAATCTCGAAAGTATAGGGAGTGTGCGATCATGATCATATCAATCTTGGAACCACTTCCAACACACATCGTCACTTCACCTCAACTAGTCTCTGTTTATTCTGTAACTCCTGTTTCGAGTTACTAATATTTAGCAACCGAACAAGTATCAAATACTCAGGGGCTACTATAAACACTAGTAAGGTACACATCAATAACCTGTATATCAAATATACCCTTGTTCACTTTGCCATCCTTCTTATCCACCAAATATTCAGGGCATTTCCACTTCCAGTGACCATTTCCTTTGTAGTATAATCATTCAGTTTCAGGCTTTGGTCCAGCTTTGGGCTTCTTCGCGGGAGTGACAACTTGCTTGTCATTCTACTTGAAGTTTCCCTTTCTTTCCCTTTGCCCTTTTCTTGAAACTAGTGATCTTGTCAACCATCAACACTTGATGCTCTTTCTTGATTTCTACCTTCGTCGATTTCAACATTACGAAGAGCTCGGGAATCGTTTTCGTCATCCCTTGCATACTATAGTTCATCACAAAGTTCTAGTAACTTAGTGATGGTGACTAGAGAATTCTGTCAATCACTATCTTATCTGGAAGACTAACTCCCACTTGATTCAAGTGATTGTAGTACCCAGACAATCTGAGCACATGCTCACTAGTTGAGCGATTCTCCTCCATCTTTTAGCCATAGAACTTGTTGGAGACTTCATATCTCTCAACTCAGGTATTTGCTTGAAATATTAACTTCAACTCCTGGAACATCTCATATGGTCCATGACGCTCAAAACGTCTTTGAAGTCCCGATTCTAAGCCGTAAAGCATGGTGCACAAAACTATCAAGTAGTCATCATATTGAGCTAGCCAAACGTTCATAACGTCTGCATCTGCTCCTGCAATAGGTCTGTCACCTAGCGGTGCATCAAGGACATAATTCTTCTGTGCAGCAATGAGGATAAACCTCAGATCAGGGATCCAATCCGCATCATTGCTACTAACATCTTTCAACACAATTTTCTCTAGGAACATATAAAAATAAACATATGAAAGAAACAATGCAAGCTATTGATCTACAACATAATTTGCAAAATACTACTAGGACTAAGTTCATGATAAATTAAAGTTCAATTAATCATATTACTTAAGAACTCCCACTTAGAAAGACATCCCTCTTATCCTCTAAGTGATTACGTGATCCATATCAACTACACCATGTTCGACCATCACGTGAGATGGAGTAGTTTCAACGGTGAACATCATTATGTTGATCATATCTACTATATGATTCATGCTCGACCATTCTGTCTCCGTGTTCCAAGGCCATATCTGTATATGCTAGGCTCGTCAAGTTTAACCCGAGTATTCCGCGTGTGCAACTCTTTTGCACCCGTTGTATTTGAACGTAGAGCCTATCACACCCGATCATCACGTGGTGTCTCAGCACGAAGAACTTTCGCAACGGTGCATACTCAGGGAGAACACTTCTTGATAATTAGTGAGAGATCATCTTAAAATGCTACCGTCAATCAAAGCAAGATAAGATGCATAAAGGATAAACATCACATGCAATCAATATAAGTGATATGATATGGCCATCATCATCTTGTGCTTGTGATCTCCATCTTCGAAGCACCGTTGTGATCACCATCGTCACCGGCGCGACACCTTGATCTCCATCGTAGCATCGTTGTCGTTACGCCATCTATTGCTTCTACGACTATCGCTACCGCTTAGTGATAAAGTAAAACAATTACAGGGCGTTTGCATTTCATACAATAAAGCGACAACCATATGGCTCCTGCCAATTGCCGATAACTTCGGTTACAAAACATGATCATCTCATACAATAAAATATAGCATCACCGTCTTGACCATATCACATCACAACATGCCCTGCAAAAACAAGTTAGACGTCCTCTACTTTGTTGTTGCAAATTTTACGTGGCTGCTACGGGCTTAGCAAGAACCGTTCTTACCTACGCATCAAAACCACAATGATAGTTCGTCAAGTTAGTGCTGTTTTAACCTTCGCAAGGACCGGGCGTAGCCACACTCGATTCAGCTAAAGTGAGAGAGACAGACACCCGCCAGCCACCTTTAAGCACAAGTGCTCGTAACGGTGAAACCAGTCTCGCGTAAGCGTACGCGTAATGTCGGTCTGGGACGCTTCATCTCACAATACCGCCGAACCAAAGTATGACATGATGGTAAGCAGTATGACTTGTATCGCCCACAACTCACTTGTGTTCTACTCGTGCATATAAGATCAACGCATAAAACCTATGCTCGGATGCCACTGTTGGGGAACGTAGTAATTTCAAAAAAATTCCTACGCACACGCAAGATCATGGTGATGGCATAGCAACGAGAGGGGAGAGTGTTGTCCACGTACCCTCGTAGACCGTAAGCGGAAGCATTAGCACAACGCGGTTGATGTCGTCGTACGTCTTCATGATCCGACCGATCCAAGCACCGAACGTACGGCACCTCCGAGTTCAGCACACGTTCAGCTCGATGACGATCCCCGGACTCCGATCCAACAAAGCTTCGGGGATGAGTTCCATCAGCACGACGGCGTGGTGATGATGATGATGTTCTACCGGCACAGGGTTTCGCCTAAACTCCGCGACGATATGACCGAGGTGGAATATGGTGGAGGGGGGCACGGCACACGGCTAAGGAACGATCCGTAGATCAACTTGTGTTTTTCTAGGGTGCCCCCCTGCCCCCGTATATAAAGGAGCCAAGGGGGAGGGGGCGGCCGGTCAAGGAGGGCGCGCCAAGGGGGAGTCCTACTCCCACCGGGAGTAGGACTCCCTTCTTTCCTAGTTGGAGTAGGAGAAGGGGGAAGGAGGAGGAAGAGGGGAATGAAAGGGGGGGTGCCGCCCCCCTCTCCTTGTCCTATTAGGACTAGGGAGGGGAGGGGGCGCAGCCCACCTCTTGCCTCCTCTCCTCTTCTCCCTTAGGGCCCATGAAGGCCCAATAACCCCCGGGAGGGTTCCGGTAACCCCCCGGTACTCCGGTAAAATGCCGATTTCACCCGGAACACTTCCGATGTCCAAACATAGGCTTCCAATATATCAATCTTTATGTCTCGACCATTTCGAGACTCCTCGTCATGTCCGTGATCACATCCGGGACTCCGAACAAACTTCGGTACATCAAAACTTATAAACTCATAATAAAACTGTCATCGTAACTTTAAGCGTGCGGACCCTACGGGTTCGAGAACTATGTAGACATGACCTAGAACTATTCTTGGTCAATAACCAATAGCGGAACCTGGATGCCCATATTGGTTCCTACATATTCTACGAAGATCTTTATCGGTCAAACCGCATAACAACATACGTTGTTCCCTTTGTCATCGGTATGTTACTTGCCCAAGATTTGATCGTCGGTATCCAATACCTAGTTCAATCTCGTTAACGACAAGTCTCTTTACTCGTTACGTAATGCATCATCCCGTAACCAACTCATTGGTCACATTGCTTGCAAGGCTTATAGTGATGTGCATTACCGAGAGGGCCCAGAGATACCTCTCCGACAATCAGAGTGACAAAATCTAATCTCGAAATACGCCAACCCAACATGTACCTTTGGAGACACCTGTAGTACTCCTTTATAATCACCCAGTTACGTTGTGACGTTTGGTAGCACCCAAAGTGTTCCTCGGTAAACGGGAGTTGCATAATCTCATAGTTACAGGAACATGTATAAGTCATGAAGAAAGCAATAGCAATATACTAAACGATCAAGTGCTAGGCTAACGGAATGGGTCAAGTCAATCACATCATTCTCCTAATGATGTGATCCCGTTAATCAAATGACAACTCTTTTGTCCATGGTTAGGAAACATAACCATCTTTGAAAACGAGCTAGTCAAGTAGAGGCATACTAGTGACACTATGTTTGTCTTTGTATTCACACATGTATTATGTTTCCGGTTAATACAATTCTAGCATGAATAATAAACATTTATCATGATATAAGGAAATAAATAATAACTTTATTATTGCCTCTAGGGCATATTTCCTTCAAATAGAACTATCATGCATGGGTGCAATAGCAACAATTTCATGTTTAACATAAGGAACTATAGCAAGTTCATCTCCATAAGCATAATTCATATTGGCATCTTGGCCACAAGCATAGCAAGCATCATCAAAAAGGGGTAATTCAAGAGAATCAACGGGATCATAACAATCATCATAGCAATCATCCTTCGGTAAGCACGTAGGGAAAGTAAACAATGTATGAGTTGAAGAGTTACTCTCATTAGAAGTGGGCACGGGTAGCTAATCTGCTCTTCCTCCTTTTGTTCTTCGCTCTCCTCATCTTTTTCATCCAATGAGCTCACAGTTTCATCAATTTCTTCTTCCATAGACTCCTGCAAAATATTAATCTCTTCTTAGAGAGCAGATACTTTCTCAATAAATGCATCAATATTGTAATTGTATTCATAATTCTTATAACAATATTTAAGTATAGCAAAATTTTCATCCAACTGAGTCATCAAAATCATCAAACTCTTTAAACATAGATTCAGTCTCATAGGCACCCATAAAAGCAACAAATTCTTCTATTTGTTCCACATCATAGTAATCATATACACCATTAGCATAAGAAGCTAAGGTTTTATTATCATTGAATTTGCATGAAAAAGGAAGGTGTGGAGCCTCCATCCTAGAGCAACAAGTATAACTATATCTCAAGCATAGTTCCCGAGCATACCAATATAATATATAAATTTGATCCCATAATAGTTTCCCTTTTTGTGTCAAGCGATAATCCCTAAAGTATTCACGTTGATCCAACGTGTCTCCCATAACAAAATTGAATGGGTTTTTCTCAGGATTATCAAAGTAGTACATAATTTCTTTCACATAACGAGCATCGAGGGTTTTAGGAGGTTCCCCATCTCCATGAGTAGCGAGTACACCTAAAATTTTGGTATTTCGTGTTCCATATCCATAACTAAAGATAAAGAACATTAGGAACAACAAATAAAAATTACTTAGTGATAAAGCAAACAAGCACACACGAGAATAATCACCCCACCTATGACTCCCCGGCAACGGTGCCAGAAAAAGGTCTTGATGACCCGCAAGTATACGAGATAATTGTAGCCTCTTTCGACAAGTAAGAGTGTCGAACCCAACGAGGAGCTAAAGATAGAACAAATACTCTCTCAAGCCCTATCTGCCACTGATACGACTCTACGCACGCTTAGTGTTCGCTTTACCTAGAACTAGTATGAAACTAGAAGTACTTTGTAGGTGTGATAGGATAGGTTTGCAAGATAATAAAGAACGTGTAAATAAAAAGTAGGGGCTGTTTAGATTAAGAAACAATAAAGTAAATATAGTGAGTGTGGCAAAGTGGTGGTAGGAGTTGTGGAATTGTCCCTAAGCAATGGACTACGTTACTAGACCGGTAATCACTATTGCAATTCTATTTGAGGGAGAGGCATAAGCTAACATACTTTCTCTTCTTGGATCATATGCACTTATGATTGGAACTCTAGCAAGCATCTGCAACTACTAAAGATCATTAAGGTAAAACCCAACCATAGCATTAAAGCATCAAGTCCTCTTTATCCCATACGCAAACAACCTACTTACTCGGGTCTGTGCTTCTATCAGTCACGTCAACCACCATAAGCAAATCATAAACATATTGCAAACCCTACAGCGGGAATCCCTCACGCTTGTGCGACACGGAGGGCACAATAGGACAGCACCAATAATAAAACATGCAATTCAAACCAATCATATCGATTCATCAATCACCGATAGGACAACGAAAATCTACTCAGACATCATAGGATGGCAACACATCATTGGATAATAATATGAAGCATAAAGCACCATGTTCAAATAGAGGGTACAGCGGGTTGCGAGAGAGTGGACCGCTGAATATAGAAGGGGCAAGGTGATGAAGGTGTTGGTGAAGATGGCGGAGGTGTTGGTGAAGATCACGGTGATGATGATGGCCCCCAGTGGCGTTCCGGCACCACCGGAAGCAAGGGGGAGAGAGACCCCCTTCTTCTTCTTCTTCTTCTTCTTCTTCCTTGACCTTCTCCCTAGATGGGAGAAGGGTTTCCCCTCTGGTCCTTGGGTCCCATGGCCTGGGAGGGGCAAGAGCCCCTCCGAGATTGGATCTATCTCTCTGTCTCTCTCTGTTTCTGCGTTCCCTGGTCCTTCCCCTTCACCGTTTCTTTTATATTTGGAGATCCGTAACTCTGATTGGGGTGAATCTTTTGCCTAGATTTTTCTCATAAAATTAGCTTGCTTGCGGCAAAAGAAGAGCGCCAACCGCCTTACGGGATGCCCAGGAGAGTCCAGGGCGCGCCTGCCTCCCTAGGGCGCGCCCCTTGTCTCCTGGCCCCCTCGGGCACCGTCTCGCGTTGATTTTACTTCCCAAAAATCATAAATATTCCAAAATAGTTCCCCATCCGTTTTTATCCCATTTGGACTCCGTTTGATATGGGTTTTCTGCAAAACATAAAACATGCAACAAACAAGAACTGGCACTAGGCACTGGATCAATATGTTAGTCCCAAAATATAGTATAAAAGGTTGTCAAAAGTATATGAAAGTTGAATAATATTGGCATGGAACAAACAAAAATTATAGATACGACAGAGACGTATCAGCAATCCCCAAGCTTAATTCCTGCTCGTCCTCGAGTAGGTAAATGAGAAAAAAGATAATTTTTGATGTGGAATGCTACCTAGCATAATCTTGATCATATGTCTAATCATGGCATGAATATTAAGACACGAGTGATTCAAAGCAATAGTCTATCATTTGACATAAAAACAATAATACTTAGGGCATCCCAACAAACAATCATTTCTTTCAAAATATTAATGCTTCCATAACGTTATCCCTACAAAATCTTATAGTCTTGTATGCTCCCTTTTCTTAACACAAGGTACCCCTCATGCCTATCCTGGTGTCAGCCAAGCAATTGTTTCATACTTTAGTATTCTCAAACTTTTTCAACTCTCACGCAATACATGAGCGTGAGCCATGGATATATCACTATGGGTGGAATAGAATATGATGGTGGAGGTTATGTGGAGAAGACAAAAAGGAAGAAAGTCTCACATCAACGCGGCTAATCAACAGGCTATGGAGATGCTCATCAATTGATGTCAATGCGAGGAGTAGGGATTGCCATGCAACGGATGCACCAAGAGCTATAAGTATATGAAAGCTCAAACTGAAAATTAAGTGGGTGTGCATCCAACTTGCTTGCTCATGAAGACCTAGGGCATTTGAGGAAGCCCATCGTTGGAATATACAAGCCAAATTCTATAATGAAAATTCCGACTAGTATATGAAAGTGACAATATAGGAGACTCTCTATATGAAGAACATGGTGCTACTTTGAAGCACAAGTGTGGAAAAAGGATAGTAACATGGCCCCTTTTCTTATCTTCTTTTTTTCTTTTTTTTTTCTTTTTTTGGGTGGGCTTCTTTGGCCTCTCTTTTTTTTGTTTTTTTTCATGGGGCAATGCTCTGTAATGATGATCATCACACTTTTATTTACTTACAACTCAATATTACAACTCGATACTAGAACAAAGATATGACTCTATATGAATGCTTCCGGCGGTGTACCGGGATGTGCAATGATCTAGCGTAGCAATGACATCAAAAATGGACAAGCCATGAAAACATCATGCTAGCTATCTTACGATCATGCAAAGCAATATGAAAATTAATGCTCAAGTCATGTATATGATGATGATGGAAGTTGTATGGCAATATATCTCGGAATGGCTATGGAAATGCCATGATAGGTAGGTATGGTGGCTGTTTTGAGGAAGATATAAGGAGGCTTATGTGTGATAGAGCGTATCGTATCACGGGGTTTGGATGCACCGGCGAAGTTTGCACCAACTCTCGAGGTGAGAAAGGGCAATGCACGGTACCGAAGAGGCTAGCAATGATGGAAGGGTGAGAGTGTGTATAATCCATGGACTCGACATTAGTCATAAAGAACTCACATACTTATTGCAAAAAATTATTAGCCCTTGAAACAAAGTACTACTCGCATGCTCCTATGGGGGAGGTTGGTAGGAGTTAACCATCGCGCCCCCACCCCCGATCTTCACGCAAAGATAAACAATCAAAATACAATGCGCGCCAATTTGGTTACATAGTTAGTAGACCATACGTGCATGCTTCGGGAATCACCAACCTTAACAACAACATCCTTACTAAACACAACCATCTACTAGTACCTCCCACATATTATCACCTCTATATCGCAAAACTATTGCAAGAAATCAAACATATCATATTCAGTGATCCACAAGTTTATGTAGGATTTTATGACTAACCATGTGATTGACCAATTCCGGTCATCTCTCTTAATTGATATAAGTGAAGCAAGAGAGTTTAATTCTTTCTACAAAAGATATGCCAACACTCTAACAAATATAAATGAAGCAAAAGAGCATTCTACAAATGGCGGTTTTCTATGTGAAGAAAAACATGCAATCCAGACTTCAAATGATATAAGTGAAGCACATGAAGCATTCTATAAAGCCATACTCAAAAGATTTAAGTGAAGTGCAATGAGAATTCTATAAATCAACCAAGGACTATCTCATACCAGCATGGTGCATAAAATAAAAGTGAAAACTAAATGCAAAAGACGCTCCAAGACCTGCACATATCGCATGAACGAAACGAATCCGAAAACATACCGATACTTGTTGAAGAAAGAGGGGATGCCTTCCGGGGCATCCCCAAGTTTAGATGCTTGAGTCTCCTTGAATATTTACTTGGGGTGCCTCAGGCATCCCCAAGCTTGAGCTCTTGCCTCTCTTCCTTTTCCTCATATCGAGACATCCTCGATTAGACACTTCATCCACACAAAACTTCAACAGAAAACTCGGTAAGATCCGTTAGTATAATAAAGCAAATCACTACTCTAAGTACTGTTGCAAACCAATTCATATTTTGTTTTTGCATTGTGTCTACTGTAATACAATTTTTTCATGGCTTAAATCCATTGATATAAATTGATAGATTAAAGTGCGTTATGTCGACTATAGGGGGGGGGGGGTGAATAGGCGATTTTTATGAATTCTTCACTGAGGAATTTGCCGGTGAGGAAATTCCTTAGCGAATAACTATTAGCAGCAGAATAAGTACTCAGAAGTAAGCATAACAGAATACAAGCATGGTCATCATGATGAAATGAAGACTAGCACAGAGTACAGAAAGCGTAATCACAGGATAACACAAGATGAAGACAAACAGACTGAAGAAATTGAACTGAGGAAATTGAGAAAGTCTTCAGTCAAAGTCTTCAAACATAGATATGAACAAACACTCAACACAGTAATGAGGAAATGAAAGGGTTGAGGAAATAGAACCAATTAGGTTGGTGAAGACAATGATTTGGTAGACCAGTTCCAACTGCTGTCTCAGTTGTATGTCTGGTTGGAGCGGTTGAGTATTTAAACTCGAGGACACGCAGTCCCGGACACCCAGTCTCTGAGCACGCAACTCAGGACACCCAGTCCTCACCGTATTCTCCTTGAACTAAGATCACGCAGATCTTGTCCAATCACTCGTGGTAAGTCTTCAGGCGACTTCCAAACCTTCACAGACTTGGTCACTCGGCAATCCACAATTCCTCTTGGATGCTCTAGACCTTGACGCCTAACCGTTTGGAAGAAGCACAGTCTTCAAAGGTAACAAGCGTCGGATCCACGCAGGATCAATTTCTTCAGTGATGCTCAATCACTTTGGGTTTGTAGGGGTTTGGTTTTGGGTTTCCTCACTTGATGATTTTCGCTCAAAGTCCTGGGAGGATGGGTTGCTCTCAAATGACAAGTGTCAAGTTCTCTCGGAGCAGCCAACCAGCTAGTGGTTGTAGGGGGCGGCTATTTATAGCCTAGGGAGCAGCCCGACATGATAAGACATAAATGCCCCTCAATGATATGACCATTAGGTGGATAAGATATTTTGGGACAGCTGGCGCGCAGCACAGCAACGGTCGGAAATTTGACTCTCAAATTCCTCAGGGCTATCATGTTCCTCATTGTGTAGGTAATTCACACTGACGAATTCCTAACTCCTCAGTCAGAACAAATTCATCAGTGACCAGAAGAACTTCGTCTCTATCACTGAAGAAAGTGACTGAACTGTATGAGATTTCCAAAGGCTTCACTCAAAGGGATTGGTAGGTGTAGGATTTTGAGTTGAGCATCACATGGAAATTTTTCCTTAGTATTTCCTCGACCCCCTTTAACAGTACGGTGTTTCCTATGACTCAAGAAAGAGAAAATGAAACTACGAAAACAAAAGTCTTCACGCTTCATGTTCCACAAATGAATACCAAGTCTTCAAGGTCACACCAATTTCTTCACTTTCAAAGTCTTCAGAAAGTCTTCAGAATATCAAAGTCTTCAGTTGAAGAACTTCATTTTTAGGGGTCGACTTTCTCTGTAAATATCAAACTCCTCATAGACTTATAGACCTGTGTATACTCACAAACGCATTAGTCCCTTAACCTATAAGTCTTCAATACACCAAAATCACTAAGGGGCACTAGATGCACTTACAATCTCCCCCTTTTTGGTGATTGATGACAACATAGGTTAAGTTTTGAACGGGGATAAACATATGAAGTGTATACACTGATATTGAGGAATTTGGTACAAGATATAGTAGAACTCCCCCTGAAGATGTGCATAGTGAGGAATTTGCTTTTGAGGCAATGCACATTTGAAGAGTTGAATCATGGAGATCTCCCCCTATATCTTGTAATTCATACACGCATTTGATATATAATATGAAGAATTTGAAATGCATGATGAAATATGGTGCCTGATGAGATTCAGCATGCGTGCAATGTCATTAACGAGGAATAAGCATGCAAAGCATAACGCAACAAAAGTATCAATGCACCATCGGGTTTAAGATTACAACTCGATCCAAATAAAAGTTTCAGAAGAACGAGAGTTGTAACTTAAAAAAATGCCCTTAATATAGACCCGCTTGAAGACTAACTCAGATTTCTCCCCCTTTGTCATCAAATGACCAAAAGGATTGAAACTGAGGACTAACGCCCCTGAAGAATTTCAAGTCGATGGAGGAGCGCCAGCATTGTCGGGGTTGTTTGTTGTAGCAGGGCCTGCCGCAGTGTCGTCCAAATCGTCATACTCATCAGTGTCACGCGATGAAGAATAAGAGCTGGCCACCAGTGGAGGAATTTTGACCTTCTTGAATTACTTCGGAGGAGGTGCAGACCAGTCAAATTCTTCCTTGAGACCCATAGTCTTTAGTTCTTCAGCGCTGTAGACATGACTGAGGACAACCTAGGTGCGGTTGAAGGTTTCATGAAGGTAGTATTGGTTCTTCTTCACTGCATTGTGTGTTGAGGTCATATTGTGAAGAAGTGCACCAAACTGACGCTTTACCCATTTGTGATTGCAATCAACCTTCTGATGAAGACTGAGGAGTAACTCACGGTCAGTCATCACCCTGGGTGCTGTGGCTTGAGGATTTTGCTTGGCTGAGGTATTTGCGGCAGAGTCATGTGTGGCAGAATCGTCATTGGTAGAGTAAGATGCAGCCTTGCGAAATTGACCATCCAATGGACGAATGCCTTCATCGATCATAGCAGTGGCCTTGCCTTTATCATCAGCTGATGAAACTGTCCGTTTGAGTACTTCAATGGGAGGCAAGTAGCTACCATGGTTCAGAGTGTCAGCTTTGTAATTCAGTGAAGATTTTGCCCTGATGAATCTCATAATCCAAGGAGCATAGGGCTTCAGCTCGAATGGTGACAACAATATTGGCCAGAGTCCTCATGAAGAAATCATGGAAGTTGACGGGAACACCATGAATGATGTTGAAAAGCATATTCTTCATGATGCCAACGACTTCTTCATCATTTGAGTCGTGGCCTTTGATGGGACTCATTATCTTCGTCAGAATTTGATAGACAGTCCGAGGCACATAGAGTAATTCCTTGACAAGGAATTTGGTTCGTGGGGCCTGCCTTGGCTTCAAAGGCTTCATCAGCACTTGCATATAGTGATCAGAAAGTTCTGGTTCATTGTAGATACAACGAGCACCATCAAGTGGGGGACTGAGTGGTAGAGCACGAAGCAATTCAGTTGCTGGTGCCTTGTAGTGAGTATTTTCAGACATCCAGTCTAATACCCATGAGTTCACGTCTTTAGCGTCTCCGGTGATGTGCAGAGTTGCATAGAATTGAAGAATGAGTTCTTCATTCCAGTCACAGATATCAATGCAGAAATTTAGAAGTCCTGCGTCATGAAGAACACTGAGGACTGGTTCAAAGCCGGGCAGAGACTCCATGTCCACATGAGGAATATGTGCATGATCGAAGACTTTGTCTTTGTCGAAGAGCACTGAGGAATAGAAATTGGCTTGGCTGGCAGTCCAGAAACGCCTCTTCCTTATGCGAGCAGAATCATATGGATTATAATCAGTGAAGAATACGTGCTCGGCAAAGAAATCTTCAGCCTTGAACTTCTGTTTGCTTGAGAATGGATTCTTTGGCTTTGGCAGAGGGGTGTCAGTGAGTTGCATCACCACCCAGGAATCGCGAGCTCAGGTTCTTCAGGCTGAGGAATTTCTTGTTCCTCAATAGGTGCAGTCAGAGGATCAGCAGCAGCAGGTTCATCAGCACTAGTGGCTGGAATTTCTTCATGGACAGATGGAGTGGGATGAGTTTCTTCAGAGCCCATTTGAACTGTTGGTGCAGGGGACTGAGGTATCTGTTGGAGTGGGGTGAAGAGTGGAGAATTTGGATGCTGACTTTCCCAAAAGTCATCGTTCATCACTGGCGTTGTGCTTCCAATATCCACATCTTCTTCAAGTTCCTCAACACCGGCCTCTTCAGCTGTGAACTGAGGCATAGGCGAGGAAATGATTGGGGTTGAAGGGATTGCGTCCACTTCAATTTCTTTATCAATCTGCTCTGACGAAGCAGCAGAATGATTTTCTTCATCAGATCCGCTTGGATCTCATAGTCTTCTCCAAAAGGAACAAGGTCCTTTGATGGCATGGAGGAAATCGGAACAGCTTCAATTGGATTTTCGAGTGAGCTGGTCGTTGGCTTCATTTTCTTCACAGCCGAAGAGTTTGACGCAGCTGATGCCTTCCTTTTCTTCACTGCAGCTCGCTCTGCAGCCTTGGTCTTCTTCACATCGAATGCACATGGAAGAATTGGAGTTGGTGTAGGCGCAGATGGAGCTGAGGAATCTGGTTGATTTTCTTCAGGCGCAATTGATGCAGTTGCCCTGACTTCTTTAGTTTCTTCAGGCGCACCACTAGTGGATGCCCTGGCAATTTCTTCAGCGGCTGGAATTTCTTCACCAGCCCTGGAACGAGCATGTTCTTCAGCAGGCTGAAAGTCATCAGCGGTGCTGGCATGTTCTTCAGCACGCTGAGCAGAGTCTGCAGCCTGAAGATTTTCTTGTTGCGATGGGGCTGCAACATTTGTGAATTTCTTCGTCAGATTGACGAATCTTACTTTAGCTCCTTGCCAATCAGCATAGTAGGCATCAAAGTCTTTGCCGAGGGCTTGAATTTCAGACTGAGCCTAGAGAAGTTCCTCAGGTGTCATTCTGACAACGTTTTTCTTCAGGAGCTTCTCCTTTCTGTATTGAGCTTTCTTGATCTCTCTTGCCTTCTCAAACTTCCATTTCTCTTCAGTGATGAAATGGGACAACATATGACTCTGTCCAGGGGTCAGATGAAAATCAGGCATTGGGGTGTTTGGATCCTTGTGCCAGAGATCAATGTAATCGAGGATTTTCCTCGGATCCAATAGCAGTGGCACAGATGCGCCTTTGGCTCTAGCGGCCTTCACCTGTCTGTCTCTGATGATTTCTGCAAGTTCATCATCAGAAGCTTCATCATCAGAAGGCACATGGAATGCAACCTGTTTCTTCTTTGGACTTGGCCGAGGACCTCGTCCAGCTGTTACTTTGGTCTTCAACAGTGTGGGGCCAGATGATGAAATTGGTGCAGCTGAGGAACTTGCTGAAACAC
The DNA here is from genome assembly GCF_018294505.1 of Triticum aestivum. Classification (NCBI taxonomy): domain Eukaryota; kingdom Viridiplantae; phylum Streptophyta; class Magnoliopsida; order Poales; family Poaceae; genus Triticum; species Triticum aestivum. Next base: position 146,491,241 of record NC_057810.1, read on the forward strand.
CAGAGGCAATCGAGAAACCAGCAGTCCTTTGACATGTAGCCAGATGCACAGGAGCTGAGGACTTTGAAGGAGCTGTTGAGGACTTTGGTGGAGCTGTGGCAGTGCGAGAAATTTGCCGTGAGGGCATTGCTGAGGAACTTGGCCGTGAGGGCGCTGTTGGTGAAGCACTTGGCTTACGAGCGGGCTTCTTTGGCATGGATTTCCTCGGTTTGACCGAGGCCTCAGTAGCAGTAGCAGTGGAAGAATCCTCATTGAATTTCTTCACTTTCTCCTTGGCTTGTCTTGCCAATTTAGCTTGGCGCTTAGCCCATTCTTCAGGAAAGTCCTCACCACGTTTGATGCTTGTGGGGTCAGCTACTTGGCCAGGTGCCAATGGAGCTCTTGGGCATGGAGGATTGAGGGCGAATTCCTTCATGTACTTTGGAGTCACATATCTGTATTCCCTCCATGCCCTTGCCCATCTCCGTTCAATCTTCTGAATGCGCACCTTGCGCTGATTTTTGTTTTCTTTGCCAAATTTTGCTTCATCAGGTGTGCTATAGTCAGCATAAATTTCCTCAGGGATTTCAAATGCAGTCATAACCTCAGGTTTCTTTCCTCCTTTCTGTGGCTTCTTACCGTCTACCATATTCTTCAGTTGAGGAATTTGAACAATTGAGTTCTCTGAAGAAGTATGCAGTTTTTCTTCGAGGAACGCTGCAAATGAGTTAAGTTGATGAGAACCTAGTGATTCAGCAGCAAACATGAGTACCTGTGAACAGAGTACAGGTGCGAGGAATTTGGAGAGGTCATATGCGTTCTGAGAAGATTTTTTGAAAAGAACAAGTTTTTGAGGAATTTGACCAGATGAGCCTTGAGGAATTTCACTAAGCGTTTTTGTCTTAGGTTCCAGAGTTGTACAGATCGAAGATCCACACAATTGAGGAATCTTGAAGGAAAAAGATGCTTAGAGAAACTAATCAAGAGCATATAACGTGTGAGGTGTTCATATGTGTGAAGATTTGAAGAATAAACATCTTTGAAGATTTTCAGGAAAGTTTGAGAATCAAAGCGAGTAATAAAAGTAACTTTTAATTACCCGAAGTGAAGAACACGACGAACTGAGAAGAACAGATGAGACGTTCGTCAGGTTAGATCTTCCACGCCCTAACTTGGCAGAGGAAGACAGCTACGGCGGCGGCGGAGTGAAGATTTCCGCGGTCGGCGTGAGTACGACGGCGACGAGATCGAGGCAGCGAAGCTCTTCCTCACCGGCGATGATGGAGTAGCGGCGGCGCTAGGGTTTGAGGAGCTCGAGCGAGAGAGAGAACGGTCGAGCAGAGTAAATGAAGTGAGGAAGGGGAGAGGGGTATTTATAGACACGGTGAAAAACTGTTCGCCCGAAGATTTAGGACGAATGTGCCCCTGCCCTTTCTCCTTCTCACGACATGTGTCACCCACGTACTGTGTAGTGGAGATCGTGTACGATCGTGGGTGAATGGAATAATGCATTTGAGATGCGGAACTGTTTGAGCGGCAAAAACCGAAAATTAGGATAAGATTTGTTTTAAAGTTTCGTTCGCAATTTCTTCAGCTGACAAGGACTCAGTGAAGATTTTGAACGAGTTTCAAATAGAACGCATATGAAGAATTTGTGAATAGATTGGGTTGAGTATAGCATAGAGGGGGAAGGGTCCGATCACATTCACTTAGCAGAAGACGCAACTTGAAGAAATAGCTATAAGTGAATGTTGTAGAGGACATAAATTCTTATATATATATAGCCAATGAAGAAAAACGAAGGAAACGGTGAAGATTTTGAAAAGTTGAAGAATTTGAAAAATTGAAGAATTTGAAAAATTGAAGAATTTCAAAACTGAAAAAAAACTCAAATTGAAGATTTTCAACTTTTTGTGGTGGCGTGACCCACCATATAAGAATGATGATTTTAGACACCGCGTACAATTGTCGTAGGGTTCTGAGAATCAAATTCTTCATTAATTTCTTCACACTTAGAGTGTTATTCTTCATTGATTGAAGAAAAACGTTTCTTCATATGTTGCACATCTAAGTCATCAATTTTGCATAAGTGTTAGGATGTGTGTCCTTTTCAAAGAACATTCGAAGATTCTAAGATATTTAGCTCACACCGCAACTTGCTAAATCTCTTCTCATCCAAGGGCTTAGTGAAGATATCAGCTAGCTGTTCTTCAGTCTTCACGTGCTCGATGGAGATGTCGCCCTTCAACACATGATCACGAAGAAAATGATGACGAATCTGAATGTGCTTTGTCTTCGAGTGTTGAACTGGGTTGTGAGCAATCTTGATGGCACTCTCATTGTCGCAGAGGAGAGGCACATTCTTCACGTTGACGCCATATTCCTTGAGTGTTTGCTTCATCCAAAGCAGCTGAGCACAGCAAGAGCCAGCAGCAATGTATTCAACTTCCGCAGTGGACAGTGATACGCAGTTCTGTTTCTTCGAGGACCAACAGACCAAAGATCGTCCGAGGAAATGACAAGTGCCAGAAGTTGACTTGCGGTCCACACGATCACCAGCATAGTCAGAGTCAGAATATCCAATGAGATCAAAAGCAGAGCCCTTGGGGTACCATAATCCTAGTGTTGGTGTGTGAGCTAGATATCGAAGAATATGCTTCACAACCTTATGGTGTGATTCCTTCGGTGCAGCTTGAAATCGTGCACACATGCAAACACTAAGCATTATATCTGGCCTAGATGCACATAAGTACAATAAAGAACCAATCATGGAGCGGTATACCTTGTGATCGAAGTCAATACCATTTTCATCAGTGCATAGATGGCCATTTGTGGGCATAGGAATTTTGACGCCTTTGCAATGTTGCATGCCGAATTTGCTCAGTACATCTTTGAGGTATTTCTCCTGAGATATGAATATGCCATTGCGCTGCTGACGAATTTGAAGACCTAAAAAGAATTTCAACTCTCCCATCATAGATATTTGATATTCTTCACTCATCATATATGCAAATTCATCACTATAACATTGGTTAGTACAGCCAAAGATAATATCATCAACATATATTTGGCACACAAACAGTTCACCATCATAAGATTTAGTAAAGAGAGTAGGGTCGAGTGAACCGGGTGTGAAGCCATTCTTCACGAAGAATTCCTTCAATGTATCATACCACGCCCGAGGGGCTTGCTTGAGGCCATAGAGGGCCTTATTGAGTCTGAAGACTTTGTCAGGATTCTTTGGATCTTCAAAACCTGGGGGTTGAGCAACATATACTTCTTCCTCAAGCTTACCATTGAGGAATGCACTTTTTACATCCATTTGATATAAGATGATATCATGATGGTTAGCATAAGCAAGTAATATGCGAATAGCCTCAAGTCTAGCAACAGGTGCAAAAGTTTCATCGAAATCAATTCCTTCAACCTGTGTGTAGCCTTGAGCTACCAGTCGTGCCTTATTCCTCACCACAAGGCCATTTTCATCTTGCTTGTTGCGGTAGATCCACTTTGTGCCAATGATATTATGCTTGCAAGGATCTGGACGTTTGACCAGTTCCCAGACATTGTTGAGCTTGAACTGATGTAATTCTTCTTGCATAGCCTGAATCCACTCCGGCTCCAGAAATGCTTCATCTACCTTAGTGGGCTCTGTGATAGAGACAAAAGCATAGTGCCCACAGAAGTTAGATAAATGTGAAGCTTTTGAGCGTGTGAGAGGACCTGGTGCTCTAATGTCATCGATGATCTTCTCCACTTGCACTTCTTTTGCAACGCGAGGATGAGCTGGTGGTCGCTGAGGAGTTTGGTCAGCATTTTCTTCAACACCATTTTCCTCAGCATTTTCTTCAGGTGCATCAGCTCGACGTTCTTCGCATACTGGAATAAATTCTTTAGCAAATTCTTTAGTAGGAATGACATCCTCAGTTGCCTTGAACTTGATAGAATCCTCAGGTGCTGGTTCATCTAACACAGAAGGTAGGTGCTCTCTTTGCGAGCCATTAGTTTCATCGAACCGCACATCTACAGTTTCAACAACCTTGTGAAGAGCATTGTTGAAGAATCTGTAGGTGTGCGAGTCCTTTCCGTAACCAAGCATAAAACCTTCACGTGCTTTCGGTGCAAATTTAGAATTGTGGTGAGGATCTCTAATCCAACATTTAGCTCCGAAGACTTTGAAATAACTCACATTGGGTTTCTTGTCAGTGAGGAGTTCATAGGCCGTCTTCTTGAAGAATTTGTGAAGATATACTCTGTTGATGATGTGGCAGGCAGTATCAATTGCATCAATCCAAAATGCTGAAGAATTCGTGAAGATATACTCTGTTTTGTATTCATCAAGCATAGTGCGAGCCATCTCAACAAGAGTTCTGTTCTTGCGCTCCATGACACCATTTTGCTGAGGAGTATAGGGAGCAGATAACTCATGAGTAATACCAAGTTCATCAAGATAGTCATCAAGACCGGAATTCTTGAACTCAGTTCCATTGTCACTTCTGATGTGCTTGATCTTCACACCAAAGTTGGTTGAAGCCCTCGAGGAAAAACGTTTGAAGACTTCCTGCACTTCATGTTTGTAAGTAACAATGTGTACCCATGTATATCGAGAGTAATCATCAACAATGACAAAACCATATAGAGATGCAGCATTAGTGACTGCTGAGTAATGATTAGGTCCGAGGAGGTCCATGTGAAGCAATTCGAATGGACGAGTAGTGGTCATGATAGTCTTCGCTGGATGCTTGGCCTTGGTCATTTTTCCAGCTTCACAGGCTCCGCATAAGTGATCCTTGAGGAATTTGACATTCTCAATGCCAATGACATGCTTCTTCTTCGCAAGCGTGTGCAAATTCCTCATGCCTGCATGACCAAGTCGTCGATGCCATAGCTAGCCTTCTGAAGCTTTTGCAAGTAGACACACAGCTGGTTGTGGTCCTGTAGAGAAATCAACAATATACAAATCTCCTCTCCTAAAGCCTTCGAAGACTTTGGAATTGTCAGCTTCCATAATCACAACACAACGATACTTGCCAAAGACAACAACCATATCAAGATCACAAAGCATTGAGACTGACATGAGGTTGTATCCTAAGGACTCAACAAGCATGACTTTGTCCATGTGTTTATCCTTAGAGATCGCAACCTTACCAAGACCCAATACCTGACTTTTGCCTTTGTCAGCAAAGATGATGTGCTTCAGATGTGACGGTGATAAGGGAGCATCCATCAAAAGATTCTTGTCACCAGTCATGTGATTTGTACATCCACTATCAAGGACCCATTCACTGGTTTTGGGTTAATCATCCTGCAGATGAATTAGTGTAACTTACAATCTCATATGCTTCATCAATGAAGAATATGATATCAAGTTCATCAGATGAATTTCATCAAGCAGTAAACAAATATAGCACTAGGAGGACGTGTGAAATGGAAGTTCATTTCATCATGATTAGCCTGCATCCTTTCAGACGTTAAGGCATGTCTGGAGACCTGACCCTGCAGAAGAGATTAGTTCTTTTTCTTCACCACCCACATCTGAAGGGGTGGCAAAGAGTCCATCACTCTGCGAGCACCATACGAGAATGGTGGCATAGAAGCCAAACCATTTCATTTCACATAAGACGGGTTAGGGTAAGCATATGAATAAGCAGAGAAATTCTTCGAGGACTTATGAACATAATGATTTGAAGAATAATGTGCATATTCATAGCCCTTAGCTCTACCCTGCAAAACAGAGTTGTTAGCACGATGATAATCATATGAGGACTTTGATCCATTTGAGGAATTTGATCCACGTGAGGAATTTGGTCCATATGAGGACTTGGATCCATATGAAGAATTAGGTCCATATGAAGAGTTTGATCTGGGGTTCCTATTCTTCACAGGTGGTGTCATGAGGACATTCACCTGAAGACTTTCAATATAACTTTTGGGAACCCAGATTTTCTTCATAGGGGAACTGTTCCTGCAGTTAGTCCCAACATATCTAGCAAATACTTCACCATTCTGATTTTTGAACAGTTTATAGTTGGAGTCAAATGACTCATCAGAAGAATGAGGAGATTCACATGTAAAGCCAGATAAGTTAGATGGATCAACTGGAGGTCCCTTTGCAGCAACCCATGAGGTTTTGGGGTACTGCTCAGGTTTCCAATATGTTCCATCAGCATTGAGTTTCCTCTCAAAAGCAATACCCTCTTTCCTAGGGTTTCTGTTGAGGATCTGCTTTTTGAGCACATCACAAAGAATCTGATGCCCTTTGAGGCTTTTGTACATGCTTGTTGTGTACAATTCCTTCAGCCCTGCATCGTTAGTGATACTAGCAATGTCCTCAGATGAGGAATTAGTGATAGCAAAGGCAGGTGAAGAATTTGTAACAGTTGAAGCATCTGAACATTCAGGTGAAGAATTAGCAGATTCACGTTCAATGCACTTTAAGCATGGAGGAACAAATTCTTCTTGAGTAGCGCTGATTTTTTGAGCTAGTAATGAATCGCGCTCCTTCTCAAGATCTTCATAACTCACTCTTAGGTTCTCAAGATCTTGCTTTCTTTGAAGAAATTCATAAGAAAGTTTCTCATGATCAGATAAGAGAGTGTTATGATGACTTTGAAGGTTATCAAAACTAGACTGAAGTCTCTGAAGATTTTCAGTCAGGGCTTTAGTGCGATCCATTTCTTCACCTAACATATCATCACTTTTGTCTAGCATGTTTTGAATCTTTTCAAAAGCCCTTTGTTGTTTTACAGCAATCTTAGCAAGTTCATAGTAGCTGGGCTTGAGATTCTCATCAGATTCATTTTCACTAGATTCAGAGGAGGTGTATTTGAGTACCTTTGCACCTTTTGCCATGAAGTAATAGGTGGGAGTGTAGTCATCATTATCTTCATCAGGCTTGTCGGTGGGGTCAGTTTCTTCAGTGTTGAAGATGGACTTGCTAACGAAAGCAGTAGCGAAGGCCAGACTCGCCACACCAGATTCGGATTCTTCAGACGCCTCCTCTTCCTCATTTTCCTCAGATTCAGCTTCAAAGTCCATTTCCTTGCCAATGAATGCCCGAGCCTTCTTGGAGCTACTTTTCTTGTGAGATGAAGACTTCGAGGATTTTGATGACGAAGATTTTGACGATTTCTTCTTCTTCTTCGCATCATCAGAACTGTAATCCTTGTATTTCTTCTTCTTCAATTCCTTTTCCCACTGAGGACAATCTTGAATATAATGACCAGGTTTCTTGCATTTGTGGCACAACCTTCTCTTATAGTCACTTGATGAGGAATCACTGCTTCTTGAGGATTTTCCAAAGTGACCACGTCTTGAGAACTTCTGGAATTTCTTCACGAGCAGTTCTAGCTCCTGACTCAATTCTTCAGTATCACCAAGGCTACTACCAGAGTCCTCACATTCAGACTCAGACACAACCTTGGCCTTTAGGGCACGTGGTTTGCCATAGCACGAACCATAGAGATCTCTCTTTTCAGCAAGCTGGAACTCGTGAGTATTTAGCCTTTCAAGGATATCGACGGGATCAAGGGACTTGTAGTCAGACCGTTCTTGTATAATCAGACCCAGAGTATCAAATGAGGAATCAAGTGATCTCAACAGTTTCTTCACCACCTCATGGTCAGTGATGTCAGTGGCACCGAGGGCTTGAAGCTCATTTGAGATGTCAGTGAGGCGATCAAAGGTTTGTTGGACATTTTCATTGTCGAGTCTTTTGAAGCGGTTGAAGAGATTCCGAAGAACATCAACTCGAGAGTCGCGCTGAGTTGAGAGTCGCACAAGTGTGGAAAAAGGATAGTAACATGGCCCCTTTTCTTATCTTCTTTTTTTCTTTTTTTTCTTTTTTTGGGTGGGATTCTTTGGCCTCTCTTTTTTTTGTTTTTTTTTCATGGGGCAATGCTCTGTAATGATGATCATCACACTTTTATTTACTTACAACTCAATAATACAACTCGATACTAGAACAAAGATATGACTCTATATGAATGCTTCCGGCGGTGTACCGGGATGTGCAATGATCTAGCATAGCAATGACATCAAAAACGGACAAGCCATGAAAACATCATGCTAGCTATCTTACGATCATGCAAAGCAATATGACAATGAATGCTCAAGTCATGTATATGATGATGATGGAAGTTGCATGGCAATATATCTCGGAATGGCTATGGAAATGCCATGATAGGTAGGTATGGTGGCTGTTTTGAGGAAGATATAAGGAGGCTTATGTGTGATAGAGCGTATCGTATCACGGGGTTTGGATGCACCGGCGAAGTTTGCACCAACTCTCGAGGTGAGAAAGGGCAATGCACGGTACCGAAGAGGCTAGCAATGATGTAAGGGTGAGAGTGTGTATAATCCATGGACTCGACATTAGTCATAAAGAACTCACATACTTATTGCAAAAATTTATTAGCCCTTGAAACAAAGTACTACTCGCATGCTCCTATGGGGGAGGTTGGTAGGAGTTAACCATCGCGCGCCCCCGATCTTCACGCAAAGATAAACAATCAAAATACAATGCGCGCCAATTTGGTTACATAGTTAGTAGACCATACGTGCATGCTTCGGGAATCACAAACCTTAACACCAACATCCTTACTAAACACAACCATCTACTAGTACCTCCCACATATTATCACCTCTATATCGCAAAACTATTGCAAGGAATCAAACATATCATATTCAGTGATCCACAAGTTTATGTAGGATTTTATGACTAACCATGTGATTGACCAATTCCGGTCATCTCTCTTAATTGATATAAGTGAAGCAAGAGAGTTTAATTCTTTCTACAAAAGATATGCCAACACTCTAACAAATATAAATGAAGCAAAAGAGCATTCTACAAATGGCGGTTTTCTATGTGAAGAGAAACAGGCAATCCAGACTTCAAATGATATAAGTGAAGCACATGAAGCATTCTATAAAGCCATAGTCAAAAGATTTAAGTGAAGTGCAGTGAGAATTCTATAAATCAACCAAGGACTATCTCATACCAGCATGGTGCATAAAAAAAGTGAAAACTAAATGCAAAAGACGCTCCAAGACCTGCACATATCGCATGAACGAAACGAATCCGAAAACATACTGATACTTGTTAAAGAAAGAGGGGATGCCTTCCGGGGCATCCCCAAGTTTAGATGCTTGAGTCTCCTTGAATATTTACTTGGGGTGCCTCAGGCATCCCCAAGCTTGAGCTCTTGCCTCTCTTCCTTTTCCTCATATCGAGACATCCTCGATTAGACACTTCATCCACACAAAACTTCAACAGAAAACTCGGTAAGATCCGTGATTTTTATAAAAGCATGGTCATCATGATGAAATAGGCGATTTTTATGAATTCTTCACCGAGGAATTTGCCGGTGAGGAAATTCCTTAGCGAAGAACTATTAGCAGCGGAATAAGTACTCAGAAGTAAGCATAACAGAATAAAAGCATGGTCATCATGATGAAATGAAGACTAGCACAGAGTACAGAAAGCTTAATCACAGGATAACACAAGATGAAGACAAACAGACTGAAGAAATTGAACTGAGGAAATTGAGAAAGTCTTCAGTCAAAGTCTTCAAACACAGATATGAACAAACACTCAATACAGTAATGAGGAAATGAAAGGGTTGAGGAAATAGAACCAATTAGGTTGGTGAAGACAATGATTTGGTAGACCAGTTCCAACTGCTGTCTCAGTTGTATGTATGGTTGGAGCGGTTGAGTATTTAAACTCGAGGACACGCAGTCCCGGACACCCAGTCTCTGAGCACGCAGCTCAGGACACCCAGTCCTCACCGTATTCTCCTTGAACTAAGATCACGCAGATCTCGTCCAATCACTCGTGGTAAGTCTTCAGGCGACTTCCAAACCTTCACAGACTTGCTCACTCGGCAATCCACTCGGCATATAGTGCTCAAGTAATGGATCCACCCGGATCCTACGGTATATTGAAGCCAATTTTAATTAACAATGATTTGTAATTTAGTAGTGAGCACAAAGTAACATATATCATGCAACAATGAAGTCTAACTCTCTTCCTATGCATCGGCATGCCATAAAAGAACAATTCATGCACACATAGTAAAGGCCAATGCATAGTGTAAACAGTTTCTTGCATTTCTATTGTGTTGGAAAGATAAAGAGGTGGAGATGTAGTTCCTCTCTCATAATAATTGCAAGTAGGAGCAGCAAGCACATGCATATTATATTCATCAAAATCATCATGTGCAACGGTAAAAGGCAACCCATCAATATAATCCTTAGTAAGCACAAACTTCTCCGATATAGTGTAGTTGGGAGAATCCAAAAAGATAATAGAACTATCATGCGTGGGTGCAATAGCAACAATTTTATGTTTAACATAAGGAACTATAGCAAGTTCATCTCCATAAGCATAATTCATATTGGCATCTTGGCCACAAGCATAGCAAGCATCATCAAAAAGGGGTAATTCAAGAGAATCAACGGGATCATAACAATCATCATAGCAATCATCCTCGGTAAGCACTAAGGTAAATTAAACAATGTATGAGTTGAATAGTTACTCTCATTATAAGGTGGGCACGGGTAGCTAATCCGCTCTTCCTCCTTTTGTTCTTCGCTCTCCTCATCATTTTTTTCATCCAATGAGCTCACAGTTTCTCCATAGACTCCTGCAAAATATTAGTCTCTTCTTGGACAGCAGAGACTTTCTCAATAAATGCATCAATACTGTAATTGTATTCATAATGCTTATAACAATATTTAAGTATAGCAAAATTTTCAGGTCCATAAACTGAGTCATCAAAATCATCAAACTCTTTAAACATATATTCAATCTCATAAGCACCCATAAAAGCAACAAATTCTTCTATTTGCTCCACATCATAGTAATCATATACACCATTAGCATAAGAAGCTAAGGTTTTATTATCATTGAATTTGCATGAAAAAGGAAGGCGTGGAGCCTCCATCCTAGAGCAACAAGTATAATTATATCTCAAGCATAGTTCCCGAGCATACCAATATAACATATAAATTTGATCCCATCATAGTTTCCCTTTTTGTGTCAAGCAATAATCCCTAAAGTATTCACGTTGACCCAACGTGTCTCCCATAACAAAATTGACTGGGGTTTTCTCATGATTATCAAAGTAGTACATAATTTCTTTCACATAACGAGCATCGAGGGTTTTAGGAGGTTCCCCATCTCCCTGAGTAGCAAGTACACCTAAATTTTTTGGTATTTCGTGTTCCATATCCATAACTAAAGATAAAGAACAAGTAGGAACATCAAATAAAAATTACTTAGTGATAAAGCAAACAAGCACACAATAGAATATTCACCCGACGCTATGACTCCCCAGCAACGGCTCAGAAAAAGGTCTTGATGACCCGCAAGTATACGGGATAATTGTAGCCTCTTTCGATAAGTAAGAGTGTCGAACCCAATGAGGAGCTAAAGGTAGAACAAATACTCTCTCAATCCCTATCTACCACTGATACGACTCTACGCACGCTTAGTGTTTACTTTACCTAGAACAAGTATGAAAATAGAAGTTCTTTGTAGGTGCGATAGGATAGGTTTGCAAGATAATAAAGAACGCGTAAATAAAAAGTAGGAGCTGTTTAGATAAAGAAGCAATAAAGTAAATATAGCGAGTGTGGAAAAGTGGTGGTAGGAGTTATGGAATTGTCCCTAAGCAATTGACTACGTTACTAGATCGGTAATCATTATTGCAATTCTATTTGAGGGAGAGGCATAAGCTAACATACTTTCTCTTCTTGGATCATATGCACTAATGATTGGAACTCTAGCAAGCATCTGCAACTACTAAAGATCATTAAGGTAAAACCCAACCATAGCATTAAAGCATCAAGTCCCCTTTATCCCATACGCAAACAACCTACTTACTCGGGTCTGTGCTTCTGTCACTCACGCCACCCACCATAAGCAAATCATAAACATATTGCAAACCCTACAATGGGAATCCCTCACGCTTGCGCGACACGGAGGGCACAATAGGACAGCACCAATAATAAAACATGCAATTCAAACCAATCAGAGCAATTCATCAATCACCGATAGGACAACGAAAATCTACTCAGACATCATAGGATGGCAACACATCATTGGATAATAATATGAAGCATAAAGCACCATGTTCAAATAGAGGGTACAACGGGTTGCGGGAGAGTGGACCACTGAATATAGAAGGGGGAAGGTGATATAGATATTGGTGAAGATGGCGGAGGTGTTGGTGAAGATCGCGGTGAAGATGATGGCCCCCGGCGGCGTTCCGGCGCCACCGGAAGCAAGGGGGAGAGATCCCCCCTTCTTCTTCTTCTTCCTTGACCTTCTCCCTAGATGGGAGAAGGGTTTCCCCTCTGGTCCTGGGCTCCCATGGCTTGGGAGGGGCGAGAGCCCCTCTGAGATTGGATCTATCTCTCTGTCTCTCTTTGTTTTTGCGTTCCCCGATCCTTCCCGTTCACCATTTCTTTTATATCCGGAGATCCTTAACTCCGATTGGGGTGAATCTTTCGCCCAGATTTTTCTCATAAAATTAGCTTTCTTGCGGCAAAAGAAGAGCGTCAACCGCCTTACGGGGTGCCCAGGAGAGTCCAGGGCGCACCTGCCTCCCTGGGGCGCGCCCCTGTCTCCTGGCTCCCTCGGGCACCGTTTTGCATTGATTTTATTTCCAAAAAATCATAAATATTCCAAAATAATTCTCCGTCCGTTTTTATCCCATTTGGACTCCGTTTGATATGGGTTTTCTGCGAAACATAAAACATGCAACAAACAGGAACTGGCACTGGGCACTGGATTAATATGTTAGTCCCAAAAAATAGTATAAAAAGTTGCCAAAAGTATATGAAAGTTGAATAATATTGGCATGGAACAATCAAAAATTATAGATACGACGGATACGTATCATTAACGGGTTATCGGATCCAAACCGGAACCCGATAGCTTAATGACGACTCGTTACGGTGGATGCCACGTGTCCGTCACCCTTGACGAAAGCACTTCTATGACGGGCGATTTATCGTCATGGAAGTGGACACTTCCATGATGATAATTTTGGTAATGTCATGGAACACTTCTACGACAGCACAGGTATGACTATCTTGATTCTGTACTAAAATCATCATGGATGTACATGCATGACATAAAACATGACGTACTGTGACAAACACGTATCATCACGAAAGTGTATTTTTTTGTAGTGTAGGCAAAGGGAATTGCGTATGCTGTCATGACGGTTCGACCGATAAAATCTTCGTAGATTATGTAGGAACCAATATGGGCATCCAGGTTCTGCTATTGGTTATTGACCGGAGAAGTGTCTCAGTCATGTCGACATAGTTCTCGAACCCATAGGGTCCACACGCTTAACGTTCGTTGACTATATAGTGTTATATGAGTTATATGATTTGGTGACCGAATGTTGTTCAGAGTCCTGGATGAGATCACAGACATGACGAGGAGCTCCGGAATGGTACGGAGGTAAAAATTGATATATAGGACGATGATATTTGGACACCGAAAGAGTTTCGGGAGGTAGCGGGTAGTCACCGGATCACCGGAAGGGGTTCCGGAAGCCCCGGGAGGATGATGGGCCTATTGGGCCAACAGAGGGGAGCACACCAGCCGACAAGTAGCTGGCGCATCCTCCTATGGCAGCCGGCCTATGGGAGAAAGGAAAGAGGGGGATTCGGCCTCCCCCTTCCTCCCGCCCCTTTTCCTTTCCCTCCGACACAAATAAGGAAGGGGGGCTAGGGGCAGGAGCCCAAGTGGGATTCGGCCCCACTTGCGGCCCCTCCTGGCTGCCTCCCCTCTCGCCCCACCTCCAGATGGCAATGGTTACCCTCTACCCACAAACCCGGTGGGTAAAAACCCTATTAGGGTAAGGGTTTGGGAAAAAATTACCCATGGGTTTATAAATGGGACAAAAACTATACCCATCGGGTAAGTAGGATACGGGTATGGGAAGGCAATACCCATACCCGCATACCCGCAATATTATTCATTATGACATGTAGGCCCTAAATGTCAGTCAGTAAAAATGTGAAAACCCTAGCTAAACCGAGCCAAAGCGGCAACCAGCGGCCCACGTCCACCACTCCACATCCCCTCGATCCCAATTCCTAAATCCCTACCCAACCACCCCACGCCGTCACTCCAGAAACCCCCATCTCTCTCTATCGCCACAAACCCTAGAGAGGACCCTAAGCCACAGGCCGTCGCCGCTGCATGCAGCGACACGACCGGCCACCTCCCTCCTCTCCTCCCTCTACCTCCTATCCTCATCTCTTCGTCCTGCATGCGAGACCTGCCAGAGGACCTCCTGGTGCCATGGCGCCCGACCAGGAGGACACCGAGGAGGCGCTTCACTCCAGCGCGGATGCAGCTCCGGTGGACGGCCAAAGATTTGAAGAAGGCACCAGCAGTGGGTCTCGTGCGCTGAAGCCTTCTCCTACATCCAAGCCCTTGCGTCTTCAAGCACCATCAATAGGACAGGTTCCCGGACGCACCTCCTCTGTGACCGGTTGCAAGGTGGGGCGTGGCCGTGGTCGTGGCCGTGGTGGTGCTACACCTGCGACTGCGGCGAGAAGGGCAGCAAAGCATCCAATTCGGTGAAGAGTTCCACCTTTTGATTAGATCTGTTGTTGAATGATCAAATGTGTTCATTAGATTTAGCCGATCTGTTAATGAATGCTTGAGTATGTTGAATAGTTAATTGATCTGTTGTTGAATGATTGAATGCGCTCATTACATTAACTGATTTGTTATGAATTGGAAAAGTAAGGAATATTTTTGGATGTTTGCTGCTATACACTTCCGAATATGTAATTGGAGAAAAAGGAAGGCTCATCCATGAATGCCATCTAGTTTATGCTTGCTGCTATACACTGCTTGTTGCTATACACTTGTGAATATGTACTTGGAAAAAAGAATATAGCTCTTCCATGCATGCCGTCTAGTTAATGCTTGCTGTTATACACTTTTGATTTTTTAAATTAACTAATGTGTATCATACTTGTATTTGGATGCTTATTTTTGTTGTGCAGTGATACAAACAATGGCCAAAGCCAAGAAGATGAGTCCATGCATGACACGAGTCACACAACAACACCAAAAGATGGAGATCATGTTATTGTTTCAGATGATGTGGAAGAGGTGGAGGTGCTACCTTCTAAGCGCCAACTCCACCGCACGACCCCAAATGACGTCCCTTTTGCCTGGATTATGTCCGTTTGGGTAGGGCAATGGGGTCGTGTCTGAGCCATTTCTAGGATATGGTGGTCGTGCGCCCAACGTGCGGACGCATCCCAGCCGCATCCTACCCACGTACATTTTCTTTGCAAGCCCATAAACTTTTTCATCATTGATTTTTGATACATGGGAATGCATCACCAAATTTTGACTAGAAAAGCAAGACCAAAGAAAACAAGAACCACAAGAATACATTTTAGAAGATATCCAACTTCCATAACTGCTCCTGTAAGTTGGATTAGTGCCTTCTCAATGCACTCATTGTTGATCTGCGGAGGCTCGATCTTGCGTTCTTCTTTCTTCGAGTGTAAAGAAGTCGATGTTGCTTCCTCACATCTAGTCTCGTGTCTAGCCTCTATTCTAGCAACAAGTGCACTAGTATCATCTCTAGCTTCTATGCTAGCTAAAAGTACACGAACATCTACTAAATTGCGCGCTATTAATATAGCGATGTACATTTCTTCCCAATACCAAAACTTGCATCCACTCTACACAATATAATGCTAGGTTAGCACAAGTAGTAAAATCCAAGAGCACAACGGAAGCTAAAGTAGCACATACCTATCGTTTAAGCACTTGATGAACGCCCATCCGGGATGTTCCAGTACTGTAGACACGCGGCGCACGACCTTCATCGGGCAGTCGTCGCACTTAATGAGTGGCAACGGTGCGTCGACGAGCTTTTGGGCTAGCACCGAGCCCGATCGACCGCCATTCGTGTATCTGTCGGCGGACCATCAACGGTGTAGATCCGAGCAGCTAGAGGAGGAGCCACTGCCTGCATGCGGCCTTGTGGCCTTGTCGGGGCCTTCCGGCCCGGTGCCCGGCCAGTCCATGGTGTGGCGCGGCCTCCCACAGCCGGGCGAGCTCAAGATCGACCGGATCCGCTCCAAATCCGATCGCAGGGTGCGCTAATTAGGAGGTCGTGGTTGGGTAGCTCAGGGGCATCGACGGGAAGGGGCTGGGCGAGCGCGCGTCCGGGTTGCTCAGTTGCAATGGCAGCAGCAGCGGTAGCGGGGGGGGGGGAGGTGTAGGATCGGAAGTATGTCTAGAGGGGGGGTGATTAGACTACTTGACCAAATAAAAACTTATCCTTTTCCCAGTTTTAGTCTTTGGCAGATTTTAGCTAACTTAGCACGAGTCAAGCAATCTTAACACAATTCAAGGAAGCATGCAAAGAGTATATGAGCAGCGGAAAGTAAAGCATGCAACTTGCAATAATGTAAAGGGAAGGGTTTGGAGAATTCAAACGCAATTGGAGACACGGATGTTTTTGGCGTGGTTCCGATAGGTGGTGCTATCGTACATCCACGTTGATGGAGACTTCAACCCACGAAGGGTAATGGCTACGCGAGTCCACGGAGGGCTCCACCCAAGAAGGGTCCACGAAGAAGCAACCTTGTCTATCCCACCATGGCCGTCATCCACGAAGGACTTGCCTCACTAGCGGTAGATCTTCACGAAGTAGGCGATCTCCTTGCCCTTATAAACTCCTTGGTTCAACTCCACAATCTTGTCAGAGGCTCCCAAGTGACACCTAGCCAATCTAGGAGACACCACTCTCCAAGAAGTAACAAATGGTGTGTTGATGATAAACTCCTTGCTCTTGTGCTTCAAATGATAGTCTCCCCAACACTCAACTCTCTCTCACAGGATTTGGATTTGGTGGAAAGAAGATTTGAGTGGAAAGCAACTTGGGGAAGGATAGAGATCAAGATTCATATGGTAGGAATGGAATATCTTGGCCTCAACACAAGTGTAGGTGGTTCTCTCTCAGAAAATGTAAGTTGGAAGTGTTGGTTCATTCTGATGGCTCTCTCCACGAATGAAGAGGAGGTGGAGGGGTATATATAGCCTCCACACAAAAACTAACCGTTACACACAACTTGCCAATCTCGGTGGGACCGAATTAAGAAACTCGGTCGGACCGATTCAGCAAATCTAGTGACCGTTAGGATTTTCGGTGGGACCGACATGCAACTCGGTAGGAACGATATGGTTAGGGTTAGGGCATAACATAATCTCGGTGAGACCGATTTTGGTAATAAGCTAACCAGAGAGTTCGTCAGGTAAACTCGGTGGGACCGGTTCACTCATTTCGGTGAGACCGAAATGTTACAAAAAGGAAATAGAGAGTTTACA
The DNA here is from genome assembly GCF_018294505.1 of Triticum aestivum. Taxonomy (NCBI): domain Eukaryota; kingdom Viridiplantae; phylum Streptophyta; class Magnoliopsida; order Poales; family Poaceae; genus Triticum; species Triticum aestivum. The sequence goes on from NC_057810.1 coordinate 146,508,612, forward strand.
TTGCAATCTCGGTGGGACCGATCGCTCATCTCGGTGGTACCAAAACGTTACGAAGGGAAATAGAGAGATTACAATCCCATCTTGGTGAAACCGAGATCCCTATCGGTGAGACCGATTTGCCTAGGGTTTGTGGTAGTGGCTATGACATCTGAACTCGGTGGCGCCAGAAAGAAAGAATTGGTGGGGCCGAGTTTGACTTTTGGTTTAGGTCATATGTGGATGTGAGAAAGTAGTTGAGGGCTTTGGAGCATATCACTAAGCATTTTGAGCAAGTAAGCCATTAAACAACACCTCATCCCTCCTTGATAGTATTGGCTTTTCCTATAGACTCAATGTGATCTTGGATCACTAAAATATAAAATGTAGAGTCTCGAGCTTTGAGCTTGAGCCAATCCTTTGGTCCTTAGCATTTTGAGGGATCCACTTTTCTCATCCATGCCATGCCAGTCATTGAGCTTTCCTGAAATATTCATCTTGAAATAGCATTAGCTCAATGAGCTATATGTTGTTAGGAATTACCAAAACCACCTAGGGATAGTTGCACTTTCAGGAGGGGAGTGGAGAAGAGCGGACGGGGTGCGGCTGGAGGGGGGGCGAATAGAAAAAGGCATCCCTGTGCCACCGACGGGCGGGCCAGGGGAGGACAGGCGCCCGTCCACGTGCTGTCTGTTTCACCCCAAAAGCGGCGCAAACTTGGGCCGGGGATGTGTCGAAAGAGGACATGAAATGGACAAAAGTCCGTTTGTGTCCGCGCGCTGGGCCGCCTGGTTTGTCCGTTTTACCCCAAACGGACGGGTCCAGACGGGATGGGGTCGTGTGCTGGAGTTGGCCTACGGTTTGGTTGGAAATGAAGAAGATGAGGATCAATGGTGAATGGAAGGCCAAGTGCAATTGGTGTCAGAAGATACTTACTGTGGGATCAAGGAATGGAACTAAGCATCTTCGTTTGCATCTTGATATTTGCACTCTTAAGAAGTTGAAGACCAAGGGAGGTAAAACTTTGAGTCAATCCTCATTGAAGGTGAGTGTTGAAGCGGATGGTAAAGTGAGCATGGAGACCTATACTTTTGATCAAGATTATGCTAGAGCTGAGCTTGGAAACATGTTGGTGTTGCATGATTATCCCTTGTCTATGGTAGACCATCTTGGTTTTAGGAGATTTGTTGCTGCCCTTCAGCCATTATTCAAGCTTCATACAAGAAATACTATTCGGTAAATATACTATGTATTTATTTCCTTCTTTTTACTTTTTCATGTTTCTTTTTTGCCATTACTAAATAACATGAATTTGTCTCTTTTCTTTTGTTTTGTAGAGGTGATATTGTGGGAAGATACATAATAGAAAGGAAGAAGGCCATCGAGTACATGAGTATGATCCAATCAAGGGTTGTTGTCACCACTGATATGTGGATCTCTGACAGCCAAAAGAAGGGATATATGGCTATCACAGCCCATTTCATTGACGGGTCATGGAGGCTAAGGACCATTCTGATGAGGTATATTGTAATGAAAGCATTATATATTGTGTTGTGCCTGTTTTTAGCTTTTGCCAACTCTCAAACTATTGTGTATGTGTGCATATTGTAGGTTTATTTATGTTCCTGCACCACATAATGCAGCTGCTATAGCTGGGATGCTTCATGAGTCGTTGGTGGAGTGGAATCTTGATGAGAAGCTCTTGACTGTGACAGTTGATAATTGCAACGTCAACGACAAGGCAGTTGAGGAGATTGTGGGCAAGATTGGGAAAAATAAGTGTCGGTGTCAAAACCGGCGGATCTCGGGTAGGAGGTCCCAAGCAGTGCGTCTTAGGATCAATGGTAACAGGAGACAAGGGACACGATGTTTTTGCCCAGGTTCGAGCCCTCTCGATGGAGGTAAAACCCTACTCTTGTTTGATTAATATTGATGGTATGGGTATTACAAGAGTTGATCTACCACGAGATCAGAGAGGCTAAACCCTAGAAGCAAGCCTATGGTATGATTGTTGTTGTATATATCTATCGACTAGCCTGGCCCCGGTTTATATAATGCACCAAAGGCCTAGGATAACAAGAGTCCTAGCCGAATACGCCGGTGGGGGAGGAGTCCTTGTCTTGATCGCCAAGTCTTGTGGATTCTTCCTTGTATGCGGTAGTTGTCCGGACTAGCCATGAGTATACGGCCATGAGGGTCCTCGGCCCAATCCAACTGATCGGGAGACAACGCGTTGAGTACCCCCTAGTCCAGGACACCGTCAGTAGCCCCCTGAACCGGTCTTCAAGTTAGGGACGCTCCTTGATTCTTCCGAACTGTTCTTCATCTCCGGTTGCCGGTCTTGAAAACTGGTTCAACAAATCTTCTCATCTTCGATCTTGAGGATCACCGAAATGCATTCGACGAGTTTACACGTCGGGTATCCAAGGAGCCCCTTTAAGTTTACGGCCTTTATTAATGCCTTGTTATTTTTATGCCATGCCTCGGGTTTGAAGTTGTTCCCGGGCGGCAACGTCCTCTTGCGTCTGAGCTCCAACGCCGGACTGCATTCGAGGTATCTTTTGTAGCCGAGCACCAATGCCGGACTGCTTCCCGGCTCTAACGCCGGAATGTATCCGAGCTCCAACACCGGACTATGTATCCGAGCTCCAACGCCGGACTGTATCCGAGCTCCAATGCCGGACTATGTATCCGAGCTCCAACGCCGGACTATGTATCCGAGCTCCAACGCCGGACTGTATCTGAGGTGTCGTAAATCACCTTGGTTCAAAGAAGTTTGAAGGAGTTTAGCCGAGCTTAATGCCGGAAATGCCCTCTATGGAGCCAGCCACTAGCGCCCGAGCTTTATGCCGGACTACTTCCGAGGTGGTGCACCTCCCCGAATGTGGGCCGATTTTTGTCAATATTTTTTATTGATGCAATTTATTCTCTGACAAGATATATAGCCAGTAGCCCTCAAGGTGTGTATTGGTCTAAAACCCGAGATGCACCTGAAGGATGACATAAGACCGCTGATCCCAGTAACCGCTGAGACTCAGGTTGATTTGTAAAATCGGCCTAAGGATCAAGTCCTAGCTCGGCAGAATACTTCGGGACACAAAAAGCGGCGTGCTCAGTCCTCGAGAGTCAGGTTGGGTGCGGCCGACCAACTTGAGGATCAAAATCTCCTCGGAAACTATATTGCACTTAAATTTTTTTGCATAGAACAGGCAATGAAGTAGCCCCCGAGACACTGGTCGGGTGGCAACACCAGATCAGGGCATCGATGTGCCCCTTTAATATTTGTAAATAATAAGCCCGAAGCCCAGTAGCCTCCGAGCCTTAATGCGGGCACGGGAGGCCGAATTAAGGATCGATATCCATAGTAAAATCACAAATTATGTGTAATGACTCTATGTATCCAAGTACTTTACGTCATTAGCTCGGATCCGCATTGTACAAAACTTTGTTGACCGACCATCGGCTTCCACCTCCTCGGCCAATAGCCGAGGAGTGTTTGTCCTACTTTGTAAAGCCTTTATGAGGGCAAAGATTTACAACAAACAAGGCAATCTGGCCATACGGTTTTATAAACAAAGGTACGCGGATAGACATGTTATATTACTGTTTAACAGAAGAAATGTCTTCCAAAGAAAATAGTGCCGCTATCGGTTCCTTTCTTTGGGTTGTTATGCTAAGCATGATCATGAAACCTCAGCTCCAATGTAAGAGCAAAATATCGAGGATTTAGTTTGGCAGGCCAGTTAATAGCCCCTGGTAGTGTTCGGCGACAGTCGAGGTCAAGCCATAAACACTTCGGCCATTGTTATGAATGGCCCGTCGTTTAACGCCATCATCGGATCGCCGACCAGTTTACGCTTATTGTGACAGTCAGTTTTCGGCTCTCTCCACTGAGGTGCTTAACCATGTAAGCTGGAAGCACAATCGCAGTGGTTCTCCCTTTGCACACCTAGCCGAACAAAGCGGAACATAGGAGGCAAGCGCAGGAGCCGGGCAACCCAACTATTGACCGAAGACACAATTCGAAACCGATGCATATATAGCAATATCCAAGAATGTTTTTGCTGAATCTCTAAAGGTGTCCGGCGCTGCACTGCGAGACTTGTGCTGAAAACACACAAATAGTTTAAAAGTGCCATGGGCTCGAAAAGCCAAAAAACTTATTCAAAAGGTTAATGTCCGAACTAGATCAAGTGTTCGGTGCCAATCCGAAAATTGGACTTTAGAAAAAAAAAGGTGCTTCTGCCGTGCTTTAACATGACACATCCTATCTCAAAACTTCAAGCGGGCCAGCCAACGGCTTCAACCTCCTATCCCGAAGGCGGAGTACTTCTTACTAGGTCAGTTTAGCAAACTAAACTCTAGCGGCTTTGAGAGAGAAATTAGGCTCCCCGGCTAGTGACCGCACACTTGTGTCGAAAAAAGGAGTGATAAATGATAAAAAACTTTGCAACGACTAAGAAGAAAAACACTTATCATAAAACGGCTCATATAAATTTAAGAGCCCCCAAGTGACTTGGGTAAAAGAATGATTGCATGTACCGAAGTACTTATATCATATCTATGTTCAACCGGACTTTAAACGCGTCTTAACCGACCATCGGCTTCTCCCTCTTCGGTCAAGGACCGAAAAGTGTTATGTACTCCATCTGTCGAGAATATCGATGGTGTTTCCAATAACCAGGCAATCAGGCCATAAGGCTGTAACAGACAAAGCGCGCTTAGGGAACTTATGCTATATTACTGCGAAGAGTAAGAAGCATCTTCGAAGAAAATAGTACCCCCACTGATACCTTTCTTCGGTGCTCATTGTTATTATGAGACTTGTGCAATAGATTTTTTGTACTCATGAGTTCCGTTGTGTGCCGACCATGATTGAAAACAATAAGAGCGCTAGCTTTCGGCTTCACCCAGTCTGAGGTCCGGCTCGGGTGACCCGATCGTGACAATCGCAGAGGTGCTCCCTTTACTCCCTAGCTGAACAATCGGAAACGTAGGGGTAAGCACAGGAGCCAGGCAACCCAGCTTGCAAATCGCTTAAGTCAATATGGTGCATATTATGGCGTAATACACGAACAAGGAACGAAGCCGTACAAGTATAACCATATGCAAGAGGAAAAAGCTTCATGAAGGAAGCCCCCAAGTAAACGGGGTATTTGAATTTGCGCGTCACAAACAAAGTTTGGACAAGGAAATTTTTACAAGCAACTTTTTTCCAAAAAAGTATAATGCTTGGCCGAGCCGAACACAAGTTAAAAATTTAAAACTTTGAGCATGAAGACAACTTAGCTGGTTAATGTGTTCGGTATTGATGACGCGGTCCGAGCTTGATACGGGACAAGGTTCCATCCCCGAGCCGGTCCCAAGGTGGCGGAGCAAAGAGATCGACACTCCGAAGTGATGGCATAGCACGGTCAATGCAGGACGGCAGGGTGATGGCGAAGTCCCCGACATGGGATAATAAAATGTTGACGAAGCCCCCCGTCCAGCCGAGGTGACGCCAAAGGATATAGTCCGGCTGGATCATTTTCCTATGCATAAAAAATAGTGCAAACCGAAGATAATAGTAATAATAATAAAAATAAAAAAAATTCGTTGCATAACAAATAATTTATGCAAAGTGAGTAATAAAAGAAATATGGCCTGGCGCCGAAGTCAATGTCGATGCAGGGCGGCGGCGTGATGCGGTAAATGCATGGCAAAGCCTGAATTCACAGGTCGGTTCGAGTTCCGGATGCGGCGTTCGTCGGACTATGTACGGAAACTGACCGAACCACCATGCGACCGTCGTTAATGCGGCCACCATTTGATAGACCTGCGTACATATGACGGACAAACCAGAGTAATAATTCATTGGGAAAATGAACCCTAACAAGCAAAAAATACTAGGATTAATAGCACCCGGCTTATTTGTTGTAGCAATCCGAAGAAAGGTGATTCCCAAAATTGGGACTCGATCCGCACACCTATCGCCTGATGGGCGATAAAGCAACGGCATGACGATGCTGGCAAAGGTTGGCTCGGCGAGGCAAAGCCCTCGTCCAGATAACGTGACGGAGCTGGTCGGCCAGCGACGCCGAAGTCTCCGGAGTAGGTTGATGAAGACATGATGAAGCCCCCGGTCCAGCGATGCAGGTCGTGACGTGGTCGATGTCGGCTTGATGAATGACCGTGTGGCGACGCAGGTGCGCCCGCTCTGTGTAATCCATGGGGCGGCGATGTTGGTGATGATTTATCCTTCGCGATGCCGAAATATTGTTCGGCTGGCTGAGATGATGATCCGAAGAAATTGAGCTCGGATCAACCAAGCGACGACGTGTCTAACGCAGGTCGACCGCCGTGGAGTGATGTTGTCGGGCTGGTTTGACACCGTGTGACAGTGAAGTTCGTATTGCAAGAATACTTTTAATACTACTGGGATGTGTTTGAGAATAAAACACAACACCCCATACGAAAACTTCCTTCAAAAAGGATGTCCGAGATCCCGTTCATAAAGAAGATGAATTCGGGTCGGATTCGTTCTCGCGCAGAAAACAGATCCAAAAAGTGATGCACTAATCGGAAGTTTCCCGGAGTTTGGACGGTCAGATCGAGATGAATTTTTGGCAGGTGGTAGATATGGAAATTCCGCAGCAAATCAACGGTTGGATCCTCCAAAGGACGTCCGAGCTAGATGCTGAATACCACGCCCTAAACTCATACGGATTCTCGTCCAGATTCAACAGAGCTCCGGTATATCGGAGATTGCCGGAGATTCCTCCATCGGAACTCGACGAAATATTTGCAGGGTTGTTGTAGACTTAATTCCGCATAATTCCACCGAAGTAATCGTTTAAGCGACACTCGAGAAGGCGGTGGCGGCGGATACAAGTTTGTTGTCCAGAAAAATAGCACAGTCGCCTGAGTGCAATGTTGACGTTGAGGCCCCGAGCTCCATGGATGACTCCTCCATGATCTTGATAGAGATCGGAGTTGGTGTTGATGAAGGCCTTCATCCGAACATGATGATCGGAGGTAGGGTGCAGTCCTCAGTCAAGCCAAGGTGACCAGTCAAGCTCGTGACGAAGAAGCCGACGTCACAGTTGACCTGCAGTCGAGCCATTGATCCTTTCGCCGATCACACAGCGGAACTCTCAATGAAAGCACCAATGTCGGTGTCAAAACCGGCGGATCTCAGGTAGGGGGTCCCAAGCAGTGCGTCTTAGGATCAATGATAATAGGAGACAAGGGACACGATGTTTTTGCCCAGGTTCGGGCCCTCTCGATGGAGGTAAAACCCTACTCCTGCTTGATTAATATTGATGGTATGGGTATTACAAGAGTTCATCTACCACGAGATCAGAGAGGCTAAACCCTAGAAGCTAGCCTATGGTATGATTGTTGTTGTATATATCTATCGACTAGCCTGGCCCCGGTTTATATAATGCACCAGAGGCCTAGGATAACAAGAGTCCTAGCCGAATACGCCGGTGGGGGAGGAGTCCTTGTCTTGATCGCCAAGTCTTGTGGATTCTTCCTTGTATGCGGCAGCTGTCTGGACTGGCCCATGAGTATACAGCCATGGGGGTCCTCGGCGCAATCCAACTGATCGGGAGACGACGCGTTGAGTACCCCTTAGTCCAGGACACCGTCAATAAGCTTCTTTGTGAAGGTACTCTACTTCGCACGCGTTGTTCTGCACATATTCTGAATTTGATAGTGAAGGATGGCTTAGATGTCATGAAATCAGCTATAGAAAACATCCGTGAAAGTGTGGCACATTGGACTACCTCACCAAAAAGGGTGGAACAATTTGAGGAAATGGCTAAGTATAAGAAAGTTAGAATAACAAGGGAGTTGAAACTTGATTGCAAGACTAGACGGAACTCTACTTTCATAATGCTTGATATTGCTTTATCTTATAGACTTGTGTTTGAACATGCAAAAGAAAAGGATAAGCAATATGAGTGGCTTCCCAGTGTTGAAGATTGGGCTTTTGCTAAAGAAGTTGTAGGGAGACTTAGATTGTTCTATGAAATAACCGAGCTATTTTCTGGAACCGATTATGTGACTACCAATGTTTACTTCCCTAAGATATGTGAAACTAAAATGAAAATGAGGCAGTGGGAAACTTCTAGCAATGAGATTATCCAAAAAATGACAAAAAGCATGACTGAAAAATTTGATAAGTATTGGAGTGACATCCAAGCTCTAATGGCTATAGCTACCCTTCTTGACCCTCGATACAAGAAGCAAATGCTGGTTGCTTGCTTTGCCATGCTCCATGGAATTGAGCCATCTTCTTATGAATGCATTGAAAAAGTTGATGACATAGTTGCTAGTTCGCATTCATCATTGGAGGAGTATGAAGTGGAAAATAAGGCATGTACACCAGATGATGAATCTATGATGACCACAATGAAAGCTCCTGCGATCATGAGTGTATTTCAGAACATTGTAGCTCAGCAAATGCCTGCAACAGCTAGAATTCAAGGTGAAATAGAGCAGTACTTGACTGATGGTTTAGTGCCTTACGTAGAAAAGTTCAATGTGCTAGATTCGTGGAAGGTGGCTGGAACAAGGTATCCGACCTTCAGGAAAGTAGCAAGAGACATATTTGTTATTCCCGTAACAACATTTGCTTTAGAGTCAGCCTTTAGTATAAGTGGCAGGAAGCTCAATGACCATAGAGGCCTACTTACACCTTATATGGTGGAGGTTTTAATGTGCTCGCAAGATTGGCTTCGAAACAAGTACAAAGGTGACAAAATAGTGCACTTCATTAATATTTTCTCTTGCTGAAATGTTGTTGACGTTTGTCTACTTTTGTAGATGCTCACATAGCAGAAACTAGCTTCTGGACTTGTCTTCAAGACATTCAAGAAGGGATGCAGGTTAGTACTTAGTAGTATTCAAATCAAACACATCTTGTATTCTTGTTATGATGTATCTTATTACTACTTCAGAATTGCACATCAAAGATATCTTGTATTCATGTTATCTTCTATTCTTATTATCTTAGTAGTACATAAGAATTGATGCTTGTACTCATTACTCGCAAGTTCTCATGTCTTACAATTTATATGCCCCATACTAAGAATTGATGCTTGTACTCATTACTCTCAAGTTCTCATGTCTTACAATTTATATGCCCCATACTAGGAATTGATGCTTTGAGATGTCAAGGCTCATGAAGTGGAGAGAAGATGGAAGCAAGTCAAGTTGGTTTGGACCGTTCAGTTTCATGTTGGAGATGTTGAACCTATTTGTGTGTTGAGATGTTGAACTTATTTTTTTGTTGAACCTATTTATCATTTGTGCGCTGAACCTATTTGCGGTCTTCGAATTTATTTGTGTGTCGACTTTGTGCTTGAAATGACTGTGTGTGTGCTGAAATACTGAAATTTATTTGCAAGTGATGAAACTTGACATGTTTATGTGTTGAAATTCTGAAACTTAGTTTCAAGTGCTGAAACTTGACATGTTTATGTGCTGAAATGCTGGAATATATGTTCAAATGTTGTAATATACATGCTGAAATGTGGTATACTAATATACATGCTGAACTGTGGTATGTACATGCTGAAAGTACATGGCAAATTTTTTTTGAAAGGTGACCCAGATGGGTATGGTTACCCGTGGGTATTACCTATACCCGTCCGGGTACATGTATGGGAAAAATATGAAACCTGGGGTGCGGGTACGGTACGGGTTTGGGCAAGAAAAAATGGGACGGGTGAGGGTTTGGGCAAGCATTACCCGCACTCGAACCCTACGGGTGCCATGAGAACCCCCACCTATATATATGTGGGAGGGGGCGCCACACATAACCCGGACAATCTCTTAGCCGTGTGGGGCGCCTTCTCCACAGTTTCGTCTCTCGGTCATATTTTCGTAATGATTAGGTGAAGCCATGCGGAGATAGCATCACCACCACCGTTAGCACACCATCTTGCTGGATCAAAAAGGCGAGGATATCACCGGGCTGAACGTGTGCTGAACGCGGAGATGTCGTATGTTCGGTACTTGATTGGTTGGATCGCGAAGAAATTTCACTACATCAACCGTGCTAATAAACGCTTCCGTTTACGGTCTGCGATGGTACGTAGACACATTCTCTCCTCTCGTTGCTATGCATCTTGATCTTGCGTGTGCGTAGAATTTTTTTTGTTTTCCCTGCAAAGTTTCCCAACAATATGTGCATTGGTGGTCGGCCTTTGGGTCCTTGAGGGTGTAGTCGAATCTTGCGAGGAACTAGCGCGTGAGGTCCTTGTACCTCAGTGTGTGAAACGTACTGAACACTCCTATGCGGGCGTTGGTCGCCAAACGCCAACCAAATGAAGTCATCAGAGAATCCTTGTTTGTTCAAGAACGCTTCGCACCTCCACCTTGTGAGCTGCACCTTGTTATTCCGCTCGATGGCATATGACTTGTCGACCCTGGGATCGTCACCCTCGACCATAGGTCCTAGCACCGCCTAGTTATCAATGTATCACCATCTACATTTTGACAGTCTCCATTATGGCGACCTCCACGGCCGCTTCCTCTGTTTTTCCTTGAAGCTAGAATGAAGCCTCACCATTCAGACATTTTTGGTTTGTAGGAATCTTGTAGAAATTTTATAGATTCGGTTTTCGAAAGAAAAAATTCTATGGAGCCCTTTGGTTCATAGGAAACGATTTCTATTTCTACGTAGGATAGAAACCAATCCTTCACATTTCAAAGAAAAAAAATATTAATCTAGACTCAATGAAAAAAAATTCTATCCTATGCATCAAATGACATTTCTTTTTCTATAGAAATTAAGATGCATGCCATCTTACTTATTATGATTTTTCTATTCCTATGATATTCCTATTCTATAAAACAAATGAGGCCTCAAACTTAACCTCCGCTGGAATTTTATTCTATTTTGGACCAGCCCAACAATCAGTTTCAGAATTCCTAATAAATCCTAGAGGCCCACTCAACCAAGTTTTATCTCACATTACTAGTTTGATAGGAGTTGGACCTTCTTATAAGGAAGGTTGTTTCCCACATGTATGTGCATGAGAACAAGAGGGACATTCATACGTGCTCCTTCGCCGTGGCCCGCCTTGCCTCGCCTCGTCACGACGCACCGCGGGTTGCGGGTCGTTCCTCTCTAAAGAGACACATCAGAACATCATCTTCGGTTTTTAAGGAGCGCTCTGCGCGACTACTAACCGGTTCATCGCGGACGCTTCAGACACCGACGACCACTTCTCCAACGACGACTTCTTTCTTGACGTAGACAACCTCTTCGACAACATGGCTGGCGAGGACATCGACCCCAAGACCGGTGCTTCTGCCGCTACTCCGTACGTCTTCCTGTTCTCTCTGTCTAAAATCATTTTGTTTAAGATCATGCTACAGTTTTTACTCTAGCCTTTCTTGTTCCAGCCTCTGTTCTATATATGTTCGGTTCTAAAATTCATATGTGCAAATGCTATTTGCCTTCTATCTTTTAGATTACATGACTTGTTTCATCTCTTTTATAATAATAATAATATTTTATTTACTAGTTCTGTGAATAAAATCATATGATAAATTGCTTATATTCAATAGTCTCGTCGTGTTCTCATGTTCCGCGTTCTTCATGCAAATGTCCCATCAAACAACAAGCACCGCAAAAGGTTGACAATTTTTCAAACTTAATTAGATATTCCTCTGTTTTTCCACCCTTTGTATTATACCAACAGTCTGTGTTAGGCCCCTCCCGATGCTCCACCTTGTACAGGTGTTAAGTCTTCCATATAGACAAAAAATCTGATGTGGCAAGTTATTTAAGAAGAGAGAGATGAATATGATGACCCAGGAAGAAACAATGCTAAGCGCGTGAATCTAGAAAAAACATTTAAGCGAAGGAAGTCCATCAATACATGAAGAGCTTTAATTGCTAAATCATTAAATGAATCAAGCTTAGGCTGATCGTAATGGTAAGTATCATGTACTAGTATCATGCATATGATACTATATCCGTAGTGCATAATGTCATAATTTAGTATTATAGATAACTCCATTTATTACCATGCATGACGCATAGTAGCACAACATTTAATATGATACGGTGTCATGATATGATACTCAATCCTCTCCTTCTTCATTTAATTCTATGTCACCTCAACAAATTTACTTAGTTGGCATGCATAATTGTTACGCAATCCCGGGTCCGCTATCACCAGCGTTTCCGACCCACATGCGTCAACCAGGCCCAACCGGAGAGCAACACCGACTTATGACAGGTCTTGGGCCCTCTCCCCCAAAAGACTAGCCTGTTAGGAGGGGACACCCCCGCCCTTATAAGTCGTGTTATGTCTCCCCCCACGATCGATGTGGGACTAAACCCAACAATCTTCCCCTCACACATCGGTCATCCATGGGCCCGCTAACACCAGCGTTTCCAGCCCACCAACCATGACCGACCACCCATGAGTCTACCGAGATTCATTCCGGGCACCTGGGCTCTGATACCACTTGTTACGCAATTCCGGGTCCGCTATCACCAGCGTTTCCGACCCACATGCGTCAACCAGGCCCAACCGAAGAGCAACACCGACTTATGACAGGCCTTGGGCCCTCTCCCCCCAAAAGACTAGCATGTTAGGAGGGGACACCCCCGCCCTTATAAGTCGTGTTATGTCTCCCCCCCACAACCGATGTGGGACTAAACCCAACAATAATACTACCTACTTTCATTATGACCAGCCTTAGCTACCATAATCTAAGCATCTATGCATTGGGGAGTATAGTTGCTAAGCTATTAAATGTGCTTAACACCTCATCTAAGCACAAATGCATTGGCAGTAGCCTTAGGCCCCTCCCAATGCTCCACCTTGTACAGGTGCTAAGATTGCCGACTAAGCAAAAAGTTTGATGTGACATGCTAGTTAAGAAGAGAGAGTAGTATGATGACCACAGGAAGAAACGGTGCTACGTGTACCTAGGTGGAAGCATAATTTTGAGTCTACAACTAATTAAGTGTAGTATGGAGCTTAGCACTTAAAAACTTAGCACCTTTACATTAAGGACTTGGGTTGCTAAGACATTTAATATACTCCTTCCGTTCCTTTTTACTCTGCATATTAGGTTTGTCTGAAGTCAATCTCATCCAACTTTGACCAAGTTTATATAAAAAATTATTGACATTTACATAACAACACCAACATCATTAGATTCATCTCGGAATATATTTTCATATTATATTTATTAGATATTATAGATGCTAATAATTTCTAATATAAATTTGGTCAAACTTAGCTAAGTTTGACTTTCGGCAAATCCAATGTGCAGAGTAAAAAGGACCGGAGGGAGTACTTAGCACCTCATCTAAGCATCTTTGCATTGAAGGAGGTCATAGTTTCTCACCGCACCGCCTGGGAAGAGGTAGGATAACTCGTTGAATTTGCCCTTAATTCGCCAGGTCCAAAAAATTTAATGAGCTCGAGACAGTGAGAATAGTACAGAAAACGATTGGGAGGGGAGACGGGCAGCAGATATGGTTGCCGGGTGTGCGGGGGACACCGGCCCTCAATTTCGGCTTTTCACCGCCACCTCCCTCTTTCCACCACCTCTCTCGTCCGCCGTGCGGGGCAGCGGTGCGACCTGCGTCATCACGCGTGGAGTTCGGATTCCGAGGCGCGCACGCGCAGCCATGCCATGGCATGTCCTGCCTGCCCGCTGTGTCCGGCCTCGGGAGCCGCGCTGGTTGAGCCAGGGCTCGCTCGTCGCCCGAGCTGATGAGCACGGGAGAAGACAACAAAACCACTGCTGCCGCGTGAGCGTATACCGCCGGTGGATTTCGAGCACGTGATACGTGAGCGTGGACTGCGAGGACAAAGCCATGGGCAGACGTTTGGTTCAGTCTGCGGTATACCAGTCTGCGTGGTGGTCCACGACGAGGTCCTCTTTAGTGGGAGAAAACCACAGACTTTGACATTTGCAGGGCGAAACCGCGACTCCGCGAGCGACCGGGAGAGCCAAACCGTAGCCTGGCTAGCCACACCACGTCTATGACCCTACAGCGACCACCAACAGTCCAACCCCTCCATCCCCTTTCTTGTTGCAAAGGACATGTTGACTTGGCGTTTAGTTCACATGAATAAGAAAAAAAACACACAAGAATTTTAATAAATATGATCAAAATTTAAATAAATAGATATGGTAAAATTAAAGTCCGACGTCATCCAAATGTAGGGCCAGAATGTTATTATGCTACTAAGAGCATCTATAGTCGGACGCCTCAAACGATCGGGCGCACGACTCGATAGTCAAAAAAAAGACTCAAGCAGGCGCCTCACAGCATCTACAGCCGGACATATCAAATATGATCCCTCAAACGTCCGCGGACACGCCCGGTCGGTGGCCGGGCGTGTCTGTTTTGAACCCCTATTTATTCGTCCGTGCAGCCACACTCTTTATTTTTCTTCTCATATGTCTGATCACTTGCACGTAATTGGTGAAGATAAAGAAAGAGAAATAAAAGAATGAATAAAGAAAGAGAAAATGTGGTCCGGGGTGGGGCCGCGTCCTACATGGCGGAATACCTGAGCGCGTCCGCAAGCCCTCATATCCACTCCATATTTGAGATGTATATGAGGGTTCGTGCACAACCCGGGCATATAGGGGTCCGCTTGGATCATGTTTTTTCTTCTTTCTCCTGTTCGGTCACCGACTGGACGCGTCCGCGGGCGTATGGGGATGGTTTGAGGCGTCCGGCTGTAGATGCTCTCAAACTAGCCTCAAACGTCTGTACTGACCGGCGTCCCTCATATCCAGGCCAAATCTGAAATGGATATGGGACGGCCCAGGTGCGACCAGGCGTGTCCGCCACGTCGGAACTGACAACCCGACCCCAACAAAAAGCGAACCAAATCTCTCCTTCGACCTAATCGATTTCACTTGATCTTCTCCTCACTTCTTCCTCCTCTGCGTCGAACATCTCCTAGCTCCGCCACCATCCTTGCGTCGGACTGCACCTTGCCGTCTATGTGCACGACACATTTTCCGACTAGGTTTTCTGGTGATTTTTTCGTAGGCAACGATGGATTCCGATATTTCGTCGGACGGGCAGTAGTATGGCCCAGCGGAACTTGATGAAATGATTCAAAAAGAGTTGGGCAGCCATCAATGCTCTCTTTGTGAGGAATATGAACTATCACTATGAATCTTCTCCGCATATAAAATAGGAGTAGATTCATAGTAACAGTCCACATCCTCAAGAAAGGGTGCAATGATGACCGAAACTTATCGTTTTTGTACGACGCGGCTATTTAAGCCGATCGCGTCTCTCCTCGCACTGTGATGTACGAGCAAACTGTTGGAAATATGCTCTAGAGGCAATAATAAAATGGTTATTATTGTATTTCCTTGTTCATAATAATTGTCTATTGCTCATGCTATAATTGTATTAACTGGAAACCGTAATACATGTGTGAATACATAGACCACAATATGTTCCTAGTGAGCCTCTAGTTGACTAGCTCGTTGATCAATAGATGGTCATGGTTTCCTAACCATGGACATTAGATGTCATTGATAGCGGGATCACATCATTAGGAGAATGGTGTGATAGACAAGACCCAATCCTAAGCGTAGCACAAAGATCGTGTAGTTCGTTTGCTAAAGTTTTTCTAATGTCAAGTATCATTTCCTTAGACCATGAGATTGTGCAACTCCGGATACCGTAGGAGTGCTTTGGGTGTACCAAACGTCATAAGGTAACTGGGTGGCTATAAAGGTACACTACAGGCATCTCCGAAAGTGTCTGTTGGGTTGGCACGAATCGAGACTAGGATTTGTCACTCCGTATGACGGAGAGGTATCTCTGGGCCCACTCGGTAATGTATCATCATAATGAGCTCAATGTGACTAAGTAGTTAGTCAAGGGATCATGCATTACGGAACGAGTAAAGTGACTTGCCGGTAACGAGATTGAACAAGGTATTGGGATACCGATGATCAAATCTCGGGCAAGTAACATACCGATTGACAAAGGGAATTGTATACGGGATTGATTGAATCCCCGACATCGTGGTTCATCCGATTAGATCATCATGGAACATGTGGGAGCCAATATGGGTATCCAGATCCCGCTATTTGGTTATTGGCCGGAGAGATGTCTCAGTCATGTCTGCATGGTTCCCGAACCTGTAGGGTCTACACACTTAAGGTTCGGTGACACTAGAGTTGTTATGGGAAATAGTATGTGGTTACTGAAGGTTGTTCGGAGTCCCGTATGAGATCCCGAATGTGATGAGGAACTCCGAATGGTCCGAAGGTGAAGATCGATTTATTGGACGAAGGGTATTGGAGTCCGGAATTGTTCCGAGGGTACCGGTTGACGACCAGCATGTCCGAAAGGGGTTTCGGAGGCCCCGACAAGCGTTGGGGGGCCTTATGGGCCAAGGGAATGGGGCACATCAGCCCACTAAGGGGCTGAGCGCTCCTCCCACCCTATCTCATGTAACTTGGAGAGGTGGGGGCGCCTCCCATAGGGCAGCCTCCCCTCCCAGATTGGGGGGCAAGTTTCCTAGGGGTGGGGGCGCCCAAACCCATCTAGGGTTTTCCTTGTGGCCGCCACCCTTCCCCTAGGGAACCCTAGGGCGCCGCCTCCTCCCCCCTTCCCCTATATATAGTGAGGGAGAGAAAGGGCAGTCGCACCCCTTCCCTGGCGCAGCCCCTCCCTCCTCCAACACCTCCTCCTCCTCCGTAGAGCTTGGCGAAGCCTGCAGAAATACCACAACTCCACCACCACGCCGTCGTGCTGCCGGAGCTCTCCCTCAACTTCTCCTCTTCCCTTGCTGGATCAAGAAGGAGGAGACATCCCCAGGCTGTACGTGTGTTGAACGCGGAGGCGTCGTCCGTTCGGCGCTAGATCGGATCTTCCGCGATTTGAATCGCCGTGAGTACGACTCCCTCATCCGCGTTCTAGTGACGCTTCCGCTTAGAGATCTTCAAAGGTATGAAGATGCTCATCCTCTCCCTCTCTTGTTGCTAGAATCTCCATACATTGATGTTGGTGACGCGTAGGAAAATTTTGAATTATTGATACATTCCCCAACAGTGGCATCATGAGCTAGGTCTATTGCATAGATTCTATGCACGAGTAGAACACAAGTAGCTGTGGGCGTTGGTTTGTACAATTTGCTTACCGTTACTAGTCCTATCTTGTTTCGGCGGTATTGTGGGATGAAGCGGCCCGGACCGACCTTACATGTACGCTTACATGAGACAGGTTCCACCGACTGACATGCACTTGTTGCATAAAGGTGGCTAGTGGTTGCTAGTCTCTCCCACTTTAGTCGGATCGGATTCGATGAAAAGGGTCCTTATGAAGGGTAAATAGCAATTGGCATATCAACTTGTGGATTTTGCGTAGGTAAGAAACGTTCTTGCTAGAAACCCATAGCAGCCACGTAAAACATGCAACAACAATTAGAGGACGTCTAACTTGTTTTTGCAGGGTATGCTATGTGATGTGATATGGCCAAAATAATGTGATGAATGATATGTGATGTATGAGATTGATCATGTCCTTGTAATAGGAATCACGACTTGCATGTCGATGAGTATGACAACCGGCAGGAGCCATAGGAGTTGTCTTAATTTATTGTATGACCTACGTGTCAATCAGAACGCCATGTAATTACTTTACTTTATTGCTAACCGTTAGCCATAGTAGTAGAAGTAATAGTTGGCGAGACAACTTCATGAAGACACGATGATGGATATCATGATGATGGAGATCATGGTGTCATGCCGGTGAAGAAGGTGATCATGTCGCGCCTCGAAGATGGAGATCAAAGGCGCAAGATGATATTGGCCATATCATGTCACTCTATGATTTGCATGTGATGTTTGTCATGTTTACATCTTATTTGCTTAGAAAGACGGTAGCATAAATAAGATGATCCCTCATAAAATTTCAAGAAAGTGTTTCCCCTAACTGTGCACCGTTGCGAAAGTCTGTTGTTTCGAAGCATCACATGATGATCGGGTGTGATAGATTCTAACGTTCGCATACAACGGGTGTAAGCCAGATTTACACATGCAAAACACTTAGGTTGACTTGACGAGCCTAGTATGTACATACATGGCCTCGGAACACAAGAGACCGAAAGGTCGAACATGAGTTGTATAGTGGATACGATCAACATGAAGATGTTCACCAATGATGACTAGTCTGTCTCACGTGATGATCGGACATGGCCTAGTTGACTCGGATCATGTATCACTTAGATGACTAGAGGGATGTCTATCTGGGTGGGACTTCATTAAATAATTTGATTAGATGAACTTAATTATCATGAACATAGTCAAAAGGTCTTTGCAAATTATGTCGTAGCTCATGCTTTGGTTTTACTGTTTTAGATATGTTCCTAGAGAAAATTTAGTTGAGAGTTGGCAGTAGCAATTATGCGGATTGGGTCCGTAAACTGAGGATTGTCCTCATTGCTGCGCAGAAGATTATGTCCTTAATGCACTGCTCGGTGTGCTGAACCTCGAGCGTCGGTTGTGGATGTTGCAAACATTTGACATACACGTTTTGATGACTACATGATAGTTCAGTGTGTAATGCTAAATGGTTTAGAATTGAGGCGCCAAAGACGTTTTTGAAACATCACAAAACATATGAGATGTTTCGAGGACTGAAATTGGGATTTCGGGCTAGTGCCCACGTCAAGAGGTATGAGACCTCTGACAAGTTTCTTAAGCCTACAAACTAAAGAGAAAAGCTCAATCGTTGAGCATGTGCTCAGATTGTCTGAGTACTACAATCGCTTGAATCGAGTGGGAGTTAATCTTCCAGATGAGATAGTGATGGTTCTCCAAAGTCACTGCCACCAAGCTACTAGAGCTTCATGATGAACTATAATATATCAGGGATAGATATGATGACCCTTGAGCTTTTCGCGACACCACGAAAGTAGAAATCAAATAGGAGCATCAATTGTTGATGGTTGGTAAAACTAGTAGTTTCAAGAAGGGCAAGGGCAAGAAGGGATACTTCATGAAACGACAAATCAGTTACTGCTCTAGTGAAGACACCCAAGGCTGAACCCAAACCCGAGACTAAGTGCTTCTGAAATAAGGGGAACGGTCACTGAAGCAGAACTACCCTAGATACTTGGTAAATGAGAAGACTGGCAAGGTCGACAGAAGTATATTGGATATACATTATGATGTGTACTTTACTAGTACTCCTAGTAGCACCAGGGTATTGAAATACTGATTCAGTTGCTAAGTGTTAGTAACTCGAAATAAAAAGCTACAGAATAAACGGAGACTAGCTGAAGGTGAGATGTCGATATGTGTTGGAAGTGTTTTCCAAGGTTGATGTGATCAAGCATCGCATGCTCCCTGTACCATCGAGATTGGTGTTAAACCTAAATAATTGTTATTTGGTGTTTGCGTTGAGCATAGACATGATTGGATTATGTTTATCGTAATACGGTTATTCAGTTAAGGAGAATAATGGTTACTCTATTTATTTGAATAATACCTTCAATGGTCTTGCACCTAAAATGAGTTTATTGAATCTAGATCGTGGTGATACACATGTTCGTACCAAAAGTAATGATAGTACCACATACTTGTGGCACTGCCATTTGAGTCATATTGGTATAAACGCATGAAGAAGCTCCATGTTGATGGATCATTGGACTCACTCATTTTTTTGAAAAGATTGAGACATGCTGAAAGTGCTAGTATCGACTAGAGGGGGGTGAATAGGCGATTTTTATGAAAGTCTTCAAAACTTAGAAGTTTTGAAGACAAACAACAGAAATGACCTAGTTGATATGCAGCGGAAGATAAACTACCATAAGCAAGCCATAGTCAAATATGCAATGATGTGAAAGTACAGGACTAATAGCAGCAAGTAGTAAGGATCAGGATGGAAGATAGTGTGAAGCCAATCAACAGAAGTAGTCAAGCAATGAAGTCAAACGGATATACAGATAGGCAGTGACTTCACGAAGACAAACTTAAGTAAAGGATGGAAAGGGATAGAACCAGTCGCTTGTTGAAGACACATGATTTGTTGGACCAGTTCCAGTTGCTGTGACAACTGTACGTCTGGTTAGGGAGGCTGAGATTTAACTCAGAAGATCGTGTCTTCACCTTATTCCCCTTGAGATAAGGACACCCAGTCCTCGCCCAATCACTCCGGTAAGTCTTCAAGGTAGACTTCCAAACCTTCACAGACTTTGTTCACTCGGCAATCCACAATGACTCTTGGATGCTCAGAACGCGACGCCTAACCGGCTGGAGGATACACAGTCCTCAATTGTAATAAGTCTTCAGGTCACACAGACAGAAAGACTTCAGTGATGCCTAACACTCTTTGGCTCTGGGTGTTTGGGCTTTGTCCTCGCAAGGATTTCTCTCTCTCAAATGCTTCAAGGTGGGTTGCTCTCAAATGACAAAAGCCGTGTACTAACTCTGAGCAGCCACCAATTTATGGTGTAGGGGGTGGGCTATTTATAGCCACAAGGCAACCCGACCTGATTTGTCCGAAATGACCCTGGGTCACTAAGGAACCGACAGGTGTTCCAACGGTCAGATTTCAAACACACGCGACAACTTTACTTGGGCTACAAGCAAAGCTGACTCATCCAGCTCTGGATAAGATTTGCTCTCATTGTCTTCGCTCGAAGACATAGGATTTGGGTTGAGCATCACTTCAGTCACTCTGACTTAGTTCACTTGGACCCCACTTAACAGTACGATGGTTCCTATGACTCAACAAAGAAGAAAAGGAAACAACGAAACCACACAGTCTTCGCGCTCCATAGTCTTCACGCAATGTCTTCTCATGTCATAGTCTTCAATATGAATATCTTCTCATACCACCATTGTCTTCAATGTCTTCATACATTTTTAGGGGTCATCTCTGGTAGGTAAACCGAATCAATGAGGGACACTACCTGCGTTATCCTGCAATTCTCACAAACGCATTAGTCCCTCAACCAACTTTGTCGTCAATACTCCAAAACCAACTAGGGGTGACACTAGATGCACTTACAATCTCCCCCTTTTTGGTGATTGATGACAAACTGGTTGAAGTTTTCAACGGGGATAAAGTATGTGAAATTGTAAAGGATAGGAAATTGTCTTCATAAGTAGCAAGGGCCCCCCCTGAAGATGTGCATATAAGTAATTTTGCTTTTGGAATGCAAATGCACATGGCAGGTTGTACTTGTGGAGATCCACTTCAACTTATGAAGATAATTCATCATGCATGAAATGATATAGCAAATAGGATGACATGCATAATGAAAAATGGACGTCTGCAGGATGATCTAAGTGCGGAAGTTATCATCGCACATGCAAAATTTATCATCGCATCACACTAAAGCAAATAAGTAGCAGACGACCATCAAGTTTAGGTGTTACAACTCAAAGAACCAAATGTTTTAAAAAGCAAGAGTTGTAAGCACGAGGCAAAATATAATGCAACCGCCCATATGAACCCGCTTGAAGACTATCAACTCATACGCTTCTCCCCCTTTTGTCAGTAAGGACCAAAAAGGTTTGAAGACATAGAGCATCTACTCGTCCTCATGAGTAGGTGAAGCAGCAGGGTTATCGTCGTTGGTTGGCGGTGCAGACAAACTTGGTGCAGTGTCGATGCATGCAGTAGTAGGAGGTGGTGAAGTAGCATCATCTTCGTCATCGATCACTCTGGCATTGACAGTTGCCGCGGAGGAAGAATATTCAGTCTTCAAGAGATGGAGTGCGACGTAAGACAGCAGTCCGTGGAGGAGTGGAGTCAAACTGGAATCTTTCATTGAAGCCATCCTCTTAAAGATCTGCTTCAGCACTAAGCAGGGTCAAGCTCTTCCATGATCGCCGCCAAGTTTCATGAGCAACAAAGGCATTCTTGGTGGCAAGGTTACGAATGCGATTGACATCCACCAAGAGGCTTTGCATCTGTCTTTTGAGCCAAAAGTGATGTTTATCCTGTTTCTGATGAAGGGCCACAAGAAGTTCTCGGTCATTGAGAACGCGAGAACGCTTCCGAGGCCTTTGTGCAATGGTGCTTTCAGTGGCTTCAGTAGGTGATGAGGCAGACGAGTATTTCCAGCCAATGGATAGATTCGTGTTGCTGCTTGAACACCTTCAATGGGTTGAGTGAAGCTTTGGTGCTTGGCATTCTGAAGACAAAGAGGCTTCTTGGCAGGGTCAGAGTATATGGCTTCAACTGACATATCAACCTCTGGTAAAAATATCAGATGATTGCGAGCAGATGGTTGATAGTTGACAGATGAGTGTCGCTTGATGAGGCGCATGACCCATGGAGCATAAAACTTCAGACCAAACAGATCAGATCCAGAAGCAGCAAGTTGCCTGATGAAGAAATCATGTGCATTGAAGTTGATGCCATTGAGGATGTAAAAGACCAATGTCTTCATGGCTCCTTCAAGTTTTGCAGCTGATGAATGTCCTTTGATCGGCCATAAAGTCCGCCTGATGATATGATATATTGTGCGTGGCAGATACTCAAGGTCTTCAACAAAAAACTCCTTTGGATATTCAGCATCACGTGGCAAAGGCTTCATCATGCTCAACATCTGGCTCATATTGGGTTCAGGCTTATGGAAGATGCTTTCCAGTACATTGCGGTGTTTTTGACAACCAGGTTCATATAGATCTCCGGGAGTGGATAGGCCTATAAGCTCAATGACGTCAAGAGCTTTGGCTTTATGGTGAACGTTTCCGGTCATCCATTCGAGGACCCATGTCTTGATATCTCTGTTGTAACCGCGAATGTGTAGAGTAGCATAGAATTGAAGCAATAGCTCTTCATTCCAGTGTTCTTTGTCTGTGACAAAGCTGAGCAGACCAGCATCATGAAAACAATCAAGTGCTTCTTCTAAGCACGGCAGTCCAGCAATGGCTTCAGTGTCGAGGCGCATATGAGGGAAAATGCTCCCTTGATCATATAGAACGCAGGAGTAATAGCTTCTCTACTGATAGCTCCAGAACCAATCTGGTGATATCCTTGGCTTTGAGTAAGGGTTCTTGGCGCTGTCAAAGAAGGTATTGTGGCTTTTGAAGCCATTAGCATTGAAGGACCCTGGTGAGTTTGCAGTACCTGGAAACCTTGGCAGTCTTGGCTTGGGCTTCTAGACCTGAGGCCTATGCTCAACATGATAATCAAATTGAGGTCCAGAGGCAGTAGGCGGAGGTACCAGAATGGGCCATCGAACAGTGGTTAGCTGACCATGGCTGTATGCTTGCTCAACTGTATGGGGCCTTGGTGGCGGAACTGGAGCAGGGGCAACAGCTGAGGCTTCAGGCTGCACAATAGGTGCTTCAAGAGCAGTTGCCTCATTAGCTTCAGGTGCAGTGGCCTCATTAGCTTCAGGCACACTGGTTGGTTCAAGCTCCACATTAGCGTCAGCCATGACAACGTCATTGGCTTCATTGTCGTTGGTGGTGGCAGCTTCAACATTTTCAACCTCCTCTTGATGAACAGGAGGGTCGGGCACTGGCACGTTCACATCAGGAGCAGCTTCTTCAATAACTGGGGGAGTAGGGACACGTACGTCTTCTTGATTCTCTTCGGCTGATGCAGCCGGAATGTCTTCAGCAGCTTGGGCTTCAGACATGGAGACATTCATAGTTGGAGTGGGTTCAGAAAATACTTGACGTGCAACAGGTTGGCGTTGCACTTCTCCTTCTGGAATGCTCGACAGAGGGACTTGAGGCCTTTGTCCTTTGCGAAGCCTGCGAAACGCTGGCAATGCCTTTGGAGATGGAGTTGGCTGGGCCTCAAAGTCTTCATCTTCTTCTTGCACGGGTGGTGTAGCTTGTTGTTGTAGTTGGGGAGTACTTGGAGAGTCTTGTTGCTATGGGTGATCAGCACACGATGCATCCTGAGCAATTGGCATCAGAGGACGACCAATGCTGATGAGTTCGCTGTTCGTAAGAACAGGCGATGATACCACGTTGTGTTTGATCTGAGGAAGAACTTCATCATCTTCAACATTGTCATCATGACCAATGTCTTCAGCAGCGGTGGGTTCAGCTGCTGGTATATCTTCAGCTTCATGAGCCTCTGTGGAAGCAGGCTCATGAACGATCATCCTTCTTTCTTGATGTTCTGACGCAGGGCGAACCACTGAAATGGGTTTAACAACTAAGGGCTCTGTGGGAGCAGCCCTAGACTTCTTGGTCTTCCGCTTCTTCTTGGAGGGAGCGGCATCAGAGGCTTCAGTATTCTTCCTCTTTCTGGCTTCAGCCTCGGTAGCCCTCGTCTTCTTCTGTTCTGAAGCAGTTGTGGTGACCTTTGGCTTCGAGCCAGTCATGCTACTTGGGAAGATAATGTGAGGGGCTTCTTGGCTTGAAGGTGCAGGCTGGTCAGCAGGAAGCTTCTTCTTTTTCTTTGCAGCCATCCTGGGGTCAATGCCAGGACGGCCAAGTGACTTGCGCTTCTCAGCTTCATTGTAGGCAAGCACACACTTATCAGCCAAACTCTTCATGCGCTCACAAGAGCCTTGAGCTTCTTGGCGCTTATTCAGAAAAGCTTCTTTAAGCTTCTTCAGACTGCACACTGGCTTCAGGAGGTGCAGTGGTGAGTGGCTTCACACGAGAAGCTTTTGGAGGTGCTGATTTAGAAGCCTTTAGCTTCTTTTGCTTCTGTGGCTTCGGAGGAGGAGCTGGGGCTTCATCAGAATCAGCCTCATTGTCAGAATGATCCACTTTGGCACCTTGTACCAAGATGTAGGAGGTGAGGCCATCAAGGTTTGCAAAGGGGACAATTTTGTTTTCTTCAGCTTCACGTGTGCCATCATCACGGGGAGCAGAGGGGCCAGGATTGAAGTCTAATCCCCGTGACTTCTTGTTTTCCTTTGCCGAAGCCTTAACAAACTGGAAGTTGCGCTTGAAGAGATTGTCGTCACGACACCAGAGCAATGATGATGGGCCGGCTTCTTCAGGCTGTGGTCCACGGACCATGCAAGGATAGAAATCTTGTGCAATAGCTTCAGCTCTGTTCTTGGGTTGAAGACCTCGATAGAGAATATCGCCCCAAGGACTCTTGATTACATTCTTCTCTGCATATTCCTTGGTTACGAACTTGTACTTGAACCACTCTTCAGCCCAATAGCGTCGAATCCATTGGATTCGTGTCTTGCGCTGATGATATGTCTCTTCAGGATCTATCTTGTAGAGCTCTGCTAGGTCATCAGGCAGATCTTTGGATGTTCCTTCTCGGCGCTGTCTGCCACCGTTCCTTGCTGATTTTTCTGCAGCCATGAACTTCAAACTGAATGGCTTCAATATGTTCAATGGCTTCAGAGACTTTCGCTTGCTGGTCAGACAGGAACTGGCTTCAGGAGAGTCAATGTGTTGCTGTAAGAATTCTGCAAACGAATGCAGACTATGAGAACCAAGGGATTCTCCCACGGACATGTACCTGTGACAGCATTAGAGATGCGAGGGAAGGGGAAGAGGTCATATACATTCTCAGAAGATTTTGAAGATAAATCAGTTTGAAGACATTGACCTCATGATGCGAAGACATTCACTTATATGAGGTGAGTTGGTTCCAGATTTGTACCAATTCGTGAATAAGTACAAGTGAGGAATCATACTAGATAGGAAATCTAAGTGAATAGACTAGGCATTATGAGATGCAGACAAAATAGATCTAACATTGAGTAGGTAGAAACCACTTTCGGTAAATAGGATGAATCTATGAAGATCAAAAACGTGGTAAAAATAGAGTTATAATTACCGCACTAAGAACTGCTAGATGGGTTGAATAGGAGACCGAGCAGTTCAGCCCACCGTGCCCTAACTTGGCGACGGAGGACACCTACGGCGACGGCGGAGAGGGCGATGTCCGCGGCCGGCGTGAGGACGGCGTCGGAGAAGTCGCGGCAGCTAAGCGCTTCGTCGCCGGCGTCGTCGAGAGCTAGTGGTGGCGCTAGGGTTTTGACGAGGTGGAGAGGTGGAAGAAGGATTTCTTTACCGCAGGGGACACATATTTATAAGTAGGTGTGCGGCACAACGCAATTACGCAGGTGCCCATGTCTGTTCACATCCGTGGGACACGTGGCAAGCATGCAACATATTTAGAATTGTCCCACGTTCCCACGCCCGCCAAGTTTGTCGGATGGTAGTTCCGGCTTCTCCGGATATCGACAATAAAGATGAATCATTTAAATAGGACTTGATGTTTGTCTCTGTGTCTTCTGCTGACAAGGATGCAGAGAGGACATTCGACAGTTTCAATAGAATGCATATGATTTGGATAGATAGAGTTTGAGATAGTAAGCATAGAGAGATTAGGGTCCGATCACATTCACTTAGTTCAAAAGATTCAACTTGAAGACATAGCTATAAGTGAATGCTGTAGAGGACAAAATACTAGTATATATATATATATGCAATCAGATCATCATAGCGCAGAAAATCATGAAGATAAATTGAAACTGAAGACAAACCAAATGCGAAGTCTTTGCAAAAGTAACGCCATGAGTGAAACACTTCAAACAGAGAAATTTGGTGGTGGCGTTACCCACCGTATAGGAAGTATTAGACCCAGACACGGCGCACAATTATCGTGGCGCTCCGAAGTCAAATTCCATGTTAATGTATTCACACTCAGAGTGTAAGTCTTCATTGATTGAAGATATACATTACTTTGTGTGTTGCACATCTAAGTCATCAACATGCATAAGTGTTAGGATGTGTGCCTGATCACAGGACATTAGAGGATTTCAAGATATTTAGCTCACACCGTAACTTGCAAAACCTTTTCTCATCCAAGGGCTTTGTGAAGATATCTGCAAGTCGCTCTTCAGTGTTGACGTGAATGATATCGATATCTTTCTTCATGACATGATCTCTGAGAAAGTGATGATGAATTTCAATGTGCTTTGTCTTCGAGTGTTGGACTGAATTGTTGGCTATCTTGATGGCACTCTCGTTGTCGCAGAAGAGAGGTACTTGTTTCAGGTTGATGCCATAGTCCTTGAGAGTTTGCTTCATCCATAGAAGCTGTGCACAACAGGATCCAGCAGCAATGTATTCAGATTCAGCAGTTGAGAGTGATACACAATTCTGCTTCTTTGAAGACCAGCAGACAAGTGATCGACCCAGAAAGTGACATGTGCCTAATGTAGACTTGCGATCCACCTTGTCACCAGCAAAATCATCATCCGAGAAACCAACCAAATCAAATTTTGAGCCCTTGGGATACCATAATCCTAGTGTTGGGGTGTAAGCCAAATATCGAAGAATTTGCTTCACAGCTAAGTGATGCGATTCCTTTGGTGCCGCTTGGAATCGAGCACACATGCAAACTCTAAGCATAATATCTGGCCTAGATGCACATAGATTAAGTAAAGAACCAATCATCGAGCGGTATTGTAAGTGCATCTAGTGCCACCCCTAGTTGGTTTTGGAGTATTGACGACAAAGTTGGTTGAGGGACTAATGCGATTGTGAGAATTGCAGGATAACGCAGGTAGTGTCTCTCATTGATTCGGTTTACCTACCGGAGATGACCCCTAAAAATGTACGAAGACATTGAAGACAATGGTGGTATGAGAAGATATTCATATTGAAGACTATGACATGAGAAGACATTGCGTGAAGACTATGGAGCGCGAAGACTGTGTGGATTCGTTGCTTCCTTTTCTTCTTTGTTGAGTCATAGGAACCACCGTACTGTTAAGTGGGGTCCAAGAGAACTAAGTCAGAGTGACTGAAGTGATGCTCAACTCAAATCCTATGTCTTCGAGCGAAGACAAAGAGAGCAAACCTTATCCAGAGCTGGATGAGTTAGCTTTGCTTGTAGCCCAAGTAAAGTTGCCGCGTGTGTTTGAAATCTGACCGTTGGAACACGTGTCAGTTCCTTAGTGACCCAGGGTCATTTTGGACAAATCAGGTCGGGTTGCCTAGTGGCTATAAATAGCCCAACCCCTGCACCATAAATTGGTGGCTGCTCAGAGTTAGTTTACGGCTTTTGTCGTTTTGAGAGCAACCCACCTCGAAGCCTTTGAGAGAGAAATCCTTGCGAGGACAAAGCCCAAACACCCAGAGCCAAAGAGTGTTAGGCATCACTGAAGTCTTTCTATCTGTGTGACCTGAAGATTTATTACACTTGAGGACTGTGTATCCTCCAGCTGGTTAGGCGTCGCGTTTTGAGCATCCAAGAGTCATTGTGGATTGCTGGGTGAACAAAGTCTGTGAAGGTTCGGAAGTCTACCTTGAAGACTTACCAGAGTGATTGGGCGAGGACTAAGTGTCTTTAGCTCAAGGGGAATAAGGTGAAGACACGGTCTTCTGAGTTGAATCTCAGCCTCCCTAACCAGACGTACAGTTGTCACAGCAACTGGAACTGGTCCAACAAATCCCGTGTCTTCAACAAGTGACTGGTTCTATCTCTTCCCTCCTTTACTTTGAGTTTGTCTTTGTGAAGTCATTGCTTATCTGTCTTATCTGATTGACTTCATTGCTTGACTACTATTGTTGATTGGCTTCATACTATCTTCCATCCTAATCCTACTACCTAGCTGCTATTAGTCTTCATACGTTAACGCTATTGCATACTTGACTATGGCTTGCTTGTTGTAGTCTATCTTCCGCTGCATATCAATTAGGTCATTTCTATTGTTTGTATTCGAAACTTCCACGTTTTGAAGACTTTGATAAAAATCGCCTATTCACCCCCCCTCTAGTCGATAACTAGCACTTTCAGGTATACCTTTTGATCAGAACCCAAGAAAGTTGTTGAAGTTTTTATGGAACCCGAATGGATTCAAGCCATGCAAGAAGAACTTCAACAGTTCAAGCTGAATAATGTTTGGGAACTTGTCAAGCGACCTGACCCTCGCAAGCATAACAATATTGGAACGAAATGGATATATCAAAACAAGCAAGATGAGCATGGTCAAGTCATCAGAAACAAAGCACATCTTGTGGCTCAAGGATATACTCAAGTTGAAGGAATAGACTTCGATGAAACATTTGCTCCTGTTGCTTGGCTTGAAGCCATTAGCATTCTGCTAGCCTATGCTAATCATCACAACATCTTGCTATATCAAATGGATGTGAAGAGTGCATTTCTCAATGGCAAGATTGAAGAAGAAGTGTATGTTGCTCAACCACCTGGCTTTGAAGATCCAAAACATCCTGATATGGTGTACAAACTCAACAAAGCACTGTATGGTCTCAAACAAGCTCCTCAGGCTTGGTATGATACAATCAAAGACTTCCTAAAGAGCAAGGGCTTCAAACCAGGATGTCTAGATCCCACACTCTTCACGAAGACATATGACGGTGAACTGTTTGTGTGCCAAATATATGTGGATGACATAATCTTCGACTGCACCAACCAGAAGTATAGTGATGAGTTTGGATACATGATGCAAGAGCAATATCAGATGTCCATGATGGGAGAACTGAAGTTCTTCCTTGGTCTTCAAATTTGTCAGCAAAGCAATGGCATCTTCATATCTCAAGAAAAGTACCTCAAAGATTGTCTGAAGAGGTTTGGAATGGAAGACTGCAAAGGTTATACGATGCCAATGCCAGCCAAACACCATCTTGGTCCCGACGACAATGGTAAAGAGTTCGATCAAAAGGTATACCTGAAAGAGTTCGATCAAAAGGTATACATTCATCCGCGGCAAAGCTTGAAGGAGCTATGAAGACTTTGGTCTTCTATATTCTCAATGGCATCAGCTTCAATGCGCAAGCCTTCTTCATCAGGCAACTGGCTGCATCTGGATCTGATCTGTTTGGTCTGAAGTTTTATGCCCCATGGGTCATGCGCCTCATCAAGCGACACTCATCTGTCAACTATCAACCTTCTGCTCGCAATCATGTGATTTTTCTACCAGAGGTTGATATGTCAGTTGAAGCGTATGAGTTGATAGTCTTCAAGCGGATTCATATGGGCGGTTGCATTATATTTTTGCCTCGTGCTTACAACTCTTGCCTTTTAAAACATTTGGTTCTTTGAGTTGTAACACCTAAACTTGATGGTCGTCTGCTACTTATTTGCTTTACTGTGATGCGATGATAAATTCCGCATGTGCGATGATAACTTCCGCACTTAGATCATCCTGCAGACGTCCATTTTTCATTATGCATGTCATTCTATATGCTATATCATTTCATGCATGATGAATTATCTTCATAAGTTGAAGTGGATCTCCACAAGTACAACCTGCCATGTGCATTTCCATTCCAAAAGCAAAATTACTTATATGCACATCTTCAGGGGGAGCCCTTGCTACTTATGAAGACAATTCCTATCCTTTACAATTTCACATACTTTATCCCCGTTGAAAACTTCAACCAGTTTGTCATCAATCACCAAAAAGGGGGAGATTGTAAGTGCATCTAGTGCCACCCCTAGTTGGTTTTGGAGTATTGACGACAAAGTTGGTTGAGGGACTAATGCGTTTGTGAGAATTGCAGGATAACGCAGGTAGTGTCTCTCATTGATTCGGTTTACCTACCGGAGATGACCCCTAAAAATGTATGAAGACATTGAAGACAATGGTGGTATGAGAAGATATTCATATTGAAGACTATGACATGAGAAGACATTGCGTGAAGACTATGGAGCGCGAAGACTGTGTGGATTCGTTGCTTCCTTTTCTTCTTTGTTGAGTCATAGGAACCACCGTACTGTTAAGTGGGGTCCAAGAGAACTAAGTCAGACTGACTGAAGTGATGCTCAACTCAAATCCTATGTCTTCGAGCGAAGACAAAGAGAGCAAACCTTATCCAGAGCTGGATGAGTCAGCTTTGCTTGTAGCCCAAGTAAAGTTGTCTCGTGTGTTTGAAATCTGACCGTTGGAACACGTGTCAGTTCCTTAGTGACCCAGGGCCATTTTGGACAAATCAGGTCGGGTTGCCTAGTGGCTATAAATAGCCCACCCCCTACACCATAAATTGGTGGCTGCTCAGAGTTAGTTTACGGCTTTTGTCGTTTGAGAGCAACCCACCTCGAAGCCTTTGAGAGAGAAATCCTTGCGAGGACAAAGCCCAAACACCCAGAGCCAAAGAGTGTTAGGCATCACTGAAGTCTTTCTGTCTGTGTGACCTGAAGATTTATTACACTTGAGGACTGTGTATCCTCCAGCCAGTTAGGCGTCGCGTTCTGAGCATCCAAGAGTCATTGTGGATTGCCGGGTGAACGAAGTCTGTGAAGGTTCGGAAGTCTACCTTGAAGACTTACCAGAGTGATTGGGCGAGGACTAAGTGTCTTTAGCTCAAGGGGAATAAGGTGAAGACACGGTCTTCTGAGTTGAATCTCAGCCTCCCTAACCAGACGTACAGTTGTCACAACAACTGCAACTGGTCCAACAAATCCTGTGTCTTCAACAAGTGACTGGTTCTATCTCTTCCCTCCTTTACTTTGAGTTTGTCTTCGTGAAGTCATTGCTTATCTGTCTTCTCTGATTGACTTCATTGCTTGACTACTATTGTTGATTGTCTTCATACTATCTTCCATCCTGATCCTACTACCTAGCTGCTATTAGTCTTCGTACGTTAACGCTATTGCATACTTGACTATGGCTTGCTTGTTGTAGTCTATCTTCCGCTGCATATCAATTAGGTCATTTCTATTGTTTGTCTTCGAAACTTCCACGTTTTGAAGACTTTGATAAAAATCGCCTATTCACCCCCCCTCTAGTCGATAACTAGCACTTTCAATTGGTATCAGAGTAGGGTACTCCCTTGTTCTGTGTGATTCTGTTTAACCACTTGGAGTTCAGCTATGTCGACTGCAAGATTGAGGAATGTATCTTACCCCACCTTTGACGGTCATGAGTATTCCCGGTGGAAAGCCATGATGAAGAAGCGACTCATAGCTATGGACAGTGAACTGTGGACCGTCACCGAGATTGGTCTTACCGATCTATGCAAGATGGCGGAGGCTGATGACATTCGCAAGTACACTCTACTGAACCTCACAGCGAAGGATGTCATCTGCTCCTGCCTGTCCCGAAATCAGTTCAGGAACGTCATGCACCTCAATCACGCGAAGCTAATTTGGGACCGACTTTCTGAGGTCTATGATAGTCATCTTAATCGTCATGATCCTTGGCTTGATGACTACAAGGAGTCTCTTAAAGAGATGACCTTTCCACCTGAACCGTCTTCATCTTCACCATGCCTCATGGCAGGGGGTGCTAAGGTAACTGAATGCTATCTTTCTGAAACTAGTGATGATGAATCAGGTGATGAATTTGGCCCCAGCTATGTCAAACTTGCTTCCCTTGCCACTAAACAACAAAGAGCTTTGGAAAAGATTCAAAACATGCTTAGTAAGAGCGATGATATGTTGGGCGAAGAAATGGATCAGTCAAAAGCTTTGGCTGAGAGTCTTCAGAGACTTCATTCCAAGTTTGACGCCCTTCAAGATCAACATAATGCTCTCTTATCTGATCATGAGAAACTTTCTTCTGAATGTCTTCAAAGAGAGCAAGATCTTGAAAAGATAAGAGTGGATTATGAAGTTCTTCTGAAGAAGCACGATTCATTACTTGCGCAACAGATCAGTCCCGCTCAGGATGAATTTGAACCACCATGTTTAAAATGCATTGAGCGTGATAACGCTACATCTGTTGCTGAATGTTCCACTGCTCCTGCTGTTTCATTGTCTTCAACTACTGATGTGGTTACTAACCCCTCTGCGGAGGATACCACTAGTATTGCTGATGAAAATGCTAGGTTGAAGACATTGCTTGAAACAGGGATGTATAAAAGTTTGAAGGGACATCAGACACTCTGCGGTGTCCTCAAAAAGCAGATTCTGAACCGAAACCCTAGGAAAGAGGGTGTTGGGTTCAATAGGAAAATGAATGCTGATGGTTCCTATTGGAAGCCTGAGCAGTATCCCAAAACCACATGGGTTGCTGCAAAGGAACCTTCAGTGGATCCATCCACTTTATCTGGATTTACCTGTGCTAATCTTATTATCATTGATGAATCCTTTGATGCAAACTATAAACTGTTCAAAAATCAGAATGGTGAAGAGTTTGCCAGGTATATTGGTACTAACTGCAGGAACGGACCTCATATGAAGAAGATCTGGGTTCCCAAAAGCTGCCTTGAGAATCTTCGAGTGAATGTCATCATGACACCACCAGGGAAGAAGACAAACCCTAGACCAAAGGCATCATATGGTCCAACGGCTACTTACGAACACATGACTCACTTGAGTCACCCTAACGCCAATGTTTTGCATGGAAATCACACTCAGACTCATGAATATGAGCATGTGTCTTCAAACCGCTATGTTCATAGAACTAAGAACTTTTCTGCTTATTCACATGAGTATCATTCATTTCCTGCAAGGCTATTTGCTTGGGCTTCAAAGCCGAAATTCTCATATGCTGCACTTAGACTCATTGCTTCTAAGCCACCCCTGAAAATGTGGGTGGTGAAGAAGAATTAACTCTCGTTTGCAGAATGTGGTCTCCAGCCAGCAATCAATGGCGTCCGATATTATTGCTGGGGACCTAAAACATAAAGGGACGCATGATAAAATGACTTACTATGTATTCCACATATGAATCTCTTATCTGTCATACTGTGTGTTCTAATCTTGATCTATGCTGTGATAATCCTAGTATGCATAAAATGCTTATGCTTCAAAACATACCTTGTGAAGCCTATCCTCCTAACTGCACTGTAGGGCATGTCACCAAAAGCTTCAGAATGGATTATTGACAGCGGATGCACTAATCATATGACTGGTGATCGAAGTCTTCTCATGGACTCAACCTTACGTCCATCCGACAAGAGTCAAATCACATTTGCTGACACTGGTAAAGGCAAGGTATTGGGTCTAGGTAGAGTTGCAATCTCAAAGGATCAATACATGGATAAAGTGATGCTTGTTGAATCCCTTGGATTCAACTTAATGTCTGTCTCAATGCTTTGTGACTTAAACATGATTGTGATATTTGGAAAATATCGTTGCCTTGTACTAATGGAATCTGACAAGTCTCTAGTCTTTGAAGGGTATAGGAAAGGTGATCTATACATGGTAGATTTCTCAGCAGGTCCACAGCTTGCCGTATGTCTTCTCACAAAAGCTTCAGAGTGCTGGCTCTGGCATCGAAGGCTAGGACATGCTGGCATGAGGAACTTACACTCACTTGTTAAGAAGAAGCATGTCATTGGCATCGAAGATGTCAAGTTCAAGAAGGATCATCTGTGTGGTGCCTGTGAAGCTGGAAAGATGACAAGGGCAAAGCACCCCTCGAAGACAATCATGACAACATCTCAACCCTTCGAGCTGTTACACATGGACTTATTTGGACCTACTCACTACTCCACCCTCACAACAACTGCCTGTCTCTATGGCTTCGTCATTGTTGATGACTACTCAAGATACACATGGGTTCATATAATTCTTTACAAGACTGAAGTGCAAGATGTCTTCAGGCGCTTCGCAAATCGAGCAATGAACAATTATGGCGTGAAGATCAAGCATATCAGAAGTGACAATGGCACTGAATTCAAGAACACAGGACTTGATCTGTATCTGGATACAATGGGAATCACTCATGAGTTCTCTGCTCCGTACACACCTCAGCAAAATGGCATCGTTGAGCGCAAAAACAGAACCCTCATTGAGATGGCTCGAACAATGCTAGATGAATACAAGACACCAAGAAAGTTCTGGCCTGAAGCTATTAATACAGCCTGTCACATCATCAACCGTATTTACATACATAAGCTTCTGGGCAAAACATCCTATGAGCTCCTTACTGGCAAGAAGCCAAATGTCAGCTACTTCAGAGTCTTTGGTGCTAGGTGCTGGATCAAGGATCCCCATCACAAGTCAAAATTTGAACCCAAAGCTCACGAAGGCTTCATGCTTGGCTATGGAAAGAATTCGCACTCTTACAGAGTCTTCAACCTCTTCCACTACAAAATCGTTGAAACAGTGGATGTGAAATTTGATGAAACCAATGGTTCACAAAGAGAAACTATGCCAAGTACACTAGATGAAGCTCCTCCAAGCGAATCTATCAAGCTAATGGGAACTGGTGAAACCATGCCTTCTGAAGCACAGCCTGAAGAGGAACTTATCATCTCTGCACCAAATCAACCTGAAGACACTGCTCAGACCGAAGACAATCCTCCCAATGATGACAATGATCAGCGAGAGCAAAATCTTCTTCCTGTTCATCCTCGTGTTGCAAATGAAGTACAAATCGAGAAGATACTTGACAGCATCAACGTGCCTGGTCCGCTTACTCGCTCAAGAGCAACACAGCTAGCAAACTTCTGTGGGCACTTTTCATTTGTGTCAATATCAGAATCCAAGAAAGTTGCTGAAGCTTTTATGGAACCCGAATGGATTCAAGCCATGCAAGAAGAACTTCAACAGTTCAAGCTGAATAATGTTTGGGAACTTGTCAAGCGACCTGACCCTCACAAGCATAACATTACTGGAACGAAATGGATATATCGAAACAAGCAAGATGAGCATGGTCAAGTCGTCAGAAACAAAGCACGTCTTGTGGCTCAAGGATATACTCAAGTTGAAGGAATACACTTCGATGAAACATTTGCTCCTGTTGCTAGGCTTGAAGCCATTCGCATTCTGCTAGCCTATGCTAATCATCACAACATCTTGCTATATCAAATGGATGTGAAGAGTGCATTTCTCAATGGCAAGATTGAAGAAGAAGTGTATGTTGCTCAACCACCTGGCTTTGAAGATCCAAAACATCCTGATATGGTGTACAAACTCAACAAAGCACTGTATGGTCTCAAACAAGCTCCTCGCGCTTGGTATGATACAATCAAAGACTTCCTGAAGAGCAAGGGCTTCAAACCAGGATCTCTAGATCCCACACTCTTCACAAAGACATATGATGGTGAACTGTTTGTGTGCCAAATATATGTGGATGACATAATCTTCGGCTGCACCAACCAGAAGTATAGTGATGAGTTTGGATACATGATGCAAGAGCAATATCAGATGTCCATGATGGGAGAACTGAAGTTCTTCCTTAGTCTTCAAATTCGTCAGCAAAGCAATGGAATCTTCATATCTCAAGAAAAGTACCTCAAAGATTGTCTGAAGAGGTTTGGAATGGAAGACTGCAAAGGTTATACGATGCCAATGCCAGCCAAACACCATCTTGGTCCCGACGACAATGGTAAAGAGTTCGATCAAAAGGTATACCTGAAAGAGTTCGATCAAAAGGTATACATTCATCAGCGGCAAAGCTTGAAGGAGCTATGAAGACTTTGGTCTTCTATATTCTCAATGACATCAGCTTCAATGCGCAAGCCTTCTTCATCAGGCAACTGGCTGCATCTAGATCTGATCTGTTTGGTCTGAAGTTTTATGCCCCATGGGTCATGCGCCTCATCAAGCGACACTCATCTGTCAACTATCAACCTTCTGCTCGCAATCATGTGATTTTTCTACCAGAGGTTGATATGTCAGTTGAAGCGTATGAGTTGATAGTCTTCAAGCGGGTTCATATGGGCGGTTGCATTATATTTTTGCCTCGTGCTTACAACTCTTGCCTTTTAAAACATTTGGTTCTTTGAGTTGTAACACCTAAACTTGATGGTCGTCTGCTACTTATTTGCTTTACTGTGATGCGATGATAAATTCCGCATGTGCGATGATAAATTCCGCACTTAGATCATCCTGCAGACGTCCATTTTTCATTATGCATGTCATTCTATATGCTATATCATTTCATGCATGATGAATTATCTTCATAAGTTGAAGTGGATCTCCACAAGTACAACCTGCCATGTGCATTTGCATTCCAAAAGCAAAATTACTTTATGCATATCTTCAGGGGGAGCCCTTGCTACTTATGAAGACAATTCCTATCCTTTACAATTTCACATACTTTATCCCCGTTGAAAACTTCAACCAGTTTGTCATCAATCACCAAAAAGGGGGAGATTGTAAGTGCATCTAGTGCCACCCCTAGTTGGTTTTGGAGTATTGACGACAAAGTTGGTTGAGAGACTAATGCGTTTGTGAGAATTGCAGGATAACGCAGGTAGTGTCTCTCATTGATTCGGTTTACCTACCGGAGATGACCCCTAAAATTTATTAAGACATTGAAGACAATGGTGGTATGAGAAGATATTCATATTGAAGACTATGACATGAGAAGACATTGCGTGAAGACTATGGAGCGCGAAGACTGTGTGGATTTGTTGCTTCCTTTTCTTCTTTGTTGAGTCATAGGAACCACCGTACTGTTAAGTGGGGTCCAAGAGAACTAAGTCAGAGTGACTGAAGTGATGCTCAACTCAAATCCTATGTCTTCGAGCGAAGACATAGAGAGCAAACCTTATCCAGAGCTGGATGAGTCAGTTTTGCTTGTAGCCCAAGTAAAGTTGTCGCGTGTGTTTGAAATCTGACCATTGGAACACGTGTCAGTTCCTTAGTGACCCAGGGTCATTTTGGACAAATCAGGTCGGGTTGCCTAGTGGCTATAAATAGCCCACCCCCTACACCATAAATTGGTGGCTGCTCAGAGTTAGTTTACGGCTTTTGTCGTTTTGAGAGCAACCCACCTCGAAGCCTTTGAGAGAGAAATCCTTGCGAGGACAAAGCCCAAACACCCAGAGCCAAAGAGTGTTAGGCATCACTGAAGTCTTTCTGTCTGTGTGACCTGAAGATTTATTACACTTGAGGACTGTGTATCCTCCAGCCGGTTAGGCGTCGCATTCTGAGCATCCAAGAGTCATTGTGGATTGCCGGGTGAACAAAGTCTGTGAAGGTTCGGAAGTCTACCTTGAAGACTTACCAGAGTGATTGGGCGAGGACTAAGTGTCTTTAGCTCAAGGGGAATAAGGTGAAGACACGGTCTTCTGAGTTGAATCTCAGCCTCCCTAACCAGACGTACAGTTGTCACAGCAACTGGAACTGGTCCAACAAATCATGTGTCTTCAATAAGTGACTGGTTCTATCTCTTCCCTCCTTTACTTTGAGTTTGTCTTCGTGAAGTCATTGCTTATCTGTCTTATCTGATTGACTTCATTGCTTGACTACTATTGTTGATTGGCTTCATACTATCTTCCATCCTGATCCTACTACCTAGCTGCTATTAGTCTTCGTACGTTAACGCTATTGCATACTTGACTATGGCTTGCTTGTTGTAGTCTATCTTCCGCTGCATATCAATTAGGTCATTTCTATTGTTTGTCTTCGAAACTTCCATGTTTTGATGACTTTGATAAAAATCGCCTATTCACCCCCCCTCTAGTCGATAACTAGCACTTTTAGGTATACCTTTTGATCGAACTCTTTACCATTGTCGTCGGGACCAAGGTGGTGTTTGGCTGGCATTCGCGTCGTATAACCTTTGCAGTCTTCCCTTCCAAACTTCTTCAGACAATCTTTGAGGTATTTTTCTTGAGATATGAAGATGCCATTGCTTTGCTGACGAATTTGAAGACCAAGGAAGAACTTCAGTTCTTCCATCATGGACATCTGATATTGCTCTTGCATCATGTATCCAAACTCATCACTATACTTCTGGTTGGTGCAGCCGAAGATAATGTCATCCACATATATTTGGCACACAAACAGTTCGCCATCATATGTCTTCGTGAAGGGTGTGGGATCGAGGGATCCTGGTTTGAAGCCTTTGCTCTTCAGGAAGTCTTTGATCGTATCTTACCATGCGTGAGGAGCTTGTTTGAGGCCATACAGTGCTTTGTTTAGCTTGTACACCATATCAGGATGTTTTGGATCTTCAATGCCAGGTGGTTGAGTGACATATACTTCTTCAATCTTGCCATTGAGAAATGCACTCTTCACATCCATTTGATATAGCAAGATGTTGTGATGATTAGCATAGGCTAGCAGTATGCGAATTGCTTCAAGCCTAGCAACAGGAGCAAATGTTTCATCGAAGTTAATTCCTTCAACTTGAGTATATCCTTGAGCCACAAGACGTGCTTTGTTTCTGACGACTTGACCATGCTCATCTTGCTTGTTTCGATATATCCATTTCGTTCCAATAATGTTATACTTGCGAGGGTCAGGTCGCTTGACAAGTTCCCAAACATTATTCAGCTTGAACTGTTGAAGTTCTTCTTGCATGGCTTGAATCCATTCAGGTTCCATAAAAGCTTCAGCAACTTTCTTGGGTTCAGATATTGATACAAATGAAAAATGCCCATAGATATTTGCTAACTGTGGATCGAGTAAGCGGACCAGGTGCGTTGATGCTATCAATTATCTTCTCAATTTGTAATTCATTTGCAACACGAGGATGAACTGGACGAAGACCTTGCTCATGCTGATCATTGTCATCATTGGAATGATTGTCTTCGGTCTGAGTATTGTCTTCAGGTTGGTTTGGTGCAGAAATGATAAGTTCCTCTTCAGGCTGTGCTTCAGAGGGCATGATTTCACCAGTTCCCATCAGCTTGATAGATTCACTGGAAGGAGCTTCATCTAGTGTGCTTGGCAGGAGCTCTCGTTGTGAACCATTGGTTTCATCAAATCACACATACACTATTTCAACGATTTTGTAGTGGAAGAGGTTGAAGACTCTGTAGGAGTGTGAATCCTTTCCATAGCCAAGCAGGAAGCCTTCGTGAGCTTTGGGTTCAAATTTTGACTTGTGATGGGGATCCTTGATCCAGCGCCTAGCACCAAAAACTCTGAAGTAGCTGACATTTGGCTTCTTGCTAGTAAGGAGCTCATAGGATGTTTTTCCCAGAAGCTTGTGAATGTAAACACGATTGATGATGTGACATGCAGTATTAATAGCTTCAGGCTAGAACTTCCTTGGTGTCTTGTACTCGTCGAGCATTGTTCGAGCCATCTCAATGAGGGTTCCGTTCTTGCGCTCAACAATGCCATTTTGCTGAGGTGTGTATGGAGCAGAAAATTCATGAGTGATTCCCATTGTATCCAGATAAAGATCAAGGCCGGTGTTCTTGAACTCAGTGCCATTATCACTTCTGATATGCTTGATCTTAACGCCATAATTGTTCATTGCTTGATTGGCGAATCGTCTGAAGACATCTTGTACTTCAGTCTTGTAGAGAATTATGTGCACCCATGTATATCTTGAGTAGTCATCAACAATGACAAAGCCATAGAGACACGCCGTTGTTGTGAGGGTGGAGTAGTGAGTAGGACCAAATAAGTCCATGTGCAACAGCTCGAAGGGTTGTGATGTTGTCATGATTGTCTTCGAGGGGTGCTTGGCCCTCGTCATCTTTCCAGCTTCACAGGCACCACACAAATGATCTTTCTTGAACTTGACACCTTCGATGCCTATTACATGCTTCTTCTTGACGAGAGTGTGTAAGTTCCTCATGCTAGCATGCCCCAGCCTTCGATGCCAGAGCTAGCATTCTGAAGCTTTTGCAAGAAGACATACGGCAAGCTGTGGACCTGCTGAGAAATCTACCATGTATAGATCACCTTTCCTATACCCTTCAAAGACTAGAGACTTGTCAGATTCCATTAGTACAAGGCAACGATATTTTCCAAATATCACAATCATGTTTAAGTCACAAAGCATTGAGACAGACATTAAGTTGAATCCAAGGGATTCAACAAGCATCACTTTATCCATGTGTTGATCCTTTGAGATTGCAACTCTACCTAGACCCAATACCTTGCCTTTACCAGTGTCAGCAAATGTGATTTGACTCTTGTCGGATGGACGTAAGGTTGAGTCCATGAGAAGACTTCGATCACCAGTCATATGATTAGTGCATCCGCTGTCAATAATCCATTCTGAAGCTTTTGGTGACATGCCCTACAGTGCAGTTAGGAGGATAGGCTTCACAAGGTATGTTGTGAAGCATAAGCATTTGACGCACACTAGGATTATCACAGCTTAGATCAAGATTAGAACACACAGTATGACAGATAAGAGATTCATATGTGGAATACATAGTAAGTCATTTTATCATGCGTCCCTTTATGTTTTAGGTCCCCAGCAATAATATCGGACGCCTTTGATTGCTGGCTGGAGACCATGTTCTGCAAAAGAGAGTTAGTTCTTCTTCACCACCCACATTTTCAGGGGTGGCTTAGAAGCAATGAGTCTAAGTGCAGCATCTGAGAATTTCGGCTTTGAAGCCCTAGCAAATAGCCTTGCAGGAGATGAATGATACTCATGTGAATAAGCAGAAAAGTTCTTAGTTCTATGAACATAGAGGTTTGAAGACACATGCTCATATTCATGAGTCTGAGTATGATTTCCCTGCAAAACATTGGCGTTAGGGTGACTCAAGTGAGTCCTGTTTCCGTATGAAGCCGTTGGACCATGTGACGCCTTTGGTCTGGGGTTTGTCTTCTTCCCTGGTGGTGTCATGACCACATTCACAGGAAGATTCTCAAGACAGCTTTTAGGAACCCAGATCTTCTTCATTGGAGGTCCATTCCTGCAGTTAGTACCAATATACCTGGCAAACACTTCACCATTCTGATTTTTGAACAGTTTATAGTTTGCATCAAAGGATTCATCAATGATAATAGGATTAGCACAGGTAAATCCAGATAGAGTGGATGGATCCACTGAAGGTTCCTTTGCAGCAACCCATGTGGTTTTGGGATACTGCTCAGGCTTCCAGTAGGAACCATCAGCATTCATTTTCCTCTCGAACCCAACACCCTCTTTCCTAGGGTTTCGGTTCAGAATCTGCTTTTTGAGGACATCGCACAGTGTCTGATGCCCTTTCAGACTTTTGTACATCCCTGTTTCAAGCAATGTCTTCAACCTAGCATTTTCATCAGCAATAGTAGTGGTATCCTCAGAAGAGGGGTTAGTTACCACATCAGTAGTTGAAGACAGAGCAACAGTAGCAGCAGTGGAACATTCAGCAACAGAGGCAGCGTTATCACGCTCAATGCATTTTAAGCATGGTGGTTCAAATTCATCCTGAGCGGAACTGATCTGTTGAGCGCGAAGTGACTCATTCTCTTTTTGAAGATCTTCATGAGTCGCTTTCAATTTCTCAAGCTCTTGCTTCCTTTGAAGATAATCATAGGAGAGCTTTTCATAAGTGGTTGAGAGCGTCTCATGAAGACTTTCAAGTTCTTGATACTTAGCATGAAGATTTTTTATGTCTTCAACTAAGGACTGTGAACGTGTCATTTCTGCGTCCAATAGGTCATCGCTTTTGTCTAACAGTTTTTGAGTATGTTCCATAGCCCTTTGTTGTTCAGTAGCAATTTTAGCAAGTGTTTTGTAGCTGGGTTTAGATTCACAATCAGAGTCATCTTCACTTGATGTTTGAAAGTAAGCATCACGTGATTTTACCTTGGCACCGCGTGCCATGAAGCAGTAGGTGGGAGCAGGATCGTCCATGTCATCAGCTTCAGCGTTTGTGTGGAAGTCGGTGTCTTCAGTGTTGAAGATGGACTTGGCAACATAGGCCGTGGCTAGAGCTAGACTTGCAACGTCAGGGTCGGACTCTTCTCCAGACTCCACCTCCACCTCCTCAGAAGCAGACTCCTCCTCTGAATCCATTTCCTTGCCAACAAAAGCACGAGCCTTGCCAGATGAGCTCTTCTTATGTGATGAAGACTTGGAAGAAGACTTCGAAGAAGATTTT
Source organism: Triticum aestivum (assembly GCF_018294505.1). Lineage (NCBI taxonomy): Eukaryota > Viridiplantae > Streptophyta > Magnoliopsida > Poales > Poaceae > Triticum > Triticum aestivum. Next base: position 146,551,158 of record NC_057810.1, read on the forward strand.
GAGGATTTCTTCTTCTTCTTGTCATCAGAATCATATTCCTTGCTCTTCTTCTTCTTCTTCTTCTTCTCATTGTCCCACTGTGGACACTCAGATATGTAGTGACCAAGTTTCTTGCACTTGTGGAAGGTTCTCTTCTTGTTGTCATGAGTGGAAGCTTCATCATTTCTTGAGCTTGATCGTGAAGACTTTCTGAAGCCCTTCTTCTTGGTGAATTTCTGAAACTTCTTCACAAGCATAGCAAGTTCCCTTCCAATGTCTTCAGGATCCTCAGAACTGCAGTCAAATTCTTCTTCTTCAGACGAGGAAACAACATTTTCCTTCAAAGCGCGAGTTCGGCCATAGTTGGGGCCATAGATATCTCTTTTCTCAGAAAGCTGGAACTCATGTGTGTTGAGCCTCTCAAGTATATCAGACGGATCGAGAGTCTTGAAGTCAGGACGTTCTTGTATCATGAGGGAAAGTGTGTCAAAGGAGCTGTCAAGGGATCTCAGCAGCGTCTTGACGATTTCATGCTTGGTGATCTCAGTGGCGCCGAGAGCCTGAAGCTCATTTGTGATGTCGGTGAGGCGATCAAACGTGAGCTGGACATTTTCATTGTCGTTTCTCTTGAAGCGGTTGAAGAGATTGCGAAGAACACTGATCCTCTGGTCTCTCTGTGTAGAGACGCCTTCATTGACCTTGGATAGCCAGTCCCAGACTAGCTTTGACGTTTCCAGAGCACTCACACGGCCATACTATCCTTTTGTCAGATGACCACAGATGATGTTCTTTGCAGTCGAGTCCAGTTGAATGAACTTCTTGACATCAGTAGGGGTGACACCTTCACCAGTTTTGGGAACGCCATTCTTGACGACATACCAGAGGTCGACATCAATGGCTTCAAGATGCATGCGCATCTTATTCTTCTAGTAGGGATACTCAGTTCCATCGAACATGGGGCAGGCAGCGGAGACTTTGATTATCCCTATAGTCGACATAGCTAAACTCCAGGTGGTTAAACCGAATCACACAGAACAAGGGAGTACCTCGCTCTGATACCAATTGAAAGTGCTAGTATCGACTAGAGGGGGGTGAATAGGCGATTTTTATGAAAGTCTTCAAAACTTAGAAGTTTCGAAGACAAACAAGAGAAATGACCTAGTTGATATGCATCGGAAGATAAACTACCATAAGCAAGCCATAGTCAAATATGCAATGATGTGAAAGTACAGGACTAATAGCAGCAAGTAGTAAGGATCAGGATGGAAGATAGTGTGAAGCCAATCAACAGAAGTAGTCAAGCAATGAAGTCAAACAGGTATACAGATAGGCAGTGACTTCACGAAGACAAACTTAAGTAAAGGATGGAAAGGGATAGAACCAGTCGCTTGTTGAAGACACATGATTTGTTGGACCAGTTCCAGTTGCTGTGACAACTGTACGTCTGGTTAGGGAGGCTGAGATTTAACTCAGAAGACCGTGTCTTCACCTTATTTCCCTTAAGCTAAGGACACCCAGTCCTCGCCCAATCACTCTGGTAAGTCTTCAAGGTAGACTTCCAAACCTTCACAGACTTTGTTCACCCGGCAATCCACAATGACTCTTGGATGCTCAGAACGCGACGCCTAACCAGCTGGAGGATACACAGTCCTCAAGTGTAATAAGTCTTCAGGTCACACAGACAGAAAGACTTCAGTGATGCCTAACACTCTTTGGCTCTGGGTGTTTGGGCTTTGTCCTCGCAAGGATTTCTCTCTCTCAAATGCTTCGAGGTGGGTTGCTCTCAAACGACAAAAACCGTAAACTAACTCTGAGCAGCCACCAATTTATGGTGTAGGGGGTGGGCTATTTATAGCCACAAGGCAACCCGACCTGATTTGTCCGAAATGACCCTGGGTCACTAAGGAACTGACACGTGTTCCAACGGTCAGATTTCAAACACACGCGGCAACTTTACTTGGGCTACAAGCAAAGCTGACTCATCCAGCTCTGGATAAGATTTGCTCTCATTGTCTTCGCTCGAAGACATAGGATTTGGGTTGAGCATCACTTCAGTCACTCTGACTTAGTTCACTTGGACCCCACTTAACAGTACGGTGGTTCCTATGACTCAACAAAGAAGAAAAGGAAACAACGAAACCACACAGTCTTCTCGCTCCATAGTCTTCACGCAATGTCTTCTCATGTCATAGTCTTCAATATGAATATCTTCTCATACCACCATTGTCTTCAATGTCTTCATACATTTTTAGGGGTCATCTCCGGTAGGTAAACCGAATCAATGAGGGACACTACCTGCGTTATCCTGCAATTCTCACAAACGCATTAGTCCCTCAACCAACTTTGTCGTCAATACTCCAAAACCAACTAGGGGTGGCACTAGATGCACTTACACATGCGAACCATGTCTATTGGTATATACGCATGAAGAAACTCCATGCAGATGGATCGTTTGGACTCACTTGATTTTGAATCACTTGAGACATGCAAATCATACCACATGGGCAAGAGAGCAACTTGTTGGAAGTAATACATTTGATGTGTGCAATCCAATGAGTGCTGAGGCATGCAGTGAATATCGCTATGCTCTTACTTCACAAATGATTTGAGTAGATGTTGAGTATATTTACTTGATGAAATACAAGTCTGAATTATTGAAACGTTCAAATAATTTCAGAGTGAAGTTGAAGATCTTTGTGACAAGAGGATAAAATGTCTATGATATGATCATAGAGATGAATATCTGAGTTGCGAGTTTGGTACACAATTAAGACATTATGGAAATTGTTTCACAACTAATACCGCCTGGAACACCATAGTGTGATGGTGTGTCCGAACATCATAGCTGCACACTATTGGATATGGTGCATACCATGATGTCTCTTATCGAATTACCACTATCGTTTATGGGTTAGGCATTAGAGATAACCACATTCACTTTAAATAGGGCACCATGTAATTCTGTTGAGATGACACCGTATGAACTATGGTTTAGAGAAACCTAAGCTGTCATTTCTTAAAAGTTTGGGGTTGCGACGCTTATGTGAATTTTTTTATCCTGATAATCTCAAACCCAAAGCGGATAAATGCATCTTCATAGAACACCCAAAACAGTTGGGTATACCTCCTATTCAGATCCGGAAGCAAAAGTGATTGTTTCTAGAACCGGATCCTTTCTCAAGGAAAAGTTTCTCTCAAAAGAAATGAGTGGGAGGATGGTGGAGACTTGATGAGGTTATTGAACCATCACTTCAACTAGTGTGTAGCAGGGCACAGGAAGTCGTTTCTGTAGCACCTACACCAATTGAAGTGGAAGTTGATGATAGTGATCACGAAACTTCAGATCGAGTCACTACCAATACTCGTAGGTTAACAAGGATGCGTACTATTTCAGAGTGGTACGTAATCCTGTCTTGGAGGTCATGTTGCTAGACAACAATGAACCTACGAGCTATGGAGAAGTGATGGTGGGCCCGGATTCCGACAAATGGCTCGAGGCCATAAAATCCGAGAGGATCCATGTATGAAAACAAAGTATAGACTTTGGAAGAACTACTTGATGGTCGTAAGGCTGTTGGGTACAGATGGATTTTAAAAGGAAGACGGACAATGATGGTAAGTATCACCATTAAGAAAACTCGACTTGTCGTTAAGATGTTTTCCGACAAGTTCGAGGAGTTGACTACGGTGAGACTTTCTCACTGGTAGCGATGCTAAGAGTCTGTTGGAATTGTATTAGCAGTTGCTGCATTATTTATGAAATGTTGCAGATAGGATGTGAAAATATTGTTTCCTTGACAATTTTCTTGAGGAAAGGTTGTATGTGATACAACCAGAAGGTTTTGTCAATCCTAAAAGATGCTAACAAGTATGCAAAGCTCTAGCAATCCTTCTAGGGACTGGAGTAAGCATCTCGGAGTTGGAATATACGCTTTGATGAGATGATCAAAGATTTTGGGTTTATACAAAGTTTATGAGAAACTTGTATTTCCAAAGAAGTGAGTGGGAGCACTATAAAATTTCTGATGAGTATATGTTGTTGACATATTGTTGATCCGAAATGATGTAGAATTTTTGGAAAGCATATAGGGTTGTTTGAAAGGTGTTTTTCAATGAAAAACCTGGATTAAGCTACTTGAACATTGTGCATCAAGATCTATAAGGATAGAAAAAAACGCTTAATAGTACTTTCAAATGAATACATACCGTGACAAGATTTTGAAGGAGTTCAAATAGATCAGCAAAGAAGGAGTTCTTGGCTGTGTTATAAGGTGTGAGCATTGAGTAAGACTCAAGATCTGACCACGGCAGAAGAGAGAGAAAGGACGAAGGCCGTCCCCTATGCTTTAGACGTAGGCTCTACAGTATGCTATGCTGTGTACCGCACCTGAAGTGTGCCTTGCCATGAAGTCAATCAAGGGGTACAAGAGTGATCCAGGAATGGATCACATGACAGCGATCAAACTTATCCTTAGTAACTAGTGGACTAAGGAATTTTCTCGATTATGGAGGTGGTAAAAGAGTTCGTCGTAAAGGGTTACGTCGATGCAAACTTTGACACTAATCCGGATGACTCTGAGTAGTAAACTGGATTCGTATAGTAGAGCAGTTATTTGGAATAGCTCCAAGTAGTGCGTGGTACCTGCATCTATGAGATGACATAGAGATTTTTAAAGCACACACGGATCTTAAAGGTTCAGACCCGTCGACTAATAACCTCTCTCACAAGCGAGATATGATCAAACCCCATGGGTGTTGGATTCATTACAATCACATAGTTATGTGAACTAGATTATTGACTCTAGTGCAAGTGGGAGACTGTTGGAAATATGCCCTAGAGGCAATAATAAAATGGTTATTATTGTATTTCCTTGTTCATGATAATTGTCTATTGCTCATGCTATAATTGTATTAACTGGAAACCGTAATACATGTGTGAATACATAGACCACAACATGTCCCTAGTGAGCCTCTAGTTGACTAGCTCGTTGATCAATAGATGGTCATGGTTTCCTGATCATGGACATTAGATGTCATTGATAGCGGGATCACATCATTAGGAGAATGATGTGATGGACAAGACCCAATCCTAAGCGTAGCTCAAAGATCGTGTAGTTCGTTTGCTAAAGCTTTTCTAATGTCAAGTATCATTGCCTTAGACCATGAGATTGTGCAACTCCTGGATACCGTAGGAGTGCTTTGGGTGTACCAAATGTCATAACGTAACTGGGTGGCTATAAAGGTACACTACAGGCATCTCCGAAAGTGTCTGTTGGGTTGGCACGAATCGAGACTAGAATTTTTCACTCCGTATGACGGAGAGGTACCTTTGGGCCCACTCGGTAATGCATCATCATAATGAGCTCAATGTGACTAAGTAGTTAGTCACGGGATCATGCATTACGGAATGAGTAAAGTGACTTGCCGGTAACGAGATTGAACGAGGTATTGGGATACCGACGATCAAATCTCGGGCAAGTAACATACCGATTGACAAAGGGAATTGTATACGGGATTGATTGAATCCCCGACATCGTGGTTCATCCGATGAGATCATCGTGGAACATGTGGGAGCCAATATGGGTATCCAGATCCCGCTATTTGGTTATTGGCCGGAGAGATGTCTCGGTCATGTCTGCATGGTTCCTGAACCCGTAGGGTCTACACACTTAAGGTTTGGTGACACTAGAGTTGTTATGGGAAATAGTATGTGGTTACCGAAGGTTGTTCGGAGTCCCGTATGAGATCCCGAACATGACAAGGAACTCCGGAATGGTCTGGAGGTGAAGATCGATATATAGGACGAAGGGTATTGGAGTCCGAAATTGTTCCCGGGGTACTGGGTGACGACCAGCGTGTCCGAAAGGGGTTTCGGAGGCCCCGACAAGCGTTGGGGGGCCTTATGGGCCAAGGGGAGGGGGCACATCAGCCCACTAAGGGGCTGAGAGCTCCTCCCACCCCATCTCACGTAACTTGGAGAGGTGGGGGCACCTCCCCTAGGGCAGCCTCCCCTCCCGGCTTGGGGGGCAAGTTTCCTAGGGGTGGGGGCGCCCAAACCCATCTCGGGTTTTCCCTGTGGTCGCCGCCCCTCCCCTAGGGAACCCTAGGGCGCCTCCTCCTCCCCCTTCCCCTATATATAGTAAGGGAGAGAGAGGGAAGCCGCACCCCTTCCCTGGCGCAGCCCCTCCCTCCTCCAACACCTCCTCCTCCTCCGTAGACCTTGGCGAAGCCCTGCAGAAATACCACAAGCTCCATCACCATGTTGTCATGCTGTCGGAGCTCTCCCTCAACTTCTCCTCTCCCCTTGCTGGATCAAGAAGGAGGAGACGTCCCCGGGCTGTACTTGTGTTGAACACGGAGGCGCCGTCCATTCGGCGCTAGATCGGATCTTCCGCAATTTGAATCGCCGCGAGTACGACTCCCTCATGCGCGTTCTAGTGACACTTATGCTTAGCGATCTTCAAAGGTATGAAGATGCTCATACTCTCCCTCTCTTGTTGCTAGAATCTCCATAGATTGATCTTGGTGACGCGTAGGAAAATTTTGAATTATTGCTACGTTCCCCAACACAAACCCCCAACCCCGTCGGCCCAATACGGATGCCATATACACTGGAAATCTTAAGTACAAACACTTTAGTAACAACCCCCACCGACCCAATGTGTACAAAACATCCAAATGATTGACGTGCATGTTTTTGCATGTGTTTGGTGCTTTGAAAATAGGTTTGTGGTTGCAAATGGCAAAATTTGAGGCCTGTCCATTCACTGTCCGCGAGCCAATCCGTGCGGGTCCGCGGACGTATACGGATCCAGATTTTCCTACTGTGGACTGGACCCCCCATATCCACCCCAAACGCCTGGGCGGGCTACTCGGTCACTGACCAGACAAAAACCGCATCCCATTTGACCTTGCAAATCCGGCACAAAAGCCCGGACTGACCGACACTTCCCATTCCCGACCCATATCTAGGGCGGATGTGCGGACGCCCGGGCATGCTTGAACACGATTGCCACATCGGCTTTGACAAGATGGATCCATCCCAAATCCTCTCAAAATTGACTTCTCCTCCTCCTCTTCGACCGAAACCCTCCCGCCCCCGTCATCCATTTCCCGCCTCTGCGCCGCCTCTCACCTCCTCCCTTGCTCGCCGTCTTCGACCGTCTGCCTTCACCGATATCGACCGACAACCCTGTCCACCGCCATGGCCACGGGATGATGCCTCGGTGAAATCGATCGACCTCCCCGGCCTGGAGGCTCCTTGCAAGGCTTGCTTGGAAGGAGCATCGCTGGAGGCAGCGCGAGCATGCGGCTGCAGCAAAGGCAGCCGCAAAGGTGGCCAGTCATGAGATGCCCTTCGTGTCCACTGCTGAGGACGAGGACTTTGCCGTGACACCCACAATCTGGATGTCGTGGTCGTGGCGTGTTCCGCTCTCCCAGTGGAATGGCATCCCGGATTTGAGCTTCTCGCAAGCCATCACCAACGCTTCCACAATATCCGACTCACCTTAGCTCAAAATGCATCAGGCGACATGAGGCAATGCCGGCTCTAGGCATTCCCACAAGCTATTCGACAGAATGCCCGACCAAGACCGAGTACATTATTTGCCACTTTCCTACTTGCATTCGCTAATTCTTTTGGTGCACGTACCATCGGATCAAACTTGTAGGATGATAGTTAATTTGTGATGCGTATTATAGGAACAAATATGGCATGACGTGATAAATGAATGTCAAGAGTCTTCGCAATTTACCATGGAGGATACTAAATCCTCCATGTTTTTATTTGGACAAACATCACACACTAAAACAAAGAAGAAAGTTGGTGCGGAAGTAGTGAAGCCTAGAGTTCCTTTATTCACACAATTTGAAGATGTTTTGTTGTGTGAAATTTGGTGTAATACGAGCATGGACCCAATATATGGATCCGAGCAAAAAGACGGGAAATATTAGGGAAAAATTCACAAACTTCACCATGAGAAAAAACATTATTTGAAGCCACACTCAATTGAAGGAAATATGCCCTAGAGGCAATAATAAATTTATTATTTATTTCCTTAATTCATGATAAATGTTTATTATTCATGCTAGAATTGTATTAACCGGAAACTTAGTACATGTGTGAATACATAGACAAAACATATAGTCCCTAGTATGCCTCTACTAGACTAGCTCGTTAATCAAAGATGGTTATGTTTCCTAACCATAGACATGTGTTGTCATTTGATGAATGGGATCACATCATTAGGAGAATGATGTGATGGACATGATTCATCCGTTAGCTTAGCATTATGATCGTGTTAGTTTCATTGCTACTGCTTTCTTCATGACTTATACAAGTTCCTCAGACTATGAGATTATGCAACTCCCGAATACCAGAGGAACACTTTGTGTGCTACCAAACATCACAACGTAAAAGGGTGATTATAAAGGTGCTCTACAGGTGTCTCCGAAGGTGTTCGAGATTAGGATTTGTCACTCCGTGTTTCGGAGAGGTATCTCTGGGCCCTCTCGGTAATACTCATCACTATAAGCCTTGCAAGCATTGTGACTAATGAGTTAGTTGCAGGATGAAGTATTATGGAACAAGTAAAGAGACTTGCCGGTAACGAGATTGAACTAGTTATTGAGATACCGACGATCGAATCTCGGGCAAGTAACATACCGATGACAAAGGGAACAACGTATGTTGTTATGCGGTTTGACCGATAAAGATCTTCATAGAATATGTAGGAACCAATATGAGCATCCAGGTTCCGCTATTGGTTATTGATCGGAGACGTGTCTCGGTCATGTCTACATAGTTCTCAAACCCGTAGGGTCGGCACGCTTAACGTTCAATGACAATTGTATTATGAGTTTATGTGATATGTTGTACCAAAGATTGTTCGAAGTCCCAGATGTGATCACGGACATGACGAGGAGTCTCGAAATGGTCGAGACATAAAGATTGATATATTGGACGGCTATATCGGACACTGGAAGTGTTCTGGAGAAGTTTCGAATATAACGGGAGTGCCGGAAGGGTTATTGAAACCACCAAAGAAGTAATGGGCCTTATTGGGCCTAAGGGAGAGAGAGAGAGAGGGGCGGCCAAGGGCTGGCCCCGCCCTGCCCCCATGGGCCTAATCAAATTGGACTAGGGGGAGGGCGGCGCCCCCTCCTTCCTTCCCCTCCCCCTCCTTCCTTCTTCTCCTAGTAGGGCTAGGAAAGGGGGGAGTCCTACTCCTACTAGGAGGAGGATTCCTCCCCCCCTTGCCGCGTCCTAGAGGGCCGGCCAGCCTCCCCCTTGCTCCTTTATATATGGGGGCAGTGGGCACCCTAGAACACACAAGTTGACAATTGTTTAGCCGTGTGCGGTGCCCCCTCCACAGTTACACACCTCGGTCATTCATCGTAGTGCTTAGGCGAAGCCCTGCGCCGGCAACTTCATCATCACCGTCACCACGCCGTCGTGCTAACGAAACTCTCCCTCGGCCTCAACTGGATCAAGAGTACGAGGGACATCTCCGAGCTGAACGTGTGCTGAACGCGGAGGTGTCGTACATTCGGTGCTTGAATTGGTTGGATCGCGGAGACATTCGACTACATCAACCGTGTTAACTAAACGCTTCCGCTTTCGGTCTACAAGGGTACGTGGACACACTCTTCCCTCTTGTTGCTATGCATCACATAGATAGATCTTGCGTGATCGTAGGAATTTTTTTGAAATTACTGCGTTCCCCAACATCAATCATTACCAACCATGTCCTATGCTCTCTCCAACATAGATGGTCACTCATCCAAGAGGTTGTAAGAAAATTTGTTGATTATCTTAAACAAGTTGTTGGTCAGAACCAAAGCGACATCGGAGTTCAAAACCATGCAACTTTGGCAGCAGCATTGTACCATCAAATGGAGAACAAGGCGTTCCATTTTTCACATTACTGGCTGAAATTGAATGGGAAATCCAAGTGGTAGATTGTACTCAAGGATATTGAAAACGACACGAAGAGGATGGTGAAAAACAATTGGTCTAGCTCCACTCAATCAATTGGATTAGATGGGGAAGAAGAAGAAAATAATGGGTCGGACATACTGGCAACCGGGCCGAAGAGAAACCAGCAAGTGATGCGGAACAGGTGGAAGAAGGATAGGGTGGCGCGTGAAGGGGCTGCAAGAAAAATGTTCCCCTCTTGGATGGGCATTTTTTCCGCCAAGGAGGTGAAGAAGGAGCAAAGGTGCAGTATGTTCATTGATGTGCGAAGGGAGAGGATGGAGTTCGACCGAGAGAGGTTGATCTCGAAGAAGAATGAAGTTGAATTGGAGAGGCAAGAGAAGGTTGCAAAATGGAAAGATTGAACAAACGGTGACAATGAATGGTATTGAGCTCAAGAAAGAGAAGTTGTGGCTTGCAAGAGAGGCGGAGGAGTCAAGGATCATGTTGCAGGACATCAATATCTTGGATGATGAAGGGAAGAAGTGATCACTCCTCATGATGAAGTGGATCAATTACCGCGAGAACTCGTTGATCATTCTTCTATCGCTTATATATGAACGAACTATTGAATTTTATTTTGTCACGTAATGAATTTATTCGGGCTACACTATCTTTGTATCGTTGAATTTATGATGAATTTGCATTGTATGATTGACGTGCATGGATTTGGGTACTGAGAAATGGGGAGTGTGGTTGTCGATGCAGGCAAATGGGGACCTACCAGACACTGCCCGCGGGCGCATCAGTGGACTTGGATTCACATTTGCTACTTCCGATTGTGGATGCTCTAAGAAACTTAGTTTCCTTGGTGCATACAAATTTGAAAAGGATGTCCAAGTCGATGTTAGGAATTCCTGTGTTTTTAAAGAATATTCAATTCTTTGAACCAAATGCATGAGAATAGCGACAATTCATCTCTGAGCCCAGGCTCATATGCTCTCGGTGAACAATAAAATAATGAAAATAGCAAATAAATTCAAAAAATAATATGTTTTTCATGTAAGATGCTTGAGTGCCCCAGCTGCATGCAAAGTTTCATGGGTAAATGATATTTGAGGAGCTTGTGGCAAAAAAGACAAAATGAGATCTGTATAGTGCATTTTTTTTCAAACTGTCTCACAGACTGGTTTTTTCTTTTACCGAGGGCTACTCCAAACACCACCAAATTTAGCATGGGCATCACGCATTCAAGCACCTTGCACGCAAACAAAAAATCGGATTTTTTTTTGTTTTTGCTATTTTTTTTATTTTATTGTTCATCCGCGGGAGCATCTTGACCTAGGAGCCAAATTGTTACGTTATGACAGTAGTAGTACCATAGGAAAATTTCCTATTCCTACATACCCCTCTACTTTTCCTTTGAACGAAAGAGACCCTGTTTGAAACACAAGAATTCACACAATAGGAGGAAATATACATGATTGACATGTCTTGTATCCTGAATCCTAAAAAAATAGACTAGTAGGGGAGGAGCCTCAGGTATTATGTTAAGAGAGAAATGTGAGACACTGAATTCGACCGGAAGAGGGGTCGAACCCAGGTCGGCGAGGTGAAACCACAACGTTCCCACCCCTAGGCTATGAGCCCATACACTGTATCCTGGATTCTAAATAAAACCGTAGGAAAATTACAAAAAAAAGACTATCATTTAGATGACACACATGAAAAAAAATAAAGGAGTTATATACACAAAGAGAAAGAAAACATGAGCTCCCAACCTCATGCTTGTTTTCCTCCAAAATTCCATTTGGAGTAGCCTATTCCATATGAATTTCAAAGGAATGTAGGATAGCAATTCCTACGTTCCAAACAGGGCCTAAAGTATTCTCTAGTCCATTTTAGTTTAACTCAACAAAAGTCATGTGGCATTGAAATTTAAGTTCCTTCTGTCAATTAAGGAGTATGAAAGGGTACCCCGAGGTCTAAATTTGCATCCTAACGTATGCTCGTAGGTGTGTCTCAGCAGTGTGACTTCTGAAAATTTAGTTCATTTTATTAAACTTAGGAGCGTCAGAAGCTACCCTAAGGGTCTCAAATTTGCATCTCTTGTGTGTGCTCCTAGGTGTATCTCAGCTGTGAAGGTGCGGCTCCGCACCATCCGGTCGACCGGTGGTAGCAGGCCTTGGAGAGGGATCTGGGTTGATGCACTTGGCGCGGCCTTGATTTGTAGTTAGTGGCATGGCCGAGCGGCACTGATGGGGGTTGCACGGTGGCTTGTCTCGACAACTTTTTACATGTTGTTTACCCTAGTACGAATGAATTAGAGTTGCTCGTGAACAACTATCAGTGATGTTTCCTTCTGATATGTTCTTCGAGTGAGTGTGCATGGTATGTTTTCATGTTGGGGCCGCCCAGTGCAAGTGCAAGTGCCTACCATTAGATAACAAGTGCCCTTTCTTCATGGTAAAAAACTCATGATCTCGTCTCCGAGCTAATACATGTGGCGTGCCCTTAATAAAGGTGCACGGCTATATTTGTGTTATTGCTTCCTCTCCAAAGGTTTTCATGAGAAGAGGGGGGCTGGATTTGCCCTTCTGTGTGTTTTGTTAAACTTAATGTTGATGTTTTTTACCATGACCTATTAGGGGCACTGTTGAGGTGGTCATGAGCGATGATAAAGGCTAATTCATCGCTAGGGGAATGGGAAGATACATTGGTACGCGGACGTCCTCATATCTGAAGCATTGGCCCTCAAATTCGGTCTATCAGTTGCGTCATGGGTGGGATGTAATCGTCTTGTTATTAACTCAGACAATCTAAATGTGACTGATACCATGAAGGAGGGATGATGATTGGCGGGTGCGACGGCGGCGGTTTTTTATGACTATTTCCATTTTGTTTGAGATTTCCCTATTTCTTGGTTCGAGCATTGTAATAGTGAAGCAAATAAAGTTGTTCGTGAGCTTGATAGGTTGGCCAGATTTTCTTAAACTTTTGATGGTTTGAGGAACCTTTCAAAGAAATTTTACTGATCCTTGTTGATCCTCATAAATGATATAATGATTTTTTTAAATGAATAAAGCTTGCGTTTAAAAAAAAAGTATGCCCATGTCCAATCTACTTGATTGGACATGGGAACATTGATATATGGATAGTGGCACCTTAAGTCATTGTCCTCGAGCGTCGGGCTTTAATGTGTTGGAAACCATGTTGTTTCCACTATTCTATAATATGATTATGGTAGTCCAGTAAATGATGGAGAATATGACTAACACGACCAGAATCTAAATAAGATTGACTTTGTTTTTTTTCTGTTTTGTCTTGGCATTTGTCATGTTTTAAAATTAGATTATCCGGGAGCACTTTTGTTTTATGAAAAAGTGCAAGAATTTTTCTGCAAGAAAGCAATAATATGCATATATATTACATAATATGATATATGGATATGCTTACTAGAGTGGATTTGTACAGTTTAAGGTGACCATCCTGGAGTATTTTTTTTTGTCTGAGAATCTTTTTAACATGTATTGTAGTATTAGGCTAGAGTATGAAATATCGTGAGGTGTTTTTGCATGAAATTTGATGGTGTTTTGCATGAAATTTTGTAAGGCGCTCACCCTGGAGTATATGTTTTTCTTTTCTGAGGATCTTTTTTACTAACATGCACACACCCCGCGCCGCATCCCTGCCTCCTCCGTCCGCCGCTCCAGCGACGGTTGGGGGTGGGGACCCCGACGATTTTGATCCGGTTGGTTGTAAGGGTTGTCTGAGTTTGTCCTAGAGGCGTCGTTTCTGTGCTGAGGGCAGCGCCGCGTCTTTCGAATAAAATGCCTCTGCTCTCCTCCCACTTCGGCAACACTCCATCTGGCAGTGTCGAAGAGCAGGTGGTCGTGTCTTCTTTGCGGGCTTCTGATCCGGCGAGGGTAGGTGTTGTTGGCTTCGGTTCTTTTTGTTAGTGCCGGCGGCTGCGTCTTGGTTGGATCGAGACTAGGTCTCGCTGGTTCCAGTGGTCGAGCGATGTTGGATCTCCCTTTCTCCGCCGTGGTAGTCCAGATGGGCTCAAGCTGAAGACTTCCCATCTGCGGAAATGTCCAACTGCGGATTACAAGGTCACGCTGGCTTCGTGTGGGAGCGGCGGTGGCCGCAGCTCGCGGCGGTGTGTAGGGTCCCGTTTATAATTATTTTTCTGTTTGGGGTGCTCTGTATCACTGGCCTGATTTAATATAGATCCGAGGTCATTTCCGCAACAACAAAAAAAAACATTTTAGAGCAACTTCAATGGGGTGACCCATTTCGTGCGCCTTCGTCTGTTTGGATCGGCGCAGACAGAAAAGACGGCCCAACGCACCGACCCAAACGGACGCGCGTCCGCTTTCGTCCGCCTGCCGACTCATTCCCGGCCCATTTTTTAGCCGGATTTGCGTCGGCGTGAACACAAGACGGACGCGCGCGCGCCCTCTCTCCTCCCCGCGCGTGCACAACCTCCACCGCCGGCTTCGTGGCCGACGCCGCCGGCCATTTTTTCCGATGAAAAAGGATACATAGATAGTTCTTGCGTACACAGATAAAAGAAAAGATCAACTACTCGTCGCTTTCCGACTCTGACTCGGTAATGTCCTCCTCCGACGTCTGAATATAGGCGCCAGTAGCATGCTCGTCCGCGAAGTCCCACCTTGATGTTTCTCTCAGCCTCAGTCTCATTTGAGCGGTTAGCTTCCGCGCACGCTTGCCCTCCGAATAGGCGGCTCGTTCCGTCCTCCTGACTTCCTCTCCGTCCTCCTCTGCTCATAGAACTGATGTTCGTCGATGATGTCCTGCGGGAAGCGTTCGCGCCACAACACCAAGGCTTGCACGTCCATCTCGGCGAGGGCGAGGCGACGCATCTGCCTCCGGTGGACGCGATGATCCTCATCGGTGAAAAGCCGCGGGAGAGGCGCCAGATCCTGCGCCCGCTGGCACGACATGTCATGAAAATTCATCTCCCGTCTCGGCCGCCGGAGGCGCCACGCCACCGCGTCATACGCGCGGGCCGCCTGCTCAGCGGTGTTGAAGGTGCCGAGGATGAGTCGTTTCTCGCCAAACAAGATCTCGCGGAGAAGGCGACGGAGGGGCGCTCGCGGACTCCGCGAAAATCCGAAGCGTCAAGGATGCGCATCGACATGGTGGCGCATAGGCGGCGAGGCTAGTGAGAGGGGGCGAGACGAGTGGGCGGCGGTGGCAGACTGAGTGTGGAGGAAGCGCCATCTTTATAACGAGCGCAGGCTGTGGCGCGCCAAAATGCGCGCTCGAACATTTCCCACACTCTGGAGCGCCAAAACCAACGCGCGCTAGGCCGAATTTCCCCTGCGCGCGCGAACCTCTCCCGCGCTCTGGCATGACCGCTGGCATGATCTAAAACGTGCGTGATCATGAAATGAGTCGGCGCATTGGACGCGCTGCCGACCCAAATCTAAAAGAGAGCCGACGACGGACGGGTGGCCGAACCAAACAAAGAAAAAGCGAAGAAAAACGCCGTCCGTTTGGGTCGGCCCGTTGGAGTTGCTCTTTGCCCATGCCATGATGCACATCTATACCCGTGTGTCATTACTGGAAAGTGGCACGCAGCGTTGGTACCGAACAGAGAGTCTGAAACCAGCCGAGGCAGGACCACCGCGCACAAGCAGAGAAGCATAATCCGTACCACGCGCCAGAGCCTGAAGTTACCAGGCACGAGAGCAGCGGTACGTACGCACGCGCTGGGGTGTGGAGGGAGGCAAGCAGCACATCTGTGGATTTGGCGTGTCCCCTGCCGGCGGGACACGCCCTGCTCTGGACTCCACCTCCGTCAGTCCACACAGGCCAACGTTCATGGTACTACGTTTCGCAACTAAACACAAGGACGAACGGACGGACAGCAGGCCCCTCCCTCTCTCTCGCCTGGTCAGCCAGCCAAAGCCAAGTGCCGGCCGACTGGCCGAGACTTGGCTCGAGTGGCAGCCAATACAATATGCCTGTGCTACGAGTGGCAGGGTACGGACACGTGGCCTACACGTTCGATCGATGGACGCGGCGGCGGCTGGAGCAGCCAGTGCGTGCGTACACGCGGCCGGGAAAAGACCATTTGTCTTTTGTCAATGGCCTACGTTAACTAGCACGAACCCTTATAAAAACAACCTTAAATAAATTATAAAAAATACATCCAAATTATTGGGGGTCGAAGTGTTCTTCCTCCTGTATCCACCGTTAGAGTGCCATGAGCAAAGCTCGTTGCCGCCTCTGAGCCTCCGTCTCAATAGAGCAAACTTATTTAAACTCATGAGTTTAAATCAACAACTGGGAAGTCATCAACATAGACTAGAAGATGCCGACAGCCGGGACCTTTGTATCAAATTGCTACTCTGGAGAGGAAAACGAGGGAGAGTGCTTGTTTTATGACCCAGTTCCTGCCAGACGGAGTCAAAGAACACAAATTTCACACACTCTTCAAAGGGGCCGAGACTCGCCAACCTTTGCAGTCAGAACTGGAGTCAAATTAAAGGCTAAGACATACGACCATGTTGTCTGCCCCGTACGACAGCGTGACTGAGACAAACCTTATTCCAAGTCGACGCGACATCATTGCCTTGCCACCGCCGAATGGAGGCCTATCTAATGCCCCAAGAGGACGAAACTATGGCTCCCATCAGTAGATAGGGGCCTCCTTGCACACACGCACCGGCGAAGCCGGCGCAGGAGGATGAGGATGCCAGCGATCTACCAAGGGAGTAGAATGATGATGGAGGAAAACCCTACATCACCTTTGGCAGGGGGCTAAACCCTAGAGGGGGGAGGACCATTTTCAGCTGCAATGAAATTCATATGCTAAAATTTAGGAGTTTGTTGTTCTTGTAAAACAAACGTTTGTATCAAACATGTGAAATGTGTAGAAAACTCTAATCATGCGAATCATTTTACTTGTTCTTGTTTTATCAAATAAAGAACCCAACACACACAACACACATTGCTCAAACATGTGAAAATGCGTAGAAAGCTCTGATCATGTGAATTATTTTTCTTGTCGAAATAGTATAATTGCGACATCACTACTGGAATCCACTTCTTTGTCATCCGCCATGACGGACGGCAAAGGCATGGATCACGGACGGCAAACTCCTTTGTCGTCCGCCAGCAAACGGCAAACCGTCCGTCTGAACACATGCCAGCAAAGGCCTTCTTTGTCGTCCGCTTCTTGGAAATGGACGGCAAAGGGTTGTGCCGCCCGCCGTTGGTGACCAGCAGACGACAAAGATTGTGCACGGCAGTGAGGTGGGGTGAGAGCCATTAGGGGTTAACGACGTGCTGTGCCGTCAGCCAGCAGACGGCAAAGTGCTCAAACATGCCAGTCCCAGGAATCACAGGTATCTGCCACGTGGCTTGTTTGCCGTCAGCTAGCTGACAGGAAAGTTTTTTGCCGTCAGCAACAGATATACATATATACACAACAAGCATATCCAACACACAAGTTTCATCATATATACATACATAACCAACACATATATAGTTCCATGCATCCTTACATATTACAAAAGTTTCACATTGTTCATCCAACACCGTTATCCATCCATCCATGTATAACAAGTTCCAACCATGCAAGTTCATTGATACAAATAAAAGCACAAATGGAAAAGAAGGACTCCATCCATGCAAGCTTCCATGAATTAAATCAAATCTGCAAAATGATAAACAAGAACGTTAGAAGAAGAAGAAGAAAATGAAGAAGAAGAAGACTATAAGAAGTAAGCATACTTAAGTAAAATGGATCTAACCTAGAAGAAAATGAAGAAGAAGAAGAATACTAGAAGAATAAGAAGAAGAAGACTATAAGCTTATTATGTAAACTTGGTCATTTTGTGCTAACATAAGTAATTTTGGAGTTAACCTATAGAAAACTAAGTATATTAATTAGAGCTAACTTAGAGCTAACTTATGTCATTTTGGAGAAGAAGAAGAAGAAGAAGAAGAAGAAGAAGAACACGAAGAAGAAGAAGAAGACTATAAGCTTATTATGTAAACTTGGTCATTTTGTACTAACATAAGTAATTTTAGAGTTAGCCTATAGGAAACTAAGCATATTAGAGCTAACCTATAGGAAACTAAGCATATTAGAGATAACTTAGCATAGAGCCAACTTAGGTAAAATGGAGCCAACCTAGCTAATTATGCCATCTTTGAGTGAACTAAGCATATTAGAGCTACCTTATGTCATTTTGGAGAAGAAGAAGAAGAAGAAGAAGAAGAAGAAGTAGTAGTAGTAGAAGAAGAAGAAGAAGAAGAAGAAGAAGAAGAAGAAGAAGAAGAAGAAGAAGAAGAAGAAGAAGAAGAAGAAGACTATAAGCTTATTATGTAAACTTGGTCATTTTGTGCTAACATAAGTAATTTTGGAGTTAACCTATAGGAAACTAAGCATATTAGAGATAACTTAGCATATTAGAGCTAACTTAGGTAAAATGGAGCCAACCTAGCTAATTATGTCATATTTGAGTGAACTAAGGATATTAGAGCTAACTTAGAGCTAACTTATGTCATTTTGGAGAAGAAGAAGAAGAAGAAGAAGAAGAAGAAGAAGAAGAAGAAGAAGAAGAAGAAGAAGAAGAAGAAGAAGACTATAAGCTTATTATGTAAACTTGGTCATTTCGTGCTAACATAAGTAATTTTGGAGCTAACCTATAGGAAACTAAGCATAGTAGAGATAACTTAGCATATTAGAGCTAACATATGTAACTAAGCATACTAGAGCTAACATAGAAAACTAAGCATAGTAGAGATAACTTAGCATATTAGAGCTAACATATGTAAGTAAGCATACTAGAGCTAACATAGGTAACTAGGCATATTAGAGCTAACTTATGTCATTTCGGAGGAAACAAAGCTAAGTATATATAGATCATTTTGGAGATCTGACATACCTGACATAGTTCAGTTCTCATTGTTCTTCTCCTTCTCCTTCCTCAGCCTGATGCGCCAAGAGCGGCGAGGCGATGGAGGCAGTGGGATGTAGTCTTCTACCACAATTGGCGTGGTCATGTCGCCCAGCTGTGGGATCGCCGGCGCCAGCACCGGCGCGAGGTCATTGTCAGGCACCATCACCATCGCGAGGCCATCTTCAGGCAGGACAGGCACGACCATCGCTAGGTCATCCTCAACCACCACCAACTCTTACCCATAGTCAGCCACCACCACCTCTTGCCCTTGGTCAGCCACCACCATTGCTAGGTTATCCTCAGCCTGATGCCCACTCTGCTCCTCTTCTTCCCCGCCACTCCAATCCGGATCATCCTCCTTGTTGTCTTTGCTACAGCCAGAATCACCACTGCTTTGGCTATAGCCAGTGTCGTTGCTGCTTTTACTATAGCCAGTGTCGCCGCTGCTGCTCCCGTTGCCCATCCAAATGCAACAATGACCGTTAACAATCAATGTGAGACAAAGCCAAATGTAGAGGAATAAGAAGAGGCAGAACGTACTGGCATCATCGTCGTCAGCGTAGCGCATGCGACACATAGTTGCATTGAACACCTTCACGATGAGCATGGGGGCGTCGTCATCATACCTGAAGAGAAGGAAGTACCCCAGCCGCAGGTCGTAGGCACGGTAGAACTTCTCCCAGCCACGACACAAGTACATGTGGCCCTCGTTGATCACCAACTCCACGTCCCACAACCTGCAAAACCTGCTGCCGGCCTGTCACAGCTTCACATTATTTGGCGGATCTTCACCCAGCATGTTCATAAAAGTGTCAGGCAGCCTCTGTAGTTTGGGAAAATGAGTGATGTAGCAAACAACAGAGTTATCATAATGAGATGGGTGAAGGGGAGATCTCTCCTTTTATATACCTGCCTCATGGATAATACTGAAGTCCCAAGTATGATACTGAAGAACTCGGAAGCATCCAACTCGTACTGCGGTGTGGCAGGGCGGAGTTTGTGGTGGCGGCTTCCCCCCATCTCTGATAAGTAGCAGAAGAGAACAATTAGTACCCTTACAACATTATCATACAACATTATAACATAAGAAATTTTGAGCAGAAGATAATCAACTACACCAAGTTATCATTTCTCATTCAAAAAACAATGCACTTGTGGATATATGATGGCTCTAGTTGAATTTATTAGTAGCACTAGTCGTCAAAAATGTTGACTTTAGTTGAATTTCATATAATAACTAATTTAACTTCTTTCGGTCAGCAAACTACTCAACTAGCTAGCAGTATAAAAACATTCAACTAAAGAAAAGAAAGAAACTGCTAAACGTGGCGGAACCCTAAATAAGAAAGTATAAAAATGTGTCTTTTTCTTCTTATTTTTTCCTTTTTTTCCTTTTCTTCTTCTTCTTCCTCTTCTTCTTCTTCTTCTTCTTCTTCTTCTTCTTCTTCTTCTTCTTCTTCTTCTCCTCTTCTTCCTTTCCCTCATCTTCTTCCTTTCCCTTTTTTCTTTTTCCTTTTTT